>NC_090447.1:434367097-434989597 GCF_031143425.1 Pleurodeles waltl
CAGTGGTTCCCAACCTGTGGTCCATGGACCTCTGGGGGTCAGCGAAGCCTCCTCAGGGGCTCTGCGACTGCTTAGAAAATCAAATAATAGTAACAGATTAGGTCTCCAGCTTTCAGCAATGACTTAGTAGGGGGTCCCTATGATTCAATGGGGGTCCCTGGGTTCCAGTCATGATAAAGTGAGGGCCCACAGATGTCAAAAGGTTGGGAACCACTGCACTACACCAATCACAAATGAGTTGACCACAGAGAGCAGCCTTTCTAAGTTAATACCAGCAGAGTAGAATAAAGACCTCATACGTGCATACGTGGGTGTCTGGTAATTGAGGTTGTTTTGACTACTTTACATTCCCTACAGTTCCTACCCAATCTATTATGTAGCTGCATCTTTATTATTTTCCTACTTCTTTGGTTCCCTCAGTCCCTGTCCTTCTTTTAACTTGATCATTGTTCATAGTTTCTCTGCTTGCTTTCCAGACTTAGGGGGTCATTATGACCCTGGTGGTCAGTGGTAAAGCGGCGGTAAGACCGCTAACAGGCCGGCGGAACAAAATGGAACTAACCGCTGTGGTCATCTACCACTTCACCATTCCGACCGCCATGGCGGTGAAGACCGCTGGGCTGGAGATTGCGGTCTCCAGCCCGGCGGTCATCACTAGACCGCCGACGGTATCAGGACCCTGCATACCACCATGGATCTCGGGTGGTTGGTAACCGCCATGAGATCCATGGCGGTAGGCACTATCAGTGCCAGGGAATTCCTTCCCTGGCACTGATAGGGGTCTCCCCCACCCCGCTACCACTCACAAATCCTCCCCCCACACCCCTCACCCCCCCTGCCACCCCCCAAAGGTGGCACAACCCCCCCTCCCCACCCGACCCCGAACATGCACATATACACACCCCTACACGTACACACCCCCAACATGCACATATACACACCCCTACACGCACACATACACCCCGACAACACATACCCGCACACATACAAACAGACATGCACCCCGTCCGACCCGCACACATTTCCCATACACACAACAACCCCCGCACGCATGCACTCACTCACTCACTCACCCCCTCTACACTCTCACACGCACACCCCCATGCACGCACACAACACACAACACTCCCCCACCCCCTTCCCTAACGAACGATCAACTTACCTTGTCCGTTGATCCTCCGGGAGGGGACGGGATCCATGGGGGCAGCTCCGCCACCAGCACACCGTCACCAGAACACCCCCACACCAAATCATGGGACGTGATTCAGTGGGCAGTGTTCTGTTGACGTGGCGGTGGAGGTTGAGCAACCTCCACTTTCCCGCCGTCCGCCAGTATGGCTGCTGGCGGCTTTCCGTACGTAAAAGGACGGCGGGTCGTAAGACCGCCACCACTGGCAGTCTTCAGCACGGCGGTACCTCAGCGGTCTTGCGAAAAGACCGCCGAGGTCGTAATGACCCCCATAGACTTATCCTTCCCGGTGCTTCAGAGTCCATCCATACTACCTCAGTCTTGGACAAGATTCCTAGTTTGTCAGGGGGATATTCACAGTCCATCTTAATTCAGTCAATCAATCAGGATTCTCATAAAGCACAACTGCTCACCCGTAAGGGTCTCAAAGCGCAGCAGTGGATGTGTCACATTCTTAAATACCTTCTTTAGTCACTGTAGATATGTAATAAATATTTCACATTTATCCTGTAGCTTTCAGCAGGGAAACTGCAGTGCCCCTACGCAGTCCAAGACGCTGTGCCGTTGGTTCTGCTATGCCACTTTAGTCTTCCGACCATCTACTTGCTTGAGCAAGAGTCCTTTCCTCTCTATTTCCAAAAACCTCCTTTTCCCCTTGCACAAGAGTTCCCTTCACTTTCAAAAAGTTTTTCAGTGATAATGGGCTGACCCACATGGGGACAAGGAGGGACTTTACCTTGATATCCTGCATTAGATAATACATGGCTCATAACAATGGGAAACCCATACCTTTAATCAAGGGAGGGGGTCACTTTCACAGCACAGCATTTCTGGCAGATTTTCTACAAGCCTGTGACTGGATTAACATGTAAATTTGCAGGTTTGTTCCTAATTCCTGATACATTTCAGACAAATGCATGACCAAATTCATTGGAGATTCCGATTTCTCATGTGTATAAATTTCCTGTAGTTTGGAATTCACAAACAATTACCTGGTTACACCTGAACACCTGTTCAAGTAGCTTCTGTTTAGGCATAAACCTGAAAAACGTTTGTTAATCACGTTTAAACATGTGAAAAATATGTACCAGCATGACTATATCTCCTCCTGTGGGTGTGGAGTGAGTGTTCCAGGGAGGAAATACATTTACACATTTCTAAGTTTTTAAAAACCACTTGCTGACCACTTCCCACCCTAGATATGGCTCGGGATTTACTTCAGAGAAGGGCAGGTGAAGGGACTGGAATACCCTGAAGTTGGTCAGAGTGAAAGGAAATGGGTTTCTCTAGGGTGAAAAATATGTTCACTATGGAGGAATAAAAATGTTCCTTTTCACATGTGAATAATTACACAATTTTTCAGGATTATGCCTGGAATGTTGTGACTGACTCAGGGTTGCAAGTATAACCTGTAAAAGAGTTGTGAATGTCAAATGATTGGAATTTGTACATATGTGTGATTTGAAACCTGCAGGTGCAGATTTTTTACTTTTTAAGAATGGAGCTCAATATGTTTTGTGTTTGCCGTCACGAGGATGCTCTGTAACCTAGGTGAACTGATTGATCAGGAGGGCAGGCCCAGATCCTGGCCTATGGAGATCTGAATAGGACCAAGCAGTACCTAAGTGTTTAGGGAAGGGGCATCCGGAGCCACCACACTCTATGGGTCCTTCAGTTGTTGGGTACCTTTGGTGCCGCAGGAAAGGTGGTGTCCTGCTATATAAAACAGGGCTGGCTTTAGCGCTGGTGGTGCCCAGTGCGACAGTCTTTTTTGGTGCCCATCCCCGACTTCCTTCTCAGACTCCGTCATTACCACCCTGCAAAAGTTCCTCTCATCTCTCCCTAGCCCCACTCTCAGATGCATTTCATTTGGTTTAAAGCGCTAGTAAAGGCTGGCTTTACTAATCAATTCAGCTAGCCACATAAATACAGATCTGTTCTTTTCAGCAGGCATTTTAACCCTCTGTTCTACTTTATGGTGGACAAAACTCCATTCTTTCACTCTAGAAGGAAAATTCATTCCAACAGTTATCCTGACATTTTTAAGGCTGCCTGAAAGCTGGACGCACACGAAACTCTGCTGCAGGCACTTTTAAATAGAAAGTTATTGCTAAACACAGCATTCCCCCTGAGGACAGTGCCCCCTCCAGGTCAGCTCCCAGTGCGGCTGCACCAGTTGCACTTCCCTAAAGCCAGCGCTGATATAAAACAATCCTCACTTTGACTACTGATAACATGTCGGGGCAGAGAGTTAGGCGAGACGACGGCACTTTTGAGGGAAATAATGGGCTCAAACAAGAACATGTATATAGGATGTGGAGGAGCACTCAATACAAACACACATAATTTAATGACTTGCATATCACATATCTCACGACCAACAGAATAAACATAATGCAACACACTGAGAATATGTGCTGTACTCGCTCCAGTCTGGTGGATGCTAACTACCTACATAGTCTGGACCTGCAAAGAACTGGTGAAGGTTTGGTCAAAGGTGGTATCTGCTCTGGAGTGCACGCTCAATAGGCCAGAATTACACACAATGGAAATATGCCTTTTAGGGGTATATATCCGACAGAAAAAGAAGGTAGGCAATAGATTCCTTGACCTGGCACTGGTCCTTGCACACAGGGAAATTGCACTGCACTGGCACTCACCTGAGAGGCCACTGCCATGGAAGTGGAAGAACAGTGGCACAGTGGTTGTTAGCGGAGGGTGTAGCAATACGCAATGAAGAACAATAGGTAGTGTACAAGAAATCAATTGCTGATATGTGGGTGGAAATAGCTGAGGTCTTCACGACTACTGAAAGCTAAATTTTTTCTTGATGACATTGGGGATAGCCAACTAACAGTATTGGTACGGATAACCCCAACCAGTCGATTAAGGATCCACCGAACTATGCAACATGTCAACTGCTGCGATATCTTTATAGACTACGTTTTAGACTGAGACACACTGGAAAACCTGACATTTGTCACTGCGCTAGCTATTGTTATTTGTTGTAAAGCATTGTACGACCATGAATCAGGAGCAGTATACTATTATGTCCATCCCTCTCAAAACAACTGCTGACAATTTGCACGTGTAACTAATGCATAATTCGTATGTAATGATTTTTTGGTTAATAAAATAGATTAAAACAAATATTTGTTGTGCTTCGAATAAATGAATAAGTGGGGTCCTTAATCAGGGCGGGCTTTAGCGATGGAGGCACCGGTGAAACAAACGTTGTTGGTGCCCCTCAATGAACTTCTTCTCAGTGGATCCACTCACTACCATCCTATAGCGCCCCTCAACTTTTCATGGTCCCTGTCTCACATATATTTAATTTGTTTTATAGTGCTACTTATATCAGTGTAG
Organism: Pleurodeles waltl; assembly: GCF_031143425.1. NCBI lineage: Eukaryota > Metazoa > Chordata > Amphibia > Caudata > Salamandridae > Pleurodeles > Pleurodeles waltl. The sequence goes on from NC_090447.1 coordinate 434,371,653, forward strand.
AGTGTAACTATACCTTCCAGTGTGCATGCAGTTCTTTGATGATAGTTCATAGCTCACTGTGCTACAGGGAGTGCAGAATTATTAGGCAAATGAGTATTTTGACCACATCATCCTCTTTATGCATGTTGTCTTACTCCAAGCTGTATAGGCTCGAAAGCCTACTACCAATTAAGCATATTAGGTGATGTGCATCTCTGTAATGAGAAGGGGTGTGGTCTAATGACATCAACACCCTATATCAGGTGTGCATAATTATTAGGCAACTTCCTTTCCTTTGGCAAAATGGGTCAAAAGAAGGACTTGACAGGCTCAGAAAAGTCAAAAATAGTGAGATATCTTGCAGAGGGATGCAGCACTCTTAAAATTGCAAAGCTTCTGAAGCGTGATCATCGAACAATCAAGCGTTTCATTCAAAATAGTCAACAGGGTCGCAAGAAGCGTGTGGAAAAACCAAGGCGCAAAATAACTGCCCATGAACTGAGAAAAGTCAAGCGTGCAGCTGCCACGATGCCACTTGCCACCAGTTTGGCCATATTTCAGAGCTGCAACATCACTGGAGTGCCCAAAAGCACAAGGTGTGCAATACTCAGAGACATGGCCAAGGTAAGAAAGGCTGAAAGACGACCACCACTGAACAAGACACACAAGCTGAAACGTCAAGACTGGGCCAAGAAATATCTCAAGACTGATTTTTCTAAGGTTTTATGGACTGATGAAATGAGAGTGAGTCTTGATGGGCCAGATGGATGGGCCCGTGGCTGGATTGGTAAAGGGCAGAGAGCTCCAGTCCGACTCAGACGCCAGCAAGGTGGAGGTGGAGTACTGGTTTGGGCTGGTATCATCAAAGATGAGCTTGTGGGGCCTTTTCGGGTTGAGGATGGAGTCAAGCTCAACTCCCAGTCCTACTGCCAGTTCCTGGAAGACACCTTCTTCAAGCAGTGGTACAGGAAGAAGTCGGCATCCTTCAAGAAAAACATGATTTTCATGCAGGACAATGCTCCATCACACGCGTCCAAGCACTCCACAGCGTGGCTGGCAAGAAAGGGTATAAAAGAAGGAAATCTAATGACATGGCCTCCTTGTTCACCTGATCTGAACCCCATTGAGAACCTGTGGTCCATCATCAAATGTGAGATTTACAAGGAGGGAAAACAGTACACCTCTCTGAACAGTGTCTGGGAGGCTGTGGTTGCTGCTGCACTCAATGTTGATGGTGAACAGATCAAAACACTGACAGAATCCCTGGATGGCAGGCTTTTGAGTGTCCTTGCAAAGAAAGGTGGCTATATTGGTCACTGATTTGTTTTTGTTTTGTTTTTCAATGTCAGAAATGTATATTTGTGAATGTTGAGATGTTATATTGGTTTCACTGGTAATAATAAATAATTGAAATGGGTATATATTTTTTTTTGTTAAGTTGCCTAATAATTATGCACAGTAATAGTCACCTGCACACACAGATATCCCCCTAACATAGCTAAAACTAAAAACAAACTAAAAACTACTTCAAAAAATATTCAGCTTTGATATTAATGAGTTTTTTGGGTTCATTGAGAACATGGTTGTTGTTCAATAATAAAATGAATCCTCAAAAATACAACTTGCCTAATAATTCTGCACTCCCTGTATATTAGGATTGTAACCTATGTTAAGTAGCAAAAGGATCTCTGTAACAAAAGCAGAAACCCATTGAACTATATATACAAAATACAATTTGTGATCTGCATGGTCCACGTTTTCACAGCAGACATATTAACTTTCTGCATTAAGCATATTAACCCTCTCTGCTACTTTATGATGAGTCAAAACTGCCACAAGACAAAACTCCCAAAACTCTCCAGCAGATACATTCATCAACAGAATTATCGTGGCATTTTTGTTGTTGCTATAAAATTGCTGGGCACACAAGGGACTCTGTAGAAGCTGCTTTTAAAGCCATGCAATATTTTAAAACATATTGCCCCCACGCTTACCGCTCGGTCATGACATTGCTAAATCAGAAAATGTGAATGAGTCTCTACTCAGCATTGCTCACGTAAATGTATGTCTCTAGTCTACGCCTCCTCCTTCACTTGGCAGAGGGCTAGATGGCAAGAGACTAAGGCCCATATTTATACTTTTTTTGCGCTGTATTTGCGTCATTTTTTGATGCAAAAGTGACGCAAACTTACAAAATAAGGGGCCATATTTATACTTGTTTAGCACTGTTTATGCGCTGCTTTTTGACACAAAAGCGGCGCAAACGTACAAGATACATTTGTATTTTGTAAGTTTGCGCCGCTTTTGCGTAAAAAAATGACGCAAATGCGGCGCTAAAAAAGTATAAATATGGGCCTAAGTTAGCACCTACTTCCGTTCAGTATGGCACACACTCACACCTGGATGTCCCGCTCTTTTCAGGGGGACAGGAGGAAGGGGAATAGGAGGGAGTCTCTTTTCCTTTGCACTGTCTTCCATTACCTTTTGCAGCATCTGGAGGAAGTGCGTGGACGGAGTGATCCTGCAAGTTGGAAGTGAGATCTCCGCGTGAGGCCCACATCCTGGCCAGTGGCGATTCTTGCATTGTGGATGCCCTGAAGTTGACATCCAACTGGTAGGGATTGATAATCGCTGAGGATTACTGCCAGTCGTCAATGATTGGGACTGGATCGCGTGCACTGCTAAGATAGAGCTCTATTTCTACGTCTGTGTAGATGATGCCCTCTGATTTTATATGTTTTAAGTATTTAGTGGTGCGTAGCAACATCACACACACTCAACAGTTGGATTTTCTATGACTGAAAGGGAAACAAGGTGGGCTGGAATGCTATTTTAAATTACAACCAAATTACTGCAGTATTTAGTGTGTTGCCACGCTGCATATTGTCTTGTGCAGTTACTGCAGAAAGATATAATTTATTGTGTCTTTGTTCTAACCGCAGTAAAGAACATTGGGCCTCATTCCCAAAGTACCGCCGTCAGAATACCGCTGCGCGGTCAAAAGACTGCCGCGGTAATTCTGAGTTTCCCGCTGGGCTGGCGGGCGACCGCCAGAAGGCCGCCCGCCAGCCCAGCGGGAAACCCCCTTCCACGAGGATGCCGGCTCCGAATGGAGCCGGCGGAGTGGAAAGGGTGCGACGGGTGCAGTTGCACCCATCGCGATTTTCAGTGTCTGCTATGCAGACACTGAAAATCTTGGTGGGGCCCTGTTAGGGGGCCCCTGCAGTGCCCATGCCACTGGCATGGGCACTGCAGGGGCCCCCAGGGGCCCCACGACACCCGTTACCGCCAACCAGGTTCTGGCGGTCAAAACCGCCAGAACCAGGCTGGCGGTAAGGGGGTCGGAATCCCCATGGCGGCGCTGCCTGCAGCGCCGCCATGGAGGATTCCTCAGGCCAGGGGAAAACCGGCGGGAAACCGCCGGTTTCCCTTTTCTGACCGCGGCTTTACCGCCGCGGTCAGAATTGGCCTGGATGCACCGCCAGCCTGTTGGCGGTGCATCCGCGGTCCCCGGCCCTGGCGGTCCATGACCGCCAGGGTCGTAATGACCCCCATTGTATCCAAACATGTTAATGCATTTTGCAGGCTCACATGAAGGAGCTCTTTATTTATTGGTCACTGACTCTGTGACAGTAAGCTTAATGCTAAGAAGGAGATGTCATGCCGGAGTAGCTGAATAATTCATGTCCTACATATTTAGGCATAAAGGAGCCACAATAATTTCAACATTCAAATACAGCCCTTTAAGAAGACTCGTAAATGTGGTTGTCCCTACATACACTTTCAACCCATCTTCTATCTTTCATAGGATGCAATAGTTGATGTGTGCATTCTGAGCTTTAAAATAAATATGTGCATACATATCTTTTATGAAAAAAATTGTAGCCAAACAAATTTTATGCATTCAAGCAAAATAAAAATGATAATATTGACATTTTGAAGTGTAGCATAACCGTTAGAAGAAACTAAGGGCCATATGTACGAAAGCTTTTTCCCATAGACACAGAATGGGTAAAATCCTTTGGTACATCTGGCCCTAAATGCGCTGTTAGCTCCACGCATGACCAGTGAGGCATACAGATGGAACAGCAATTTACTTTAACCTAAATCCCATTAGATAAACCAACTGTCATCTGGTATATTGCTCTGATCAGTTGTGGTACTGCAGAAATCCACTATAGTTCAAATAATTTTGTACTGGGACAGAAAAATAGAAACTAATTCTGCACTATTTGTTTGCCTCTTGCAGAATAAAATTGTGATGTATTACCACTTAGAAGGGGTAATTTATAGTTCAAACAATGTATAATGTAAACATATCAGTCAACTTCACTTACTTTTGTCTCTGCTATATGTTCTAAAACTGTTATGATGTTCATTTTCCCATAAGGAACTATCTAACATAAGTTGCCTGCCCACAGTTTAGTGGTGAGCCACAGGTTGGTGTAAACACTTCTGTCATCAACATGTGATACACTACCTTTTATCTGGGCATAGTTCTTCTCGGTGAAATGGTCCTGTAATCCAGGGATAGTAAGTCAAGTACCTTTGAGTCAACTGAATTTTCAAAAGGCCAGCAGTGATGTTTAGGTCAGTCTTAAAGTTAACACTAATGATGTTTGATATTTTAAGGACTAACACTGTCAGACATTTCTGAAACAATTATTGTATTTATTTATCAAAGAGTTCTCTTTCTAGGTTTTAGAATACCAATCAGATCAATTTTTTAATAAATAATTTTATTGTTTTCCAAAAACATAAACAAATAAACAAACAGCAGCCATTTCAACGACTCCCTGCGTGCCCTTATGTCACATATCATAGTAATCACTCTTGTGAGTCCAAACCATAGTAGTCCCACCATTTGCCTCAAATCTTCCCATGTTTCTGCCATCAGCCTCAAGCTTTTTAAATAGGCCTTTTCTACTGGGCGCACCAACCCACTTCCTCCTGCCACTCATCCATTGTAGGAGAGTCTGCCAAGTTCCACCTCAGGGGGATATCTCATTTTGCAACCACCATGGCAACCTCTATAAACATACATTCCATTCGGAGCTCCCAAGGTCCTCAAGCAGCCCCAATATGGCAATCCTAGGAGAAAGCTCCAGTGCTCGTCCCAAAACCAATGAGAGTTTGTGTTCTATTTTCTGCCAGTAGCAGACCAGCTCGGAGCAGGACCAAACCACATGGAAGAAGACTGCTTCTCTTGCAGCTCAATAGAACCAGTTAAGCTGGGAAATCCTGCCATCCTGGTGGATCTGCAGGGGAGTCATGTAAGCTATGTGCAGGTAATTGAGTTGAACAAGTGTAGAAAAAGCTTACTCCAATGGGGCCATCCAGGCCTCCATTCACTCAGTATCATTTAGTTCGCCCAGTCAGACCTCCCATTACCATGTCAGTTTAGCAAACTAGTTCAGGCATTAATAACCAAGAAACGGTGGACTCGTAAAGTGGCACCTTTGCTGAGTTTTCCCATAGGGGGTGCTAGCAGTGAGGGCGTGCCTTAATTGCAAATATTTGTGAAACTATGTGCTGGAAATCTGGAACTGTTCTTGAATATCCTAGAATGTCAGAATGTAATTACCCAATCAAACTTCGCCCAAGTGGGTAATTCCTATCATGTTCCACTTTGAGAATACCTCTAGCCTAGCAGTATGGTGTAGCCATGTTCCCTGCCACAGGGGGGTCAGCTCTGTCAATTTCTGGTCCCATCCCGCAAGGCGTAGCACTACTCTCTGGTTTAAAAAGCTTTCAGGTCAATTGGAGTACCTTTCTTTAGCCTATAAGTTCCTCTCACTCTATGCTCTAGACTCCTAATTTTCCCATTTATTATAGTATTTAGGTTTTCTGATTTTGCAGCCTAGATGTTTGAAATGTCGCTGCTGGGGGCTTTCTTTGGACATGACTTGTGATCTTGGCCTCTCAAGCACTTGCAGAAACACATTCAGATTGGTTATTCTATTCTATTTATGTTTTTCGATGTGATATTAACAGGTATTCCCAGACTGGGTCCTTTCTGCATGGTCTTCCCTGGATTTTTGCCTCCTGATGCTGAGCCTGGTATTGTCGGCATAAGGACTCTGTACACTTTACCATTGCCAATCAGTGCTAAAGTGTTTGTGCTTGGAACACTCAACATCTACCTGATTGGTACATTAAATGTACTTGTACGTCCCTATTATGTGGTACTACATGTAACTAGGGCCTGTAAATATTACTGCTAGTAGTAACTTACTGCACTTATAGTACCAGCCACTAAAGTAGCCTTTTAAAGCATGACTCTGGCCTGTCACTACAGCCTTGAGTGCAGTTTTAAACTTAAATTTCATCCTTGCAAAATAAACTTTTAGCCAGTCTAAACCTTTCTTTTTATTATATATAAGTCATCCCTAAGGAAGGTCCCAAAGACTCACAAGGCAGCATGGATTGTATTTAGAAAGTAGGACATGTGTTTTTAAGTTTTAAACATCCTGGCAGTGAAAAATTCCTAAATTTGTTTTTCACTACCCTAACACCTATATGCCCCATTGACTAACACTGGGTTATCTTATTACATTAAATAAGAGATAATTTTGGATTAGGAGCAGATATAAATTCTGTTTACACTCAAATGAATTGTCATATAAAATCCTCTTTAAAGGTAAAGTTGGATTTTAAGTCACAGTTTGGAAAATGGCACTTTTAGAGAGTTAACAAAAACAAATAATGGACATGCTACAAAACCAATCAAACATCTACCTCCAGTCACAGATCTGGGTTTAATCCATCAATTATTTTGTTCACCAAGCCACCCCAGTTTGGACCCAACCATATGCAAATCAGTTTTGACTCTGTTCCCCATAGGAACAGGCCAGCCAGAACTGCCAAGCCAGGTCCTCATTGGACCATAAACAAGCATCCTGGGACCGGTTTCAGGGCATCACCATTCATCAGCCAGGCTAGCTTGAATCCAGTGGCATAGTGAGCCCGGGACCCACGTCTGGACATACCTGGCGCACTTAGAGTGACAAAAGAAACAAACACAAATGGTGGACGAAATGCGGAACCAATCAAACAATCACCCCAGTCACAGATCTGGGTTTAATTCATTGATTCTTTTGCTCACCATATCACCCCAGTTTGGACCCACACATATCAGTTTTGACCCAGTTCCCCATGGAAACATTCCTGCCCAAACTGCTAAGCCAGGTCCTCCCTGGAGCGGAAACAAGCATCCTGAGACTGGTTTCAGGGTATCACCCCTCATCAATCAGGCTAGCTTGAACCCAGTGGCATTGTGAGCCCGGGACCCACATCTGGGCATACCCAGCACACTTAGAGCGACAAAAGCAATCAAACACAAATGATGGACGTGGGTCCCGTGCTCGCTATTCCATCATAGGATTCAAACTTCAACTTATCCAAGAGGAACTATTGGGCCAAAACCAGTCTGAGGTTGCTTGTATTCTATCTAGAGGAGACCAGGTCCTAGAATTCCCATTCTACATTTTCAAGACGGTTCATCTTGGAAGAGAATACTAACAATCCACACTTAATTTTCAATTGTTTTTAACCAAGAAAAAGTGGGAGTAGCAGGTGTCTTGTTCCACTGGTGCAGAACGAGATTTTGTTGCTGAACGATGTTTCACATAGTTTTGGCATGAAAATATGGCCTTTTTGGTGAAAAGAGGAATTAGAACCAGGGATGGGATAGAATGGGTAATGCTGCATAGTGATTAATTGGACACGAATGATTATAACATCAAATGAGAAGGGTAGTCATGGAGTATCCCTGTCCTTTTCCCCTGTGTTGTTGCAAAATAGGCTGCCATGGATCAATGCAGGCACCCTTGCACCATGGTGCAAGAGTGTCTGCATTGCTGGAATTATTGTTTTTGTGCAGTAAGGCACACCTTCCTTCACACAAACAATCACGAGAGGCATTTATGCCTCCACTGGGGAGGCATAGGCTTTTCATGCACTCCCAGGTTTGCAAATCCTTGTAAATCTGGGAATGTGCCAAAATCCATGGGTGTTGCCTGGGAACACCCATCGCAACACCCATTGAACACCTCTTTGATGCAGTGTAAGGCAATACAGAGACTTGACTGTGTTGCCTTACCCATATCTACAAGCACATGAAAAGCCATGCCAGTGGCTTTGTGGGGCCTTGTAGATGTGGGCCTGCAGACTGCGCTGAAGGTGCTTCAAAAAAAGTGAGGCACCGGTGGTACAAGTAGCTTGTATATTTGGCCCTTAACTCTTAAACATCGGTTTTTGAAACAAATTGTGCATATGCGTACACATTGTTTACTTGAACAGCCACACTCACTGCCACTAACCTCCCAGACACCTCTGATGTGCCTGTCTCTCACTAGAAAACACCCCACGCATATCCAAAAGCAGAGCAGGGGGCTGCGACTTCTCGTACCTGGCCCCTAACGCCTCAAATGACCTCTCACAACACATCAGAGTCCCCTCCTCTCTTCTTGAGTTTTGCTAAAAGATGAAGACCTGGCTTTTCGAGTAAGCCCCCAAAACTGGCCTCACACACCTACTACAGAGCACCCGGATACCCTGACAGGTGATCAGTGCATTATAAAAACACCGATGACATCATAACATAACAGAACACATATTCAACTGTGCCACACCAGTGTATTTTCACAGCTGCTAACCCATGACTTTCTAGAGTTGAATCAACAAATGTTCTTTGAACTGCCCCCTGATTAATGGTTTAACATCTACCATGACCCGTACAAGGGATCATACTTAAGAGCCCCTAGCGCCATTCTAATGCCACATCAGCTGCATTTTTGTACACTAATGTGGCGTTAGAAGTCCAAAAACGCAGCGCCATATTTACAAGTTGTGCAATGCATGTATTGCGCCAATTTGTAACCCTTTGCGCTACATTATGCCTGCGTCAGGCATAATGTATGCAAAGGGGGCGTTTCCCAGTGAGGGGTGCTAAAAAAACAACTCAAGGAAATCTAACAGATTTCCTTGCGTAATTTTTCTGGCACTTTTAACGCCTTCTCAAAGCAGGCGTTAAAAAGGGGCACACCATTGTTTGCAATGGGCCCCTATGTACACTGCAGGAGTAGCATCAAAATGCTGGTGCTACTACTGCAGTGTACATCAATAGCGTCATAAAAAATGATTGCCCCCTACCCTGCACCATATGCGCCTTATTTTAAATACAGCACACACATGGTGGCGGTAGCGGGTGGTAAAGGGTACAAGAAAAGTGGGGCTGCACTGTGTGCAGCGCCATTTTTCATAAATGTGCCCCAAGGTCTATAAAGACCCTTCTTGCATCCTTGGTAAACCCCCATGATGGCTGCTGACTTATAGCATGTAAAAGATCAAATGACAACAGAGACAGCTTTTTCAGTTCTCTCTGTGATTCATTTGTCCCTCTGCAGGTTGTTTGCTCTACTCCCAGACTCAGCACTGTAGGCTGTATCTGCCTTTTCTTTCTTCCCCTCCTCACCTTCGGTTGCAATCATTAAGGCAAGACAGGAAATGCAGGGTCAATGAAATAACCACGTGGAATAAGTTGTGGTGCAACTATGCAATATACATGGATCCCCATTCTGAGCGCCCTGTTATTAGGGGGGATAATGCTGCACCTACTAAATATCGATACTACCAGGTGCAGTATATATCCTGTGCATATTTCCCCCGCGCTCCGGTCTGCAGTACTCAGAATGGATAGAATTAACTAGATACACACACAGAACGCACAAGAAATGTATCTGGTGAAATTTATGTATGTGAGGGAAAAGTGTGGCTGCGCAAGTTGTATTCCGATTTGGGCATTAATTCCCATTTTGCACCCGAATCAGGATTACCTCAACTGCAGAATGACACCCGTGGTATTTTACTTCTGTTACGAATGATATTGTAATATTCAAGCCTAGATGGTTTACATCATTCTTTGTATTAAGTCAACGTTAGTGTGTGTATTGCTTTTGAAATGGATGCGTGGTACTTATGGGACCAAACCAATTTGATAAGAGGGTCTGATCCCGTTTATTAATCAGATGTGCTGCATCATGTTCTCTTGACACTTAAAAAGCATTGTCTAGTAAGCTTGCGCACACGCTTGCCCGGCGGCGTCATTTGTAGATTTACAAATGCACACTAAATTGTGGAGCGGTATGACCACAGAGGCATAGTCACCACAAAAATTTAACTCCTTAATAACATGACAAAATAAAAGAAACAACGGCAATACTTCAGTGACTCTATTGTTTTTCATTCGCATGGCAGTCACCACATCAGGCGTAATCATCTTTAACACAGCAAAGAAACCTAAATGCGGGCATTGAGTCAAAGTCGGTGTATACAAACTCATAGGCCCAGATGTATAAAATTTTCACGCAATGCAGCAAGACACTGCGTGAAAGGGAGAAGCAGGAATACGCCATTTTTAACATTATATGGAACATTCCTGTTTTCTAGTGCTGTCACACAATGTGCCGCATTTCACCAACGCAGGCACCCTTGTGGCTGGGAGCAAGGGTGCCTGTGTTGTAGGCGTATTGTTTTTATGCAGGAAGCGACACCTTCCTGCACACAAACAATCCTTAAAGAAATTTTTCCCTTTCTATGTGTGCTGTAGAATGCAGCACATGTACAAAGGGAAAATAAAAAGAAGAAATAAACATATTTCTCCTCCTTACGCCTCCCCTGGAAAGGTGTCACATTTCCAGGTCTACCACTCATGATAAACCTGGGAATGTGCCAAAAATCCATGGGTAGATGTGTGGGAACACCCGCACATCCACCCATGTAACAGCTTCGCAGGACAAAATAATGCAAGGCAACGATTTGCACTGCCTAGTGTTACCTAAGATTCACATAGCACCACAAGGCCACACAAGGTGGCCTCGCATTGCTTGGTAAATCTGAATTTAGTGTTGCGTTGCTCTTGTGTTACCTTGCATGACGCAAGAGAAATACAACTCTGCGATAAATCTTCCCCATAGTTTGTGTTGTAGGAAATATAAATAATAAGTGCACTACCATGAATATAAAATGTGAAAACATCACAGAACACCAAGCACCAGTAGAGGCCACACAGCTGTTCACGATCAAGAACCAGTTTAGGCCAAACCCCCACACTAACACTAGCAAGGTGAAAGGTTCATGCAAGGATGAAGCAGAATAAGGAACACAAAAGGGTCATATGTTAAAGGCCAACTCATGTCTGACCAACCAGTAGGTATTTATGACATTAGAACACTCTCCTGTCTACAAATAGATTACAGACTGATTATACACTGGACACATAATTGAGTTAGTCCATTTACAATGTGTGCAGGGAAGAAACCAAATTCCGAGCACCTAGGAGTCTCGGACACACGTTGCTGTCAGCACACACTTCAAACAAATTAGATTTACAAAACAGCAGTACACACTCATAGGTAAAAGAATGCTTGGGCATAAACCTTTGTAAAATGTATAAAAGAGAGCTAATAATGTCTTAATCTAGGAATTCAGGGTTATTGGGTCACATGTTTTTGAGTGTTTTCCATTATAATCTGTAACTTGCAAGTTGTCTATTGTTAATCATGTGTAATAAAGTATTGTACTGCTTTGTATAAAAGACCCTGTCTGTGAACAGGCAGTCTAGAAAAACTGTCGAGGCAGTTCGTGCAAGGCTGAGGTACAGTCCACAGAGTTTTTCTCCCTGTCGCAACAGTTAGTAAATACTATCTTTGGAATGGCCAAGGAGAGGCTGCATGGTCCTTTTTGAGTCATGAGAGCATATTTGTTCACCTTGTAACAGTTAGTGAGCTACCTCAGGAGGTCTCTTAGCACCCCCAGCTGACGACTGGTGCCTGAAGACCGCCTGCATACCGCTGCAGGGAGACCAGTGCGCACAACCTTGTTGAGGTGAGCAGAAGCCAAGTTAATTGAAGTTCTGCCACTGCACTGGGGTTGGGGAGGCTCCAAGGACCACCGTCCCCTTAAAGTTGAGTACAAAGCAAACCACGATCCTCATTTTAAATAAGCGTGCTCCTCTTGTTTTTTTTTTCATTGTTGAAGGATTGCATACATGTGTTGCGCAATCAACAGAAACATATACCTTGGTGAATTTGTAAGGCCAGGAGGGTACCTCATGCAATTTTTTTATTTTTTATTGTTGAAGGATTTAACGCATGTGTTGCGCAATCAGCAGAAATATATGTCTTTGTGAATTTGTAAGCCCGGGAGGTTACCACATGCGAGGTGTTGTTTTTTATTGTTGAAGGATTGCGTACATGTGTTGCACAATCAAAATAAATATTTGTCTTTGTGAATTTGGAAGGCCAGGAGGGTACCTCATGTGATTTGATGTTTTTTTAATTGTTGAAGGATTGCGTACAAGTGTTGCACAATCAACAGAAATATATGAGTTTGTGAATTTGTAAGGCAGGAAGGGTACTGCATGCAGCTTGTTGTTTTTTAATGTTGAAGCATTGCATACATGTGTTGCACAATCAACAGAAATATATGAGTTTGTGAATTTGTAAGGCCAGGAGGGTAATGCAGCGATTTGTTGTTTTTTATTGTTGAAGGATTGCATAGGTGTGTTGCACAATCAACAGAAATATATGTCTTTGAGAATTTGTAATGCCGGAAGGGTATCCCATGCGATTTGTGTTTTTCTTTTATTGTTGCAGGATTGCGTACAAGTGTTGCTCAACCAACAGAAATCTATGGCTTTTTGAATTTGTAAGGCAGGAAGGGCACCATATGTGATTTTTTTATTTTTTCTATTGTTGAAGCATTGTGTACATGTGTTTGACAATCAGCAGAAATATATGTCTTTGTGAATTTGTTAGACCTGAAGGGTACCGCATGCAATTTGTTTTTATTGAAGTTTGGTTTGTTGAAAGACTGAAGGTGGCTGCCTGCAGTAGAAAGAATTGTGGCCACAGTGTGATGTTGTTGTGAGATATTGTATAAATATGCAAACTGTTTTTTTAATGTACTTTGCATGTAATGAAAAATGTATACTGTAATGTGTCCCTTAAGACCTAGTAGACAGAACTAAAAACTGAAAGCCTATTGTAAAAAATAGTAGAGTAGAAAAAGTAGATGACATTATTTCCTACCAGAAAGGTTGTGTAAGTCTACTTTAAAAGTGTTGAAATCTGGTACTTGTAAAAAGTAAAAGATGAAGAACACCAGAACATGGAGACCCCCTTACATCACATGCAGATGGTATTCCCCAGTGACAGAAAAAAATGACAAAAGTAAAACCAGGAGTGATTTAAAGTCACCCAAAAGCATATGTATCCTTGGCCAAAAGAAGGAACATACAGTGATAGAGCAACCAAGCATGTTGTCACTTTCCTCCGAATTAGATATGCAGGAGCCAAATTAAAGAAAAGAGAAACCATCTTTGCTTTATAAAAAAATATTTTGTGAAGATTCAAAAGATTCCTTACAGGAAGAGACCTCCATCACCCCATCTGTTCCCCCACCCCCATATGCCTAACATCTACCCATTAGTACAGCTGCAAGAAGCCGCAGTAGGATTCGAAAACATAAAAATTGAAACCTCTTTACACTCCCCTAAAGCACCCCCAAGGTAACCCCATGAATACCAAAACCAAAGAGGGCGAGCACTCCTACCCAGCAAATTAGAAAAGGGATCCACAATTATAATTAGAGACATAGCTTGTACTGCATCTAGACCCTACCTTTTCCCACGAGGAGAAAAGCAAAAAGTAGAATTCAGGGGATAGCAATGACCAATTGCATATTTCATTAGCAATGTTGCAGTTGTTTCAGAAAAGGGACACTTCAGGTACAGTAATTAGGAAACAAGTGTCCACTCCACAACAAAGGGATGCAGCGAATGTAGGGTGGAGCAACTATGTGCATGGAATGTAGAGACGACGGGACAATTTATATCCCAAAGAAGGGAACAGGAACAAAGAAGGACTGAAAGCAGTTCGCCACCATGGCAGAAGGGGAAGGAGAGTGTGGTAGTCTCACCAGAGAGCGTGCAGGACTGGCGATCATGCAGTGAGGACAGGAGAGAGACAAGTGGAATAAGGAAACAAGAGCTTGACAATGACTGTACAGAGCAAACTCAGAGGAGCCTGGGGAAATTAGTGGATAGAATGTATATACCAGCATGTGGAGAGCGTGGGTGAACTCCTCCAAACCCAAGAAGTAAATTATCATATTTACGGGCTCCAAGAAAGACCACTCATAGACCTAGATTTCACAAGGGGGGCACATGGAGACTGCCTTACCCAATTGATGCAAGTTGAAGAGAATGAGATGTGCTTTCTAGAAGCAGGAAGCCCTAGCTACAGAGCTTGAGTGGCTACAATACAAAGCTCCCATGGCCAGACGGACCCCGAATGGGATCAAGTGAGGATAGGGGACGGATGACTCTCCACAACAGACCCACCTAGCAAATAAGTGCCCAAGTGAGTTCTTACAGCACAAGCCTTACCCCCTGTGAGACCATTGCTGAAGGAGAGGATAGCTGCCATTTGGTTGTACCATTTGTAGAAAACTCAGTAGACTGGACTGAGCGGTTAGCTCCACAAAGAGCCCCTGGCCAGAAGGGGGGTCCTTTGACCTACACGACATGGCAAATGCTGAAGACTGCATTCTGTATGGTGAGGGTGATCCAGACTGAGACTACCCCTACATGAGGAAATGTCTGCATATATGGCAGAAGTACACCAGACAGCATAATTCCCAGTGCGCCACCACCCCTTTTTACATCACATGCCCCTGATCCGTAAGGGCCCTAGGGCACCATATTATGTTGCTTGGGGCCACATGTATGAAATTTCGGATTTGTGACCCGCAAATTGCGAGTCAGAGTGACCCACAAATTGCGAGTCAGAGCGACTCGCAATTTGCGAGTCGCAAATCCGAATGAAGGATGCTGTCCCTGACACCATCTGCGATTCGCAAGGGGGTCGCAAGTGCCCACCTCATGATTAATCATGAGGTGGGTCACAATTTGCGACCCCCTTGCGAATGGCGGCCTTCACAGGGATGGTGGCCTGCTGCGGACAGCAGACCACCATGTCTGTGACTGCTTTTCAATAAAGCAGGTTTTCTTTTTGTAATTCAGCCCATTTTCCTTAAAGGAAAACGAGATGCATTACAAAAACAAAAAAAGAAATGTTTTCATTTAATTTTTCCAGAACAGGTAGTGGTCCTTCCCTTTTGCGAATGGGTTAGCACCCAAATGGGTGCAATCTGCGATTGGTTTGCGACCGCGTTCGCGGTCACAAAACAATCCTACATTGCACTGCGAGAACACCCCTTCCTAATTGCGAGTCACAAACCCGTTTTGCAATTCAGTAACCAGGTTACCGAATTGCAAAACTGAGTTTGTGCATCGCGATGTGCTTCTTGCACGTCGCAAACAGCGAAATTCGCTGTTTGCAACGTGCAAAAAGCTACCTACATGTGGCCCTTGGTCACTAATGGACAAGGAAAACCTCAAAAAATAGTTGCCACAGCTAAAGGAGGGAGCAGGGAAATGGATCAGGTTTTGAGAAGCAAACTGCAGGCATCACCCTGGCAGTAGGGAATGTAAAAAGCCTTTTTAGTTCCCTCATAGGGGATGAAACAGACACAGTAGTTCAAAAGGCTGGAGTCAGAAATGTGATCCTCACTGGGACCAGATGTGATTGATCAACATTTAAACCTTGTCAGATCTGTGGTGTGAGATCAGCTGAGGAAAATGTACACCGATAGACCAGACATCAGATCACTCATGACTCAGTCTACACAACGAATGAGGATCCCGCACAGTACATCAATAAAATTAAAGAAAAGTGGACCCAGGAAGTGGGTCAGGGCTGGGAAGTGGCAGGAGCTAATGATGTGTTATTCTATAATATAATTAAGGAAGGATTGCCTTCTAACGTACAGGACAGCTTAGATTGCATAGTGGCACTAGAAGCACTAGAACCTGTATCGAAATTCAAGCATACATCATCCGTTTTTGTAAAAAGAGACAAGAAAAGGAGAAAAGTAAATAGGAAGTAGCAGAGAAAGTGACAACTAAGTTGGTGCAGCAAAAGTTTGCAAAGAAGGGAGCAATGGAAGGTGATGTAGCGGCAGCTGGCACTCAGCTGACTGCAATATCACTTGGAACGGTTCCAGGGTCCACCCAATGTCAGGTCCCAAAGCAGAAGGACGATATAAGGACTCAAGGAAATAGTAGTGTGGGAAAAGGAGGAGTAGGAAGAGGTAGGATGGGTCCTCGGAGAAGGGTTCAAGCATGTTATTATTATCAGAGATTTGAGCATCTTATTAGAGACTGTAACATGAAGAGATCTGAAGAGCAAAATGGAAGAATGAGAATTTATGGTCCATCCGGAAATATGACACTGCAGCCACAGCAGCATGGACAGATCACATATGTGCCCCAGACACCCTCTCCAAATGTGCAGTCACTAGGAATGCCCCAAGTGCAACAAGGACTGCCTCAGCAGAACTATCAAGTACCCTCCATGGTAATCCCACCCCAAAATATATAAGGAGGGGTGACGTGAGGGGGGAATATCCCTTCCAGGTGAACCCTGCAGGAGGATACGCACAATTGGGGTGCCTGCAGAGTGTTTCTATGTGTCCAGTTTTTCCAGTGACACACAGGCTAGCTGAGGAACCCACTGTGACAGTGTCCATTAATGACAAGAGATATTGATTCCTCATAGACACAGGAGCAACACAATCCGGTATTAAACAGGGAGGACTCCCGATTTCCAACAGATCCATGGACACCCAGGGATTCTCTGGGGAAATTATAAGGGTTCCTTTTACCAAACCAGTAGAGATGGAAGTAGAGGGGAGACAAATTGACAGCTGCTTACTGTTCTCACCAGCTGCCTAAGTGAATTTGTTAGGCAGAGACCTGATGGCAAAATTGAATATGACCATTTATTTTAAGCCAGACAGTAGCATGGTTTGCTCCACGCCTTGAGTTCCAGCCTCCTGAGTCATGGCGCTAATGTTGCACTCCTTCAGCAGAGACCAGACTAGAGCATGACCCGCTGATGTGGAGGCATTTTTTTTTAGGCAGCAAGGAAAGGACCCTTGACTATCAGAAGCAGAAGTAATATTGTAATCTGCTTTTGAACTAACACCTACCTATTGGTGCCTTGACAGCCAGTGACAATAATGGTGCATTGTGGGCATGTGTCATCTTCCTTGAGCCAGAAAAGATGATTAGGGAGATACTGGAAAATGAGCTATTTGATGATAGCCCCAAGAAAAGTATTATACTTTTCCAGGATGACACACCACTAAGAACTGTGCTAAAAGTCACAAAGCCCACACCATGCGGAGTTTTGGACTCAGTAGAAGAAGCCGATCTGACACAGGTGCCAGATGTCCTGTGGAATAAATGTCCTCACAATGTCAGCCTCATCCGCACTGCTGCACCATTCCGGATTACCTTGAAGGAGGGTACCACCTTACCCAGAGTAAAACAATACCCCTTGCCCAAGGAGGCAGAGGAGGGCATCGCCCCCACCACTATACAGGCGTTACTGGGACAGGAGTAAATAACCCTGAAGTGTCACCTTGTAACACCCTATATACCCGATTAAGAAAACTAAGGGAAATCCTTGGTGCATGGTTCAAGACCTGCACCTGTTGAACAATATTGTGTTACCCAAATTCCCAATTGTCCTGGAGCTCTCCATCATCCTCACAAATATCCTGCTGGACTGATGGTATTTTTCAGTTATCGCTCTCAAGAATGCCTTCTTCAGCATTCCTCTCCATCCAGATAGTCACTATCTGATAGTGTTCTTATATCGCAGGACCCAGTATTTGTTCTCTTGTTTGCCCAAGGGTATTGCGAATTCCCCAGCGTGTTCAACAGAGCAAAAAAATGATCTGTCAAATTTTCAATGTGGCAACACTCTGTTGCAATATGTAGATGACATATTGGTTTGTAATTTTTGTAGTCCTACCAAGCAAAAGTGTAGAAGGGACACTATGGGGCAGATTTAGGAGCCCCTAGCGCCTCCTTGCGCCACATCAGTGTCATTTGTTTTTTGTCATTTGTTTTTACTTTAATGT
Source organism: Pleurodeles waltl (assembly GCF_031143425.1). Taxonomy (NCBI): domain Eukaryota; kingdom Metazoa; phylum Chordata; class Amphibia; order Caudata; family Salamandridae; genus Pleurodeles; species Pleurodeles waltl. Next base: position 434,389,686 of record NC_090447.1, read on the forward strand.
GGCCCAACAAAGACAGTCTCCGTACCAAATTTAAAAAGTGGCGCAATGCACGTTTTGCGACACTTTGTAACCCTTTGTGCTATATTATGCCTGTGCCAGGCATAATGTATGCAAAGGGGACGTTCCCCCATTAGGGGAGGGCCAAATCATTGCGCAAAGAAATCAAAGAGATTTCTTTGCATCATTTTTTTGGGGCACTTTTAGTGCCTGCTCAAAGCAGGCATTAAAAGGAGACACACCATTGTTTGAAATGAGCCTCAATGGGCTTTGCAGGATTAGTGTCAAAACTTTTGACGCTAATCCTGCAAAGCTCCGAACTAGCGTAAAAAAAATCAGAGGATAGTTCCCTAACTACTGCCATGGTGAGCCGTATCTTAGATAAGGTACACACATGCTAACATTAGGGGGGCACTAAGGGGCACAAGAAAAATGGTGCTGCACTGAGTGCAATGCCACTTTTCTTAAATCTGGCCCTATATCTCTTCTAACCACTCTTTCCCAGAGAGGATACAAATTGGAGAAGGGAAAAATTCCGTACTGCAAGGAAGAAGTCCACTATTTAGAACAATTACTATCAGCATCTGGTATACGTAAAACACCTGAAAGGGCAGCCACTATTCGGCAAAGATCAGAGCCAGAAATGGTCAGAGGACTGTAGAAGTATCTGGGCCTCTGTCACTAGGTGAGACAATGGTATTTGACTATAGTACTCTACTCACCCTATTGTTAATGGCTATCAAGCAGGCAAGAGATAGGTAGGATAAGATAATTTGGACACCAGGAATGAGGGAATCTTTCCAGAAACTGAAGGATGAGATAACAAATGCTCCTGTCCTGGGAACTCCAGATTACACCAAGGAGTTCTACCTATTCTGCCACTGTAATGATCAGGTGGCGACAGCCGGCCTCACACAGAAGTATGTGCTAGGCCACAAACCAATCATGTACTTCAGTGGGCTGCTGGACTCAGTCATGAAAAGACACCACACCTATGAACAAGCTCTGGCCACCACAATATTTGCAGTACAGAAGAGCACCCTCATAATTATGGGGGCACTATTAATGCTCTACACAGAACATGCAGTGTTTGCTATCATCCAGAAGGCCAAGACCACTCAGAGAGTGTCAGGATGTGAGGTGATTCTGTCACTACTGTCCTTGAAGGTTGTGAAGTGCGATACAGTCAATCTTGCAACATTCTTCACCCAACAGGTATTAAACTCCGAGGAGGGGGAGCATGACTGTGTGACACATAGGGGGTCATTATGACCCTGGCGGCCAAAACGACGGGAGCACCGCCAACAGGCTGGCGGTGCCTCCCGGCGTATTTGGACCGCCGCGGTAGCGCCGCGGTCGCACCGCCGGGGCCGGCGGTATACCGTCATTTTTGCCCCGGCGGTGATAATCCGCCAGGGCAGCGCTGCAAGCAGCGCTGCCCTGTGGATTATGACTCCCCTACTGCCATCCTGTTTCTGGCGGTTTGCACCGCCAGGAAGAGGCTGGTGGTAAGGGGAGTCAGGGGGCCCCTGCACTGCCCATGCACTTGGCATGGGCAGTGCAGGGGCCCCCAGGCAGAGCCCCGTCGCGCATGAAATGCGTGACGGGTGCTACTGCACCCGCTGCACATCAGCATTGCCGCCGGCTCAATTACGAGCCGGCGGCAATGTTGATGTCACTTTTCTGCTGGGCCAGCGGAAATGTCAAAATAGGGAGCCAGCCATACCACCAGCAGTGGCGGTTTTCTGGCGCCCGCAACCTCGGCGGTCTGCCATGCACACCGCCAAGGTTAAAATGACCCCCATAGTCTCAATGAATGCAGTCAAGCCAAAGAGAATCCTATACCAGACAGCGTTGTCTATTTTGTGGACGGTTCCTCCACGACTGACCAAGAAACAGGAATTAGACATACAGGGGCAGTGGTATTCAGGGCTCAGCGACTAGGCTCCTTGGATACACTCCAGGTCATGGAACAATTGCCCCTGTCCGTACACTATTCAGCGCAGGCAGCAGAGCTGACTGCATTAATAGCGGCCCTTAAGTCGGGAGAAGGGTAAATAATTGCAATATACTCATATTCAGCATACATCACAACCACTGTGCACTCAATTATCATGAGATGGAGTAGGCTAGGGTGCCTAAAATCATATGGTAGTCCTGTGATGCATAGAGAACTCTTAGAACCCCTAATAGACACTGGAGCTACCACAGGCAGTGGCAGTTGTGAAGTGTGCAGCGCACACAAACGAACAGGATTTCATGTCCCACGGTAACGCACTGGCAGATCAAGCAGCTTAGGATGCAGCCTGACATAATCCCCCAAAGGTACCATCAGATCCACAACATGCCCCTCTCCTGGTGGCTCAGACTGCCCCACCAGGGAAAGTCGAAGCCAAGACTACCATTGACAATGACACACCCCAATACACTAAGTCAGCAAGATTATACCTGAGGGAACTACAGGAAGCTGCGTCGTCACACGAAAAGCAGTTGTGGGGAAAGAAAGGATGCATCCACTCCAGGAGTGACCTTGTGATAGACAGTTATCTCCAGAAAAGCCAGCTATGCCACAATATCTGCTTGCAATCGCCCTGGATCAGATTCATTTACCAGCTCAGACTTCCAAATACCATTTGGCAACCCAAATACAGCAAGACTGGGTTGTCCCCAATTTTATGACACAACACTCATATACCTACATAGCTGTAACAGTATTCCCCTAATCCCACTCTAAAAGTGATAAGCTCCACCATTCCACAACCACAAGGTCCATTTTAGATCCTTCATTTAGACTTTGGGGATTTGATTGACAGGTGCAACAACTACAGGTATAGCATAGTTGTGATCTGCCCATTCTCCAGATGGATTGAGGCAGGAACATGTGTCCATTGTGATGCCAAATCATCAGCCACTTTCCTAGTTCGGGAAGTGATTCCTAGTGGGGGTTCCAAGAAGCCATAAGTTCTGACAATGGCACTCATTTTTCTAATACAATTTGTGAACACCTGACAGCACTACTAGGGACTTCCCATGCCACTGGATTCAAGCTCTTTTTGCATTTGTCACCCTAAGTGGGAAGGGTACGCCCAGACGTGAGTTGCGTGCTTCCCATGCCACTGGATTCAAGCTAGCCTGGCTGATGAGGGGTGAAAAACGAAACCTGGCCTGGCAGTTCAGGCTGGACTGTTCCCATGGGGAACAGGGTCAAGACTGATTTGCATATGGTTGGGTCCAAACTGGAATGTCATGGGCAGCAAAAAAATGATGGATTTAGGGCCAGATCTCTGTACTGGGGGTGAATGTTTGACATTGTTCAGCATTCCGTCCATCACTTGTTCTTTTTGCATTTGTCGCCCTAAGTGGGAAGGGTATGCCCAGACATGGGTCCCATGCTTCCCATGCCACTGGATTCAAGCTAGCCTGGCTGATGAGGGGTGAAAACCAAAACCTGGCCTGGCAGTTCAGGCTGGACTGTTCCCATGGGGAACAGGGTCAAGACTTATTTGCATATGGTTGGGTCCAAACTGGAATGTCATGGGCAGCAAAAAAATGATGGATTTAGGGCCAGATCTCTGTACTGGGGGTGAATGTTTGACATTGTTCAGCATTCCGTCCATCACTTGTTCTTTTTGCATTTGTCGCCCTAAGTGGGAAGGGTATGCCCAGACGTTGGTCCCATGCTTCCCATGCCACTGGATTCAAGCTAGCCTGGCTGATGAGGGGTGAAACCCTGAACCCGGTCCCAGGATGCTTGTTTCCAGTCCAGGGAAGACCTGGCCTGGCAGTTCAGGCTGGACTGTTCCCATGGGGAACAGGGTCAAGACTGATTTGCATATGGTTGGGTCCAAACTGAAATGGCATGGGCAGCAAAAAAACGATGAATTTAGGCCCAGATCTCTATACTGGGGGTGAATGTTTGACATTGTTCAGCATTCCGTCCATCACTTGTTCTTTTAGCACTACAAGGGATAAAGCACAAATTATTCTGTACATACCACCCACACAGTAATGGAATTGTAGATCGCCTGAATGACCTCTTAAGAGTAAGATCAGCGAATGGTGCGCCACCATGAATAAAAAGTGGCTACACTGCTTGCCAATATCACTATTTTCCCTTAGGAATACCCCAAACTTAGACCATCACTTGACTCCTCACCAAACAGTGACAGGGAGATCCATCAATGTACAAGCCCCTGCCACTGGTAATAAAATTCAAGGAGAGACTTTGTCCCAAAGACTGAGTGATTAACTGCATAACTGCAAATCTGCTGAACTAGAACCATATAGGCTGGCTGTAAGAGAGTTGATAGCCGCCCCTAAGGCACTGGAGAGAATCCCTTGGCTGAAAGAGATGAAAACTGCCTGGGACAAAATGGGTCTTCCCCATTATTGGAATCACCCGGATCAAATCCCTGATAAGGCTAGGAGATTTGTTACGAACAGATATTGGGAGAAAGTTAACGAAGATTCCCTACACCAAAAGAGGGCGGGTAGGTTAACTATGGATTTTCTCCAAATTAAGCATGAACCCTGGGCTGAGATTTTCCTGAACCTCCCTATCCCTCCGTATGCCCGTGCTCTATATCTGCAGTTAAGATATGGCACATTGCCTACCAATGGTTTTACGGCCCATTGGCCATCTAACATCGCTACAAATGATAGGTGTACCTTCTGTCAACTTTGCAAAGAAACATCAGAGCATGTATTATTCTTCTGCCCTTTGTACAAGACACCAAGAAAGAGGTGGATTATTCCCCTCTGTAAAAACATGTCATTTCAGGACAGAGTAACAGCCATTAGAATCTGTACGTATGATTCTTCTCCCAGGGTTGCCATTCCAGTTACCAAATATTTATCGGAGGCTTGGTACATCCGTCGCAAGTTCATAGCATCCAAAGGCTCCTGAGCCATTTCTATATTTGTTTTCAGAAGGATTTTAATCTTCTTTTTTTATCCTTTTTGTATTGTTTTTAGTTGGAAATTTCCATTATGAATTTGTTGCTTTCCCTATGACTACCAAGACTGCACAAGCCCATATAGCCTTCTCATATAGTTATCCTGTTGTTTTCTTTGATTGGTACTCTGATTATGTCGTCTTTTAGTCCAATCAGACTATCTTTTGTCTTTTTTGTCTTTTGGTTGTGCATACTGGTCCTCCAGACAAAAAAGTCTTATACTTCAGTTTTTAGCCCTGTCCCCTTTTTTTACTATATTTATTCAAGTTTTATTTTATTGTATTTATATATTTGATGAAATGCTTTGTTTTGTTATTCTTTTTGTTACACTGTTTTGATGTCTATTGGTTTTACATTGTTACCATGTTTTTATTACATCCCTTTTTAAGTATGATTGTTATTATTATTTTAAATGGTCTAGATTTCTAGACCGAATGAACTTAATAAATAAAACTGCATATGTATTTGTGCAAATTAACAAAATGTGCTATGTTCATTTCCAAACAGATAACCAAAGGAAAAGAGAAGTGCACCAACACTGAGATCGACCTCCCAGAAGTAAAAGTAGGTGCTCAAGTGTTCATATGGAACTTTGTTCGTCGATATAACAAGAAACATTTCGAGGGTCCCTACACAGTTACCATAGTTACACCAACAGCTCTCAAAGTAGATAGCAGGAAATCTTGGATCCATCACAGCCTTGTGTGTCTTGACACAGCTGCTCAACAAAATTAATAGACAGTTTAAATAACACAAGGGGGGAGTGAGGATTGGCACCCTAAAAGGGCCCCCCTTTAACTACATTTTGGACTCTCTTTTGAATGAACATTACCAAATATGTGTTTTTTTGTATTTCTCTTTTATCCCCTAAATGTATCCCTTTTCCTCTTTTCTAGAAAAGTACCCCCAAATTCTAATATCTTTCTTGTTCAAAGGGAGCACTCTAGAATCAATGTGACCCCCTAATGCTCATGCTAAGTTGTCAGACATGTGGTATCAGCAGATGACAGAAATAGGTGCAGATGCCACAAATGAACCATGCCTTGTGTGCTCCTTAATTCCCCATGCTACTAGTTCAGATAGACTACACTCCATGAAGGAAGTACCACCAGACATAGCTCACTGCCTACTACACCTGTACTTGTGCAGAATAAAGGGCCAGTTGCAATTGACGCATGTCACAGTAGTACGCTTCCTAGTGCGTGCCACAAAATATAACATGTTACAGGAAGTATTATACATCCTCTCAAACTGACAAGAGATAAGAGAGGAAATAACACACATGAGAAAGACAGAAAGCCCCACCACTGTGGATTGGGCTCAAATAATCCTAGATCTAGGTTTCCTAGGGGTAACACGCCCAACAACTGAATGTAACAGCTATTTTGCAAACACTTTGCTCCCGATTGTGTCTGCAGGCCAGGGCTCAGGGTGAGAGGGTCAGTATTTGCTAATAATCAGTGGCATCCCAGCATCAAATTTTCCTGTAGGGTCATGTCTTTATGGAGTGCACTGACGTTAGCCAGGATGTCATACGGAAGGGTACACCGATCTGGGATTAAAATATTCCACACTATACCTTGGTAGACAGTATTGAAAGTCCTCAGACTGTCAAGAAACTAACATCTGTCTTCTTATGTTTTAGGTGAAATGGGAAAATCAACGTAGGTCGGAATATTGGTTGCAAGGTCACAGTCTTCCACTCTGACATGCAGGGAGGCATCTCCAGCCTTATGGACTTCTTCTGGCAGTGTGGAAAACTACAGTATGCCCAGTTACCAACTAACTGGGACAGGAATTTGTTCCATGGTAACTTTGCACACTACAGTTTTAGTGCTACCCGAAATAAAGATATTCGCTTTGCATAAGGACCCCAGGAGCCGTCCAACAACATTCCTACATTACAATCAGAAGAAGAGAACTGCAGAATACTATGGCACAAGATCCCTCAAGAATACCACTTGTTCAATGACGCTGAGCTTTTCTTTGGGAGCATCGTGCCATTTGTCCAAGCTAAGGCAACCATTCGATCACAAGGTGAGAACTCCTTAGGGTCATTAACACCACGAATGGGGGCTTTAGCGCAATAAAGAAGAAATGTGTGCCTTGAAAATAGTGGTGCTACAACACCTTTATGTCCTGGACCTTATGACAGCGATGCAAGAGGGTGTCTGTAAAAAGATATGTAACACATGCTGCACGTTTATTCCAGCAAATGATGCAGAAAATTGAACTTTCTCAGAAGCAATACAGAGACTGAATAATTCACAAACCAAAATGATAGATTAAGGAGTTGTCACAGATAGTTGGTTTAGTGGTTGGTTTTCAGCACTGCCATCCTTGATGTTGGGACTGGTAGGGGCTCTGTTACCAATGACTGTGATCTTGCTACTAATATGCTGTGTAATGTAGGCAATATTAGCATATACTAGGAGAACCAGCACTAAGGCAGGAGGGATGTTTTCAATTAGGACACCAACACAAGTAGTGGATTACCATGGCAATATGTATCACCTGATACCAAAGGCAGACCAAGATTTAGATAAGGTAGTTGAAATATCAACCAGAGGGGGGAATGTTGTGGGAAATGTAAATAATAATCGCACTACTGTGAATATGAAATATGAAAACATCACCCAACATCAAGCACCAGTAGAGGCCACACCGCTGTTCACAATAAAAAAAACTGTTTAGGCCAAACCACCACACTGACACGAGCAAGGTGAAATGTTCATGCAAGGATGTAGGGGAATAAGGAACATGAAAGGGTCATTTGATAAAGGCCAACTCATGTTTGACCAACCTGCAGGTATTTACAACATTTGCACTCTCAATGCCTACAAACAGATCACAGTTTGATTGGGCACTGGGCACATAATTGAACTAGCCCAAAGCACACAGGTACATGACTTACAGTGGGTGCCGGGAAGAAACCAAATTCCGAGCACCGGGAGTCTCAGACACACAATGCTGTCAGCACATACTTCAAACAAATTATATTTCCAAAAGAGCATGTTTGCATTCATAAGTCAAAGAATGCTTGGTTATAAACCTTTGTCAAAACCTTTGAGAGCAAGTAATGTCTTAACCTAGGAATTCGGGGTTTTGGGGTCACATGTATTTGAGTGTTTTCTATTTTAATCTGTAACTTACAAGTTCTCTATTGTTAATCATGTGTAATAAAGTACTGTACTGATTTGTATAAAAGGGCCTGTCTGTTAATAGGCAGTCTAGAAAAACTTTAGAGGCATGTCGTGCAGGGCTGAGGTGCAGTCCACAATGTTTTTCTCCCTGTCGCAATAGTTAGTGAATACTGTCTTTGAAACTGCCAAGAGGAATCTGCGTGGTCATTTTTGAATCATGAGAGCGTATTCGTTCAGCCCGTAACATCTGGAAGGTAGATTGTACACCAAACCTCAGCAAGTAGAAAAAATTAACAACAGGAGAGACAATTTCTTGTCACTAACAGGAGGATAAAGGGAAGAAGCCCAACAATTTTGAACACCTTTGTAGAAATAAATATTGGACTGAGGAGTGATGTTTGGACCCTTTTACCCAGATCCTAAATCAAGACAGGACAGAGACAACTAGATCCAACAGACTCGGGGCTTCTTGGCTTGGCTCTTTTGTGCTTTAAAACTTATGGCAGCCAGAGAGCATTTACACAAGTTGTTGTAATGTTGGACTTTTTCACACTGGGCATGTGACATGAACCTTCTGACAATAAATTCAAATTTCTTCTAAAAGTTCATTATTGTCTAAGCTTCTCCCTACTCTAGATTTTTGTAGATCAGAGCCTATTGACTTTTAGATGAAAAGTACACTAAATAAAGTTCTTGAAACGCAGCAATCATTGTTTAAATTGTGATAAGCAATGTGGCCAGTGATTGATGTCCCGTTATACTCTAGGTGTAAACCACATTTTTAGGTTCATGATTTCTGATACCCTAAAATCTTTCTTCTAGGTGTGGTGCTGTCTGGTCGAAAGAAAAGAGAGGGTACCACTTCCATCATCAAGGAGGAGAGGCATCATGAGCCATTTAAATTACTTATTCGATTTGTTCCTGCATTGACAGTTAATTCCCTCACAGTGTGCGCCTGGGATACCTTTGAGTGCAACAATCTAGTAATTCCACTTAGCTTAGTTTTTATTAATAAAGAGAGCTAGCCATGGTGATAACTTCACAGCAAAAGACACACAAAAGCCCAAAATCCAATAATATAGCCCATTCATGTGGGGGAAACAAGAACTTGCAATGCCTGATGGCTGTATAACTCAGAGACGTTGGGATTGCAATAAACATTTCCTTGAAAACAACAGTGATGTGCTTGTACATTTATTAGCTCACTTTTGATTTCTATAGTGGTTCACTGTTGTTCCTCTTGTCAAGCTTACCCACAGAAATACAGATTACCCTTGGCACTTATTGCACGTATGTCACGTTTATTTAGTCAGGTCTGAAGATTAGCTGTTTATTACAATTGGTTAGTTTCATGTATTCAATGTCCATGATTTACTTTCTTTATTATTGGTGCCTTACCTAAGTGACACATTAAATGTTCAATATCCAATATGGTCTAAATCTTTCTTCAAATATAGGGGCATATTTACAAGCCCGTTGTGCCACCTTGAGCTTCCCTAGTGTCATTTTTTTAATGCTAAGGAACCGTTATGGAGGGCTTTCTCCCGCGCCATATTTAGAAAGTGGCGCAGTGCATGTATTGCACCACTTCGTAAACCCTTGTGCCACATTATGCATAAATCAGGCATAATGTACACAAGGGGGAGCATTCCATCGCAGGTAGGCCCAAAGATGGCGTAGTGAAATTTACAACATTTCACGGTGCCATTTCTTCTGTAATTTTTAATGCCTGCTCAAAGCAGGCATTAAAATGACAAACCCATATTAACCTATGTGCCTCCCTGTGCTTTGCTGTACTAGCATCAAAGCATAAAAAATGTTGAAGCTGGTGCAGCAAAGCGCCACAATAATGTCAAAAATGTTGATGCTATTTTGCTTACAACCGCCATGGTGTGATGTACTATAAATACAGTGCAACCATGGTGTCGTTAGGTCGTGGTAGTGGAACACAAGAAAAGTAGCGCACCAGAACAGGTTCGCTACTTTCTTATAAATCTGCCCCATAGTCTGGACCACCCTGGATGGTATTCTGAAATCGTTAAGAAAAGAATTCTGTTCAAGATGCTGCCGGTTATTCATCAAGCCTTTGTACAAGCATTGTACCTTATTTCTAGGATGATGCAATTGAGTCCTTCCCGAACTCTTGGTTCTGCAATGGAGCTGCAGGTAATGACATCTAGATTTCTCTTGGCTAGGGGCAGTTGCAGACCTTCTTGGTATTTGTTAGTAAAGTGTGGAATGGGCTTCTGGTATCTCTTCGTTCAATCTCCCAGTGATCGCTTTTCAGGAAACAGCTTAAAACTTATCTTTTCTCTCTTATCTTATAGCAAGCTAGTGAGCTTGCTGTTATGGCTGTAGTGCCGGGACACTGCTTGGAATAGATGTGCACCCAATAAATGGTCTCCATCATTCATTCATTCTGCCACCTTTTATTGAAACACTTATTTACAAGTCTGGGGCATGGCTTGGCCGAGCAAGATGTCGGTCACACTCTACGTGCGCTTCTGGCTGTGTTGACCATCCTCTGTAATCCTGACTGCTGCATGCCACTATAATGAAGGGGATTCCCTAGGGGTAAACCCCACTCGACATCAAGGGCTGAGCGCCAATCTACTTTTGCTCTAGCTCTACGCTGAGGCCACAACTGGACTCCCAGCACCCTACCTTGGTGTCCTGTCACCTGCTCGTCTGCAGCAGCCTGGTGGCTGCGTGCCTCAGAGCCTGTGAGAGAGCGGTGCAGGCACCTTGGAGGATGGACATCCTATTCCTCCCCCCTGCACTTCGGCTGGAGCTGGGCTTGGTCAGTGACTGAGGGGCTGACTGCCATTGCAGTTGGCTCAGTGCCCGGTTGACAGGACCCCAGAGAGATGCACTGCAAGATGCCTTTTCCCCCACGCCCAGAAATGGGTGAGAGTCATGGAAGGTCTGTGGATGGGGGCCCAGCAAGACACACACCTTAGACTGCTTCACACTGTGGAAACAGCTGGCTCCGTCACCAATTTCTTGCCCTCCTGGGGTTGGGGCCCTGCTGCAACTGGAGCCTTCAGACTTCCATGGAGGAAGTAGGAGGGGGGCCTGATCGCCTCTTCCCTGGACACTGCTGGACTGCCTGACTGGGTGGTCACATGGAGGTTAGCCCTTGGAGCCCGGGCCTTGTGGTGGTATCACCATCCTCTACTGCTTTGGCCCTGGGCACGCGTGTGCAGGATGCTATTGTTAGGCCTTCCCTGGAGGAGGCCCACCCATCACCCCTCCAGGAACAGATCACTGACAGAATATTGGTAACAAAAATATCATGAGGACAGAATATCATGTCAAAAATATCAAGGACCAAAATATTAAGAAGGCACGTGCAAACAGATTGATTTGCTATTCTTATCTTCTTATCTTCACATCTACGTACCTTGAAGATATATATATATATAGATATATATATATACATATACATATATATACATATATATATATTTATATATATGTATATATACATATATATATTTATATATATGTTAATTATATATAGTAAAACTTTCCTTACCTATAGAAACTTAGTTTCACAACATTTTTGTCCTCATTATTCTTGACACAATATTTTGCCCCAAGAAATGTTTGCTTCCGATATTTTGTCTAAACACCCATGGAAACTACGGCCCTCATCAGCCTTCTAATGAAACCACTTCACCCTCCTATTGCCCTGTCTTTAACTCTGCAGTGGTGGGTTGCTGTGTGCATGCAGGGAGGCGGTGTACCAGATGACTACCTTCCTTCGCCGGCATCCTGGGTTCCATGCCACTCATGGACCCAGGGCTTCCTGCTCCCCCACCACATGGCACCCTCATTAGAAGCCCTTGGCTACTCATACTGCCCACATACTCAGAGGACAAGTAGGCTGGATGGGGACAGCTGGACTTGCCTCCCAGACCTAGAACTCCGGCTCCTATCCTGGGCACCCCATACCCCATGCCATGAAGAAGGACAAAGGACCAACAACACATGCACAAACTAAGAGGGAAAGGTTTACAACTGCACCAGATGTGGGTACCAAGCAGCGGGGGCCACCTCTTAAAACCAGTGCTTACAAGAGGTAGTTAAAACTCAGATAGGGGAGATCAAAATAGATGTCTCACTAATCTGGCATGACCTCTGGAACATGGTCTACAGAGTTACCAAAGCTGAGGAGCGGATTTCTATGGTGGAAGACGCCATCAACCCCCTCAAAACCAAAGTGGCCAAACTATTATCCTTCACCTCCACCGTGGAAAAACATACAGAGGATGCAGAGAAAAGATCGCTGTGCAACAATCTGCACTTCATGGGATTTTCTGAAGGATCATTATCCTTAGACCCAACAGACTTCCTCCGAGATTGGTTGCAGTCCTGGGTGCCCAAAGATGCAATATCACAGTGGTTAGCCCAATGCCCCTTCCAAGGGGTGCCCCCATGTCCACTGGTTGATAGGATCCTTAATTACTGGGGCATTGACTCCATCCTACATGAGGCCCAGGAAAATTGAGACACTGAAATTTCAGGCATCATGGATTATTATATTTCCAGATTAAATCCATGAGACATAGAGTCAACATAGATCCCTTGAAGAAGTTGAAGCCAAAGTGAAGAGCCCTGAACCTTAAATATATGCTTATTTTTCTGGCGAAACTCGAAGGGTTGCTCTCACTTCTTTGACACCCAAGAGGTGGCAAATGAGTAGGCTGCTGTGTGGGTGCCCTTCCACTGCCAGGGAAAGGATTGTGGGGCCTCCTCAGGCACAATATCGTCCTTGAGGCCCTTTCCTCTGAAACCTAAGCAACATCAATATGTTGGATCTCATAGAACTCGGGAACAGAGTGATCTGGCCATCCCACATTTATCATGGGGTGGCCTGCATGAGGAGGGAGGACCCAGAAAGAGAAGTGACCCCACTGACAACACTGTGGACGGACGAGCAGGTGATCCCAAATGATCGCTCCCTAGACATATGTAGATGAGCAGCTCCATTGAGGCATTTGGAAATCTGTCAAACACAGAGAAACCAGCACTAGCAACACCCCAAGGATCAGAGACTTCTTATTTTGAGTTAAAAGTTAAGTTTGGGTGTTTTTGGGAGAAAGATGCTTCGAGTAAAGAAGTATAAGGTGGGTCTAGTTAGGCAGGATTGGGGCTATGTTTCTTTTGATTTCACTGGTTTGCTTTGACTGCTTAGTCAACCTGCTGACAGCTACACACATGATACCTACATGATGACGATCTGTGACCCCTCTCAAGTGGAGTCCCATGATTCCTTTCCTGCATTCCTGTGAGCCGTCCAGTTCAAGATGAACACCATGCACAACCATTAAAATCCACATATGGAGGCTTACAATACCCTCACTTGGAATGTTCATCGACTGCTAGACCTTATTAAAAGGACAGCAGTCCTCCTCTATCCTAAGCACCTCTGCCCTTCCATCATGCTGCTACAGAAAACACACCTTCTCAGCTTGAGCTGTCATTTTCTAAAGCAATTTGGTTACAATAGGGTCTTTCATGCAGAGTTGACCAGGGGGTGGCGATAATCCTACATAGATCCTTCCCTCTCTTGGTAACCCCATGATCACTGACTCCCTTGGCAGATATCTGGAAGTGGAGGGTCTGCTGGAGGGGCGCCCATGCAACATTCTAAGTGTCTATAACCTACCACACATACCAACCCATATGTATGAGGCCCTCATGAGGTACAATTATTAAATGGGGCAACTTTAATGCTACCTGGAACCCTGACATGGACACTACTAGAACTCTTACATCACACCACCTCAAGTGAGGACACTTTGGGGTGGCTAGTCTTGTTAGGTTTATGCAACATATAGAAAACTTGGCAGCCTCAAGACAGAATAAACACATCCATGTCAGTGTCTCGTACAGAGCGTCTCCTAATCCCTGCAACCGATGAGCTGTATGTTACCCATGTGGTTATCCTCCCTAGAGGTATCTCTGATCACTCTCCCTTAGAGCTTCACCTTGGTGGACACTGTCACATAGCACGTCCCATATGGCGCCTGAATGAGTGGTTCCTACAAGATGATTGCTGTGCAAACTTTCTTTCCACTGAATTGCAAGCATATTTGGAGGCTAATGCTGGTTCTGTGGACTCAGTGAGCATGCTCTGGGCTGCCAGGAAAGTCACAATATATGGAATTGCTAAGAGCTATGTGTGACTGGCAGAAAAAGCCAAACAACAGACCTGGAAACCCAGGCCGCTGCCCTTGAGCGCCAGTATGTATGAGCCCTTCTGAAACCACATGCGGTCAACTTTAGCTAGTTAGGTCCGCCCTTAGCCAGACAGCCCTTGAAGAGACCCAACAGTGCTCAATGGCTTCTACCAAGTGGGTGTATGAGCATGGGGACAAGTTTGTCAAACTCCTCTACTGGCTAGCCACCAGAGACACAGCTACCAGAGTAATACCTGAAATTCTGGACTCAACTGGGGTCCTTTGTATCAACTTCATAGCAATAACGGCGACAATTGCCAAATTCTATTGGCATGCATTGTCCTTCCCACCACCCCTGAAAGAAGTCGACCTCTCCTGACTGACATGCCACTTCCGCAGCTAACCCTCCAGGAGCAGCTGCCCTTGGCAAACCCATATCAGTGGAGGAGATGCAGGAAGCCATATCTAGGCTGCCCTCAGAAAAAACTCAGAATACCGCTAGAATACCACAGACATTTCTGAGATATCTTCTTGCTGCATCTCCTCAATTTATACATTGAAGTAGCCAAAAGGGGCTGGGTTCTATCAGAGTTGGATGAAGTCACTGTTGAGGTGATCCTGAAGTCTGCCCAAATTCACCTCACTGGAGCTCTTGCCCTATCTCCCTCATCAACACCAAGATGAAGATCTTTTGCGAAAATCATTGCTACTAACCTCTGACAGGTTATATCCATCCTGGTCTACCCAGACCACTGTGGGTTTATGCCCAATCGAGGAATTCAGCACTGTAAACAACAACTTTAGGTCACACAGGCATGAGTCCACAAGATACCTGAATCTTGCATGTTCCTGCTCTTTGACTTTGAGAAGGCCTTTGATTCAGTGGGCTGAGGCTTCATCAGAACAGTACTAGTCAAAATGGGTTTTGGTCCCCACATACGTTGCTATATTGACCTTCTGTACTCCCAACCTAAAGCCCAAGTGCTGATTAATGGTGTACTCTCAGATCCTTTCCCTATTGGTAGGGGGACCAAAAGGAACGTCCCATGTCACCCCTTCTGTTTGGATTCATCATCAAACCCCTCACCTGCCTAGTACGTTGTGACGCTCAATTGCGAGGGTAGAGCTGGGAGGGATCTAGGAGACAGATTTGCAATCTACCCTGATAACATTCTCCTCTACTTGGCTGACCTTGGTTGAACTGGTTAGCGGTGCCTCTGCCTCTGCCTAACAAAGAGGCCTCTGACCTGTGAGTGAATCTGACCAAATCCCTGCTTGTGCTGGTCATGGTGATTCTGCGGCTACGTACTAGCAAATCTCTAAACCTGTGGAAAAAAAAGAGCTTCAAATATCTGGGAATTTACAACTCCCTTATTCATGAGTTGACCTGGAACCTCAACATGACACCTCCCCTCACCCAGGTAAGACTGGACTTGCAGCGCTGATCACACCTTCCACTTAACTTTCTGGTTGTGTACCCCTATTTAAGATTATGGTTCCCCCACATTGCCTGTACATTTCTCAGAACTTCCCATTGTGAATCCCAGACTTGTGGTTTAAAGACTTTGCCCCCATGGTCTGTGCCTTCCTATGAACCAATTACCCACCTCGAATTGCATGGGCCAAATGCAGGATATCATTATACAATGGTAGGGTTGTGATGGTAGATCTTTAGATGTGCTACTGAGCTACACAATTACTAGTGATTAACAATTGGCTGGATAGGGGATGAGATGACCTGGCATACCGGACTGAGCTCACCCTACTAAACTTGAATTAAGTCACGAGACTGCTCTATGGAGATCCGATCTCTAAACACCTTCCTGAGGTGACCAACGCAGTCTTCGAGACATGGCACCCTACACTCATCCCACAGACCCCACTGTGGCAGGTCGCCGCCTTCACAATACTTCGAGCCTCTGGGGCTTCCAGGCTTGGGACAATATAGGAATAACATCCATAGGTTGTGGGTAGGGAACAAAATTACATCCTTTCAGGACCTTCAGGCACAAGAAGCCCTTTCCAAAACCCTATTTCATAAGTATCTACAACTCAGACATGTGCTGTCTGTGTGCAAGGATGGCCTTGAAGCATCCCCGAGCACAGTCCACCTGAAGCTCAATTATTGGTGGGCAAGATGAGGAAGGGATGGGCGTCACATATCTACTGTACCATGATTACCAATGCCCCTGATGTCTTTTCCCCTTTAAGGAGGAAGTGGGAAGCTTGGGCTGGCCCCATAGATTACATCGATTGGCAAGTAGACCGCCTGGACCCGCTAGATAGCTGTGCCCTCTAATCTATGACTCATCCAATTGAACTACCTTCTCTGCACATACATCACCTCATTGAAACTGTGGCAGGCCGGGAAGATACACACTCCCACTTGCTTCCACTGCCCTGAACCAAATGTAGATTTTTTCCACATGACACAGCTATGTCCCACAATCAAGGAATACTGGGAAGGAATAGCACATTCCCTATCCCAGGTCCTGAGGTACACACTCATACTTGCACTAAGAGAGCCCTTGCTGGGAGTCCTGTATGATTTGGTAACCTTAGAGGGGAAAGATACCTTACTGGGATGGCTATGATGGTGGGGAAAAGAGATGGTAGCCAATTGGAGGAAAGGGATGGATTTACGTGTGGTAAAAGATAAGCCCATATATGAGGCACGGGGATACCCTAACCAACATGAATGAATATGGAGGTCATGGTTGGACAATTTCAGCCTGCGGGTTACCACATTAATGGTATAGTCTGTAATCCCACACAAAATGCCGTGATGGGTGTGGTTGGTCAGTGAGGTAGGGGTTTACATGTTTACCTACTGTATTGCTCTGATTTCAATTACATTGATTATCAAAAAATTATTTCCAAGTCCATTGAGGATTTTTAAAGCAAATTGACATAGTGTGATACTTTTTAGATTCCCCCACCTTGCCCTATAGCAGTGGTAATTTCTAGATCCCTCCATCTTTGCCATACTTCCCCGCACATTGGCCAAGGACCTGATAGTCTATTCCACTCTGCCTTATTTAAGGATTGGATGTATTCAATTTTGTAAACATTGAGCTGCCATTTGCAAACAGTGGAATAATTGATGTGAACAAAATGAATTGAGAAGCTGTTTACAATAAAAAACACTATTTTGGTATTTGGAAGGCCCCCCCCCCCTTTCAGAGACTCCCTAGCTTACTGCATCAGCACCTACTTTGAGATCAGTGAGGGATCCACCTCATTCTGCTCCTCTAAATGAAATGCCTTCAAGGTGGTTGTTAGGAAGGTTTGTGCTTGCCAGGTGATTGAGAGGGACTTCTCCTCAGCTGAGGCAGCCACTAAAATCCTCGAACAGTGCGTGGTTGATGATCCCACACAGTGGGAAATACTGTAAGCAGCCCACAACTGTAAGGCCACTCTCTTGGAGTCCCTTACACAAGTGTATACAGAGGGGGACAAAGCTGTCAAGGTTTCAACAATGCACGCTTACCTGTTAGCCCGCACTGTTTGGGCTGCAGCAATGATATGGACCCAACTCCTCGTACTCTAGGTTGCTGTCTGTGCTCTTGACATGCCCACGAGGGAGTTCTGTAGGAGCCAGGGAAGATAGCCTGGTTGTTTGGATGTTGTTGATGCCCTTTGCAATTGTCTACCTTTGAACAAGAAGGAGCTGCGATATGATTTCCCTGCAGTCTTATATCCTACCCCTCCTTGTCTGAACAACCTTGTGTCAATACCCACTGTCTCCTACCTGCAATCAATTGCTGTAGTCTTGACATCCTCCTCTTGCTGTGGTAACGTTTTGTGTAGTTGGATGTATTTGGGTTTTCAGCTCGTCTCTGGAATGTAGTGCAATCAAGGAACTGGACTGTCAAAGGTTAGACCAATGACATGAAACATACAACTCACCACAATTTCCCACTGGCAAGTTGTACCCTATTAGTAGCACAAGGTGTTTGATAGCCCTGTTAATAGCACAAAGTAAAGTTCAGAGCATTAGGCAATGAGCAGAAAGTGACTTAAAGTTTTTTTTTTTTAAAAACACTGCTAAATGATCTCATTGTCACACCATCCTTGCAGAGATCTATTAGGCTTACTCACAGTTCTTTCTTTGTTTTTCAGGTGGCTGAGCGGTATCCGGAAGGCTGCAGGATCGAGGATGTAGGAGGCCGAGGAAGCACCACTTCCCCAGTGATGTCCAGGTAAGTTGTAAGATCAAGGCGTCGCTCTCTGAAATCAAACCTTTGCTTTCTGGAAGGTCGCATTCAGAGTGCGATGTCACTGACCAATCCTCCAGGCAAAGCACCTTCTGGCGACTGTGTGTGGCTTTCAATACAGGAGCCACATCCAACCATGCCCAGCTATGCCCATCATGGCTGCCCGACTTCAACAAGATCTTGCGGGTCTCAGTGGAGTTTTTTGTTCAACTGCAACTGGAATAAAAGGGTGTGAGTGCTGGGGGGCTGAGATTAACAGAGCTTGAATCAAGCAATTTGAACAAAGAGAAATAAGCAAAAGCATAATAGTGAATTAAAGGCTTAATAGTGAATCATGTCACAGTGACAATACTTCTATGTAAACAAACCATAAACATCCCTGGTGTGCAATGCTGTGGGAGCCACAGACAGTATACAAAACCATATTGTGACCATAACATTGGTGGTAGTGCTGGCTGCCCAAGTGAGGGGCAGGTTTTGATAAAATGTGAAGTCCTATGAATGGGGAGTCTGGGAATCATGACAGTACCCCCCCCCCCTCCTGAGAAATCTCCCCAAGACTGTAGGACTTCAGGCACGGAAGGAGTGCATTAAGCACAGTGAGTGCTGAAGGGGAACTAAGGCTTCCCCAGATCGGTCTTCTAAGCCGTATCCCTTCCAATCCACTAAATTGTGTAACCTACTGCAGATCCTCTTGGAATCAAGGAGTGTGATGACGATCTGCAAACTTTTCTGTTTTCCTTTGGCTTTAGCCAAGTGATAGTGGGCTTGTCACAGAATGTCTTGTAAGTGAGTATGAAATTCTTTAGCAGTGGGAACTTTTAATTTTGATGTCTTCGTTCCAACGAATACCTTTGGATGATACTCTTGAGTACAGTAAAACTGGAAAATTCATAATGATGCATGTTCTGTGTTGGCCCATAGAATGTTGGACCAATCCTTGTCACAATCTAACAATAGGCATCGTAAGTACTACTCTGGTGTCTGGTTTGTTCGTTCAGTTAAACCGTCCTTTTGAGGGTGGTAACTAGAGGGCAAGTGTACCTCCATGTTTAAAGACCTACATAAGGCTCTCCAGAAGTGAGAAACAAATTGAGTTCCGTGATCGGAGATGAGACATACTAAATTGGGCAGAAATGCAAATGTGAGCTGAGAGTCCATTGGGAGCTTTTTCAGAGGCATGAAATGGGCCATTTTAGATAAATGGTCTACGACAGTTAATCTGATATAACCAGATTTTGTTGGTGTCAGTTCTACTACGATGTCTGGGGATACCGTATGACAGGGTTTTGGCATAATAGTTATGGGTTGCAGAAGTCCACTAGGTGCCTTGTATGGAACCTTAGTTTTGGGACTAATTGCATAAGTCTCAACATCCCTTTGTATGTCTTCAAACATGGAGGGCCACCAAAAGTGGTGTTTGGCTAGCTGAGTAGTTTGTTGAATGCCTGGATGACCAGTAATAGGGGTGTCATGACTAATTTTTTATTTTTTTTAATGAGCTGTAATTCTGGACTAAGTATGAACATTTGGTTTTCTGTAGAGAAAAGGAGTCCTTTGTGAAAAGTGAGCGTTGGATACAATCTTAACGACTGATCTTTTCTTTTAGACTGTATTGTAGGAGACTGGCCCTCTATGTAGTGTGTAAAGCTAGGCACACTCTGTTGGGGGTCCAGGCAACCACACATTGGTTTACAGAGGTAAAAATAGGGCCCATATTTATACATTTTTTAGCGCAGCATTTGCTTCATTTTTTGATGCAAAATTGGCGCAAACTTACAAAATACAATTGTACGCAAATATGGCGCTAAAAAAGTATAAATACGGGCCTAGATCACCTAATGGTCTAATTTTTAAGGTAGCTTGGCCGAGCAGTTAGGACACTCTTGGAGAAGTGCAAGCATTTGTTGTACTCACAGCAGCAATCTTGCAACTCACACGCTCAAAGGAATAACTGGAGAAGAATTTATAAAAATCCTTCAGATTTAGGGGGAACCTGGTAGTGGCAAATGGATCACCTACCTTTGGGTGGCTACACCCATTAAAGTGACCAGTTCCTGTGGGAAAGGTCACTTCCCTATCCCTGATTGGCTATTTTTCTTCCATCCAAGATGAAAGAAAATGTAATGGAGTGCCAACCTCACAGGTCACACCTTAGGGGTGGTACATGCCAGGTAGGGCCACCCCTCCTATTCTTTGTTTGAGTATCCAGCTGAAAGTAGGGGTTTGCACAGGGGTTACCATCTGCTGCAAGCAGCAGGCCTGGGGGTTGAGTTTCAAAGGTGGTTAGCCATATGAAGCTCGCTGCCAGGGCAGTGCACATTCCTGAGAGAAGGGGTGCTGGCACCTCCACCCAGGAAGGGCTTTGTTCCACAAACCAGAGAGACAATCTCTCCCCCAGGGCTTGAAGATTGGGTGTCTGGAGGTGGCAGGCTGGATAGAACCAGTCAGCAACCATGCCAGGGTAGTTAGCACCTCTAAGGTTACCCCTGGTACATAGAGGGATAAATGCAATACTTGTACCAGTTTGGATTTAGCCTTCTGAGTTGTTTGATACCAAACAACGCAGGGTTCAGAGTTGCCCTCATGTAGCTGGGAAACTCGTATTGACCAGTGTCCAGTACATGTATTAAAATGGCTGCTCTGTTCACTCACTATCTCCCAGGTTTGGCAAGGACACAGTGGGTGCATATTGATCATGCAGCTATGCCCTCACATATTATATGGAGCACCCTGCCTTAGGGCTGGAAGGTCCGCCAGAGGTGTGTCTTATCCATAGTGTATGGTGCCCAGGGCAAACAGGCAGTATGCCATGTCGTGTTTGTGTTTTAGAATAGCACCAGGGCACCCAACCTGCAATGGCAGTGCTAGGTGCATCTGGGTGCATGACCCGAGAGGGTGGCACAATCAGTACTGCTGCCCTCAGGGGCCTACTCTGCTATGGTAGGAAGGGGAGGGGGACATGGTTGAGGTGTTGCACCCAGGGGAGCCCTGTGAAACAGGTGTACCATATACCCAGGGTAGGTACAGCCTTGCTACTAGGGGGGGGTGCACCAGGTGTGCCACCCCTAGGGGACCTCTTTAACCATGTCCTAGGCCTATCAAACAGACCTGCAGGGGCACTAGCGTGCCTGCGCTCCGGCTGGCAGTCCTAATGGGGGGGCCAACACTAAGCTGCCTTACGCCTACCCCTCAGGGCCCCGATAGTGGGGCTGGTGGTAGGCAGAGGGCAGGGCGGGGATATAAAGGTGCACCCTGTACAGGTGGGGAGCACTCCATATGGGTGTGCCCTACCCAAAGGGGGGTCAGACAAATCTATCATGTGGGACAGTCCTCTACTAGTGGCTGTGGACCATGGGCACTGTCCCTCTGTATGAGCAAGGGGAAGAGTGTATGCAGGTCCTCCCCTAGAGGGGGGATGGCGCTGACCAACGTATGTGTGGACCCAGATTGTGCTCAGAGGCAGTGGGGCCTTCAGAGGTTACTAGCCTGGTGTACAAGGCCAATGGGTGCACACTTACATGATGGGGGATTTCATGTATGTTGCGTCTGGCACCGCTTGCCAAGAGGGGCACCCTTGTCAAAGGGCAGCGGATCATGTTGTGAGCCAGGTCCAGGGGCCCCTCTGTGCCCATGTGCACGTGTGAGCTCATATATATAGGGAGCTTGGCATAGCTGGCCTTGAAGTGCCTACTTGCACCAGGGCGACATACACTTAAAGAAGACTGGCACAACTTACCAGTGTTTGCATACTTCCACCCAGGTGTTGCCATGTGTGAGTGGTGACTAGTAGCACTTGCTCAGGTGTGCATACCTGCACCCGGGTAGTTTTCCTATATAGGTACTGGAGCTGGCATCACTTGCCAGGGTGTGCACAGGTATTCTAAGACAAGAACTAAGCCTGATAGAACAGGCCAGTATTGGCACACTTGCACCTTTGTGGTGGCTTTAACAAAAGTGTCCCAAATGCCTAGCAGGCATTGGTGTGAGCCAAAGCATACCTGCCCCTGGGAGTGCTGAATACCCATGCATGTTTGCACTGTCTATGAGAGCTGCTCTGCCCATAAGGTAACATGGGAGAATGAGTCTTATTAAGTCTGGCTGCAATAGTAGATTGCGGGGGAGCAGCCTCATGATGTTTAATATCATTGGATTCAGAATGACAAAGGCCTTCGGATGGTGAAGGTGGTTTAATCATCTATGTCCTAGAAATGCCACTTCTGTGAAGTGGGCATTTCTAGGTTCTGAAGTGGTTCTGGTGTCCTGTAAATGAGGCTTCATTCTATGGGTTACGGGGTAGACCACATCTGTGCATTCTCCAGTTGACCGCTGTAACACTCGGCCATCTAGAATGACAGATCCCTGCCATTTGGGACCTGGATAGATAGATTGGGGGAGAGAGGTTGTTGGCACTTGGCCTCTCAAAACCAGGTCATGGTCCCAATAAAGATAAAGATCTATATTCCAGAGTCTCAGGGTGGACAGGGAGAAAATTTAGGGAAGACAATTGTGTTCCAAAGGAGAACCCTTTAAATCACACCCAACTTCAAAAGCACCATCTACTATGACTATGGGTGTTCAATGTCTGTAAGGCAGTGTAATCTTTATGACTGGTGCTTCTGAACCATGTGGGCACACTGCCAGAGGAATCTGTTGCGCCCAGGAAATACCTGTCCTAGAAGAGGATCCACTCTACCTTCCCTGCTTAGGGACAGGTCTGGGGCTGATTGCCTGCTGCTGTGTAGCATCCCGAAGGGTAACCCTCCAAGGACACGTCGGCTTTCCCCCTGTTCTCAGAGGAGGTCTCAGGGACATTAAAGACCTCTTGAGAGGGACTTACATGGACGACCGACAATATCTGGAGAGTGGTGCCCTTTGTTATGCATACATTGAATGCTGGACTTCACCTGGCAGCAGTGGCATTATCGTGGTCTAAATATTGTGTCTGGAGACCAGAATTTCCTGGTGCGGAGCTTGTTAAGGATTGCCAGCACTTCATTGTGGGGACCACTGCATGCCGAAACATCTTGTTGGTGTGAACAGGACCACCTGGGCGGGAGCATGCGGGGCCCGCTATTGTTAAGTGTGTCGCATTTCTCTTGTGTGGGCCTTGGCTTCATGCTGGTGTGGTGACCTGTTCATTGGCTGCAACCCTCAGAGTTGAGGGTGCAACCTGAGTTGTGCTGTACTTGGCCTTGTATGGTACGACTGAACTTGTGTCGAAGTGTGTGACTGGGGAGTTTGGTGCATCTAAAGTCATTGCGCACTAGACAGTCTGCCTCATTCCAGAAAGGTACGGAAACCAAGTCCTGAGTGTGTCAGGAAGGCCTATTGAGACTCAAGTCATCACATGCTAGACATTGGGCCTTCCAGAGGGGTGCAGAATTTACATCCTTCGTCGGAGAGTATGGGATTGTCTGGTGCGGTTCAGGTCATCATGCACCAGACTACTGCCTCTTTCAGAGGAGATGCCACATTGTCAAATGGCCTGTGAGTGAACGTACAGTCAGGGAGACTCAGACCATTGGACCCCTGATGTTGTTCCTCCTATTTGCGGAGGTACACTACTGAGAACTTTTAATGTGGATTCACAACCATCTGGTATCACTGGAGTCTTCGTGCCCCTGACGCGACCTCTCCTGGTAAAGAAGGTGTGGGACTAGTAACTTGTCGTGTGCAACTGGACGTGTCAAAGGCAACTCACGTCAACAAGCCTGACTGTATTCCGGAGCTGGTTAAATTGGCATCTATTTGGTAACATTGAATGGTCTGGCTGGGCTGGGTGCCTCTGTGTTTAACGGTGGGCCCAGTGACCCTCCACCTGTGTTTTGCAGACCTCTGAGTGAACCTCCTGTGGGGATCACAAACATCTCCGTCTTAACTGTTTACCAGCTGTTGTTTTTCCTTTTCCCCACATTGACCCCAGAATCCTGAGACTGGTGACTAGCCTCTTTGGTTCGTGGAGGGGTGGGATATTTTAAGCTGATTGGTGGGTTAGGGGTGGTTTGTGATCCAGGGTGCTTACAAACATCCATTATCCGGGTATCCAGGAACTGCATTAGGGTGCCGGGAGTGATTGGGTAAGACTGAGTGTGTACACATGCTGGCTGATACCTATGGCTGATACCTATGGCACTGCACGGCTGTGAAGAGTGAATGTGCGGGAGTGAGTGTATGTGAATGTGAAGACAATAGCGTGGTGCTGCTGGTCACATTTATCCTGCCAGGAAGTTCACAAAGTTAGCATTACATCTAACTAGTGCATCTGCGGCCGCAGTGCTACCCAAAAGTATTGCAAACCTTGTATGTTCATCTTGCTCCTAATGTTTGGCTCTGGGGTGCACCCTGAATTTATATGTTACACTGATTGTGGGGAATTCTAGGGTGGGACTTGTGCTGACCACATTTGGCACCTTATGTGGTGTGGAGAGTAAGGGCCTGATCGGCGGGAACCGCCAGAAGACCGTACCGCGGTCAAAAGACCTCGGCGGTCATTCTGGGTTTCCCACTGGGCTGGCGGGCGACCGCCGAAAGTCCGCCCGCCAGCCCAGCGGGAAACACCCTTCCCACGAGGAAGCCGGCTCAGAATGGAGCCGGCGGAGTGGGAAGGTGCGACGGGTGCAGTTGCACCCGTCGCGAATTTCAGTGTCAGCAAAGCAGACACTGAAATTCTTTGTGGGGCCCTCTTACGGGGGCCCCTGCAGTGCCCATGCCATTGGCATGGGCACTGCAGGGGCCCCCAGGGGCCCCACGACACCCCATACCGCCATCCTGTTCCTGGCGGGCGAACCGCCAGGAACAGGATGGCGGTATTGGGTGTCAGAATCCCCATGGCGGCGCAGCAAGCTGCGCCGCCATGGCGGATTCCCATGGGCAGCGGAAAGTCGGCGGTACACCGCCGGCTTTCCGCTTCTGGCCGCGGCTGTACCGCCGCGGTCAGAATGCCCGGCGGAGCACCGCCAGCCTGTTGGCGGTGCTACCGCCAACCTCCGCCAGAATGACCCCCTAAATGTGTAGTTTTCTTCATGTGTATATACAGTAGTAATGTTCAACACAGCTGGGCCTCATATCGTGGCTTTCATTGCAAATTGAGGCAGAGGCCCAAAGGTACATTATGCTTATACTGTGTTGACAATGAATGTGTTGAATACAATCTCTTTATAAATACACTATGTAAGAAGTCTTCTTTGTGCTGCAAAGCGTGATTGTGGCAGGGAAGTGCTCTGTCTTTGCTTTATACATTGCCTCTGTGATAAGCCTGATTTCTCTGTGCCAAACTACCCAAGGGTGAGCACATGTTATCCAGTAAGTGTAATCACCCACTGTTGATGGGAGCGGTGAGTTCTGCCAACCAGAACGTGCCACCTCCAAAAATGAGTATTAGCTCAGTTGGTACTGGTAATTTGTACCCTGTTAGTACCACAAGTTGTTCGTTAGTTGCACAAGGTGTTTGTTAGCCCTGTTAATAGCACATGGTAAACTTCAGAGCATAAGGCAATGAGTAGAAAGTAACTTCACGCTTTTCCCTCAGTACCTTAGACTTCAATTGCAGTGTTACCTCTTTGTCACACCATCCTTGCAGGGATCTATTAGGGTTACTCACAGTTCTTTCTTTGTTTTTTAGGTGGCTGAACAGTATCAGGAAGGGTGCAGGATCGAGAATGACAGAGGCTGAGGAAGCACCAATTCCCCAGTGATGCCCAGGTAAGTTGCAGGATCAAGGTGTTGCTCTCGGAAATCATAGCTTGCAAATTCAGAGCGCGATGTCACTCTGATGAATCCTCAAGGCAAACGTCTTCTAGAAGATGGGCGTGGCTTTAAATACAGGATCCACACCCAATGTCAAGAGTGTTCTTACCAAGACTTATACAGGAGCAGAATAACAACTGTTCCCAATGTCCTTTTCAGATCCCCTCCGTTCTCCAAGTACCATGGGCAACAGAAATTCTCGGGAGGGGAAGGGGATAGGGAGAAAAGAAGAGACAGCCTTATCTTCCCTGGTATCCTCTCTAGTCCCTTGGTATCTTCTTCTCTTCATGATGACTCTTTAATTTTCTTACATTCTTTTTCTCATTAAAGTCTAGTAGAAAATACCTGCAAAAGAACACATCATACATTAAATGTTTCTTAAATATGATTGATTTATATCTTATGCTAGTTTTAGATATATATATAAATCAAACCATCATACAATCCTACCTACCCAAGGTGATGAATGTTATTGCCCCTCTTCTCATAGATGAATTGATATGTATACGAGTATATAGTTTCACTGGATTGTTGTAAGGATTCTTTTTGTTTGAGGAATAGGACTAATTCTTTTTTCTGTTATTCTTTTTTGATGCTGATGAACTGCCAACAATTATTGGCAGGAGAAACACAAGAGGATTTCTACATTTTCAATTACCAGGTACATTTGTCATACATACATGTATAATAATGTTTTTGAGTCTTTTCCTACTTCAACAGAAACAACTCATTTTAAAACACTCTTATAACTACTTTTACCATTCACTTAGATCTCTCTGCTTTTTACTTGAACTGAAGAGCGCAAATGACAGAGATGAGACAATATCAAAGAACTCTTCGACATGATAATACTGCTTTTCTTGAGACTCGAGATGAAGTGACGCTGCTCTCTTTGTACTGGGATTCAATGCACTGCTGAGACACTTCTTGACAAGGAAGGCAGTCGGAAGGAGACACTAGTTCAGGTCCCAAAAGAGCAACTCAAAAGCGGAGCAGCTACCCTTTTAGGAGGAAGGAGCGGAGATTGACGAGAGGGCTTCCAAACAAATAGGCTCCAAGCTGATACAATAATTGTCACTATTGACCAGTAACAGAGTTTATAGAATCTGGGGAATAACGTGAGAAACAAAATATATAACTATAACTATTATTAGCGCGCCAGACCTTAATAAGTAAACTTACAAGGGATGCGCATAGGTCGATAAACCTTTTGACTTGAAATTAAGATGTTCTTACCATAGATCCAGTACACAATCAATAACCAATACACAATAATCAATAATCATTAGCAATCAATAAAATCAATAATCAATGGAGTCAGTAATTGTCACACACCATGACCTTCCAGTCATGAATAACCACACCTTTAGTAAAAGTTTAGAATGTTTATTTCCCTATAATTACAATGCTAAGGTCATGTGAATAAGGGCCAGATGTAGGAACCGTTATGCATGTCGCAAACTGCAAAAATCGCAGTTTGCGCCATGCAAAACGGCCATTGTGATGCTGATTCACATTTTGCGAGTCGGTATCGACTCGCAAAATGTGAATCCGACTCGCAAATAGGAAGGGGTGTTCCCTTCCTATTTGCGACTCGCACCGCGATGCAGAATTGCTTTGTGAGCACGAAAGCGGTCGCAAAGCAAATCGCAGTTAACACCCACTTGAAGTGGGTGGTAACTCATTCGCAAACGGGAAGGGGTCCCCATGGGACCCCTTCCCCTTTGTGAATGTCGCAAAAAATATTTTTGCAGAGCAGGCAGTGGTCCAATGGACCACTGCCTACTCTGAAAAATTGAAACCAAATGGTTTCATTATTTTTTTGTATTGCAACTCGTTTTCCTTTAAGGAAAACGGGCTGCAATTCAAAAAAATAAATGCTTTATTAAAAAAGCAGTCACAGACATGGAGGTCTGCTGTCTCCAGCAGGCCACCATCCCTGTGAGTGCAGGGACTCGCTATGGGGTCGCAAAATGCGACCCCATAGCGAGTCGCAGACGGTGTCTGAGACACCGTTCTGTATCTGAGATTGCGACTCGGAAATTGCGAGTCGCACCGACTTGCAATTTCCGAGTCGCAATCTTGGATCTTGCTACATCTGGCCCTTAATCTCAATATCAAATGAAACACATACAGAAACAACACTGGTTGTCCAAAGCGGTGGAAAAAAATGCAATCTAATCAAAGCTTGAACTACAACACATTCTATGGTTACGGTGCAAATCAATAGCAAAGTCAACTGTGTCAATGTGATAACATACATGAAGTTTAGCAGAGAAATTCATCAAACATTAGTCCCTGTTATTATCATTTTATTAGTGAGGATCCTTAACTAACATCAGATTAGCATCAGCATGTTGGGCTTCATGCAAAACAATTTAGTAACACAAATTTGGAAAAACATCTAACTATGGCTCTATCAAAACAGTGCAGTTGGTATCTAGAAAGAAGAAAGCAAATACGCATAATAATCACAGTTTGGATATACCTCTCGTCAGAGTGGATCAGCAAGACAGAGTCAGTCTTCGTCCGCAGGACATCAGTCGATCAGCAAGGCATCAGGATTCAGCATCAGAATTTAAAAAAGGGCAAAGTCTCTAAGTATTAAAGTTAGGCATGCCTCTTGTTAAGACGCAGAAATAATAGTAACCTCTCGGTAGAAGAGATGGGCAGTAATGCTGTCTTCTCTTAAAATGACTCTCTTCCCTCTGTGCAGTGTTGATAAGTAAAAGTTACCTAAACTACCCTCAAAATCTCTATTGTTCAGTTAA
This sequence comes from Pleurodeles waltl, assembly GCF_031143425.1. NCBI lineage: Eukaryota > Metazoa > Chordata > Amphibia > Caudata > Salamandridae > Pleurodeles > Pleurodeles waltl. The sequence continues at coordinate 434,418,706 of NC_090447.1, forward strand.
TCGTATGTTCACACTCTTTCCAATAAAACTAAAATCCCAAATCCATGAATTCTAATATTACTCCTTTAACATGTCGTTGATTGCTTTGTCTTCATCATCCGGCTTGTCAGGTAACAGTATTGTTGCAGCTTCTATTCTAGTCAGTTTCTTTATTGTTCTTGTCCTGGGAAAGTCAGTGTCACACACATTACACATAAAATGTTGCATTGGAAGGAACATCATCTTCAAGCAGTCAGTTCTCATGGAAGGCTTCCATTATAAGCACATTTAACAATACAATAGAAATTCACAGTTTATTCTGCCTTGGTCCGCTATTTAATGAACGCTAAGAAATACAGCTTTTACATGAGGCCTGGTAAGTAGGCCAAGACACCCGCTAAGTTTAGGCCACAATTAATAAAGCTAAAGCTTAATTCATTACCCATAATATGACATATTACTGCATTAGTCAAATGTATATTCAACATTTCGTAAGTATTAAGTCATTGATTCGTACATTTCGTTAACATTGGTGGCCATTCTTCGTGATCACATTTTCAAATGTGTGCATTATTTTTCTACGTTATCTTATTTTCTACATAAAATTATTATTCAAAATACATAAACACTCATTAATCATTTTTATTAAAACACCTGCACTAGCAATCCCTCCTCTGATGACTAAATATGTCATCACACTAATTATTAACCACAAATGTTCTCATCAGCTAAATTTCTCTCAATTGAATCTCTTCATAATTTTGTTTCTGCTTTGAATTTTCCCTACATAACTTTTCCCTTTTTTTATCTTCCCTCCTTTTTCTTTGACTTTTTCAAATGAATTCTTTTACGTAATTTGTACAATCCCCATATTCCAGTTAGACAAACCACAACAATAAAGGCAGACTATAATAGGTGACTCCTTCCTCTACTGATGAAGGAATCTGCGTACACACAAAACAATTCTTTGCATCCATTGTCTCAACATACTCACTTAATAAGCAATAGAAAATATTAGAAGAAAGTTCTCCCTGCGCATTAATATCCTCATGCAAATATTTCTCATCCAACCTAAACTTCTCTAATGCCGTTAGTGCAGTAGTTGTCTCAAAAGCAGAAGTATGGTTGGCGTCTCTCTTATCAAGAATAGACATACCCACAATCAACACCACAAACAATATGCCACACATAATCGCCAAACCAATGCTCATATATTTACAGCACCTAGCACCTTTATCCTAATTACTAACATTAATCATGATCTATAAAGAATCAGAAAGCAGAAGATATTTAGAAAAACTTGCATCAAAAATCAAAAATAGACTGTTCTTTCAGCACTTATTGACAGCTTTCAGTCTCACTTCCAGGATCCCTTGTCAAAATCGGTTAGCAGCTTTGTCAAAATCAGATTTTAAGAAGTTAAATCAGGTTCAAAAGGTCAAATCAGGTTATCAATGTCCGTTTATTTTCAACGGTTTCCCTTTCAAGAATTTCTCTCAAATTTTTTAAACAGTTCAGTTGATTAGCTTCTTTCACATGCCAAAATACTGACCCAGAACTTCTCTATCAGAACAAAAAGACATAAACTCTTGCTGCCATTCATTCATAGTTGCATACGCCCATTCAGTACCTGCGTATCTTCAACCTGCTATTCTCTTTCTTTTCAATTTTTGATCACCATTCAGCTCTCCTTCGCTTAGATCTTGTCTTCTTGTGGTATCTACTTCTTCTTTCATTGTTGGTTCAACAACCACTTCTTTCCCTCTTTCTGCCTGTGACTCTGGCCGCTTATCTCCTTTCAGTGGACTCTTTGTCAGGGTTCTCTTCAGAGCCGAACTTGAACCTTCTCCTTGTTCTGTGGTGTTTTCTCTTGAAGGACCTGCAATCAGTTCAGGAGGAGTCAGATCACATTGACTTTGATCCACCTCAACTCCTTCCCCTTCTGGATCTGGTAATTGCTCTGTTTGTCTCTTAAGATCAGCTGCTTCTGGGAAAGCCTTCCTTTGACTAGGCTCTCCTGTTGCCTCAATTGAGATAGGCTCTCCATCACCTCTCCTCCCTTGTCTCTCACAGGAGTGACTGACCCATCCTCAACGGGCTCAGATCTGGTCTCAGTTCCCCTTTGTTCTCTCTCCGGCCCTGAGACTTGCCTTGCTGTTGTTGGTACTCTCAACAATGCTTCTTCATGATCCAGTGGACATGCCATTTTTTTTGTGTGACTTGCAAATTCAGTTCGGAATTCCAGCACACTTCACAGATGTGGTAGTTGTCAAAACCACCTGGTACAGTCCCTTCCAACGAGGCTTCAAACACGTCTTTCTCACAAGCTTTTGGACCACAACCCAGTTCCCAGGTCGCAGGTTGTGTCCTGGCTCATGGATCGGTGGCAGTGTGGTGGCTTCCACCTGCTGAGAAAAAGAGCGAACCACATCAGCCACACCTTTGCAGTAATCCAACACCATATCATCTGTAATGTTGACAAGTGCATTTGCAGGCACCGCTGGCAACCTCATTGCTCTGCCCAGGAGGATCTCATGAGGTGACAATCCTCTTTCTGTCAGGTGTGTTTCTCATTGACATCAACACTAAAGGCAATGCATCAGGCCATTTCAAATTCGTGGATGGACACATCTTTACAACTCTTGACTTCAAGGTACCATTCGTCTGATCCACTAGTCCTGATGCTTCAGGGCGGTAAGTGCAATGCAACTTCTGCTCAATGTTCAATGCTGCACACAGTAATTTAATTACTTCATTGTTGAAGTGACTTCCCCTATCTGGTTCTAGAGAGATCGGAAATCCAAAACGTGGTATCAGTTCCCTAAGCAGTAGTTTCGCTACGGTGAGACTATCATTTTGCCGTGTAGAGTTCAATCCAATGACTAAAGATGCAGACACTCACCAAGACATATCTCAAACCTCAACACACAGGCATCTCAATAAAAACCATCTGCATTCTTCTGAATGGACCTCCCACTCTTCCAAAGCGGCTCAAATTCACCACTGGCGCTTTCCCTGCATTTAGATGTTGGCAAATAACACAACGATGGCAAACTGCTTCAGCAACGAGTCTAAACTTTGGGTTAAACCAATCATGTTTAAACAAACAAATCATTGCATCCCTCCCAATAAGTGCTTGACCATCATAGTACTTCATCATTTGAGACAGCAGGCTATTTGGCAAAAACAATTGACCCTCTTCTGAAACCCACAATTCATCTTGTCTTTGCACACATTTCATTTTGGTCCATGAACGTTTTCCTACCTTGTCAACATTATTCTGCAATGCTTTTAATTCTTCCAAAGTGTCAATTATTTTCAATGCATAGCTTGTACAAGCTTCATCTTCTTCAGGTAACAGTTCCCACTTGTCTTTGAACGATATAAAGTTAAATGCGCAAAACCTTGCGATGATCCGCATATCCATTGTCACAAAGTCCTGCGACTTCAGATGTGCATTGCATTTTACCTCGAAAAAAATTTCAGGCATTTGAATAGCATGCAATTTTTTTTTATTCTCTCACCATTTCTCACTGGTGAACCAGAAGAGGTCAGGAAACCTATCTGTGACCATAACTGGCCAAAGTCATGAACTATTCCAAATCCATATTGGCTATCGGTATAGATTGTAACTTTCAACTGAACCCGAACATGGCACGCTTTAGTAAGGGCTGCCAGTTCCACTACCTGGGCAGAATGCACTCCTCGAAGCCAAGAAGCTTCCATGGTACCAGTAATTGTGCACACAGCATATCCTGCTCTCAGTGTCCCTGTTTTATCTGACAGACAAGAACCATCTACAAAGATACTTTGGTCATTTTCTTGCAATCGGGTATCTCTAATGTCAGGTCTCGGTTTTGTGGACAAATCTGTTACTTTGAGACAATCATGGTCAACATCTTCCTCTTCAATTTCAGCATTTTCACTCTGAAGTAAGGTTGTCAGGTTCAGCACTGTACATCCTTTCAATGATACATTTAGTGACCCTAGAATACTCGTTTCATATCTAGTCAACCTCGCACCAGTCAAATATTGGGTTTTCGTCCTTGTAAGTAAAATCTGATAGAGTGAGGGACCATTACAGTCAGGGGATCTCCCATCACAGTGCCTTCATGGTGTGTAAGGCTCTGACCAACTGCTGCAACTGCACGAAACAACCCTGTAAGGCTGCTGTGACTGGGTCCAAAGTAGCCGAACAATATGCTACTGGGCGATTTACACCTCCATGGACCTGTGTCAAGACAGACAAAGAACATGCATCACGCTCATGACAAAACAATGTGAAAGGTTTTGTGTAATCAGGCATACCCAACGCTGGAGCCCTGTACAGACTCTCTCTCAATTCAGTCAACATTTTCATTTCATCCTGGTCTAACACTTTGGGATCAGTGACTTCCTTATGAGTCAGCTTCTGCAATTGTCTTGAGATGACTGAAAAATTTGGGATCCATTGGTGACAATAGTCTACCATCCCTAAAAACATCCTGCCATCTCTCTGTGTAGTCGGGGGATTTATCTGCAATATGGTTGTAATCCTTTCTCTGGATATCTTCCTTGAACCCTTCTCAATCTGATGACCCAAGTATTTCAGTACTTTCTGACAGTATTGCAATTTAAGCGGAGACACTTTGGCCCTCATTACAACCCTGGTGGTAAATCCCGCTTACCGCCTTGCTGACGGCCGTCAAGATACCGTGGCCGCAGCGGAAATCCGCTACAGGTATTACGAGCCACATCTCATAGTCCGCCACAATACAGACACCCACACAAGTCCGCCACACCAAAGGACAGTGATAAACTGGCAATAGCAAAACCTACACGGTCACGCCAACAAGAATATGCCCACAGTATCACGACCCACGAATCAACGCAGGGGTCTTTCAACCGCGGTAATCCATTGGCGGTACACACCGCCGCACTCAAAATACACACACATTTACAAAACACAATCACATTGGACAATTCAAAATAGACACACCTGATACACATACACACACCACACCCACCCACTCATACCACTATAAAACACTCACACACATTACCCACAACCCTTTACAACGACTTTTTTGGAATAAGCAGAGAGAGAGAGAATAGCAAACATAACACCAGCATCCACAGGCACACAACACCATCACTCATACAACATCCATGCACCTCAAAGAACACACACGAACACAACACTTCTCACAGCACAACAAACATCACCTCACCCATCACCCACACCACATTATGGCACCTTAAAGACACCCCAGGTTTTCTGAGGAGGAGCTCAGGGTCATGGTGGAGGAAATCATCCGGGTAGAGCTACAGCTATTCGGATCACAGGTGCAGCAGACATCCATTGCAAGGAAGATGGAGCTATGGTGGAGAATTGTCGACAGGGTCAACGCAGTTGGACAGCACCCAAGAACACGGGATGACATCAGGAAGCGGTGGAACGACCTACGGGGGAAGGTGCATTTCATGGTATCCAGACACCAGGTAGCCGTACAGAGGACTGGTGGTGGAGCCCCACCTAATCCCCCACAACTAACAACATGGGAGGAGCAAGTCTTGGTGATCATGCATCCTGAGGGCCTCGCAGGAGTAGCAGGAGGACTGGACTCTAGTAAGGCAAATCTTTACTATTATATCCCCCCCACCCTAACTGCATGCCATCACAAACTCCTACCCCACCCTCACACCCATCACCCCAACACCTCACAGATACCCCACTATCACTACCCACACATCCCATAACCAAGCCCTGCATGTAACACCAATGCATGGACACCCATTACAGACCTGCATGGACACCCATCACCAAAGCATGTCCAGTGGAGAGACTCACCCAGGCCACAAAATCACCAATCAGACAAAGGCCAAGGCAATAATGCAAGCACAGGAGTGGAGGGAAACTCACCCATTGCACAAGATAGCACACAGAGATACAATAACAATGCATTTACACCCCAACAGGCCCCCTACCCAATGTCACCGGACAGGAGGTGCCAGCCATATCCAGATATCCAGTCCCCCCACAGAAGAGACCCACAGTGACGACAGCAGCTCCACACACCTGGATCAAGATGACCAGCCCAGCTCATCAGGGACCTCTGGACAGTTGGTTCCCCTGCCACAGTCACAAACCACCACTGAACCTCCCTCCTCAGGAAACACCACCACAGCACCCACCCAGCGGGCCCATGCCACTGTCCCCAGGACACGTCAATCAGCAGTGTGTCCGCCACTACAGGGACCCCAGGCAAACCTCCTAACCCAAGACAATCAGGGACCTGGGGTCAGTGGTAGTGGGCACACGGTTCAGGGGACAGAGACACAGGACAACAGGGAAGCTGGGAGGACTGCTGTGCGACAGGGGGAGGACAGGCCCAGGGAACCCACTCTCCACAAGGCACTCTCGAAACATCATGGGAGCATACCACCATTCCCAGGAGACCATGGGCAGGGTACTGGCCAAGTTTCAGGAGACCCAGCGGCTGCAGGAGGAACAGTACCTGGGGATCAGGGAGGAATTGAAGTCCATTAACACCAGCCTGGTCACCAATGCAGGGGTGCTGGCATACATGGCCAACACCATGAGGGAGACATTGGCACACCAACGGGCCCCTGACACTAGCCTGAATGATGAACAGCCCTCCATGTCCGCCGGCGCTAGTGGACAGGAGGTCCCACCACAGGACCAACAGGCCACCAGCACCCCACCCCCTGCAGAAGGAGAACCACCCTGCGAACGGTCCCTGCAATCCAGGCACAAGACAGAGAACATTGCCAAGACCCCGACAGGAAATAAGACTCTCCTTATTGACACCCTTCTGTCCCACTATGTCACCCTGACCACCTTGAACTGCCATTACTCCACTTCCTATACCCCCTTGGACAATGCACCTGTGATACAAAGAGACTGGACTCTACCATGGACATTCCTCCACCATCAACCCAGCCCATTGTACATACCCCTCCACTGAATATCACTTAAATAAACACCCTTGAATCACAAAATGATCTGGAGTCATTCTGTACTTTCACAAGTGTGTTATTGCAACCTCTCTGATAAATATCAATGTCACTGTTCATTTGCACATACCAATGTATGACAGTTGTTGGGCAGCAGTAAACATAGCAGATGACAGAATGTGGTACCCAGATCTGTGAAAAGTAAAGGCAAAGTGAACTGTCAGGGTCCATACACAAAGGTAAAAAGGCAGAATCATGTAATATCCTACAGTAGTCTGATATTAGAGGAGCAGTGCCAGTCTCTTACCTGTGTCTCACTGGAAGTATTGCATGATGATGTTGTTTCGGTTGTCTATATCTTCTTCTTCTGTCTCCTCTTCTTCACTGTCCACAGGCTCCACAGCAGCCACAAGACCAACATCAGGCCCATCCTCCTGTAGAACAGGCACCTGGTTTCGCAAAGTCAGGTTGTGCAAAATACAGCATGCTACAATGATCTGGCACACCTTCTTCGGTGAGTAGTATAGGGAGCCACCTGTCAGATGGAGGCACCAGAACCTGACCTTCAGGAGGCTGAAAGTCTGCTCTATAATCCTCCTAGTTCGCCCATGTGCCTCTTTGTAGCGTTCCTCTGCCCTTGTCCTGGGATTCCTCACTGGGGTCAGTAGCCATGACAGGTTGGGGTAAGCAGAGTCTCCTGCAAATATCGAGGGACAACTGTTAGACACACACTAACCCTTAGGGACTCTCCCATACCCAGACACCTAATCAAACTGCGTGGGGACCTATTAGCCACACACGGTGCCTCTGGAGTTTGCCCATCACATAAGGGATGCTGCTATTCCTCAAAATGTAAGCGTCATACACTGAGCCAGGATACTTGGCATTCACATGGGAGATGTACTGGTCTGCCAAACACACCATCTGCACATTCATGGAATGGTAGCTTTTGCGGTTTCTGTACACCTGTTCATTTCTGCAGGGTGGGACAAATGCCACATGTGTACCATCAGTGGCACCAATGATGTTGGGGATATGTCCCAGGGCATAGAAGTCACCTTTCACTATGGGCAAATTCTCCACCTGGGGGAAAACGATGTAGCTGCGCATGTGTTTCAGCAGGGCAGACAACACTCTGGACAACACGTTAGAGAACATTGGCTGTGATATCCCTGATACCATGGCCACTGTTGTTTGAAAGTAACCACTGGCCAGGAAATGGAGCACTGACAGGACCTGCACTAGAGGGGGATTCCTGTGGGATGGCGGATAGATTAAAGCAGGTCTGGCTCCAACTGGGCACACAGTTCATGGATTGTGGCATGATGAAGTCTGTAGGTGATAATGATGTGTCTGTCTTCCATTGTCGACAGGTCCACCAGGGGTCTGTATACTGGAGGATGACGCCATCTCATCATCTGCCCCAGCGGATGTGCCCTACGGAGGAGAAGGGTGAGCAGAGGGTCATATACCACATAGGTAGCACAAGGGTGTTTTGCACTATTGTGATGTAATCGGTATGTGGCGCTGTCTGTCCGTATTGCTGCCCAAAAGTGCTGTGATGCAGTTAGTTGCCCTGCCATGTGGCTCCCTGAAATGGCGGCTGCCTGACCTGTAAGAAGGGACAAGGGGAAATGAGGTAACTGCGCTGGTGTTGTGCAGCGTTGCGGTAGGCGGGCGAAGACCGCAGCGCAATTCAGCATTGGTTATCATTGGGCCCTATGGGTTCCAGGAGCCAATGATGATGTACGCCGGCAGTGACAGTATGCACCGCCGCAGACGTGACTGCCATTTTCTATCTGTTCACTCACTTGATACCTGACCTTCAACAGGAGCGGACCTACACTACAAGTGCTGCTGTGACCTGAGTCTGGAAGCAACAATGGCTACAGTGTCTGGGGAAAGGGCCCCTGCCTTCACCGCGGAGGAGTTGGACAACCTGGTGGCTGAGGTCCTCCCCCAGTACACGCTACTCTACGGTCCTCCAGACAAACAGGTGAGTACACTGTGAGTATGATGGATGGGACAGGAATGTATGGAGTGGCGTGGATGGAAGATACATGGGTGGGGGGGGCTGTGGCCAGCATGTGTAAGGTGGTCAATGTATGTGTTTCAGGGCATGGTTGGGAAGTTGTGGCCAATGAGTAAGAATGACAGGGGAGTAAAATCCATTCTTACTTTACCTTTCCTCTAGGTCAGCGCCCACCAGAAGAAGGGTATTTGGCGTGCCATTGCCAAGGAAGTGCAGACCCTGGGGGTCTACCATAGACAGAGCACCCACTGCTGCAAAAGATGGGAGGACCTGCGTCGCTGGAGCAAGAAGACAGCGGAGGCCCCGCTGGTGATGGCCTCCCAACGTGGAAGTGGTGCCTGACGCACCATGACCCCCCTGATGTACCGGATCCTGGCGGTGGCATATCCGGAGTTGGATGGGCGCAGGAGGGCATCACAGCAGCGACAAGGGGGTGGGTACAGTGTCATTCAGCTGACTCTGCGTGCTTTACGAGGTGTCTGTGTGGGGGAAGTGGGCTGTGGGTCCCCCAGGCCAGAGCGAACTAGGTAGAGTAGGTCCCTTGTTATGCAGGCTCTGTGGCACTCCAACCCCAATAGTGGCAGTGGTCATCTTCACCTAGTCAGGCTCCTGTGGGTTCCAGGTGTGCAGCAAATGGGCTTAGGCACAGTCCCCCCAACTGTTAGTGCATGGCCTAGTGCATAGGGCTGCTCCCTGTGTGTTGTGTCTGCCAATGGTGGTGTTGTTGCTGGCATTGACCATGTGTCTCCTCTGTCTTTCCCCCCCTTTTTGTTTTGTCACCCTGTCCTTGTGTGCATTAGTATCATCTGGCAGAGGAGCAGTGGCACTGGAGCAGGAGGGAGCTGCAACCCACATGCCCAGGAGGGTGAATGTACGGAGTCTGAAGGCACCAGTGGGACGGAGGGGAGCTCCACGACGGGGACAGGAGGAGACACCAGCGACTCCTCCTCTAATGGTAGCTCTCTTGCGGTGGTGGGTACCTCTGTGCCCACTGCAACAACAGGTTCAGCCGCCACCCCCCCTATCAGCACCGCCCTCCCTGCAGCACCTCAGCGTGTTTCCCGTGCCCACTCACCCAGGAGGGTGGGCATCTTCTTTGCCCCAGGCACCTCAGCCCCTGCCCCTGCCCCAGTCAGCCCTGCTGCCATCAGTGAGGAGGCTATTGACCTCCTGAGATACCTCACTGTTGGGCAATCAACCATTTTGAATGCCATCCAGGGTGTTGAGAGGCATTTACAACAAAAAAATGCATACCTGGAGGGCATTCATTCTGGCGTGGCGGCCCAACAGAGAGCATTTCAGGCTCTGGCCTCAGCACTGATGGCAGCCATTGTCCCTTTCCCCTGCCTTTCCCTCCAACTTCCACTACCCAGACCCAATCCCCACTACCTCAGCCTATCCCAAGCACACCATCAGACCAGCATGCACACACATCAACACACAAAAGTGGCTCAGACAAACATAAGCACCATAAATCCCACAGGCACTCACACAAGCACCATACCCATGCAGACACACCAACATCCACTGCCTCCACTGTGTCCCCCTCTGCCACGTCCTCCACCTCCCTCCCTGTCTCGTCTCCACTCACACCTGCATGCACTACATCCTCAGCCACTACCTCCATCACCAGCATGCCCATCATCACACACCGCTCACATGCAATCACCACCCCCACTACAATGCACACGTCCTGTGTGTCCTCTCCCAGTGTGTCTGTGAGCCCTCCTCCCAAATTACAGGCACACACCCACTCAACAGCCATCCACCTCACAACAGCCTCCAGCCCATGCACCTTCACCCAAACTCAGCAGATGTACACCTCCTACAACCACTACCTCTTCCTCCACTCCCAAACCCACTCCATCTTCCCGTCCCAGTGTGTCTAAGAAACTTTTCCTATCTTCCATTGACCTCTTACCTACACTTCCCCCCGTCCTTACCCTAGGGCCAGGATGTCCAGATCCCAGCCCAACACCTCAGCCACAAAATCCCCGAGCACTGTGGTCCCTGCAAGTCCAGGAAAAGCAAAGGCGGCACCCATCAGGGCTGCCAGTGTGCCACCTAGTGAGGCCAAGGACCACCCTATTCCGCCACCTACTAAGGTGAAGAAAGTGCCCACATGCCAAAGGGAAAAGCCGCACCAACCACCCAGCAAGGCCTCTTCTAGAACCAAAGAGGACAGTGCCAGGGTCCCAGCAGCGACTTCCAAGGTGGGGAAGGGACACAAGGGCAAAGGGAAGTCAGCTCAGGGCACGGATCCTCTGGGTGAGTGACTGGTGTCACCCCTTCTGCAAGACAGAACAGCAACCTGCATGGCGGTGGCCACCGCCGCAACGACTGCCACCTGCACCGCCACCTGCACATCTGCTGCCTCTGCTACAGTCCCCAGCATCATTCCCAGAGGGCACCCTTCCGAGACTGCAGGAGACGGCCTGGTATCTCCCTCCACAGGTGCTGACATCTGCACCATCGCCAGCATCTCCGCCGCAGCCACCGCCGCAGCCACCGCCACGTGCCCCATGACGTGCCCAGCCAGTGCCACCACAGCGGGCATCAGCAGCATCCCAAGTGGGCAGGCGTCCGAGGCTGCAGGAAACATCCTGGACCCTGCAAACACTACATGAGGCACCACAACCAGCACTGGCACTACCAGCAGTTGGATGGCTAAGTCGCCGCAGGGTGGAGTGTGCCTCTGCCTCCATGGAGTATCATGCTACCTGTTCCATGAAAATCTCTTGGCTTACACACCCAGGTGAGGTAATGGGAACTGCCACACCCCAGGTGCAGCATCACTGGGCACAAAGCCCCCTCCAGAACCAGTGTAGAACAGCATCCTCTACCCCAGTCCTTGGCAGGATGAAGTACTCTGGGCACCATGCCCGCTCCAGAACCAGTTGAGAACAGCATCCACTACCCCAATCCTTGGCAGGATGAAGCACTCTGGGCACCATGCCCCCTCCAGAAGCAGTGGAGAAACGCAACCGCTAGAGAGACTGTGGCTTTGCACTCCCCAGGACCAAGCAGTGGGCAAACTACCCACTTGAGAGACTTGATAGACTGTGGCTTTGTACTCCCCAGGACCAAGCAGTGGGAAAACTACCCACTTGAGAGACTTGAGAGACTGTGGCCTTGTACTCCCCAGGACCAAGCAGTGGGCAAACCACCCACTTGAGAGACTTGATAGACTGTGGCTTTGTACTCCCCAGGACCAAGCAGTGGGCAAACCACCACTTGAGAGACTTGAGAGACTGTGGCCTTGTACTCCCCAGGACCAAGCAGTGGGCAAACCACCCACTTGAGAGACTTGAGAGACTGTGGCTTTGTACTCCCCAGGACCAAGCAGTGGGCAAACCACCCACTTGAGAGGCTTGAGAGACTGTGGCTTTGTACTCCCCAGGACCAAGCAGTGGGCATGGAGTCCCCTCGGGGAGCAGTGGCTTCGTCCAGTCATCCGGCTGAGGTGCCCTGAGGTGTGACTACCTGACCGGGTTCTGGCCAGGAGTCCACTTGGCTCCACCAGCCTGCCCCGTGCCCCTTATCCTGTCGACTGCCGCCTGGACAGCTGTTCGAGGCCCTCCTCCACCCGCTGGCACCCGCCTGCGCCTCATCCCTGGTGCCTAGTGGTAGGCATCTCCTGATTGTCAAGTAAGTAATCCTTGTGTGTTTTTGTATTTTGTATATGCCATTTCTACTGCCGTTTTTTGCATAGCCATCTATTCCTCTGACTCTTGTAATTCTCCCTGCACTGCGTGTTTCTGCCCCGTGCCCCCCCTGTACTTTTTTGCTGCCTGCTCTCACCGCCCTTTTGTTCCACCAGCTCTGGCCGGTCACTTTCTCCCTGCCACTGTGTCCCCTGTGGCCCCGCCCCCCTCGCACACTCATTTGCCCTCCCTCCCGCCTCCCAGCTGCCACACCCTCCAACCCCACCCTCTTAATGGTGGCCGCTGCGCGGAGCCCGTGTGACTACCTGACCGGGTTCTGGCCAGGGGTCCACTTGGCTCCACCAGCCTGCCCCTGTGCCCCTTATCCTGCCGACTGCCTGAGCAGCTGTTCGAGGCCCTTCTCCACCCGCAGGCACCCGCCTGCGCCTCATCCCTGGTGCCTAGTGGTAGGCATCTCCTGATTGTCGAGTAAGTAATCCTTGTGTGTTTTTGTATTTTGTATATGCCGTTTCTACTGCCGTTTTTTGCATAGCCATCTATTCCTCTGACCCTTGTAATTCTCTGCGCTGCGCGTTTCTGCCCCCGTGCCCCCGTACTTTTTTGTTGCCTGCTCTCACGCCCGTTTATTCCACCGGCTAAGGCCAGTCACTTTCTCCTTGCTGCTGCGTCCTCTGCGGCCCCACCCCTCTCGCACACCCATTGGCCCTCCCTCTCGCCTCCCAGCTGCTCCACCGACCCTCTTAATGGCAGCTGCTGTGAGGAGCCCTGTGTGACTACCGGACTGGGTTCTGGCCAGGAGTCCACTTGGCTCCACCAGCCTGCCCCCGTGCCACTTATCCTGCCGACTGCCGGCTGGACAGCTGTTAGGGGCCTTCTTCCACCCGCAGGCACCCGCCTGCGCCTCGTCCCTGGTGCCTAGTGGTAGGCATCTCCTGATTGTCGAGTAAGTAATCCTTGTGTGTTTTTGTATTTTGTGTATGCCGTTTCAACTGCCGTTTTTTGCATAGCAATCTATTCCTCTGACCCTTGTAATTCTCTGCGCTGCACGTTTCTGCCCCCATGCCCCCCCTGTACTTTTTTGCTGCCTGCTCTCACCGCCCATTTGTTCCACCGGCTCCGGCCGCTCACTTTCTCCCTGCGGCTGCGTCCCCTGCGGCCCACTCCCCTCGCACACCCATTGGCCCTCCCTGCCACCTACCAGCTGCTCCACCCTCCCACCCCACCCTCCTAATGGCGGCCGCTGCGTGGACCGCGCCCACGCCAGTCCCTCTGGTCTCCCCAACCCAGACCCCCCCAGACTACACTACTCAAGTACCACACTCCACTCCCTCAACACAGGACTACCCACGCCTGCGCCCAAGCCAAACCCAAACACCCGCAGGGACCTTTCACCTGCTATGCTTGCCGGTTCTCCTGCTCCCCCACAAACACCAGAAACACCCACAAGCCCCACACCAACCCCAACGCTCCCCACAACAACACCAACAGACACCACAACATTAACGCCAAAAACTCCCACACAGTCCTCACCCACCCCAACAGACCCTACTCCAACACCAACAAGCCCCACAACCCAAACACACTCCACAACACCATCACAACCCGCAGCAACACCAACATGCCCCACAATGCCACTAACACTCCCCACACCAACACCATCATACACCACAACAACGACAGCCCCCGCAACCACCTAAACTGCATACTCCTAAATGACAACACCACCCTCTGAGGAACCCTCATCTACAGACCACCAGGTCCTCGCCCCCCCTTCTGTGATGCCATCGCTGACACCATCAGCCCTCACGCCCTCACTTCCCCAGACTACATCCTCCTTGGTGAATTTAACTTCCACCTGGAGAACCCCCACGACCACAACTCCACATCCCTTCTAGACAACCTCCCAAACCTAGGGCTCAAACAACTGGTCACATCACCCACCCACTCAGCAGGACACACACTAGACGCAATCTTCACCTTGAGCAACCACATAACCTGCACTCACACCACCGAACTCCACTGGACTGACCACCACTGCGTACATTTCTCCTTCTCCAAACCCCTCACACACCACCACCAACACACCACACCCTACCGCATGTGGGACAAGATCCCCATGAAACTCCTGAACACCCAACTCGCTCAGAACCCCCCCAACACCAACAACCCCAACATTGCTGCCCATAACCTCACACAATGGATCACAAACTGCGCAGACTCACTCGCCCCTCTCAGAAGAAACATCACCACCCGCAACATCAAGAACGCCCCCTGGTTCACCACTGAACTCCAAGCCTCCAAGCGTGAATGCCGCAAAACAGAGAAAACTTGGCGACAGGAACCCTCAACCACCAACTTCTCCACCCTCAAAACCACTGTACGCAAACATCACCAACTCATATGCACTACCAAAAAGGCATACTACAAGGAACGCATAGACAGTAACTCACACAACAGCTAGGAACTCTTTATCATCATCAAAGAGCTCTCCAAACCCAAAACCAGCAACATCGACCCCACTCACACACAACACCTCTGCGACTCCCTCTCCAACCACTTCCACCTCAAAATCTTAGACATACACAACAGCTTCACACCACAGGCACTCTCCACCTCCACCACCGACACGATCAGCAACGACTCACCCCCCCACTTACTACTCACCTGGACCCCTACCAACAACGAAGAAACCCGAAAAAACTATGAATTCCATCCACTCAGGCTCCCCCTCGGACTCCTGCCCCCACCGCATTTTCAACAAAGCCAGCCTAACCATTGCTCCCAAGCTTCGTGCCATTATCAACAGCTCTTTCGACAACGTCACCTTTCCAGATTCCTGTAAGCACGCAGAAGCCACTGCTCTCCTGAAAAAGCCCAAAGCAGACCCTGATGACCTCACCATCTACCACCCAATATCGCTTCTCCCCTTCCCCGCAAGGTCACTGAAAACCTAGTGAACACCCACCTGTCTCACTTCCTAGAGGAAAGCAATGCACTCGACACCTCCCTGTCTGGATTCCGCAAGAACCACAGCACTGAGACCGCCCTCATCGCATGTACTGACAACATCAGAACCAGAATCGACAAGGGCGAGACCGCCGCACTCATCCTCCTGGACCTCTCTGCTGCCTTCGATACTGTCTGCCACCAAATACTCTGCACACGCCTCCACAATGCAGGAATTCAACACAAGGCCCTAGACTGGCTGTAGGAAAGTACCATCTTGCCTGGCATGTTACCCCCATTTTTCACTGTATATATGTTGTTTTAGTTGTATGTGTCACTGGGACCCTGTTCACCAGGGCCCCAGTACTCATAAGTGTGCCTGAATGTGTTACCTGTGTAGTGACTAACTGTCTCACTAAGGCTCTGCTAATCAGAACCTCAGTGGTTATGCTCTCTCATTTCTTTCAAATTGTCACTGACAGGCTAGTGACCAATTTTACCAATTTACATTGGCTTACTGGAACACCATTATAATTCCCTAGTATATGGTACTGAGGTACCCAGGGTATTGGGGTTCCAGGAGATCCCTATGGGCTGCAGCATTTCTTTTGCCACCCATAGGGAGCTCTGACAAATCTTACACAGGCCTGCCACTGCAGCCTGAGTGAAATAACGTCCACGTTATTTCACAGCCATTTTACACTGCACTTAAGTAACTTATAAGTCACCTATATGTCTAACCTTTACCTGGTAAAGGTTAGGTGCAAAGTTACTTAGTGTGAGGGCACCCTGGCACTAGCCAAGGTGCCCCCACATTGTTCAGAGCCAATTCCCTGAACTTTGTGAGTGCGGGGACACCATTACACGCGTGCACTACATATAGGTCACTACCTATATGTAGCTTCACAATGGTAACTCCGAATATGGCCATGTAACATGTCTATGATCATGGAATTGCCCCCTCTATACCATCCTGGCATAGATGGCACAATCCCTTGATCCCAGTGGTCTGTAGCACAGACCCTGGTACTGCCAAACTGCCCTTCCTGGGGTTTCACTGCAGCTGCTGCTGCTGCCAGCCCCTCAGACAGGCAGCTGCCCTCCTGGGGTCCAGCCAGGCCTGGCCCAGGATGGCAGAACAAAGGACTTCCTCTGAGAGAGGGTGTTACACCCTCTCCCTTTGGAAAATGGTGTGAAGGCAGGGGAGGAGTAGCCTCCCCCAGCCTCTGGAATGCTTTGTTGGGCACAGATGTGCCCAATTCTGCATAAGCCAGTCTACACTGGTTCAGGGACCCCTTAGCCCTGCTCTGGCGCGAAACTGGACAAAGGAAAGGGGAGTGACCACTCCCCTGACCTGTACCTCCCCTGGGAGGTGCCCAGAGCTCCTCCAGTGTGCTCCAGACCTCTGCCATCTTGGAAACAGAGGTGCTGCTGGCACACTGGACTGCTCTGAGTGGCCAGTGCCACCAGGTGACGTCAGAGACTCCTTGTGATAGGCTCCTTCAGGTGTTGCTAGCCTATCCTCTCTCCTAGGTAGCCAAACCCTCTTTTCTGGCTATTTAGGGTCTCTGTCCCTTGGGATTCCTTAGATAACGAATGCAAGAGCTCATCCGAGTTCCTCTGCATCTCTCTCTTCACCTTCTGCCAAGGAATCGACTGCTGACCGCGCTGGAAGCCTGCAAACCTGCAACATAGTAGCAAAGACGACTACTGCAACTCTGTAACGCTGATCCTGCCGCCTTCTCGACTGTTTTCCTGGTGGTGCATGCTGTGGGGGTAGTCTGCCTCCTCTCTGCACTAGAAGGTCTGAAGAAATCTCCCGTGGGTCGACGGAATCTTCCCCCTGCAACCGCAGGCACCAAAAAGCTGCATTACCGGTCCCTTGGGTCTCCTCTCAGCATGACGAGCGAGGTCCCTCGAATCCAGCAACTCTGTCCAAGTGACTCCCACAGTCCAGTGACTCTCCAGTCCAAGTTTGGTGGAGGTAAGTCCTTGCCTCACCTCGCTGGGCTGCATTGCTGGGAACCGCGACTTTTGCAGCTACTTCGGCCCCTGTGCACTTCCGGCGGAAATCCTTTGTGCACAGCCAAGCCTGGGTCCACGGCACTCTAACCTGCATTGCACGACTTTCTAAGTTGGTCTCCGGCGACGTGGGACTCCTTTGTGTAACTTCGGGTGAGCACCATTTCACGCATCCTTGTAGTGCCTGTTTCTGGCACTTCTCCGGGTGCTACCTGCTGCTGAGAGGGCTCCTTGTCTTGCTCGACGTCCCTTCTCTCTCCTGGTCCAATTTGCGACCTCCTGGTCCCTCCTGAGCCACAGCAGCATCCAAAAACGCTAACCGCACGATTTGCAGCTAGCAAGGCTTGTTGGCATTCTTTCGGCGGGAAAACACTTCTGCCCGACTCTACAAGGCAAGAGGGATCCGTCCTCCAAAGGGGAAGTCTCTAGCCCTTTGCGTTCCTGCAGAAACCGCAGCTTCTTCAGTCCAGTCGAAGTTTCTTTGCACCCGCAGCTGGCATTTCCTGGGCATCTGCCCATCTCCGACTTGCTTGTGACTTTTGGACTTGGTCCCCTTGTTCCACAGGTACCCCAGATTGGAAATCCAGCGTTGTTGCATTGTTGGTTTGTGTCTTTCCTGCCCTATTCCTCTAACACGACTTCTTTGTCCTTAGGGGAACTTTAGTGCACTTTGCACTCACTTTTCAGGGTCTTGGGGTGGGCTATTTTTCTAACCCTCACTATTTTCTAATAGTCCCAGCGACCCTCTACAAGGTCACATAGGTTTGGGGTCCATTCGTGGTTCACATTCCACTTTTGGAGTATATGGTTTGTGTTGCCCCTATCCCTATGTGTCCCCATTGCATCCTATTGTAACTATACATTGTTTACACTGTTTTCTAAGACTATACTGCATATTTCTGGTATTGTGTATATATATCTTGTGTATATTTCCTATCCTCTCACTGAGGGTACACTCTGAGATACTTTGGCATATTGTCATAAAAATAAAGTACCTTTATTTTTAGTATAACTGTGTATTGTGTTTTCTTATGATATTGTGCATATGACACTAAGTGGTACTGTAGTAGCTTCACACGTCTCCTAGTTCAGCCTAAGCTGCTCTGCTAAGCTACCATTATCTATCAGCCTAAGCTGCTAGACACCCTATACACTAATAAGGGATAACTGGGCCTGGTGCAAGGTGCAAGTACCCCTTGGTACTCACTACGAGCCAGTCCAGCCTCCTACATTGGTTGTCCAGCGGTGGGATAAGTGCTTTGAGACTACTTACCACTCTTGTCATTGTACTTTTCATAAGAGAAAAATATACAAAACAAGTTCAGTGTATATACACATTGCCAAAAAGTTTTGCATTTCCTCTTTTCACTCTTTTCTAAGTGCTGAAAAGTACTTCTAACTTTCTAAAAAGTTCTAAAAAGTTTTAAAAGTTTTTTTCACAGTCTTTCTAAAAGCTCTGACAAACTTTTTCTCTTTTTCTATCACTTTAACTCTCTCTAAAAATGTCTGGCACAGGCCAAAATGTTGATCTGTCCAAACTTGCATATGACCACCTTAGCTGGAAAGGAACAAGGAGTCTCTGTATAGAGAGAGGTTTGAGTGTAGGGAAGAATCCTTCCTTGGAATTGTTACTTAACATGCTTAGAGAACAAGATAAGGCAAGAAGTGCCCCATCTGTTGAAAAAGTAGCTAATGGTTCCCAATCTGATCCAGGGACTCCCCCAGGAAAAGATTCAGGAAAGAAACTTCCTAGCCTGCCCATTACTAGACAGTCTAGCATAGTTGGTAATGATGATGGGTCACACCATACAAATAGTGTTGTCTCACATCATAGCAAAAGCATTTACTCACACCACAGTGGTACTGATGTTTCTGTTAGCCAAGCTGTTAGGGTGTCCTCTGTAAGGGACAGGTCTCCTTCTGTCCATTCTAACCATACTTCTGTTTCAAGGCATGTCCCTCCCACCCACCCTGATGACAGATTGTTAGAAAGGGAGCTCAATAGATTGAGAGTGGAACAAACCAGACTGAAGCTCAAGAAGCAACAGCTGGATTTGGATAGACAGACTTTAGAAGTAGAGAAGGAGAGACAGAAACTGGGTTTAGAAACCCATGGTGGCAGCAGCAGTATTCCCCATAGTCATCCTGCAAAAGAGCATGATTCCAGGAATCTGCACAAGATAGTTCCCCCTTATAAGGAGGGGGATGACATTAACAAGTGGTTTGCTGCACTTGAGAGGGCCTGTGCTGTACAGGATGTCCCTCAAAGGCAGTGGGCTGCTATCCTATGGCTATCATTTAGTGGAAAAGGTAGGGATAGGCTCCTTACTGTAAAAGAAAATGAAGCTAATGATTACAAAGTTCTTAAGAATGCACTCCTGGATGGTTATGGCTTAACCACTGAACAATACAGGATAAAGTTCAGAGAGACCAAAAAGGAGTCTTCACAAAACTGGGTTGATTTCATTGACCATTCAGTGAAGGCCTTGGAGGGGTGGTTACATGGCAGTAAAGTTACTGATTATGACTGCCTGTATAACCTGATCCTGAGAGAGCATATTCTTAATAATTGTGTGTCTGATTTGTTGCACCAGTACTTGGTGGACTCTGATCTGACCTCTCCCCAAGAATTGGGAAAGAAGGCAGACAAATGGGTCAGAACAAGGGTGAACAGAAAAGTTCATACAGGGGGTGACAAAGATGGCAACAAGAAGAAGGATGGTAAGTCTTCTGACAAGGGTGGGGACAAATCTAAAAATGAGTCTTCATCAGGCCCACAAAAACACTCTGGTGGGGGTGGTGGGCCCAAATCCTCTTCTAATCAAAACAAGGAAAAGAAACCATGGTGCTATTTATGTAAAATAAAAGGCCATTGGACAACAGATCCCAGTTGTCCAAAGAAAGGCACCAAGCCTCCTACCACTACAACCCCTACTGCTACACCTAGTGTCCCTACTAATAGCAGTGGTGGTGGGAGCAAACCTACTAATAGCCAATCCAAGGGAGTAGCTGGGCTCACTATTGGTAACTTAGTTGGGGTTGGTCTTGTTAGTGAGACCACAGAGGCTGTGTTAGTCTCTGAGGGGGCTATTGATTTAGCCACCTTAGTTGCTTGTCCCCTTAATATGGATAAGTACAAGCAGCTACCCCTAATAAATGGTGTTGAGGTTCAGGCCTACAGGGACACTGGAGCCAGTGTAACTATGGTCATAGAGAAACTGGTCCACCCTGAACAACACCTACTTGGTCACCAGTACCAAGTAACCGATGCTCACAACAACACACTTAGCCATCCCATGGCTGTTGTAAATCTCAACTGGGGGGGGGTTACTGGTCCAAAGAAAGTTGTGGTAGCTTCAGATTTACCTGTAGACTGTCTATTAGGGAATGATTTGGAGACATCAGCTTGGTCAGATGTGGAGTTGGAGGCCCATGCAGCAATGCTGGGCATCCCAGGGCATATTTTTGCTTTGACAAGGGCTCAGGCCAAAAAGCAAAAAGGACAGGGAAGCTTGGATCCTGGAACAATGGACCAAGTGCTCCCTAAAGCTAGGGCTAGTAGAAGCAAACCACTTCCTACTATCCCTCCCTCTACAGTGGATTCTACTTCTGAGGAAGAAGAATTCCCTCCCTGTGCAGAACCTACACCAGAGGAGCTCCAAGCAGACACTGCTGAGCTTTTGGGTGAAGGGGGGCCTGCCAGGGAGGAGCTGAGTGTGGCACAGCAAACCTGTCCCACATTAGAGGGTCTAAGACAGCAAGCTGTCAAACAGGCTAATGGGGATGTCAGTGACTCTCACAGAGTTTACTGGGAGGACAACCTCTTGTACACTGAGGCAAGGGATCCTAAACCTGGAACTGGCAGGAGATTAGTGATCCCTCAGGAGTACAGAAAGTTCCTCCTAACTCTTGCACACGACATTCCCCTAGCTGGGCACCTGGGACAAATGAAAACTTGGGACAGACTGGTTCCCTTGTTTCATTGGCCTAGGATGTCTGAGGACACAAAAGATTTTTGTAAGTCCTGTGAAACCTGTCAAGCCAGTGGCAAGACAGGTGGCACTCCAAAGGCACCCCTTATTCCACTGCCTGTGGTTGGGGTACCCTTTGAAAGGGTAGGGGTTGACGTAGTTGGCCCCCTTGACCCTCCTACTGCTTCAGGCAATAGGTTTATCTTGGTGGTAGTGGACCATGCCACAAGATATCCTGAAGCAATTCCTTTAAGGACCACTACAGCTCCTGCAGTGGCAAAGGCCCTCCTGGGAATATTTTCCAGGGTGGGCTTCCCAAAGGAAGTAGTATCAGACAGGGGAAGCAATTTCATGTCTGCATACTTAAAGGCCATGTGGAAGGAGTGTGGTGTAACTTACAAGTTCACAACACCCTATCACCCACAAACAAATGGACTGGTGGAGAGATTTAATAAAACTCTCAAAGGCATGATTATGGGTCTCCCTGAAAAACTCCGCAGGAGATGGGATATCCTTCTACCATGCCTCCTTTTTGCCTACAGGGAGGTACCCCAGAAAGGAGTGGGCTTCAGCCCCTTTGAACTTCTTTTTGGACACCCTGTTAGGGGTCCACTCACACTTGTAAAGGAGGGTTGGGAACAACCTTTAAAAGCTCCTAAGCAGGATATTGTGGATTATGTACTTGGCCTCAGATCAAGGATGGCTGAGTACATGAAAAAGGCCAGCAAAAACCTTCAGGCCAGCCAAGAGCTCCAGAAGCAATGGCATGATCAGAAGGCTGTTTTGGTTCAGTACCAACCAGGGCAGAAAGTGTGGGTCTTGGAGCCTGTGGCCCCAAGAGCACTCCAAGATAAATGGAGTGGACCCCACACAATTGTTGAAAAGAAGGGAGAAGTCACCTATTTAGTTGACTTAGGCACTGCCAGGAGTCCCCTTAGGGTGCTCCATGTCAACCGCCTGAAACCCTACTATGACAGGGCTGATCTCACCCTGCTCATGGCAACTGATGAGGGACAGGAAGAAGACAGTGATCCTCTACCTGATCTCTTCTCTTCCACAGAACAAGATGCTCTTGTGGAAGGGGTCGTTTTGGCTGATTGTCTTACTGCTGAGCAGAAAGACCATTGCATAAATCTCCTAGATCAATTCTTTGAACTCTTCTCTACTGTGCCAGGTACCACTTCTTGGTGTGAGCACACTATAGATACTGGAGACAGTTTACCTGTCAAAAGTAAGATCTATAGGCAGCCTGACCATGTCAGGGACTGCATAAAGCAAGAGGTCCAGAAAATGTTAGAACTAGGAGTGGTTGAGCACTCTGAAAGTCCATGGGCTTCTCCTGTGGTACTTGGACCAAAACCCCATTCCAAAGATGGAAAGAAGGAAATGCGGTTTTGTGTTGACTATAGAGGTCTCAACTTGGTAACCAAAACTGATGCTCACCCTATACCCAGGGCAGATGAGCTCATAGATACACTGGCATCTGCCAAGTATCTAAGCACTTTTGATTTGACTGCAGGGTATTGGCAGATCAAATTGTCAGAAGATGCTAAACCTAAAACTGCATTTTCAACCATTGGAGGACATTACCAGTTTACTGTAATGCCTTTTGGTTTGAAAAATGCACCTGCCACTTTTCAGAGGTTGGTGAACACAGTCCTGCAAGGGCTGGAAGCTTTCAGTGCAGCATATTTGGACGATATAGCTGTCTTTAGCTCCAGCTGGGATGATCACCTGGTCCACCTATGGAAAGCTTTGGAGGCCCTGCAGAAGGCAGGCCTCACTATCAAGGCTTCAAAGTGCCAGATAGGGCAGGGTAAGGTGGTTTATCTGGGACACCTTGTTGGTGGGGAACAGATTGCACCACTTCAGGGGAAAATCCAAACAATTATTGATTGGATTCCCCCTACCACTCAGACTCAGGTGAGAGCCTTCCTAGGCCTCACTGGGTATTACAGGAGGTTCATTAAGAACTATGGATCCATTGCAGCTCCTCTTAATGACCTCACATCCAAAAAGATGCCTAAAAAGGTATTGTGGACAGCTAACTGTCAGAAAGCTTTTGAGGAGCTGAAGCAGGCCATGTGCTCTGCACCTGTCCTGAAAAGCCCTTATTACTCTAAAAAATTCTATGTCCAAACTGATGCATCTGAATTAGGAGTAGGGGCAGTCCTATCACAACTTAATTCTGAGGGCCAGGATCAACCTGTTGCTTTTATTAGTAGGAGGTTGACCCCTAGAGAAAAGCGTTGGTCTGCCATTGAGAGGGAGGCCTTTGCTGTGGTCTGGGCTCTGAAGAAGTTGAGGCCATACCTGTTTGGCACTCACTTCATTGTTCAGACAGACCACAAACCTCTACTTTGGCTAAAACAAATGAAAGGTGAAAATCCTAAATTGTTGAGGTGGTCCATATCCCTACAGGGAATGGACTATACAGTGGAACATAAACCTGGGAGTAGCCACTCCAATGCAGATGGACTCTCCAGATATTTCCACTTAGACAATGAAGACTCATCAGGTCATGGCTAGTCTTATTGTCCTTCGTTTGGGGGGGGGGGGTTGTGTAGGAAAGTACCATCTTGCCTGGCATGTTACCCCCATTTTTCACTGTATATATGTTGTTTTAGTTGTATGTGTCACTGGGACCCTGTTCACCAGGGCCCCAGTGCTCATAAGTGTGCCTGAATGTGTTACCTGTCTAGTGACTAACTGTCTCACTAAGGCTCTGCTAATCATAACCTCAGTGGTTATGCTCTCTCATTTCTTTCAAATTGTCACTGACAGGCTAGTGACCAATTTTACCAATTTACATTGGCTTACTGGAACACCATTATAATTCCCTAGTATATGGTACTGAGGTACCCAGGGTATTGGGGTTCCAGGAGATCCCTATGGGCTGCAGCATTTCTTTTGCCACCCATAGGGAGCTCTGACAAATCTTACACAGGCCTGCCACTGCAGCCTGAGTGAAATAACGTCCACGTTATTTCACAGCCATTTTACACTGCACTTAAGTAACTTATAAGTCACCTATATGTCTAACCTTTACCTGGTAAAGGTTAGGTGCAAAGTTACTTAGTGTGAGGGCACCCTGGCACTAGCCAAGGTGCCCCCACATTGTTCAGAGCCAATTCCCTGAACTTTGTGAGTGCGGGGACACCATTACACGCGTGCACTACATATAGGTCACTACCTATATGTAGCTTCACAATGGTAACTCCGAATATGGCCATGTAACATGTCTATGATCATGGAATTGCCCCCTCTATACCATCCTGGCATAGTTGGCACAATCCCATGATCCCAGTGGTCTGTAGCACAGACCCTGGTACTGCCAAACTGCCCTTCCTGGGGTTTCACTGCAGCTGCTGCTGCTGCCAGCCCCTCAGACAGGCAGCTGCCCTCCTGGGGTCCAGCCAGGCCTGGCCCAGGATGGCAGAACAAAGGACTTCCTCTGAGAGAGGGTGTTACACCCTCTCCCTTTGGAAAATGGTATGAAGGCAGGGGAGGAGTAGCCTCCCCCAGCCTCTGGAAATGCTTTGTTGGGCACAGATGTGCCCAATTCTGCATAAGCCAGTCTACACCGGTTCAGGGACCCCTTAGCCCTGCTCTGGCGCGAAACTGGACAAAGGAAAGGGGAGTGACTACTCCCCTGACCTGTACCTCCCCTGGGAGGTGCCCAGAGCTCCTCCAGTGTGCTCCAGACCTCTGCCATCTTGGAAACAGAGGTGCTGCTGGCACACTGGACTGCTCTGAGTGGCCAGTGCCACCAGGTGACGTCAGAGACTCCTTGTGATAGGCTCCTTCAGGTGTTGCTAGCCTATCCTCTCTCCTAGGTAGCCAAACCCTCTTTTCTGGCTATTTAGGGTCTCTGTCCCTTGGGATTCCTTAGATAATGAATGCAAGAGCTCATCCGAGTTCCTCTGCATCTCTCTCTTCACCTTCTGCCAAGGAATCGACTGCTGACCACGCTGGAAGCCTGCAAACCTGCAACATAGTAGCAAAGACGACTACTGCAACTCTGTAACGCTGATCCTGCCGCCTTCTCGACTGTTTTCCTGGTGGTGCATGCTGTGGGGGTAGTCTGCCTCCTCTCTGCACTAGAAGCTCTGAAGAAATCTCCCGTGGGTCGACGGAATCTTCCCCCTGCAACCGCAGGCACCAAAAAGCTGCATTACCGGTCCCTTGGGTCTCCTCTCAGCACGACGAGCGAGGTCCCTCGAATCCAGCAACTCTGTCCAAGTGACTCCCACAGTCCAGTGACTCTTCAGTCCAAGTTTGGTGGAGGTAAGTCCTTGCCTCACCTCGCTGGGCTGCATTGCTGGGAACCGCGACTTTTGCAGCTACTCCGGCCCCTGTGCACTTCCGGTGGAAATCCTTTGTGCACAGCCAAGCCTGGGTCCACGGCACTCTAACCTGCATTGCATGACTTTCTAAGTTGGTCTCCGGCGACGTGGGACTCCTTCGTGTAACTTCGGGTGAGCACCGTTTCACGCATCCTTGTAGTGCCTGTTTCTGGCCCTTCTCTGGGTGCTACCTGCTGCTGAGAGGGCTTCTTGTCTTGCTCGATGTCCCCTCTCTCTCTTGGTCCAATTTGCGACCTCCTGGTCCCTCCTGGGCCACAGCAGCATCCAAAAACGCTAACCGCACGATTTGCAGCTAGCAAGGCTTTTTGGCATTCTTTCGGCGGGAAAATACTTCTGCACGACTCTACAAGGCGAGCGGGATCCGTCCTCCAAAGGGGAAGTCTCTAGCCCTTTGCGTTCCTACAGAAACCGCAGCTTCTTCAGTCCAGTCGAAGCTTCTTTGCACCCGCAGCTGGCATTTCCTGGGCATCTGCCCATCTCCGACTTGCTTGTGACTTTTGGACTTGGTCCCCTTGTTCCACAGGTACCCCAGATTGGAAATCCAGCGTTGTTGCATTGTTGGTTTGTGTCTTTCCTGCCCTATTCCTCTAACACGACTTCTTTGTCCTTAGGGGAACTTTAGTGCACTTTGCACTCACTTTTCAGGGTCTTGGGGTGGGCTATTTTTCTAACCCTCACTATTTTCTAATAGTCCCAGCGACCCTCTACAAGGTCACATAGGTTTGGGGTCCATTCGTGGTTCACATTCCACTTTTGGAGTATATGGTTTGTGTTGCCCCTATCCCTATGTGTCCCCATTGCATCCTATTGTAACTATACATTGTTTGCACTGTTTTCTAAGACTATACTGCATATTTCTGGTATTGTGTATATATATCTTGTGTATATTTCCTATCCTCTCACTGAGGGTACACTCTGAGATACTTTGGCATATTGTCATAAAAATAAAGTACCTTTATTTTTAGTATAACTGTGTATTGTGTTTTCTTATGATATTGTGCATATGACACTAAGTGGTACTGTAGTAGCTTCACACGTCTCCTAGTTCAGCCTAAGCTGCTCTCCTAAGCTACCATTATCTATCAGCCTAAGCTGCTAGACACCCTATACACTAATAAGGGATAACTGGGCCTGGTGCAAGGTGCAAGTACCCCTTGGTACTCACTACAAGCCAGTCCAGCCTCCTACACTGGCTTGCCTCCTTCCTCGCCAAAAGAACCTAGAAAGTCCGCTTCCCTCCCTTCCACTCCACAGCCACCAAGATCATCTCCGGAGTCCCCCAATGGTCCTCCCTCAGCTCCACCCTTTTCAAAGTTTATATGGCCCCACTCGCCAACATCCTCCGGCCACACGGAATCACCATCATATCCTACGCCGACGACACCCAGCTCATCATCTCCCTCACCCGCAACCCCACCACCGCCAAAACCAACCTCCATGCCGGACTCCTTGACACCGCCAAATGGATGACAGCAAACCACCTCAAACTAAACTCCAACAAAACCGAAATCATCATCTTCGGCCCCAACCAAACTATATGGGACGACTCCTGGTGGCCCACCGCCCTAAGATCTCCACCAACGCCCACAACCCACGCACGCAACCTTAGCATCATCTTGGACTCTTCCCTCTCCATGACCCATCAAATTAACGCCATCACCTCCTCCTGCTTCAACACCCTCTGCATGCTGTGAAAAACCTTCAAATGGATTCCCACAGAGACCAGAAAGACCGTCACCCATGCACTTATCAGCAGCAGGCTAGACTACAGAAACGTCCTCTGCACCGGCACCACAGTCAACCTCAAGCGAAAACTCCAGAGGATCCAGAACGCAGCCGCCCACCTCATCCTGGACCTCCCACACCATGAACACATCTCCTCATACCTCAGATCCCTTCAGTGGCTTCTGATCGACAAGAGGATCACCATCAAAATCCTCATCCACGCACACAAATCCCTCCACAACACAACCTCAACGAAAGAGTGAACTTCTACACTCCCACTCGCCCCTTCCGCTCCGCCTACCTCGCACTCGCCACAGTCCCCCGCATCCAACGTGCCACCATCGGAGGCAGATCCTTCTCCTACCTCGCCTCCAAAACCTGGAATTCCCTCCCCACCAACCTCCGCAAGACTCAGAACCTCCTGCTCTTCAGAAAACAGTTCAAGACATGGCCTTTCAAACAGTAAATCGGCCTCCTCCCCCTCCTCCTTCCCCCTCCCACCAGTGCCTTGAGACCCTTACGGGTGAGTAGCACGCTCTATACATTTTTTGGTTGATTGATTGCCCCCCTCCCACTTGAGGTGCCTGTGTTTTTTTTTTAACTGATGCCCCTGCAGTGTTCTCTCCGTTTTGAGGCAGGTGTCATGTGTGGGCTTTGCCCATGCTTTTTGGGACCACTGGTCCACGGACATGTAACGGAACAGTATGCAGACTTTTGTACTTGCTGTAAATATTTGTATATACTGATCTTTTAAATCTTATTTATCTTGGCCTATCTGGATATTCAATGATTACACTTGTTACAATCATTTCGTTTGGTCCTTGCGTTCTACCAGGGGGTGACGGGGTGTATCTGTGATGTGTTTGGATGTGTTTGTGTGTCTGTTGTTGTGGGTGAGGGGTGGGGGTGTTGCGTGTTTGTGTGTCACTCTCTTTTTCCTCGCCCCTCCCCTGTGTACTAGGTGCAGTACTCACCGTAGTCGTCGCCGCCGTCTTTGATGTTCCTGGTAGAAGAGGAGGTAAATCAACATCGTAACACCTGTAAATCTGGCTCCATGGCGTCCTGGTTCCTCGTTGGGTGTCGAGAGGTGAGTGGTTTCCATTCCACAGACTGTTTCCGCTGTGCTTTTGATGCCGTTGGTACCGCCCCAGAAAAGCTGGCGGATTGGTGCCTTGTAATAGTGTGGTACATTGTCTTCCACCTGTCTGTTGGCGGTTACCGCTGTGGTGTTTGTTTCTACTGCCGTGGCGGTTGGAGTGTCAAAGTGGCTGTCTGTGTTGGCAGTTTCCGCCATGGTCGTGATTCCATTTTTTTTACCACCGGCCTGTTGGCTGTATTACCGCCACTTTATCACCGACCACCAGGGTTGTAATGAGGACCTTTGTGACCATTCTTTCCCAAATGATTAAACAGGGCAATCGTATCATATTTGCACTCGTCCCTTATCTTGGACGCAATCAGCAAGTCATCAATGCACTACACTAAAGTCGATTGGAAAGGCAATTCCAATTACTCCAAATTCTTTTTCAAAATATGATTAAATAAGGAGGGTGACTCTGAAAACTCTTGAGGAATTCTGCACTGGCAATAAACCTGATCCAGGAATTTGAAACAAAAAAGAAATTGACTATCCTCATGAAGAGGCACAGAAAAGAATGTTTGTGACAAATTGATGACGGTGAACCACTCCCCATCACATGGAATCTGGAACATTATCACAGCTGTGTTTGGAACCACGGGACAGCACTTGACCACTATCTCATTTATTTTTCTCAAATCTTGAACAATTCGAATCTTCCCACAGGGCTTTTTCAAACCCATTATTGGTGAATTACATAGACTGCTCAATACTTCTTTCAGAACCCCTTGCTTCACAAAGTTATTCTCTGAGTTACTTTCATAAGGACATCTTGCAGCATATGGTACTGTGGAAGTTGAGGGAAAACTGCATTCGGCTTCACAGTAACTTTAACTGGCTCAACCCCCTTTATCAAACCCACTTCTTTTCCTGTCAGATCCCACACTTTCTCCTTAACCGTTCCCTGCAAATCCGGATGAAGCTCTTTCTCTGTGAACATCGGGAAAAATTAAATCAAAGGGTACTCCTCATTTGTAGCTGCAACTGTGATACTTGTGCACAGGGCATTGGCACATGCTGCATGGGCTGAAAATTCTGCGTTTGATTTGTATTATTCTGAAAGTTCGGATTAGGACCTCTCACTCTCGGTCTTCTCACATTCTGGAATGAATTGGTATCATTACTATGCTGAACGACACCATCCTGCAACATGATTGGACACTCCAGTTTCCAATGTCCAACGGCTCCGCCAATATGACATGGCAATAGCTTCTTCATTCCCTGCACATCATTCTGAACCAGAATACAAAAGGAAAAGGTGGAGAATGCCACAGCGCTCGCACATCAACACAGGTTTTTAGAAAATGTCCATAAATAGTAGTCTTTTAAAGCAGCCACTAGCTGTGGGTGCCAAGCTAGCCAGGCACCTGCCACCTCAGGTGTCGAGAGACCACAGACTGGATACCAGTCAGTGGTTACATACACAAATGTAAACAAAAAGGAAAGGGCACACCAAAAGTAAATCTCCGTATTGTGGATCCAAGTAGCCATTCAAGAAAAGTCGAAGTTCAAAGAACAGGTGACACTGGATATTTATTGACAGGTGAAAAGGTGTGGTCAATGTTCCAGTCAAAGACCACATAAAGAACAAATCCAAACAGCAAACAGCCGACACGTGTTTCGTCTCCTAGACTTTGTCAAGGCTGTGAAATAAATAAACAATATGTACATATAGATGAAATGGGACATTCACTACTCTAATATCCACATACAATATAAATTTGAATAAAAAAACAAACCATCTAGCCCAGTGTAACTAAATATCTCACATGAACAAAAAATATTCTTCAGTATGTTTAAAAACGAGTAAATTGTGGCATAGTTTGAGGGATGCGCATCATGCGTGCTCAACAAGGCACAAAGAAAAGTGCAACGTATAAGGACCAAATAAGAGAAATTGAAAGAGAGCAAAACAAGGCCCAACACCGTAAAATCATAGTGCACTATTATGCAAAATTCAAGTGGCCAATCAAACAGGCATCCCATGCAAGCTGAAGCGGAAAGTGGTTACACAAGTAAGGAAACCATCAAAAGTAAAAAGAGAGTGAAAAAAAGAGCGAATACATCTAACCAGAGGTCAAATACCTTCAGATATGTAAGAATATGCAAGTAGAAATATATTAAGGGAGTTCCAAAAAAAGGCATGTTGTAAATTTCCAGGTGGATCAATAATGTCCAGATTTCAGGTGGAAACGGAAGGCCATGATAAGCCTGAAGAAAAAGCAAAACAGAGAAAAACTATAAAAAGCAAAATAATGCCCCATGGCGAAATTGGCGTAACAGTTAGGGATTAAGTGAAAAATAATGAAAAGTGTGAAATGGCTTGCAGCAAAATCACATGACCAACAATCTAGAAAGGCCAATTGAGTGAAATAAACAAACTAAAGTATTAAGAAAGAGTAAAAAATTGACAACAATAATAGCTTAAGTGGGGAACTTCCATTTGAAAGAGCACAAGCTCCTATATAAAGAGCTTGAATATAATATGAATATGCAGTGCTAAAGACCAAGCAAAGAAAATGAATGTATGTGTTGAGAATTAAATAATCGTGTGGGACGAGAAAATTGAGACCGCCGCCCAGTGGAGCTGTAATTAAATGCCTTGTGGACGTGATCAAGGTGGTGAATAAGATGATTGAAATCGGCCTGATTAGCCTTCGGGAAATGCTACACACCCGCATACCGCAACCAAAAGTCAGGGAAAGTGTAAAACTTAGTTGCCGTAAGGCGCGGGTCAAAAGAACAAGATGACGAAGCGAGTAATTATTATGAGGAAGCCACGTATTCTTACCTTAAAAAGCTGTGTGAAACCGTGCTGAAGGCGTCGGTAAACCAGAATGAACGCCACCCGTACATAGAGGCTGTATTTAAACCGGCATAAAGGACAGAAATAAAAATGGAAAAGGGACTAAAAAACTGAAGGACCTAGTAAAGCGAAAATGGGGGCCATTTGAAGCAGAAAGAAAGGGCAAGATAGTGAAAAGGAAACCAGTCATCCCCAAATATATAAAGGAAAAGTATAAAAATAGCATATGTGAGCCACAAAAGCTTAAATCTTTGTGAAAAAAGTAAGCATATAGACCCCAAAGAAATGATGTTAAAATGTAAACATGTAACATCCAAACATCACCTAGTTCTAGTGGGTGAATCACATGCAATAGTATGCTCCTAATCCTAGACACAGTACTGAAACGCTTAAGTTAAGCAATATGATGACAATAAGTCATTCAAAATTACACCATCTTTACATAAAATGAGAGCAAAAAATAATGGCATGTCCAAGAATACTAGGAAGGAATATGTTAATATACATTACATTGTCAAGGGGCCACCAAAGTAGTGAATGAGATATATAGTAAAAAGGTGTGTAACATCCAAACATCACCTAGTGGGTGAATCACATGTAATAATATGCTCCTAATCCTAGACACAGTACTGAAACGCTTAAGTTAAGCAATATGATGACAATAAGTCATTACAAATTACACCGTCTTTACATAAAGTGAGAGCAAAAAATAAAAGCATGTCCAAGAATGCAAGGAAAGAATGTATTCATATACATTACATTATCAAGGGGTCACACAAATAGCGAATGAGATATAATATAGAAAGGTGTGTAGATCCTAATCAATGTTGATACCCTCTTCCACTGCTCTGAGTCTGATAATCCAGCTACTTTCTAGCCGTCTCAGAATAAGAGTTCTGTTCCAACCTCTAGGTAGTGGATTGACCGCATCGATACCGTGTTCCTTGATGGTTAAAACCTCCTGCTGTCCATGATTTGCGTTGTAATGAACCGCAAAGGGGTAGTTTGCATTGTTATTACGAATAGCTCTAATATGTTCTTGTAGTCTCTCCTTGAGTGGTCGAATGGTACTACCCACGAAAATACGGTTACAGATGCAGATCAAACAGTAAACAACAAATTTAGTATTACAATTAATGAACTTGTCTATCCTGTGTATAACCGGCATGTTAAATTGAAATTTCACCAATTTATCTTTAATATAACAACACATATTACAATGTCCACACTTGTATGATCCATGTGGTGCTGTGGGTAACCAGGTGTCTTTGCTATCTGGCGGTAAAAAACGATGACACAGGTAATTATGTAGGGCAGGTCCCCTACTGTAGGTAATACTGGGTTTAGGAGGGAGACTCTTCTTGAGATACCCATCTGCTAACAGAAAAGACCAGTGTCTCTGGAGAATTTTGTATATACTTGAGCTCAGTGCATTGTAAGGAGTAATAAAAGAAAGAGGTCTAGATGATTTATTCTTTTTGATGGATGAAACCAATAGATCAGATCTTTTCACATGGCTAATTCTATTGTTAGCTTGTAACAAAGTGTTATAGGAGTAACCCCTATGTGTGAACCGTGTATTCCTTTGTTTTAACTCTTCCAGAAAAACTGTGTCCTCACTACAATTTCTCTTGATCCTAGTGAGCTCACCATAGGGTATGGCATTAATTTGAGAGGCGGGATGGGAACTCTTGGCGTGTAAAATAGAATTGCATGCTGTGGGTTTCCTATACAACTTAGAGCAGATTTTGTCCCCCTTGGTGTATAAGGTGAGATCTATGAAATTGACTTGAGACGTACTATGTTCCCCAGAAAGGGTAATATTGAAAGTATTTGTGTTCAGATGATGTAGAATACGCCCAAGTAGGTCAAGACTGCCTGACCAAAATAAGAGGACATCATCAATGTACCTGCCCCAATAAAGGATGTGTTGGGTCAAATTTGGTGAGCACTCCCTCCATATATGAGACAATTCACAAAAACCCATGTATAAATTGGCAAAAGATGGGGAAAATTTCGCCCCCATTGCGACCCCTTGGACTTGTCTGTACCATGTCCCGTTATGTACAAAAATGTTGTTATCCAAAACCGATTTGATTAAGTCAATAAGCATATTAGAATGTTCAAAAAATTAAGCATCACGAGTATCTAAAAAATGTTGGATAGCATGCAGGCCCATATCTCTCGGTATGCATGTATAAAGTGAGGTGACATCTAGCGTAACTAGAAAATGTCCGTCTGTCCACTCAAAGTCACTCAATTTACTGACAAGGTCTTTGGTATCCCTAATATATGAGGGAAGGTTGATGACAAAGGGTTGTAAGAATAAGTCAATATATTCCGAAATCTTTTCCGTGGGTGAAC
Source organism: Pleurodeles waltl (assembly GCF_031143425.1). Lineage (NCBI taxonomy): Eukaryota > Metazoa > Chordata > Amphibia > Caudata > Salamandridae > Pleurodeles > Pleurodeles waltl. The sequence continues at coordinate 434,452,678 of NC_090447.1, forward strand.
CAATACCTGAAATAATGGGTCTACCTGGTGGGAAAGGACCTGATTTGTGTATTTTGGGTAGAATGTAAATGCAAGGGGAAGTGGGTGTAGGATTGAAGATATATTTAAATTCCAAATCTGTAATGAGGCATCTGTCCCTCCAAAAAGTTAATCTTTGTTGTATGTGTTCATTGACATTCACTAATGGGTTATGTGATAAGGCCAAGTATGCAGTATCATTCAGTTGACGATCTATTTCTTTAATAATGTAGTCAAATTTGTTCATAATAACAATGTTGCCCCCTTTGTCAGCTTCCTTGATGATTATGTTTTTCATGTTCATAAGGGAGTGTAGGGCTTCTCTTTCAGGAATAGTAATGTTGTGTGTAATGTTTTTACGACCTGAACGGTATAGGTCTTCAAGCCGGTATAGATCAGATGTAACGTGTTTATAGAAAATGTCAATAACATTGTCACTTGCTAAACTGGGTGTGAATTTGGAGGAGGTTTTAAGACCACTGTCAATATTCAAGTAAGGATCAATCTCCAAGTTAGATAAAATATCCGATAGAGAGGGAGACAAGTCCGATGTCTGTTCCAAAGAAAGAAGAGTCTGGATATCTTTTACGTCCTTAATGGTTAAGTTTCTAACTGGACACGTATCAGGTACATAAGAGTCGGTCAGAACCGTTTTATCTTCAAATAATTTACAAAGTTTACATTTAAGAATACATTTAAACAGTTTAACATGCAATTCAGTAAAATTGGGTAATGATGAAGGCACGAATGCCAAACCTTTGCTCAGGATTTTTATTTGCTGTTCACTAAGTTCAACATTTGTAAGATTAACAATTGCAATCTCGTTGTTTGTGTCTGAGTCAGAGTGGATTATTTCTGATTGCCGGTGGTAGATCTTGTGACTATCCCTTCTCTTTCCCTTGTTGTGCCTGTACGTTTTTCTCTTGCCTCTCCTGATGGGTTTGTATAGGGCTCTTCCCTCTTGTGATTTAATATTCGACCCTTCCTGTACCTTTCTAATTCCAATAAAAAAGGAGATTTGTGACTAGAAGAGATCGTGGACTGGTGTGCTGTATTGCTAGTATCACTGTCACCTACACTAGATGAACTCGAAAGGTCTGTCTCGCTTGTGGAGGCAATGGAGGTTGCACCCTCATTCGGCATGTGAGGAAAAACCTCCTGTCTATCAAGCTTAATATTGTCAAATTTACGTGCGTAGGTAAAAACCCTCCCACTTTTATAATCTCCATCATCTCTTTGGAGTTTGCGTATGTTTTGTCCTTAGTGTATTCCTGGTGTTTATGTAACACTTCTTTGAGTATCCTGTAGTTTTTCTCTTTGGCTTCTGGAAGAATAATATCTTTGATTTATTTTTCAAGTGCAAGAATATCCTCTAGAAGTTTTTCTCTTTTAGCACGTGCATCTCAAATTAGAATATCCATCATGCCAAAAGAAGAGGTGACTAAAAGGTGTTCCCACTCCTTAAGAAGTTCAGGACTCAAGTCCTTGAACAAGGGGAATTAAATAATACGCAAGCCCCTAGGAATTTGTTTGTTGTCTAAGTATTTTTGTAAGATGGTGTGATCCCACCACCTTGATAGCTCCTGTTTCTTTAAACGTTATACTTTGACAAATTTCACTCCTAAACCTTCTTGTTTAGTAGGCAAAGAGTGTATGGTTGAGAAACTAGTACCAGTTTGAAAAATCTCTTCTAATAGCACATCTCTAGTTTCATCAAATGTATCCATGTTATAGAATCAATTACCAATATACAATCAAGAAACACCAATATAAAAAAATATGAAGAAACAAAGCAATTCAATCAAGACGTCAGTGCAGAGCAGGCATTCCATAAGTAGAATACAATAGGAAAAGGTGGAGAATGCTACAGCGAGCGCACATCAACACAGGTTTTAGCAAATGTCCATAAATAGTAGTCTTTTAAAACATCCACTAGCTGTGGGTGCCAAGCTAGCCAGGCACCTGCCACCTCGGGTGTCGAGAGACCACAGACTGGATACCAGTCAATGGTTACATACACAAATGTAAACAAAAAGGCCAGGGCACACCCAAAGTAAATCTCTGTATTGTGGATCCAAGTAGTCATTCAAGAAAAGTCAAAGTCCAAAGAACATGTGACACTGGATATTTATTGACAGGTGAAAAGGTGTGGTGAATGTTCCAGTCAAAGACCAGATAAAGAACAAATCCAAACATCAAACAGCCGACACGTGTTTCGTCTCCTAGACTTTGTCAAGGATGTGAAATAAATAAACAATATGTACATATAGATGAAATGGGACATTTACTACTCTAATATCCACATACAATATAAATTTAAATAAAAAAACAAACCATCTAGCCCAGTGTAACTAAATATCTCACATGAACAAAAAATATTCTTCAGTATGTTTAAAAACGAGTAAATTGTGGCATAGTTTGAGGGATGCGCATCATACGTGATCAACAAAGCACAAAGAAAAGTGCAACGTATAAGGACCAAATAAGAGAAATTGAAAGAGAGCAAAACAAGGCGCAACACCGTAAAATCATAGTGCACTATTATGCAAAATTCAAGTGGCCAATCAAACAAGCAACCCATGCAAAGTGAAGTGGAAAGTGGTTACACAAGTAAGGAAACCATCAAAGGTAAAAAGAGAGTGAAAAAAAGAGCGAATACATCTAACGAGAGGTCAAATACCTTCAGATATGTAAGAATATGCAAGTAGAAATATATTAAGGGAGTTCCAAAAAAAGGCATGTTTTAAATCACCAGGTGGATCAATAATATCCAGATTTCAGGTGGAAACGGAAGGCCATGATAAGCCTGAAGAAAAAGCAAAACAGAGAAAAACTATAAAAAGCAAAATAATGCCCCATGGCGAAATTGGCGTAACAGTTAGGGATTAAGTGAAAAATAATGAAAAGTGTGAAATGGCTTGCAACAAAATCACATGACCAACAATCTAGAAAGGCCAATTGAGTGAAATAAACAAACTAAAGTATTAAGAAAGAGTAAAAAATTGACAACAATAATAGCTTAAGTGGGGAACTTCCATTTGAAAGAGCACAAGCTCCTATATAAAGAGCTTGAATATAATATGAATATGCAGTGCTAAAGACCAAGCAAAGAAAATGAATGTATGTGTTGAGAATTAAATAATCGTGTGGGACGAGAAAATTGAGACCGCCGCCCAGTGGAGCTGTAATTAAATGCCTTGTGGACGTGATCAAGGTGGTGAATAAGATGATTGAAATCGGCCTGATTAGCCTTCGGGAAATGCTACACACCCGCATACCGCAACCAAAAGTCAGGGAAAGTGGAAAACTTAGTTGCCGTAAGGCGCGGGTCAAAAGAACAAGATGACGAAGCGAGTAATTATTATGAGGAAGCCACGTATTCTTACCTTAAAAAGCTGTGTGAAACCGTGCTGAAGGCGTCGGTAAACCAGAATGAACGCCACCCGTACATAGAGGCTGTATTTAAACTGGCATAAAGGACAGAAATAAAAATGGAAAAGGGACTAAAAAACTGAAGGACCTAGTAAAGCGAAAATGGGGGCCATTCGAAGCAGAAAGAAAGGGCAAGATAGTGAAAAGGAAACCAGTCATCCCCAAATATATAAAGGAAAAGTATAAAAATAGCATATGTGAGCCACAAAAGCTTAAATCTTTGTGAAAAAAGTAAGCATATAGACCCCAAAGAAATGATGTTAAAATGTAAACATGTAACATCCAAACATCACCTAGTCCTAGTGGGTGAATCACATGCAATAGTATGCTCCTAATACTAGACACAGTACTGAAACGCTTAAGTTAAGCAATATGATGACAATAAGTCATTCAAAATTACACCATCTTTACATAAAATGAGAGCCAAAAATAATGGCATGTCCAAGAATACTAGGAAGGAATATGTTAATATACATTACATTGTCAAGGGGTCACCAAAGTAGTGAATGAGATATATAGTAAAAAGGTGTGTAACATCCAAACATCACCTAGTGGGTGAATCACATGTAATAATATGCTCCTAATCCTAGACACAGTACTGAAACGCTTAAATTAAGAAATATGATGACAATAAGTCATTACAAATTACACCATCTTTACATAAAGTGAGAGCAAAAAATAAAAGCATGTCCAAGAATGCAAGGAAAGAATGTATTCATATACATTACATTATCAAGGGGTCACACAAATAGCGAATGAGATATAATATAGAAAGGTGTGTAGATCCTAATCAATGTTGATACCCTCTTCCACTGCTCTGAGTCTGATAATCCAGCTACTTTCTAGCCGTCTCAGAATAAGAGTTCTGTTACCACCTCTAGGTAGTGGATTGACCGCATCGATACCGTGTTCCTTGATGCTTAAAACCTCCTGCTGTCCATGATTTGCGTTGTAATGAACCGCAAAGGGGTAGTTTGCATTGTTATTACGAATAGCTCTAATATGTTCTTGTAGTCTCTCCTTGAGTGGTCGAATGGTACTACCCACGAAAATACGGTTACAGATGCAGATCAAACAGTAAACAACAAATTTAGTATTACAATTAATGAACTTGTCTATCCTGTGTATAACCGGCATGTTATATTGAAATTTCACCAATTTATCTTTAATATAACAACACATATTACAATGTCCACACTTGTATGATCCATGCGGTGCTGTGGGTAACCAGGTGTCTTTGCTATCTGGCGGTAAAAAACTATGACACAGGTAATTATGTAGGGCAGGTCCCCTACTGTAGGTAATACTGGGTTTGGGAGGAAGACTCTTCTTGAGATACCCATCTGCTAACAGAAAAGACCAGTGTCTCTGGAGAATTTTGTATATACTTGAGATCAGTGCATTGTAAGGAGTAATAAAAGAAAGAGGTCTAGATGATTTATTCTTTTTGATGGATGAAACCAATAGAGCAGATCTTTTCACATGGCTAATTCTATTGTTAGCTTGTAACAAAGTGTTATAGGAGTAACCCCTACGTGTGAACCGTGTATTCCTTTGTTTTAACTCTTCCAGAAAAACTGTGTCCTCACTACAATTTCTCTTGATCCTAGTGAGCTCACCATAGGGTATGGCATTAATTTGAGAGGCGGGATGGGAACTCTTGGCGTGTAAAATAGAATTGCATGCTGTGGGTTCCCTATACAACTTAGAGCAGATTTTGTCCCCCTTTGTGTATAAGGTGAGATCTATGAAATTGACTTGAGACGTACTATGTTCCCCAGAAAGGGTAATATTGAAAGTATTTGTGTTCAGATGATGTAGAATACGCCCAAGTAGGTCAAGACTGCCTGACCAAAATAAGAGGACATCATCAATGTACCTGCCCCAATAAAGGATGTGTTGGGTCAAATTTGGTGAGCACTCCCTCCATATATGAGACAATTCATAAAAACCCATGTATAAATTGGCAAAAGATGGGGAAAATTTCGCCCCCATTGCGACCCCTTGGACTTGTCTGTACCATGTCCCGTTATGTACAAAAATGTTGTTATCCAAAACCGATTTGATTAAGTCAATAAGCATATTAGAATGTTCAAAAAATTAAGCATCACGAGTATCTAAAAAATGTTGGATAGCATGCAGGCCCATATCTCTCGGTATGCATGTATAAAGTGAGGTGACATCTAGCGTAACTAGAAAATGTCCGTCTGTCCACTCAAAGTCACTCAATTTACTGACAAGGTCTTTGGTATCCCTAATATATGAGGGAAGGTTGATGACAAAGGGTTGTAAGAATAAGTCAATATATTCCGAAATCTTTTCCGTGGGTGAACCAATACCTGAAATAATGGGTCTACCTGGTGGGAAAGGACCTGATTTGTGTATTTTGGGTAGAATGTAAATGCAAGGGGAAGTGGGTGTAGGATTGAAGATATATTTAAATTCCAAATCTGTAATGAGGCATCTGTCCCTCCAAAAAGTTAATCTTTGTTGTATGTGTTCATTGACATTCACCAATGGGTTATGTGATAAGGCCAAGTATGCAGTATCATTCAGTTGACGGTCTATTTCTTTAATAATGTAGTCAAATTTGTTCATAATAACAATGTTGCCCCCTTTGTCAGCTTCCTTGATGATTATGTTTTTCATGTTCATAAGGGAGTGTAGGGCTTCTCTTTCAGGAATAGTAATGTTGTGTGTAATGTTTTTACGACCTGAACGGTATAGGTCTTCAAGCCGGTATAGATCAGATGTAACGTGTTTATAGAAAATGTCAATAACATTGTCACTTGCTAAACTGGGTGTGAATTTGGAGGAGGTTTTAAGACCACTGTCAATATTCAAGTAAGGATCAATCTCCAAGTTAGATAAAATATCCGATAGAGAGGGAGACAAGTCCGATGTCTGTTCCAAAGAAAGAAGAGTCTGGATATCTTTTACGTCCTTAATGGTTAAGTTTCTAACTGGACACGTATCAGGTACATAAGAGTCGGTCAGAACCGTTTTATCTTCAAATAATTTACAAAGTTTACATTTACGAATACATTTAAACAGTTTAACATGCAATTCAGTAAAATTGGGTAATGATGAAGGCACGAATGCCAAACCTTTGCTCAGGATTTTTATTTGCTGTTCACTAAGTTCAACACTTGTAAGATTAACAATTGCAATCTCGTTGTTTGTGTCTGAGTCAGAGTGGATTATTTCTGATTGCCGGTGGTAGATCTTGTGACTATCCCTTCTCTTTCCCTTGTTGTGCCTGTATGTTTTTCTCTTGCCTCTCCTGATGGGTTTGTATAGGGCTCTTCCCTCTTGCGATTTAATATTCGACCCTTCCTGTACCTTTCTAATTCCAATAAAAAAGGAGATTTGTGACTAGAAGAGATCGTGGACTGGTGTGCTGTATTGCTAGTATCACTGTCACCTACACTAGATGAACTCGAAAGGTCTGTCTCGCTTGTGGAGGCAATGGAGGTTGCACCCTCATTCGGCATGTGAGGAAAAACCTCCTGTCTATCAAGCTTAATATTGTCAAATTTACGTGCGTAGGTAAAAACCCTCCCACTTTTATAATCTCCATCATCTCTTTGGAGTTTGCGTATGTTTTGTCCTTAGTGTATTCCTGGTGTTTATGTAACACTTCTTTGAGTATCCTGTAGTTTTTCTCTTTGGCTTCTGGAAGAATAATATCTTTGATTTATTTTTCAAGTGCAAGAATATCCTCTAGAAGTTTTTCTCTTTTAGCACGTGCATCTCAAATTAGAATATCCATCATGCCAAAAGAAGAGGTGACTAAAAGGTGTTCCCACTCCTTAAGAAGTTCAGGACTCAAGTCCTTGAACAAGGGGAATTAAATAATACGCAAGCCCCTAGGAATTTGTTTGTTGTCTAAGTATTTTTGTAAGATGGTGTGATCCCACCACCTTGATAGCTCCTGTTTCTTTAAACGTTATACTTTGACAAATTTCACTCCTAAACCTTCTTGTTTAGTAGGCAAAGAGTGTATGGTTGAGAAACTAGTACCAGTTTGAAAAATCTCTTCTAATAGCACATCTCTAGTTTCATCAAATGTATCCATGTTATAGAATCGATTACCAATATACAATCAAGAAACACCAATATAAAAAAATATGAAGAAACAAAGCAATTCAATCAAGACGTCAGTGCAGAGCAGGCATTCCATAAGTAGAATACAATAGGAAAAGGTGGAGAATGCCACAGCGAGCGCACATCAACACAGGTTTTAGCAAATGTCCATAAATAGTAGTCTTTTAAAACATCCACTAGCTGTGGGTGCCAAGCTAGCCAGGCACCTGCCACCTCGGGTGTCGAGAGACCACAGACTGGATACCAGTCAATGGTTACATACACAAATGTAAACAAAAAGGCCAGGGCACACCCAAAGTAAATCTCTGTATTGTGGATCCAAGTAGTCATTCAAGAAAAGTCAAAGTCCAAAGAACATGTGACACTGGATATTTATTGACAGGTGAAAAGGTGTGGTGAATGTTCCAGTCAAAGACCAGATAAAGAACAAATCCAAACAGCAAACAGCCGACACGTGTTTCGTCTCCTAGACTTTGTCAAGGATGTGAAATAAATAAACAATATGTACATATAGATGAAATGGGACATTTACTACTCTAATATCCACATACAATATAAATTTAAATTAAAAAACAAACCATCTAGCCCAGTGTAACTAAATATCTCACATGAACAAAAAATATTCTTCAGTATGTTTAAAAACTAGTAAATTGTGGCATAGTTTGAGGGATGCGCATCATACGTGATCAACAAAGCACAAAGAAAAGTGCAACGTATAAGGACCAAATAAGAGAAATTGAATGAGAGCAAAACAAGGCGCAACACCGTAAAATCATAGTGCACTATTATGCAAAATTCAAGTGGCCAATCAAACAGGCAACCCATGCAAGCTGAAGTGGAAAGTGGTTACACAAGTAAGGAAACCATCAAAGGTAAAAAGAGAGTGAAAAAAAGAGAGAATACATCTAACGAGAGGTCAAATACCTTCAGATATGTAAGAATATGCAAGTAGAAATATATTAAGGGAGTTCCAAAAAAAGGCATGTTTTAAATCACCAGGTGGATCAATAATATCCAGATTTCAGGTGGAAACGGAAGGCCATGATAAGTCTGAAGAAAAAGCAAAACAGAGAAAAACTATAAAAAGCAAAATAACGCCCCATCGCGAAATTGGCGTAACAGTTAGGGGTTAAATGAAAAATAATGAAAAGTGTGAAATGCCTTGCAGCAAAATCACATGACCAACAATCTAGAAAGGCCAATTGAGTGAAATAAACAAACTAAAGTATTAAGAAAGAGTAAAAAAATGACAACAATAATAGCTTAAGTGGGGAACATCCAATTGCAAGAGCACAAGCTCCTATATAAAGAGCTTGAATATAATAGGAATATGCAGTGCTAAAGACCAAGCAAAGAAAATGAATGTATGTGTTGAGAATTAAATAATCGTGCGGACGAGAAAATTGAGACCACCGCCCAGTTGAGCTGTGATTAAATGCCTTGTGGACGTGATCAAGGTTGTGAATAAGATGATTGAAACCGGCATGATTAGCATTCGGGAAATGCTACACACCCGCATACCGCAACCAAAAGTCAGGGAAAGTGTAAAACTTAGTTGCCGTAAGGCGCAGGTCAAAAGAACTAGATGACGAAGCGAGTAATTATTATGAGGAAGCCACGTGTTCTTACCTTAAAAAGCTGTGTGAAACCGCGCAGAAGGCGTCATTAAACCAGAATGAACGCCACCCGTACATAGAGGCTGTATTTAAACCGGCATAAAGGACAGAAATAAAAATGGGAAAAGGACAAAAAAACGGACGGACCTAGTAAAACGAAAATGGGGGCCATTTTGAAGCAGAAAGAAAGGGCAAGATAGTGAAAAGGAAACCAGTCATCCCCAAATATATAAAGGAAAAGTATAAAAATAGCATATGTGAGCCACAAAAGCTTAAATCTTTGTGAAAAAAGTAAGCATGTAGACCCCAAAGAAATGATGTTAAAATGTAAACATGTAACATCCAAACATAACCTAGTCCTAGTGGGTGAATCACATGCAATAGTATGCTCCTAATCCTAGACACAGTACTGAAACGCTTAAGTTAAGCAATATGATGACAATAAGGGGGTCATTCTGAGCTTGGTGGGCGGTGGGAGCCGCCCGCCAAGCGGGAACCGTCAGAATACCGCTGCGCGGTCAAAAGACCGCCGCGGTTATTCTGAGTTTCCCGCTGGGCTGGCGGGCGACCGCCAGAAGGGCGCCCGCCAGTCCAGCGGGAAACCCCCTTCCATGAGGATGCCGGCTCCGAATGGAGCCGGCGGAGTGGAAGGGGTGCGACGGGTGCAGTTGCACCCGTCGCGATTTTCAGTGTCTGCTTGGCAGACACTGAAAATCTTGGTGGGTCCCTTTTAGGGGGCCCCTGCAGTGCCCATGCCATTGGCATGGGCATGGGCACTGCAGGGGCCCCCAGGGGCCCCACAACACCCGTTACCGCCAGCCAGGTTCTGGCGGTCAAAACCGCCAGAACCAGGCTGGCGGTAAGGGGGTCGGAATCCCCATGGCGGCGCCATGGAGGATTTCCTTGGGCAGCGGGAAACCGGCGGGACACCGCCGGTTTCCCGTTTCTGACCGCGGCTGTACCGCCGCGGTCAGAATGCCCATGGGAGCACCGCCAGCCTGTTGGCGGTGCTCCCTCGGTCGTTGGCCCTGGTGGTCCATGACCGCCAGGGTCAGAATGACCCCCTAAGTCATTACAAATTACACCGTCTTTACATAAAATGAGAGCAACAACTAATGGCATGTCCAAGAATACTAGGAAGGAATATGTTAATATACATTACTTTGTCAAGGGGTCACACAAGTGGCGAATGAGATATGTAGTAAAAAGGTGTGTAACATCCAAACATCACCTAGTGGGTGAATCACATGTAATAGTATGCTCCTAATCCTAGACACAGTACTGAAACGCTTAAGTTAAGCAATATGATGACAATTAGTCATTACAAATTACACCGTCTTTACATAAAGTGAGAGCAAAAAATAAAAGCATGCCCAAGAATGGAAGGAAAGAATGTATTCATATACATTACATTATCAAGGGGTCACACAAATAGCGAATGAGATATATTATAGAAAGGTGTGTAGATCCTTATCAATGTTGATACCCTCCTCCACTTCTCTGAGTCTGATAATCCAGCTACTTTCTAGCCGTCTCAGAATAAGAGTTCTGTCACCACCTCTAGGAAGTGTATTGACCGCATCGATACCGTGTACATTAATGCCTAAAACCTGTGTGCTGTGGCATTCTCCACCTTTTCCTTTTGTATTCTACTTATGTAATGCCTGCTCTGCACTCACGTCTTGATTGAATTGCTTTGTTTTCTTCATTTTTTTTATATTGGTGTTCCTTAATTGTATATTGGTAATCGATTCTACAACGTGGATACATTTGATGAAAATAGGGATGCGCTTTTGGAGGAGATGTTTCAAACTGGTACTAGTTTCTCAACCATACACTGTTTGCCTACTAAACAAGAAGGTTTAAGAATGAAATTTGACAAATTAGAACGTTTAAAGAAACAGGAGCTATCAAGATGGTGGGATTACACCATCTTACAAAAATACTTAGACAACAAACAAACTCCTAGGGGCTTGCGTATTATTTTATTCCCCTCGTTTGAGGACCTGAGTCCTGAACTTCTTAAGGAGTGGGAACACCTTTTAGTTACCTCTTCTTTTGGCATGATGGATATTCTAATTCGAGATGCATGTCCTAAAAGAGATAAACTTCTAGAGGATATTCTTTCACTTGAAAAATAAATCAAAGATATTAATCTTCCAGAAGCCAAAGAGAAAAACTACAAGATACTCAAAGAAGTGTTGCATAAACACCAGGAATACATTAAGGACAAAAAATATGCAAACTCAAAAGAGATGATGGAGATTATAAAAGTGGGAGGGTTTTTACCTACGCACGTAAATTTGACAATATTAAGCTTGATAGACAGGAGGTTATGTAAAGATGGTGTAATTTGTAATGACTTATTGTCATCATATTGCTTAACTTAAGCATTTCAGTACTGTGTCTAGGATTAGGAGCATACTATTACATGTGATTCACCCACTAGGTGATGTTTGGATGTTACACACCTTTTCACTATATATCTCATTCGCTACTTGTGTGACCCCTTGACAATGTAATGTATATTAACATATTCCTTCCTAGTATTCTTGGACATGCCATTATTTTTTGCTCCCATTTTATGTAAAGACGGTGTAATTTGTAATGACTTATTGTCATCATATTGCTTAACTTAAGCGTTTCAGTGCTGTGTCTAGGATTAGGAGCATACTATTGCATGTGATTCACCCACTAGGACTAGGTGATGTTTGGATGTTACATGTTTACATTTTAACATCATTTCTTTGGGGTCTATATGCTTACTTTTTTCACAAAGATTTAAGCTTTTGTGGCTCACATATGCTATTTTTAGACTTTTCCATTATATATTTGGGGATGACTGGTTTCCTTTTCACTATCTTGCCCTTTCTTTCTGCTTCAAAATGGCCCCCATTTTCACTTTACTAGGTCCTTCCGTTTTTTTGTGCTTTTTCCATTTTTATTTCTGTCCTTTATGCCGGTTTTAAATACAGCCTCTATGTGCGGGTGGCGTTCATTCTGGTTTACCGACGCCTTCAGCACGGTTTCGCACAGCTTTTTAAGGTAAGAATACGTGGCTTCCTCATAATAATTACTCGCTTCGTCATCTTGTTCTTTTGACCCGCACCTTACGGCAACTAAGTTTTACACTTCCCCTGACTTTTGGTTGCGGTATGCGGGTGTGTAGCATTTCCCGAATGCTAATCATGCCGGTTTCAATCATCTTATTCACAACCTTGATCACGTCCACAAGGCATTTAATTACAGGTCAACTGGGCAGCGATCTCAATTTTCTCGTCCCGCACGATTATTTAATTCTCAACACATACATTCATTTTCTTTGCTTGGTCTTTAGCACTGCATATTTGTATTATATTCAAGCTCTTAATATCAGAGCTTGTGCTCTTGCAATTGGATGTTCCCCACTTAAGCTATTATTGTTGTAATTTTTTTACTCTTTCTTAATACTTAAGTTTGTTTATTTCACTCAATTGGCCTTTCTAGATTGTTGGTCATGTGATTTTGCTGCAAACCATTTCACACTTTTCATTATTTTTCACTTAACCCCTAACTGTTACGCCAATTTCGCCATGGGGCGTTATTTAGCTTTTTATTGTTTTTCTCTGTTTTGCTTTTTCTTCAGGCTTATCATGGCCTTCCGTTTCCACCTGAAATCTGGATATTATTGATCCACCTGGAGATTTACAACATGCCTTTTTTTGGAACTCCCTTACTATATTTCTACTTGCATATTCCTACATATCTGACGGTATTTGACCTCTCGTTAGATGTATTCTCTCTTTTTTTCATTCTGATTTTACTTTTGATGGTTTCCTTACTTGTGTAACCACTTTCCACTTCAGCTTGCATGGGTTGCCTGTTTTATTGGCCACTTGAATTTTACCTAATAGTGCACTATGATTTTACGGTGTTGGGCCTTGTTTTGCTCTCATTCAATTTCTCTTATTTGGTCCTTATACGTTGCACTTTTCTTTGTGCTTTGTTGATCACGTATGATGCGCATCCCTCAAACTATGCCACAATTTACTAGTTTTTAAACATACTGAAGAATATTTTTTGTTCATGTGAGATATTTAGTTACACTGGGCTAGATGGTTTGGTTTTTTATTTAAATGTATATTGTATGTGGATATTAGAGTAGTAAATGTCCCATTTAATCTATATGTACATATCGTTTATTTATTTCACAGCCTTGACAAAGTCTAGGAGACGAAACACGTTTCGGCTGTTTGCTGTTTGGATTTGTTCTTTATGTGGTCTTTGACTGGAACATTGACCACACCTTTTCACCTGTCAATAAATATCCAGTGTCACCTGTTCTTTGGACTTCAACTTTTCTTTAATGACTACTAGGATCCACAATACAGAGATTTACTTTGGGTGTACCCTGGCCTTTTTGTTTACATCATTCTGAACCACTTCAGTATTCAAGTCTGGACCACAACTCATATTGCCTCCGCCACCTCTACTTCTTATCTGAGGCTGAAACATAATGTTTCCCAGCTGCTGTGGCAACTGCTGTGAAAAATTCCCTTGCACTCCTGTTTGAGCGGCTTTAATTTACATCACCATTGCGTTCTCTTTCAACTTTTTCTGCTTCAACTCAATCTCATCAATACAGTATTTTGCACAGTGCAACACCTCATCAATAGTCCCTGCTTGCCAGCAAATCAAATTACTTCTAATCATCTGGCTAATTTTAGGTCTCAACTCCTCCACAAATCTGAACAAAAAAATGAAGCATGTCTTTTTCCTCAATTGACTCTGTACCACTGTAATACTTGAATGCCTGCAACAAACTCTCATAATATGCATGTATTGACTCCTTTGCTTCCTGAGCTCTCCTGTCAATTCTCTGCCAATCAATATTCTTGGGCGAAATTCTTGTTTTCAAAAACTCAACCACCTTTTAGTAATATTTCATTACCTCAGGAGTCGGTGCCCCTGTATTCTTGTCTCTCTCTGGTTCACTTGTTGGCCAATCGACACTCCTCTTAAACTCAATCCACAGATCAACTGGATCCACTATCTATAGTAATGTGTTCAAGTCATCTGACAAACACTTTGCAAGTTTCACAAACCTATCTGTCTGCTGCTACCACTCTACTGGCCTTTCTCTCAATTTTGGATAATCATTTGTAAATGACAGAATGTCACTTCTGCTCCAAGGAACATGAACAAAATTCACCCCTGGAATTTCTCTCATTTGTAACATTTTTACTGGATTTTTATCCTGCTGCACACTTTCAGTCAATTCCAAAGAAACCCTTTTTCTCTAGTCTCTTTTCTTTAACCATTTACCTTCCCATTTATCTAATGCTCTCCAGGTCTGGGCACTTTGAAGCAATTCGTTAAGGTGTGCCTTCATTCTGGCAGATCTCATGTGTTAAAAATCTTTAGCCTCAAAATCTAATCTTTAACTTCTTTTCAAATGCTTCGTTTTCTCTATTTCTATGCCGTACTTCTCTGCTAAGTCTGCTAATCTCTGATGTACATTGCTGACTTCTCTCGTAATCTTTGGGTACAAATATCTCATTTCTTCCTCTGTGTAGGATTCTAACCTATTCCCCCCCATAGTTCCCTCAATGAGTTCACCTGCTTCCATGCCTATCCGATATAATTCAAATGCTCCTCTCCTCTAGGGGCACTCTGTGGGATATTCAGCTTGTCTAACCATTCAGTAGGCTGCTGAGCTGTCAATCCTTGTAACAAAATGTTACCTGCTTGGACTGGTGGCACCTGCTGTGCAATTAAATTCGGAGTCTGCGGTGTCAATAATTTTAAACTCTGACTATTGTTTGACCCTGCCACAGTAACTGAAAGTTCAACAAATGGACTAAGGTCTAGCAATGATCTTGATCCGTCAAAAGTCTGTTCCACAGGAGAGACTCTTTCAGCATTTTCATGATGTCCTCCCCTTATTAGGTTCTGGGATATTGTTCCCTGTTCACCTATAGTCAACTTCTTCTGTGCAAATAATGGTACTGCTGGACCAACAGTAATAGGTAGCGATATAGCATCTGGGGCTGCTCTGTCATTTATGCTGTGTGGGAGAGTAACTCCCACATTCTGATTCATCATCTGAGTCATATCTGACTGTGTCCCTGTCACTGGAGTAAATCTTGGATTTCCCTGTGGCCGTACTTGGGGCAGTAAAATCAGAGTTGACTCAGTCTGAACCAGTATCGGTCTAGGGAAGACCTGTTCCGTCGGCACCACTAAATTCAAAGTTGTTTCCATAATGGGCACATCAGGATAAATTCTCTGAGCCTGTTACAGCTGCATCTGGTTCTGCACTACAGGAGTGATAGACACATTAAGACCACTTTGCGCCGCATTCTGTGTCAGGTTAGCATTAACCTGTACCGAACTCACTGTCCCATTAACCTGTGTCGGGTTATCAGATCAACACTGGTACTCAGACATCCCTCACGTACTGTATATGGTGGTGGGCGATCCCTCAATAACTGCGTAATAAACTCCTCATCGTCCGATTCTTCTACTGTAGAAGACTTTCGAGTCTCCCTACTCTTGGACGGACTTTTGTTAGTCTTCCTAGTAGCTTTCTTTCCTTCCTTCTCATTCTCCTGCGTAATTGCTGGAAACAATTTAATTATGTTTAAAGTCTCCCTCCTCCAAACTCTCTGAACACAATCCCATCTAGCCTCTGCCAGAGTCTTTTCTGCCTTCTCTAGAATTTCTGTTGGTGTTGCTGTCAGGCTACTAACTCCCAAATCGCTAATGCCTCAAACTGTGCTGGTCTCGAAAGAGGCTTCGATTCATATAGCACATCCTTAAATGCTCCACGACCCTCAAATTGAACGTACCATTTGTAGTAAACGCCATGCTCCCATCCTTTTTTGTCAATTTGCACCATTCCTTTAGCAACACTTTTTTCTTCTATTACAATGTAAGCTGGTGTACCTTCTGGTGGTGTAGCCTCGCCTACACTAGTTGTAATATACGTATCCCCCCTTAAGGCACTTTTTAAAGCTTTGAAAAATGTCATCTTTTTCAACCTTTTGTGCTATTCAAAATCAAATCAGGAAGTGACTTATAATCCCAAGATTCATTTTACTCACATTCTCAACCAATTGCCTCTTACGGACAGCTGCCAATCCGTGCGCAACCCTTCTTACTAACTGACCTATCCCAGCGCAGATCCAATGATGTCACACTCACACATACTGCGGCTGACAAAGTCTTGCGGCTTGTCCTCCCTTCACTCCAATTCACACAAAACTAATGCAAATATTGCGAGCACTAATCAAAAAACAAAAAACAAAAACAAATCTGCTGGTTTACTACAGGAAAGGCAACATAATCGCTTCAGAAACCTTACGGATTTTTCATTGATGGCTCTTCCCACACTTACGGCTACTCCTTCTTTCTCGGTCTCCCAGATTCTAAAGCAAAATTCGACCAGCAAATTTCACTCTCAACTGATCAATGGGTCTGTCCTGGTGCACATAGGATTCACCAAATCTCAGTCGAAATGTTCTGTCACACACTAACTTGTTGACCGAGCCCGATCAACCTACTAAACCAAACAGATTACAACATAAAACCAAGCATCTCATACACTCTGGAGTCTTAGCCCACGCAGGGTCCGTACATCAACAGCCACGTAGACAATTTTTGAGCAAAAAGCGCCACACACATGTGAAGTTCGACAACTTCCCTACTCTCACACTGCGGAGTATGCACACTCCTACTACAACTTCATTTGGAGTACGCAAACTCCCTAAACCCTCACAAACCTCACAATTCACCTGCGATTTGCATAAGCTGTGCAAGCGCAACCTATTTCACTCACACTCTCACTAGAACGCCAGGAACATCCTCAAACAACCATTAGCAGGATCCAGGATCTGGGAAAGTCATTTCCGGACTAAAGGTGACATCATTTTCTCTCCAATTATCATCACTGAACAACAGAATCCAAATCTCAATAATAATGAACTCTCAAAAGGACCAACTCATCAAACTGCTACCATGTCTGTTCGTCTATTATTCTATACTGGGCGTCTATGGTAAGCTCTGAAGGAGACAAACCACCAGTCTGCTACCATCTCTGCTAGCGCACCTGACCTTAATTAGTAAATTTACAAGGGGACGCGCATAGGTCGATGAACCTTTTGACTCGCAATTAAGATGTTCTTACCATAGGTCCAGTACATAATTAATAACCAATACACAATAATCAATGATCATTAGCAATAAAAAAATATTTAAAAAATCAATGGAGTCAGTAATTGTCACACACCATGACGTTTCAGTCTTGAATAACCACACCTTTAGTAAAAGTTTATAATGTTTATTTCCCTATATTAACAATGCTAAGGTAATGTAAATTAATCTCAATATCAAATGAAACACATAAAGAAACAACACTGGTTGTCCAAAGTGGCAGAACAAACGCAATCTAATCAAAGCTTGAACTACAACACATTTTAGCGTTATGGTGCAAATCAATAGCAAAGTCAGCTGTGTCAAGGTGATAACATACATGAAGTTTAGCAGAGGAATTCATCAAACGTTAGTCCCTGTTGCTATAATTTTATTAGTGAGGATTCTTAACTAGCATCAGATTAGCATCAGCATGTTGGGCTTCATGCAAAACAATTTCCTAACACAAATTTGATAAAACATCTAACTATGGCTCTATCGAAACAGCGCAGTTGGTACCTAGAAAGAAAAAGCAGATATGTATAATAATCACAGTTTGGATATTCCTATCCTCAGAGTGGATCAGCAAATAAGAGTCAGTCATCGTCCTCAGGACATCGATCAGCAAGGCATCAGGATTCAGCATCAGAATTTAAAAAGGGCAACGTCTCTAAGCATTAAAGTTAAGCGCCTCTTGTCAAGACGCATAAAAAATAGGAACCTCTCGGTCAGGAAAGATGGGCAGTAATGCTGTCTTCTCTCAGAAGCGCGACCAAGGGTAGGTGATTGCGCCCGCCGCCAGGTCCTGCCAATAGTGTGTTTTGTGAACCTGGCCTACGGCCCGCGTGATCCCATGAAGCCCTGTCTCAATTTGGGAGGGGTCACGAATAGGAACGGAAACCCGGGTCATAGTGGACTCGCGTAAGTGACTGACGATACTTTTTGACTGTCAGCTATGGTGTGCAAGAGCCAATTTAGTTTGTAGCTGGAGAAGTTTTTTACACTAGGTCCTGAAGAAGCGTCATTGGATCCCTGTGGACCACGGAGATGCGAAACATGTCGACCCTATTCTGAGGTGGGTCTTGTAGTTCCTGACCTCCTCGTTGTTAGATTTATAGTTAGAGAGTGGTCGAGCATCATCTCTATCTCACTCTCCTGTTAAATGTTTTAACCTTGGCCATCACCCCACACAGACAAATAAAGATAGTACCTAGTGAGGGTCCTGAGCCAATTTTACTCTCTTTCTTTCTTTGAACTCTCACCCCTTTTTCTCTCCCTACTCATTTGTGGGATAGTGTGGCATCATCGAGAAAAGATCTCCGGCAAAGAGCCCCCCGATGGGTGGTGCCCGTCAGACATTGCAGCGCCGGTCTGACGAGGAGCTCGTCCGATGATGAAGCATGACACCCAACTGGGTGTGTGAGAACTACTTGACCCAAGGGTAGGTCGCTCCCCCTGCCGCTGCAGCTCCACCAGCCCAGGTTCCTGAGACCTCCTAGCAAGCCCAGCTACCTCACAGTAAGTACCCCCCACCGCCCAGCCCCTCGCCCTGCCCCGCGCTACTCACCTCCTCTCCTGCTTCTTTTCTTCTTCTCTGTTCTTCCTCTGTGCTCTTCTGTAGTCTTCATCTGTACTCTTCTTTCTCTCCTGCTCCCCGTCTTCTGTCTTCATCTGTGTGCTTCTCTCTCTCTCCTTTGCACTGTGACCTGCGTGTGCCTCTTCCTCTCTGTCCCTCTTCTTGGCTCTTCCCTCTGCTGCTCGTCGCTCCTCTTCTTCTTCACCTTCTTCTGTATTCTTCTGTCTTCTGCGCTCCTCTTCTTCTTTACCTTCTTCTGTGTTCTTCTGTCTTCTGTTCTTCGGCGCCTCTTCTTCTTTACCTTCTTCTGTGTTCTTCTGTCTTCAGTCTTCGGCTCCTCTTCTGCTCTTCTTCTTCTTTCACCTGCTTCTGGGTCCTTCCTGCGCCTGTCCTCCTGCTCCTGTCTCATCTCTCTCCCTCACTCGCCTCCCCCTCTCTAAGACCCCTATCTACCTATCTACCTATCTCTCTATCTTTCCCCTCACTCGCCTCCTCCTCTGTAACCCCCCCATCTTCCTATCCTTTCACTCTACCTCTCACCCTCACCCACCTCCACCTCTACAACCCCCCCTCCCCTATCTTCCTAACCTTCCTCCTAACTCTCTTCCTAAACTCTTCCTAAACTCACACCCACCACCCTCAAACCCCCCCCTCCCCATCTCTTCTCCCCTCTACCTGTCCCCCTCCCTCCGCTTTCCGGCCGCCACCTCCTGCACGCCCCAGCCCCCCCCAGCTCCCATTCGTCCCCCCACTCCCGTCCCCGCCCCCAGTTGACCCCTCCCCCTCTCCTCCCTCTTATGGCAGCCGCTGCGCGACAGAGCTAGCGACCTTTGACCCAAGGGTAGGTCGCTCCCCCTGCAGCTCCACCAGCCCAGGTTCCTGAGACCTCCTAGCAAGCCCAGCTACCTCACAGTAAGTACCCCCCCACCGCCCAGCCCCTCGCCCTGCCCCGCGCTACTCACCTCCTCTCCTGCTTCTTTTCTTCTTCTCTGTTCTTCCTCTGTGCTCTTCTTCTGTAGTCTTCATCTGTACTCTTCTTTCTCTCCTGCTCCCCGTCTTCTGTCTTTATCTGTGTGCTTCTCTCTCTCTCCTTTGCACCGCGACCTGCCTGTGCCTCTTCCTCTCTGTCCCTCTTCTTGGCTCTTCCCTCTGCTGCTCGTCGCTCCTCTTCTTCTTCACCTTCTTCTGTATTCTTCTGTCTTCTGCGCTCCTCTTCTTCTTTACCTTCTTCTGTGTTCTTCTGTCTTCTGTTCTTCGGCTCCTCTTCTTTACCTTCTTCTGTGTTCTTCTGTCTTCAGTCTTCGGCTCCTCTTCTGCTCCTCTTCTTCTTTCACCTGCTTCTGGGTTCTTCCCGCGCCTGTCCTCCTGCTCCTGTCTCATCTCTCTCCCTCACTCGCCTCCCCCTCTCTAACACCCCTATCTACCTATCTACCTATCTCTCTCTCCCTCACTCGCCTCCCCCTCTCTAACACCCCTATCTACCTATCTCTCTATCTTTCCCCTCACTCGCCTCCTCCTCTGTAACCCCCCCATCTTCCTATCCTTTCACTCTACCTCTCACCCTCACCCACCTCCACCTCTACAACCCCCCTCCCCTATCTTCCTAACCTTCCTCCTAACTCTCTTCCTAAACTCTTCCTAAACTCACCCCCCACCACCCTTAACCCCCTCCCCCATCTCTTTTCCCCTCTACCTGTCCCCCCTCCCTCCGCTTTCCCGCCGCCACCTCCTGCACGCCCCCAACCCCCCAGCTCCCATTCGTCGCCCCACTCCCGTCCCCCGCCCCCAGCTGATCCCCCCCCCCTCCTCCCTCTTATGGCGGCTGCTGCTCGACAGAGCTAGCGACCCTTGACCCAAGGGTAGGTCGCTCCCCCTGCTGCTGCAGCTCCACCAGCCCAGGTTCCTGAGACCTCCTAGCAAGCCCAGCTACCTCACAGTAAGTACCCCCCCACCGCCCAGCCCTCTTCTTCTGTAGTCTTCATCTGTACTCTTCTTTCTCTCCTGCTCTCCGTCTTCTGTCTTCATCTGTGTGCTTCTCTCTCTCTCCTTTGCACCGCGACCTGCCTGTGCCTCTTCCTCTCTGTCCCTCTTCTTGGCTCTTCCCTCTGCTGCTCGTCGCTCCTCTTCTTCTTCACCTTCTTCTGTATTCTTCTGTCTTCTGCGCTCCTCTTCTTCTTTACCTTCTTCTGTGTTCTTCTGTCTTCTGTTCTTCGGCTCCTCTTCTTTACCTTCTTCTGTGTTCTTCTGTCTTCAGTCTTCGGCTCCTCTTCTGCTCCTCTTCTTCTTTCACCTGCTTCTGGGTTCTTCCCGCGCCTGTCCTCCTGCTCCTGTCTCATCTCTCTCCCTCACTCGCCTCCCCCTCTCTAACACCCCTATCTACCTATCTACCTATCTACCTATCTCTCTATCTTTCCCCTCACTCGCCTCCTCCTCTGTAACCCCCCCATCTTCCTATCCTTTCACTCTACCTCTCACCCTCACCCACCTCCACCTCTACAACCCCCCTCCCCTATCTTCCTAACCTTCCTCCTAACTCTCTTCCTAAACTCTTCCTAAACTCACCCCCCACCACCCTTAACCCCCCTCCCCCATCTCTTTTCCCCTCTACCTGTCCCCCCTCCCTCCGCTTTCCCGCCGCCACCTCCTGCACGCCCCCAACCCCCAGCTCCCATTCGTCGCCCCACTCCCGTCCCCCGCCCCCAGCTGATCCCCCCCCTCCTCCCTCTTATGGCGGCTGCTGCTCGACAGAGCTAGCGACCCTTGACCCAAGGGTAGGTCGCTCCCCCTGCCGCTGCAGCTCCACCAGCCCAGGTTCCTGAGACCTCCTAGCAAGCCCAGCTACCTCACAGTAAGTACCCCCCCACCGCCCAGCCCCTCGCCCTGCCCCGCGCTACTCACCTCCTCTCCTGCTTCTTTTTTCTTCTCTGTTCTTCCTCTGTGCTCTTCTTCTGTAGTCTTCATCTGTACTCTTCTTTCTCTCCTGCTCCCCGTCTTCTGTCTTCATCTGTGTGCTTCTCTCTCTCTCCTTTGCACCGCGACCTGCGTGTGCCTCTTCCTCTCTGTCCCTCTTCTTGGCTCTTCCCTCTGCTGCTCGTCACTCCTCTTCTTCTTCACCTTCTTCTGTATTCTTCTGTCTTCTGCGCTCCTCTTCTTCTTTACCTTCTTCTGTGTTCTTCTGTCTTCTGTTCTTCGGCTCCTCTTCTTCTTTACCTTCTTCTGTGTTCTTCTGTCTTCAGTCTTCGGCTCCTCTTCTGCTCCTCTTCTTCTTCTTTCACCAGCTTCTGGATTCTTCCCACGCCTGTCCTCCTGCACCTGTCTCATCTCTCTCCCTCACTCACCTTTCCGTCTCTAACACCCCTATCTACCTATCTACCTATCTCTCTATCTTTCCCCTCACTCGCCTCCTCCTCTGTAACCCCCCCATCTTCCTATCCTTTCACTCTACCTCTCACCCTCACCCACCTCCACCTCTACAACCCCCCTCCCCTATCTTCCTAGCCTTCCTCCTAACTCTCTTCCTAAACTCTTCCTAAATTCACCCCCCACCACCCTTAACCCCCCTCCCCATCTCTTCTCCCCTCTACCTGTCCCCCCTCCCTCCGCTTTCCGGCCGCCACCTCCTGGCCGCGCCCACGCCCCCCAGCTCCCATTCGTCGCCCCACTCCCGTCCCCCACCCCCAGCTGAACCCTCCCCCCCCTTCTCACTCTTATGGCGGCCGCTGCGCGACAGAGCTAGCGACCCTTGACCCAAGGGTAGGTCGCTCCCCCTGCCGCTGCAGCTCCACCAGCCCAGGTTCCTGAGACCTCCTAGCAAGCCCAGCTACCTCACAGTAAGTACCCCCCCCCCACCGCCCAGCCCCTCGCCCTGCCCTGCGCTACTCACCTCCTCTCTTGCTTCTTTTCTTCTTCTCTGTTCTTCCTCTGTGCTCTTCTTCTGTAGTCTTCATCTGTACTCTTCTTTCTCTCCTGCTCCCCGTCTTCTGTCTTCATCTGTGTGCTTCTCTCTCTCTCCTTTGCACCGCGACCTGCGTGTGCCTCTTCCTCTCTGTCCCTCTTCTTGGCTCTTCCCTCTGCTGCTCGTCGCTCCTCTTCTTCTTCACCTTCTTCTGTATTCTTCTGTCTTCTGCGCTCCTCTTCTTCTTTACCTTCTTCTGTGTTCTTCTGTCTTCTGTTCTTCAGCTCCTCTTCTTCTTTACCTTCTTCTGTGTTCTTCTGTCTTCAGTCTTCGGATCCTCTTCTGCTCCTCTTCTTCTTCTTTCACCTGCTTCTGGGTTCTTCCCGCGCCTGTCCTCCTGCTCCTGTCTCATCTCTCTCCCTAACTCGCCTCCCCCTCTCTAACACCCCTATCTACCTATCTACCTATCTACCTATCTCTCTATCTTTCCCCTCACTCGCCTCCTCCTCTGTAACCCCCCATCTTCCTATCCTTTCACTCTACCTCTCACCCTCACCCACCTCCACCTCTACAACCCCCCTCCCCTACCTTCCTAGCCTTCCTCCTAACTCTCTTCCTAAACTCTTCCTAAACTCACCCCCCACCACCCTTAACCCCCCCCCCATCTCTTCTCCCCTCTACCTGTCCCCCCTCCCTCCGCTTTCCGGCCGCCACCTCCTGGCCGCGCCCACGCCCCCCAGCTCCCATTCGTCGCCCCACTCCCGTCCCCCACCCCCAGCTGACCCCTCCCCCCCCTCCTCACTCTTATGGCGGCTGCTGCTCGACAGAGCTAGCGACCCTTGACCCAAGGGTAGGTCGCTCCCCCTGCCGCTGCAGCTCCACCAGCCCAGGTTCCTGAGACCTCCTAGCAAGCCCAGCTACCTCACAGTAAGTACCCCTCCCACCGCCCAGCCCCTCGCCCTGCCCTGCGCTACTCACCTCCTCTCCTGCTTCTTTTCTTCTTCTCTGTTCTTCCTCTGTGCTCTTCTTCTGTAGTCTTCATCTGTACTCTTCTTTCTCTCCTGCTCCCCGTCTTCTGTCTTCATCTGTGTGCTTCTCTCTCTCTCCTTTGCACTGCGACCTGCGTGTGCCTCTTCCTCTCTGTCCCTCTTTTTGGCTCTTCCCTCTGCTGCTCGTCACTCCTCTTCTTCTTCACCTTCTTCTGTATTCTTCTGTCTTCTGCGCTCCTCTTCTTCTTTACCTTCTTCTGTGTTCTTCTGTCTTCTGTTCTTCGGCTCCTCTTCTTCTTTACCTTCTTCTGTGTTCTTCTGTCTTCAGTCTTCGGCTCCTCTTCTGCTCCTCTTCTTCTTCTTTCACCAGCTTCTGGATTCTTCCCACGCCTGTCCTCCTGCACCTGTCTCATCTCTCTCCCTCACTCGCCTTTCCGTCTCTAACACCCCTATCTACCTATCTACCTATCTCTCTATCTTTCCCCTCACTCGCCTCCTCCTCTGTAACCCCCCCATCTTCCTATCCTTTCACTCTACCTCTCACCCTCACCCACCTCCACCTCTACAACCCCCCTCCCCTATCTTCCTAGCCTTCCTCCTAACTCTCTTCCTAAACTCTTCCTAAACTCACCCCCCACCACCCTTAACCCCCCTCCCCATCTCTTCTCCCCTCTACCTGTCCCCCCTCCCTCCGCTTTCCGGCCGCCACCTCCTGGCCGCGCCCACGCCCCCCAGCTCCCATTCGTCGCCCCACTCCCGTCCCCCACCCCCAGCTGACCCCTCCCCCCCCTCCTCACTCTTATGGCGGCTGCTGTTCGACAGAGCTAGCGACCCTTGACCCAAGGGTAGGTCGCTCCCCCTGCCGCTGCAGCTCCACCAGCCCAGGTTCCTGAGACCTCCTAGCAAGCCCAGCTACCTCACAGTAAGTACCCCTCCCACCGCCCAGCCCCTCGCCCTGCCCTGCGCTACTCACCTCCTCTCCTGCTTCTTTTCTTCTTCTCTGTTCTTCCTCTGTGCTCTTCTTCTGTAGTCTTCATCTGTACTCTTCTTTCTCTCCTGCTCCCCGTCTTCTGTCTTCATCTGTGTGCTTCTCTCTCTCTCCTTTGCACTGCGACCTGCGTGTGCCTCTTCCTCTCTGTCCCTCTTTTTGGCTCTTCCCTCTGCTGCTCGTCGCTCCTCTTCTTCTTCACCTTCTTCTGTATTCTTCTGTCTTCTGCGCTCCTCTTCTTCTTTACCTTCTTCTGTGTTCTTCTGTTTTCTGTTCTTCGGCTCCTCTTCTTCTTTACCTTCTTCTGTGTTCTTCTGTCTTCAGTCTTCGGATCCTCTTCTGCTCCTCTTCTTCTTCTTTCACCTGCTTCTGGGTTCTTCCCGAGCCTGTCCTCCTGCTCCTGTCTCATCTCTCTCCCTAACTCGCCTCCCCCTCTCTAACACCCCTATCTACCTATCTACCTATCTACCTATCTCTCTATCTTTCCCCTCACTCGCCTCCTCCTTCGTAACCCCCCCATCTTCCTATCCTTTCACTCTACCTCTCACCCTCACCCACCTCCACCTCTACAACCCCCTCCCCTATCTTCCTAACCTTCCTCCTAACTCTCTTCCTAAACTCTTCCTAAACTCACCCCCCACCACCCTTAACCCCCCCCCCCCCATCTCTTCTCCCCTCTACCTGTCCCCCCTCCCTCCGCTTTCCCGCCGCCACCTCCTGCACGCCCCTGCCCCCCCCAGCTCCCATTCGTCGCCTCCCTCCCGCCCCCCGCCCCCAGTTGACCCCTCCCCTCCCTCCTCCCTCTTATGGCGGCCGCTGCGCGACAGAGCTAGCGACCCTTGACCCAAGGGTAGGTCGCTCCCCCTGCCGCTGCAGCTCCACCAGCCCAGGTTCCTGAGACCTCCTAGCAAGCCCAGCTACCTCACAGTAAGTACCCCACCACCGCCCAGCCCCTCGCCCTGCCCCGCGCTACTCACCTCCTCTCCTGCTTCTTTTCTTCTTCTCTGTTCTTCCTCTGTGCTCTTCTTCTGTAGTCTTCATCTGTACTCTTCTTTCTCTCCTGCTCCCCGTCTTCTGTCTTCATCTGTGTGCTTCTCTCTCTCTCCTTTGCACCGCGACCTGCGTGTGCCTCTTCCTCTCTGTCCCTCTTCTTGGCTCTTCCCTCTGCTGCTCGTCGCTCCTCTTCTTCTTCACCTTCTTCTGTATTCTTCTGTCTTCTGCGCTCCTCTTCTTCTTTACCTTCTTCTGTGTTCTTCTGTCTTCTGTTCTTCGGCTCCTCTTCTTCTTTACCTTCTTCTGTGTTCTTCTGTCTTCAGTCTTCGGCTCCTCTTCTGCTCCTCTTCTTCTTCTTTCACCTGCTTCTGGGTTCTTCCCGCGCCTGTCCTCCTGCTCCTGTCTCATCTCTTTCCCTAACTCGCCTCCCCCTCTCTAACACCCCTATCTACCTATCTACCTATCTCTCTATCTTTCCCCTCACTCGCCTCCTCCTCTGTAACCCCCCCATCTTCCTATCCTTTCACTCTACCTCTCACCCTCACCCTCACCCACCTCCACCTCTACAACCCCCCTCCCCTATCTTCCTAACCTTCCTCCTAACTCTCTTCCTAAACTCTTCCTAAACTCACCCCCAACCACCCTTAACTCCCCCTCCCCCATCTCTTCTCCCCTCTACCTGTCCCCCTCCCTCCGCTTTCCCGCCGCCACCTCCTGCACGCCCCTGTCCCCCCCAGCTCCCATTCGTCGCCCCCCTACCATCCCCCGCCCCCAGTTGACCCCTCCCCCCCTCCTCCCTCTTATGGCGGCCGCTGCGCGACAGAGCTAGCGACCCTTGACCCAAGGGTAGGTCGCTCCCCCTGCCGCTGCAGCTCCACCAGCCCAGGTTCCTGAGACCTCCTAGCAAGCCCAGCTACCTCACAGTAAGTACCCCCCCCCACCGCCCAGCCCCTCGCCCTGCCCCGCGCTACTCACCTCCTCTCCTGCTTCTTTTCTTCTTCTCTGTTCTTCCTCTGTGCTCTTCTTCTGTAGTCTTCATCTGTACTCTTCTTTCTCTCCTGCTCCCCGTCCTCTGTCTTCATCTGTGTGCTTCTCTCTCTCTCCTTTGCACCGCGACCTGCGTGTGCCTCTTCCTCTCTGTCCCTCTTCTTGGCTCTTCCCTCTGCTGCTCGTCGCTCCTCTTCTTCTTCACCTTCTTCTGTATTCTTCTGTCTTCTGCGCTCCTCTTCTTCTTTACCTTCTTCTGTGTTCTTCTGTCTTCTGTTCTTCGGCTCCTCTTCTTCTTTACCTTCTTCTGTGTTCTTCTGTCTTCAGTCTTTGGCTCCTCTTCTGCTCCTCTTCTTCTTCTTTCACCTGCTTCTGGGTTCTTCCCGCGCCTGTCCTCCTGCTCCTGTCTCATCTCTCTCCCTCTCTCGCCTCCTCCTCTGTAACCCCCCCATCTTCCTATCCTTTCACTCTACCTCTCACCCTCACCCACTTCTACCTCTACAAACCCCCCTCCCCTATCTTCCTAACCTTCCTCCTAACTCTCTTCCTAAACTCACCCCCCACCACCCTTAACCCCCCTCCCCATCTCTTCTCCCCTCTACCTGTCCCCCCTCCCTCCGCTTTCCCGCCGCCACCTCCTGCACGCCCCCACCCCCTCCCCCCCTCCTCCCTCTTATGGCGGCCGCTGCGCGACCGTGCCGCTGGCGCACCAAAGGCGCGCCAAAGGCAAGCCCGTCTCCGCCCATCTGCGTCTGGCCCGCGCCCAGCGCCACGACCCCTGGTCCTCAGCACTCCCAAACCCCGCAGCACCGCTACGACCCCATCACCCTCCACACCCTCAACCCAGGGCGCTCCAGCACCTGCTTCCAAGCTAACCCGAAACATACCCATGGACCTTTCGCATGTCACACCTGCAAACTTACCTTCCACCACGGAACTACCACGACCACCAGCCCACGCGCCATCAACCACCTCAAATGCATCCTGGTCAACGCCCGATCCATCCACAAGCACGCCGTTCAACTCTGGGACCTCCTGGACTCCACAGCACCAGACGTCGCCTTCATCACGGAGACCTGGATGAACGCCTCTTCGGCCTCCGACATCGCCATAGCCATCCCCGAAGGCTACAAGATTTCCAGGAAAGACCGCACAAACCAAGTAGGAGGAGGAATCGCCATCGTCTTCAAAGACTCCATCAGCGTCACCACCTCCACCGAAGACACCCCCCTCGCCGCCGAGCACCTGCACTTCCAGATCCGCACTGAACCCAGGACCACCCTCAGAGGATCCCTCATCTACCGCCCCCCCGGACCGCGCGCCCTCTTCAGCGACTCCATCACCAACTTCATCTCCCCGCACGCCCTAGCCTCGCCAGACTACATCCTCCTCGGCGACCTCAAGTTCCATCTAGAACAGAACAACGACCCCAAAACCACCGCCCTGCTCGACAACCTCGCCAACCTCGGCCTCAAGCAACTGGTGAACACCCCCACCCACATCGCCGGACACACGCTTGACCCCATCTTCTCCGCCAGCAAACACGTCTCCTTTAGCCATGCCTCCGCTCTCCACTGGGCCGACCACAGTTGTGTCCACTTCACCTTCCGACGCGAGACCCGCCACCTCCGCACTCAACCCATCCCTCGTCGACAGTGGAACAAAATCCCCGAAGAACAGCTTTTCTCCACGCTCATCGACAACCAACCTACCTTCACCGCCGACCCCAATGACGCAGCCCTCAGCCTCACGAACTGGATCACCAACTGCGCAGACAACCTCGCTCCCCTCAGACGCCTTCCCAGACAGGCCAACACCAAAAAAAAACTCTGGTTCTCTGACACCCTTAAGGAATCAAAGAAAACCTGTCGCGCCCTCGAGAAAGCCTGGTGTAAGGACCACACCGCTGACAACATGACCGCCCTCAAGAACGCTACCCGCGAACACCACCACCTGATCCGAGCAGCCAAAAGGAATTTCTTCACAGACAGACTGGACAAAAACAGCCACAACAGCAGAGAGCTCTTCAGCATCGTAAAAGAGTTCTCCAACCCCAACGCCAACACCAACGCCATCACGCCTTCGCAAGACCTGTAAAACTCCCTCGCCGCCTTCTTCCATCGTAAGATTACCGACCTACACGACAGCTTTGGACACCAGACCCAGCCGACCAACACCGAATCCAAACCCCCAGCCATCACCCTCAACGCCTGGACCCACATCAACACAGAAGAAACCAAAACCACCATGAACTCAATCCACTCCGGTGCCCCCTCGGACCCCTGCCCACACTTCATCTTCAATAAAGCCGACGACATCATCGCCCCGCACCTCCAGACCATCATCAACTCCTCGTTTTCGTCTGCTACCTCCCCCGAAAGCTGGAAACACGCTGAAGTCAACACCCTACTGAAGAAACCTACGGCTGACCCAAGCGACCTGAAGAACTTCCGCCCCATCTCGCTCCTCCCCTTTCCTGCCAAAGTCATAGAGAAGACCGTCAACAAGCAGCTTACCAACTTCCTTGAAGACAACAACATTCTCGACCCCTCACAATCCGGATTCCGAGCCAACCACAGCACTGAAACCGCCCTCATCTCAGTCACAGATGACATTAGAACCCTGATGGACAACGGTGAAACAGTCGCCCTCAACCTCCTCGACCTCTCGGCTGCCTTCGACACCGTCTTTCACCGCACCCTAATAACCCGCCTCCGCTCCATCGGGATCCAAGACCAGGCCCTGGACTGGATCGCCTCCTTTCTCTCCAACCGCTCTCAGAGAGTCTACCTCCCACCTTTTCGCTCAGACCCCACCGAGATCATCTGCGGCGTCCCTCAAGGCTCCTCGCTCAGCCAGACACTCTTCAATGTCTACATGAGCCCCCTCGCCGACATCGTACGCAAGCACAGCATCATCATCACCTCTTACACCGACGACACTCAACTTATACTCTCCCTCACCAAGGACCCCACCAGTGCAAAGACCAACCTGCAAGATGGTATGAAGGACGTCGCAGATTGGATGAGACTCAGCCGTCTGAAACTGAACTCAGACAAAACGGAAGTCCTCATCCTCGGCAACACCCCGACCGCCTGGGACGACTCCTGGTGGCCCACGGCCCTTGGCACCGCACCGACCCCCTCCGACCACGCTCGCAACCTCGGCTTCATCTTGGACCCTCTCCTCACCATGTCCAAACAAGTCAACGCCGTGTCCTCCTCCTGCTTCCTCACCCTCCGCACGCTCCGTAAGATCTTCCGCTGGATCCCCGCCGACACCAGAAAGACCGTGACCCACGCCCTCGTCACTAGCCGCCTGGACTACGGCAACACCCTTTATGCTGGGACCACCGCAAAACTCCAGAAACGTCTGCAACTAATTCAAAACGTCTCCGCCCGCCTCATCCTCGACATACCCCGCAACAGCCACATCTCCGCCCACCTGAGACACCTGCACTGGCTTCCCGTCAGCAAAAGGATCACCTTCCGACTTCTCACCCACGCACACAAAGCCCTCCACAACAAGGGACCAGAATACCTCAACCACCGCCTCAGCTTCTACGCCCCCACCCGTCTTCTCCGCTCCACCAGCCTCGCTCTCGCCGCCGTCCCCCGCATCTGCCGCTCCACAGCGGGTGGGAGGTCCTTCTCCTACCTGGCGGCCAAGACTTGGAACACCCTCCCCACCATCCTCAGGACCACCCAGGACCACTCCATATTCCGGAGACTCCTCAAGACCTGGCTCTTCGAGCAGCAGTAACCCCTTCCCCCTAGCGCCTTGAGACTCGCACGGGTGAGTAGCGCGCTTTATAAATGTTAATGATTTGATTTGATATTAAATAGGACCCCTCAGTACTCACCCTGTCTCTTCTTGTGCTCTAGGAACAGTGTATTGCATTATTAGTGACTCTCTTTCCTCTGTGCAGTGTTGTTAAGTCAAAGTTACCTAAACTACCCCCCCCCCACATTTCTATTGGTCAGTTAATCGTATGTTCACACTCTGTCCAATAAAACTAAAATCCCAAATCTATGAATTCTAATATTACTCCCTTCACATGTTGTTGATTGGTTTATCTTGTGATATCCTCGTCATCCGGCTTGTCAGGTAACAATATTGTTGCAGCTTCTACTCTAGTCAGTATCTTCATTGTTCTTGTCCTGGGAAAGTCAGTCTCACACACATTGCACATAAAATATTGCATTAGCAGGAACATCCTCTTCTAGCAGTCGGTTCTCATAGAAGGTTTCCGTTATGAGCACATTTAAACAATACAATAGAAATTCACAGTTTATTCTGCCTTGGTCAGCTATTTAATGAACGCGAAGAAATACAGCTTTTACATGAGGCCTGGCAAGTAGGCCAAGACACTCGCTAAGTTAAGGCCTACAATTAATAAAGCTAAAGCTTAATTCATAACCCTTAATATGATATATTACTGCATTAGTCCAATGTATACTCAACATTTCATAAGTATTAAGTCATTGATTAGCACATTTCGTTAAAATTTGTGGCCATTCATCGTGATCACCTTTTCAAATGCATGCATTAATTTTTCTACATGATTTTATTTTCTACATAAACTTATTATTCAAAATACATAGATACTCATTAATAATTTTTATTAAAACACTTGCGCTAGCACTATATAACTAAATATATACTCTATACTCAACGCCACTACCCTAAAACTCTCTTAATGCGATTGAGGAATTGAGGAAGGGTCCTCTCAAGGGAATTTTCACAGCGAAGTGAGCAGTTTAAAATTAACACACGCTGGACGTTCTAATCTTGGCTCTCACTGAAAACCCTGGAAAGACTAGAGAGGTGGCTCGAGATGTGCATTCCAGCAGCCATCTTGGAATTATTCAATTTCCATAAGGCTCTCCAGCTATTGGATTTGGTTCTTCTTTTTAATTGTAACCCTGTTTTGGAAAGAATCACGTTTACCATTTTAACTCAGGATCTTGATTCCTTTTTGTGAATTCTGACACCAGACCATGCCTGGCCATGCTCACCATGGCCCCTCGACTTCACCGAGATTTTGCAACTTCTTGGTGGGGTTTTGTGTGCAACAGCAACTGGAAGAAAAAGGGTTTTAATGCTGGGTGACTGTGATTAACGGAACTTGAATCGAGCAATTTGACCAATAAGAAATAAACAAAAGCATAATAGTGAACCATGACACAGTGACAACACTTCTATGTAAGCATACCACAAATGTACCTAGTGCACAATGATCAGGGAGCCACACACATTATACAAGAACCATATCCTGACCATAACATACTTTGTAATGCTGATTGCATAGGTTTTAATGAACTATAAAATCCTATGAACCGGTACTCTAGCAACCATGACAAAAGCAAGAAGACTTCTTGCATGGTTGAGCACTCAAGACACTTCGCAGCCCTCAATCATGGAACTGCAAACCTAGGCCCGTAATTATAATATTTTAGCGCCGCATTTGCGCCACTTTTTTATGCAAAAGCGGCGCAAACTTACAAAATACAATTGTATTTTGTAGGTTTGCGCCGCTTTTGCATAAAAAAATGATGCAAATGCGGCACTAGAAAAGTATAAATATGGGCCCTAGTCAGGAGTACTGTTACACAATCAAAAGGACATTCACTATAGCTTCTGTGACTATTACAGTTGTTTTTACAGTGAGACCCGGATGGTCATGCTACCCTCATTACCTCCTTCCTTCGGGATCTTCCACTTCCCTGAATTATTGTCCAGGACCACCAGGAGATGTATGCCCCTTAAGACCCGCATGCAATAAAAGCAGTTATTTATGACCTCCCAGCTGGTAAGATGCTGGGGCAGACAGTATCCCTATGGGATTTGGTCCGACTTACTACTACCTTCTAGGTGCTAAACTAGCTGAACTTTATACAGCAAAATTAGATGACAATCAGTTTACACCTTCATTGAGGGAGGCTCAGCTGGTCCCGGTACTCAAACCAGGGTTTTCCCCTAATGACCCATCATCCTATAGACATACAGACATCCTTAATTCTAATTATAAAATCCTTGGGAAGGTCTTAGCTGGATGCCTTTCTTCCAAAATTAATGCACCCGGATTAAAATAGTTTCCCTGAACCTTCGACTTTTCTACAGACTTATGAAAGGTGTCCATTTACATTGGCCAGGATCTGCTGCTGTCAGCCTAAATCTAGAAAAAGGCTTTTGATACCTTGCCTTTTTGCAGTTTTCCACAGCTTTGGCTCTGAGCCTCATACTACTCGACTCATTAATGTCATGAGTCCATGTAGGCAGACCTTTTTCCTCATCATTTGAGATCAGTAGGAGGACTCAAAGGGTTTTCCCTTCTCCCTCATGCTCCTCTCTCTTGACATGGAACCATTAGCAATGTGGCTGCGAGCAGAGAGAGTGGCCTGGGTTATCCCTCTTTCAGACTGCACTGATGCAACCTCACTTTATGCAACCTCCTCATTTACCTCAGGGACCTTTATGGACCTTCAGCTGGGATCTCCCAGTTACTTAAAGACATAGCTGCAGCCTCTAGCCTTCACATGAATTAGCTTAATTCCTGCCTTTTCCCATTGACACTAAGGGGCATATTTATACTTTTTGGTGCAAAACTGCACTAACTCAGTTTTGCACCAAAATGTTTAGCACCGTCTTGCGCCATTCCTGAGCACCAGCCGGGCACCATATTTATGGAATGGCGCAAGCCAGTGCAAAGGGTGGGCTAGTGTAAAAAAAATGACGTTAGCTAGGTGGCGCTGGCGGTATGGGAGAATGGGATTTTGCCCCAAAAAATGACGTTAAGCTGGTTAGAGTAAAAAAAGATGGCTTTAACCAGCCTATGTCATTTTTTTATGTAAAACTATCCATACCACATGACTCCTGTCATGAAAAGACAGAAGTCATGCCCACCACCCCAATGGCCAGCACAGGGGACCAGTGTCCTCTGGGCATGGCCATTGCACCCTGTGCCATGCAGGGGGGCCCAAGATGGGCCCCCGAAGGCACTTTAATAAAAGAAAAAAATTACTTACCTATACTTACCATACTTTACCTGGGATGGAGTCCCCCATCCTCTGGTGTCCTACTGGTGTGGGTGGGGGTGTTCCTAGGGCTTGAGGAAGGCACCTGTGGGCCCATTTCCCTGGTGTTTAACCATGGAAATGCATCCACAGGCCCCTTAACGCCTTGTCTGACCCAGGCGTTAAATAATGGTGCAAAGCAAGCTTTGCACCATTCTTTAGCCCCTCCTCCCACCCGTGCGTCATTTTAGCATGGGGGATAAATATGGGGCTATGGGGTTAACACCTTTATTTAGATGGGAACGCCTACCTTGCATCTCATTGACGAAAGGCAGGTTCACGCATCTAAAAAATGGTGCAAACTCCAATATTTTGACTTTAGACACGTCTAACGTCAAAATATAAATATGGAGTTAGTTTTGCGCCGAATTTGCATTAAAAAATGATGCAACTTCTGCACAAATGGGGTATAAATATGCCCCCAAGTGCCCCAGAGACCCAGTATCCTCAGCCCCACCCTCTGCAACATTTACATGACCCCGCTCGCCAACATCCTCCGACCGCACGGAATCACCGCCATCTCCTACGCAGACGACACCCAACTCATCATCTCCCTCACCCGCAACCCCACCACCGCCAAAACCAACCTCCACGCCGCACTCCTCGACACCGCCACCTGGATGACAGCCAACCACCTCAAGCTCAACTCCAATAAAACCGAAATAATCATTTTTGGACCCAATAAAACCATATGGGACGACTCCTGGTGGCCCACCGCCCTAGGCCCCATGCCCACCCCTGCTAACCACGCACCCAACCTCGGCATCATCCTTGACCCCTCCCTCTCCATGACCCAGCAGATTAACGCCGTCACCTCCTCCTGTTTCAACACCCTCCGCACGCTGAAAAAAACCTTCAAATGGATTCCGCTAGAGACCAGAAAGACTGTCACCCACGCACTCATCAGCAGCAGGCTAGACTATGGTAACGCCCTCTACGCGGGCATCACACTCAAACTCAAAAACAAACTCCAGAGAATCCAGAACACAGCCGCACACCTCATCCTAGATCTCCCTCACCAGGAACACATCTCACCACACCTCAGATCCCTTCACGGGCTCCCCATCGACAAGAGGATCACCTTCAAAATCCTCATCCACGCACACAAATCCCTTCACAACACCAGCCCAACGAAAGAGTGAACTTCCACACTCCCATCTGCCACCTCCGATCTGCCGACCTCGCCACAGTCCCCTGCATCAAACACACCACCACAGGAGGCAGATCCTTCTTCTACCTCACCCCCAAAGCTTGGAACTCCCTCCCAACCGACCTCCGCAAGACCCAGGATCTCCTACTCTGCAGGAAAAAACTGAAGACAGGGCTGTTCGAACAGTAACTCCCCCCCTCCCCCCCACCGCCTTGAGACCCTAGCGGGTGAGTAGCGCGCTTTATACATTTTATGATTGATTAATTGATTGATATGGGCCTGGGACGTGGCACCTTATGCAGGGAAGGTGTAATATTCTGGTACTTGGGTATTAAAATATATCGTGCAGGCAAGGATCTCTTGGGTGGGCTTAGAACTGGGATTTCTGGCTGGCTAGGGTTAGCACCTAAGCCAGGCAGAACCCACCACTCTAGTCAGGGCAAGTAAGTTACACAGCAAAGATAACCTGTGCTCATTCTCTGGTAGCTTGGCACAGAGCAGTCACGCTTATCTCCAGAGGTCATGTGTAAAGCGTTTGCGCAACACACTCACCAGTGACACAATAAATACACCACAAAAAGAGACTCCAGGCAGAACTTATAAAAATATGCTTCTGTATTATCTATACATATCATTAAGCCGAAACAGCATGAGTCATACGTACTGTGCGAGTGAAATATTTACTCAAAGGGGGTACTTGTTACTCTGAATATTGTGATAATCACTATTGACATGCAGAATATTACCAGGGCATGATGCACCCTAGTGAAGCACATACAACACTATACATTAATATAACACAGGACGCATGATACTGGTGCTTGCTATGCCGGTATTCAAGACATTCCCCCAGCAATGTAGGAATCTAAGGCAGCAGGGACATCGGCGCACCTTTTTGGGGAAATATGTTAAAATGTAGCTCGTCACCGAGGTGATCCCCTCACCTCATTTGGGGATCCTTCCGACCCCAGTGAACAATGCCTCCGGGCCCTACACCAGGTAAGGAGCGAGGGGGAGGCACACCCTCGGTAGTGTGTTCCAGGAAGACCCTCCTTGGGCCTTCGCCCCATGTAGGATTGCAAAAGGAGCATCTGTCTGCAAAACAAAGCATAGCTGCTGCAAAGACAAGTTATTGGGAGCCAGTCCCGGTGGAGTGATTCCTTCCCGGCTACTGAAGGGTGCACGCGGCCGGGGAAGTCTCCACTGTCCAGGTGGCACACACAGTATTGCCGATCTGATGTTGGGAGGATTTCCCTGCAGTTGCACACAACTGCCATCACAGACTTTGGCCAGCGAGGCAGTCCGCAGCACCAGGCTTCTCATTCCTCAAGGAGATGGTGCTAGACGGCCCAGTGCAATCTGTTCTGTAGTCCACAGGGCACGCCTTTCTTTAACTGCTGGTAGATTTGAAAGAATGTGACCTGCTGGGTGGCTCCTTACATGATGCACTCGGCTGAGCAGCCACCCCCTCACAAATTCATCGGTCTCCGCTAGTCACAAAAACTCGGGATGAGGGCGGGAACACCAATCATGGCAGACTCCCACTGTTGCAAGTAGGAAAAACGCTCAGCACGCAGTAGGGAAATAAAAGGGAAAGCGTTCCTCGCACTCTTAAGAAATTAAAAAGGAAAGCGCTCCTCACACGCTCAGAAGAAACAAAGCACTCACCATGCTCCAGGTTGAACAACACAAAGAGCAGAAAACAGGGTTCCCCCTGTGCTGGGCTCCTTGGGAGGATCTTGAGGGGCATTAAGGGACAGGCATGCCAGCACAAAGAAGTGATTAGGCTATATGGCAGTTCCTCCTGGCAACCCAGCAATGCCTAATGTAACCAAAGTCATGGAGCAGCTGGCAACAGGGCAACAAAAAGAAAAGCAATCCAGTGAATCCTTTATGCCACCCAGCAGACAACAGGCATCAGGGCAACAACAGAAGAGCAGTCCAGATAAGGCCTTTGTGCAGCTTAGCAGTCCTTCTGACATAGGTTCAGACCCAGTGCTCTAAAATCATAATCAGAGCCCTTGTACTTGTACTCCAAAATGTCTTTGTTTGAGGGGTGACTTCAAAGGCACTCTCTCATCCCAGCTTGGCTCCAGACATCAGTAGGGTGTAAATTAGCCCTTTGTATGAGACAGGGACACAACCTATTGAAATGTAAGTGCAACCCGCCTCCCTCTCTCCCAGTCCAGGAAGACTATCAGTATGCAGATGGATGCATATGCCTGTCTTGTCACACCTATCCCCTCCTGTAATGTGTCTGTCTGCAGTGCTTAATTGGTGCTGGTGGTTTCCAGTGCCAGGCACCAGCACTTATTTTTGAGTGCCGGCACCTCGTTTTCTGCATTAGGCATTCCCTGCGCGCAAATAACACATATAGCAAAAGCGGAGGAAAATAAAAATAAAAAAGCGTCAGAAAGGACGAAATTAGAAAGCTGCAAGATTGAGCTGAAAGGGCAGGGAGAGGCTGTAAATGGTTTGAAGAGCCCAGAGATGGCTTTAGGATTTAAGATGCCTCAGTATTCTGTGCTCACACATTTAAATGCAGCAGCTGGGTGTTTCAAAGGACAGCTTTGGGCACCAGCACCATTTTATTTACAAATTAGGCACTGCTGAAAAGT
Organism: Pleurodeles waltl; assembly: GCF_031143425.1. Classification (NCBI taxonomy): domain Eukaryota; kingdom Metazoa; phylum Chordata; class Amphibia; order Caudata; family Salamandridae; genus Pleurodeles; species Pleurodeles waltl. Next base: position 434,490,295 of record NC_090447.1, read on the forward strand.
ATGCACAGTGTAACTGTCACTGTGCCCTAGACGTATGCTGGAGTCAGGCTGCAAAGCACATATACTAATAAGCACAGAGAAATTCCCACTTTCTAAATGTGGTGTTTCTAAAATAGCAATGTAAAATCCAATTACACCAGTAAGCAGTATTTCTCGCTACCATTCCAAAAATACCAAACATGCCCATGCTACTCCTTGGATATCAGAAATTGCCACTTAAAAATGTGTAAGGGAATTCCCAATGTTAAACTATGAGAGGAGCAGCCATCACAGTAGTGGAAAATGAAATAGGCTGTTTGTCACTTCTAGGACATGTAAAACATAAAAGTACATGTCCTACCTTTTCCTTACACAGCACCCTGCCCAGAGGGCTATTTCAAGCCTACCTTAGGGGTGACTTAGGTGTAGTAAAAGAGAGTTGAGGGCTTGGCAAGTAGTTTGAATTGCCAAGTCAAAATGTGGCAGTAAACTGTGCATGCAGGCATTGCAGTGGCATGCCTGAGCCAAGTTTAAAAGGCTACTTCTATGGGTGGAGCAATCAGCACTGCAGGCCCTCTAGTAGCATGTAATTTATAGGCCCTGGGTGTATGGTATACTCCTTTACATGGGACTTACATGTAAATTAAATATGCCAAACAGGCGTAAGCCAATCAGGGGCGGCTCCTCCGCAAAGGCAGAGGAGTGTCGCCACCCTGGCTAAGAGCCAACAGATGAAAAATTAAACAATAGTTTACTACCTTGCAAATATCCTTTTGGAAAACCCTCCCATTGGCTACTATCGAGCATATAGCGCTTTCCAAAATGGCGAACCTTCTTTTCCTGCTCTGTTATTTCTCAAACTTTCTACACGTTCACTCCATTTCCTTCTTTCAAAGCTCAGACACCATAATGGGAAAACTTATCTGGCATAATGGAAGATGTTGAGTGGCCCTTGCCATACTCTACCTTCTTGTTGATGCTGGAGGCTCCCCACTATGATTTGTACTACCCTGCAGCTTACCTTCAATGGCTGTGCAGATAGCATTTGGGCCTCTATCTTGAGGAAACATAATCAGGGGTGCCCCCATTACAACCAGAGGACTCTTGATGATTGCCAACAAATGGCAACTCCATTCCTATCTGTGCCTCACTCAAGTGGCCTTAAAATGCTACTCCTGTGCTTTGATCCTCACTAAACAAATGATTTCCTATGTCCCAGCAATCCCTCTCTTAGGTCTCCCTCTCTCTAGTGGCCATATCAGCTGTGAAGAGCCCTGCTTTTGGCAAGATTCAAACTCACAAACATTTGTGACTTATTTGAAGACAATAACCTGTTCCCATTTAAAGACCTAATGGAGAGATTTGGCCTTCACAAAGGTCAATTTCTCTTACATGGTACCATCCTCCATTCCTTCTGGAGATACTTGCCTGTTACTGACATCGCACCGCGAATGCACCCAGTTGTCTATGTCTTTTATACTGTGGGGCATGGGCATAGACACATATCTTGATCCCACTAGCTTTAACCCCTACCCTTGCCTGCTGTATTAACTGACAGACAGATTAGAAATAAACATGAACGGATTACTTCATGATAAGGAGTGGACACAGGCCCTCGAATTCCTAATTTCTGCACTCAGTATCCTGTAATGCAAAATTAAAATTCACTCAATACTTTACCCTAAAAGGAGCCTAGTTGTTCCCTGCCACTCTAACAAATGAGTCCCTCAGGTATCTGAGTCCTGCCTAGCTGGTGTTTTGACTGCACAGAATTTACTCACATGCTTTGGTTCTGTCCCTGTTTAAGAGCATACTGGACTTACATTACAAACTTCCTATCCCCCATCACAGCAAAACTCATCCCTCAACAATGGAGCTCAAGAGCCCTGTGAGTTTACAAAGGGTCGAAGAAAGATAGGGCATCTACAAAGCTAGCTAATCTTGATCTCTTAATTGCAAAGTGCAACATTACCATGCATTTGAAATCCAAATTCCCACCCTCACAGGCAACTTGGAGTCCAGCTATATTCAAGTGGGCAGAATCTGAAAGCAGAATGCTCCTCAGAGAGGAGACCAGGAGCCGGTGCAAGCATCCTATAGGTATGACATTGGCAGTGGCCTATCAAAACTTGAGCCCTCCACCCTTCAAAGTACATTAAGGCCCCCCCTCCAAACTCACTCAGAGCTCTCAGGTCAGGGCACTGTGCTGAGGGGGCCCCGTGAAGCTCGCCCCTTCCCCCCCCCAGCACCACGTGGGCTAGAGGGACCTTTGTTATGCAGCTGGACATGGCAAACCTTGTTGGAAAACCTTAAGACACCTATACCTGAAATCCTCCCCCCGAACAGAACGCACTTAACATACCACTATAAGCCACAATCCAACCTGTCTCCCGACCACCTAGTTAGAACCTGATTATTTATAGACATCCCTGCAGTCACGGCTCGCGGGTGTTGAAGGGGGCAGAGCCTGCCCTGCGGCCAATCCTGACGCTGGTCGAAGCAGCGTCAGGATTGCCTGGGAGCCTATGCAGGCTCTCTCCAGCTGAGAAAAATTGTTGCTGGCCTAGGGGGGAGCCCTGTGCGCATGTGTGTTTGGCCGGCCCAAGACAGCTGGCCAAACACACATGCGCACTGAGGGGGAGTGCTGGGTGGAGTGCTGAGCACTCCCCCTCAGAGCACGTCACCCTCATGGCCCCACCCCTTTACAAGGAAATGATAACAAACACTGTTTTTAAGCTTTTTCTTGTAAAGGTTTTGCAGCTGTCACTGCTGGCGGAGGGGCGATGCTCCTCCGCCCTCATGGAGGAGCCGCCCCTGCACCCCTGTGCTGTTAATATGAATGTAATACTTCTCTCTTACGGCCAAAATACCCCTTGATAATTCTGCTTCAAACTTGCCAGACTTGACAAGGAGTTTTACCCCTGGCCCCCTCTTCCTTACCCGTTCTTTCTTCCATCTCCCACCAGTTTATATTAGAAATTGTTTGTGCTCAATTTACATACGAACTAGATGAATGTACATGGCGGGCAGTAAATAGATATCATGCTACGGACAATCATACTTATACTAATTAAATGATGAGCCATCATAAAAATACGCTAATCACAAAGTCTTCATTAGTCAGTCCCATGATGTATTATGTCGACACAGCATTGAATATATTGGCATTGAATATATTGAGCCTGATTCATAAAGGTAAATTTACATTTGTGTGTATGTTTATGATTTTTTGCAGTTCACAAAGCAATTTTATGAGTAGTATCTACATGACTGCCTATCTTTTTTGTGTGCGGAGTCTTTACCACGAGTGCGGAGACTTATCACTTGTAAAGATACTGCTCGCTTTGTGAACTGCAAACAAATCATAAACTTACACAAAAGTGTAAATTTACCTTTGTGAATCAGATCTATAATGTTTAAAACACAAAAAAAGCAAATAAACGTTCTGTTAAAAAAAAGCACACAATGTTGCTATGAAAGCAAGACGTTTTCAACAAAATTGCACTTTCTATGTAAACAACCCGCTATGAGGCTACCTGCTTTCCTAAATTTTACAAGAATCTACTGTTTTACCACTCCTTGCCCAAGGGTTAGGAGGGTGTATAGTTTTTACCATCTCTACCCCTTTAATAGCTGTCCCATTCCTCCGTACATTACAGGATAACAATGGAGCAGGGTAGCTGTCACTTTCCCTTGTGCAAATTCAAGCACAGTGGCAAAGCTTGGTCAGTAAGACTAGGGGCGGGGGAGGGGCTCAGATTTCCCAACAATCACCGTGGCATATCTTGTTAAAATATATTATATGAGGGGCAGTGGAAAAAGAGAGGAGGGAGGATTCTTAGCGGAACTTAAAATAATATTTTTCAAACAGACTATTTTTTAGGGCCTCCAAAACATAAACGAGAGAGACAGTGTACTGTTTGTGTGTTTTTGTCAGTGTGGGTATGTAAAAATAAAGGGTGAAATCCGACAGACACCTCACCATATCTGATTGTAAGCACCTTTACCCAACTATTTACCACAGAATACATTTTTTAGGGAGGAATAACACCCCAAACACCCTCCGAACCTACACCCCTGTGAGCTGCCCCACTCCTTCATGGCATAAAGCATATAGCATGCCACAGAGAAGTGGGCTAGCTTCCAGCTGCTGCAATGCCACCTCAACAAATGTTGACAGCTCCAGAGCAGCTGTTAACCGCATATTTGTGAAAAATACTCCACTCTCTTGGCATTCTGCAAGTCAAGTGGGTGCAATATTGACCAACTGGCCACCCTGTTGTAGGCAGGTAAGTGATGCAAGCCTTCTACATCCCCCTAAATGAGTAATTGGGGGCAAATATTCAGTTCATTCTATTCGGCAATAAGTGGGGTTTCCAAAACAAGCACTGCAATTTGAACATCTGAGGGGAAAGAAAACGTTCAGGGAAACTATTCTCCCATCTTTTGATTTACCATGAAGATTAGAGAAAACCACCTTGCACCTGAACGTGACATGGAGTGAGGGCTGAAACTGCACCAGGACAGCTTCCCCCTCAGAAGAGTGTGCAATCCCTTTCCCAGCTCTTAGGTGTGCCTGGGGAGTGTCAAAAGCTCACCTCAATACGCAAGGAGCCTGTAGCTGATAATGGAATGAGTCCACTATTCATCTCTGGCTGATCGTTAAGGCTAAGGATGGACAATTATTTTCACACCTTGGCCTAGAAAACTTGTCACATATCTACGGATTTTGTGCTGCAGGGCAGAGCAGCAAGCCACCTTGCTGCACTGCCCTGCGTCACACAGAAAGGGTAGGAATGTGCCGTATTTAACCAATAGAGTGCATTACTGTCCTTTCCCCTGTGCCGGTGCCCTTTTGTCAGCCTAGGGCCAACGCAGGCACCCTTGCAACATGGGGCAAGGAGGCCTGCTTTGCATGCAGGATTGTTTTTGTGGGGGAAAGGGCCCCTTCCTGCACAAAAACAATCCTGGGAGGCTATTTCCTCTTTCTATGTGTTCTGCAGAAAGCAGAACACATAGAAAGAGGAAAAAACTAAGCAAAACAAAGATATTTCTCCTTGTTACGATTCTGCTGGGGAGGCGTATCTTTTTGGTGCATTCCTAGGTTTAGAAAATCTGGAAACGTGTCAAAAACCTTACAAGTTGCTTGGGAACCTTACAAGTTGCTTGGGAACACCATGCAACGCCAATGCAGCACCTCCCTTGTGCATAGTACGGCAACACAACAATTTGCACTGCCTTCCCTTACTCCATATTTTTTAAGTCATTTAAAACCACGCAAAGTGGCTTTGCTTGGCTTCAAAAATATGACTTTGTGGTTTGCACCACACATGTACAAGCATGGCGCAAACTGCTCATTAATATGCCTATTTGTTATCCCCAGGTGCTGCTCTGAAAGCCTCTTTTTCTATGCTCCTTCTCCAGCCTTTATAACCAGCCGAAAAAGAGAGAACTGGATAAATGGGCAGGTCTTGACGCACTTACCTATGCTTCAGGAAGCATAAACTCTTCTGCTGTTCTATCTTTTTGCTGCCTTTTTTATTGTCATCCTAATGTTTGCAAACAGTGCATGCATAGGCGGCAATGAACACAAGCTCTGGAGTTGGTGGTGTGGGGGTGCTGCAGCAACCCCAAAGGGACCATGCTAGAGTTTAGAGTGAATAATCAGTACAAATGCCTTTAGATTTTGCTTTTCTCTTGTCACATTTGCTGTGCTTTCACAATGTCAGTCTAAGTCTTCTGACAAATTGGTGCTTACAACATTAATCTAAAGACAACTGTTTAGTTTTCTTTCTTGAAAGGATTTTGTGAAGCAAATTATCTGACAATCTTATTGTGGTATGGCTAGTGTGAAGAGTACGGTGAGTGTGAAAGGAAAGGCTGCAGGGTGTAATTTTTCTAACGCACATCAACATTTAAATACCTGTGAATGAACTGTACAAACATTTCAGAATATATCAGTAGGTAGGACAATAAAAATGAAGCTCAAATTTTGGTAATGCTGGAGTGTGGTAGACGCAAATTTAATAGAAGCAAAACAAATTAAGGCACTGGAGAAGGGTAAGTATGGCTGTACCCCTACATGTTACAGAAGTAACAAATATGTAACCAACATCATATTCTTTGTGTGCCTTAATATTATTAATGTGAAGTGAAGCATCAAAATGTATTATTTAAAGTGTATTCACTGTAGAAGTTAGAGTTTTATATATACGTGTTCAAATGTTTAGCATTAACATGAAGATTTTTAGTACCCATTTATATTTACACTTGCATTTTGATATATTTTATTTATTGAAAGCACATTGCATATGTAATCATGAATTAATTTATTCACGTTTACATTTATTCTGACATAATGCTTGCACCTGTAATTATGTATTAGAAGTGCACATTTACAGTGATTTATTAAGTTAGCTTAACTAGGCCCTCATTTTATCATGAAACTTATTTTTCTGTGATATGCATGCCTTTTTTTTTTAGGGTGCGGATTAGTGATTTCTTAGTTAGAGGAAGGAGTATTGTGCATTAGCGATAAAGGGGCCTGAGAAGAGAAATCTTGGCACAGACTGGACAATTTATTGAGCGGAAGAAGCCTCCTATTCATTGCATATCTGGAATGAAGATACTCAAGGTAAACCTGGAGCTCTGTGGGATGGGAGATTTGCCAATGTTGCAAGTGCGCTCCATGAGAAAGAGTAATAATTGGTGTTTTCATGACGTGTTTGGAGAAAGGATGCTTCTGAAACTTTCCCCTTTAAGTTAGTGGTCAGATTGCTTGAGTTATGGAAGATTCTTTTGGACTTGGAGAGGTGCAGACCTCTTTGCACCATTTTTGCCCTTACAGTGTCTAGCTTTATGCTAACACTGATTCCCTTCTTTTTAAGACTACCAGTGGAGTCTTTATGATGCTGACATCTACCTTGCTTCATTCCCGAACCCCTAGAAACCTTTTAGCCTGACATTTCCTAGTCTAGTCAGAACCTGAGTTAGATTCTCTCAAATTAATTTTTGCTTAGAAAGAGCAATCCAAATTCCTTAAAGGACTGTCAATTTCTGTTTCTTAGTATCTGTATTGATGTGACTGTAATTTCTGTATGTCTTATGCTATTGAGTTTGAATTTATTCCGGCCTTTCCTGTTGCAGATCTTGGTTCTGTACCTTTACAATTTGATTTTGATCTGCACATATATTGGAGTGATTACTAATTTGTACGAAACCTACTAAACATTCCATATTGATTCCAGGTACACATTGTGTGGCCAATGGGTTTATGAACTCCAAATTTTAAATCTGTTACTAACTCCTTTGCCTCCCAGTCTACTTCAAGATTCATCAGATGGAGACAGCCGTCCACCCCCATGCGCGCTGTCTTAGCACTTCACTTGATGCACAAAAGATAAATATTTATTGAAACAAAATGTTCACATTTTTTTTGTTTGTGCCCCATACAGTTTTATCAGTGCAACTGTGTATCTGTGTAAATTTAGGGACCATTTCAATAGAACATATGTGCAGTCTGCATACTATTTCACTATGCTTTAATAATATACTTGCAACTGTGTGCTCCTAAATGTGCCACTGGCTACATACCACAGCCCTGCCACTCTCCTGCTGAATGAGTATAGCTCATTTACTGCACTTGTTCTTTGTTTGACATTTGGATTTTTCACAATCCATATGACTTCAGTGCTGTACCATTGATGGCAGCACCTTCACTTTGAAAATTGTTGCTGCTCCATTGGCAATGAACGACCAGTGTGCACGTGCCCTTTGGATGTTTACACTTTTTTGTATTTTTCATTGTTCATGCAGAGTAGCAGAGATCGTGTAAATTTACAGATGGACACTGAACAGTCACATTTTGCTTAGAGCTCCAAAATGGATGGACAACATTTCACCAAACCAAGAAACAATTTCCCAAATGATGGTAGACTCCTGTGCCATAAACTGTGATGGGTTTTCATTCAGTAGTTTTCAGGCTTAAGCAGAAGAAAGTTTTCCATGGTTAAACCCAAGTTATTTGCAAAAGTCATAATTTGTGGGACCCCCATTCAAAACATTTGATCTGCTTCAGCAAACTGCACTAAATATGACAGACTCCAAGATCTCTGGATGCATGTTGCTTCCTCCTAGTACCGTGAACATTTCTTAAAAGAAGCAAAGTTTTTTAACAATGCCAAGATGTCACTAGTTATGAAGTGGGGTATTAACCTTGGCATCAGGGATAGGTAGTGACTCATAATTTGCACTCACATTTAACAAAGTGAAAAGAAGGCCCAGCTCTTTGTGGTTGATAGTCTTGAATTTCCCTTCAGCACTTCCTTCTGCCTAAAGTTGTACATTTATTTTTTACACAGCACGTCACACATCTAAACTTTAGGAACCATAGCTTAGGAAAATTCAAATGAAGGTGGCTTTAATTCTGTGTTTGAAGTACTCCACTGACGGGTCGGACTGTTTTTGGATGCTTGTGGGCCTTTTTATGGTCTACTGGTTTGTTTTTACTGTTGATCTCCCTGATATTTACAAAAAGATTACCTGCCGCCAGCTCAAATCCATGCAGTTTTACATACCTTCCAAATCAAGTATGCAGTGTGTCATTACAAGTTCAGAACTGCCCCAAGATGCAGCCACGGGCCACCTTTTTTTAGCTATCTAATTCACTAATTTGGGCCACTTTTATTTTGATGCCTGGGCGTATTTTGTGATGCAGTCCGCTAACAGGGGCGGCTCCTCCTCAGTGGCGGAGGGGCGTTGCTCCCCTGGATGAGTGAGCAGATGAAATATAAAACGATAGATTGCTATTGTTTTATTTTTCATTTTTCATCTCCTGGCTCAGCCAGCAGGTGCAGGGAGGGGCGGGGCTGGGCTACAGGGAAGTGGGATGGGGGATGAGGAGAGAGTGCACTTAGGTTTCTCCAACCCGGCTGTATACACTGCTGGGTTGGAGAAACAGCACAGACCCCAGGTTTGTGTCTGAGCAGCAGTGAATGTTGCTCAAACCAATCCTGACGCTGCTTACATGCTATCAGACCATTTGCTGATTCCTACGTCACTCTAATTTATTTGCTTCTCATTGGCCAACACGTCATCTGCCTTCACTTCCTGGTCTGCTTTGCCATCCATGCCATGGAGTGGAGCTTCGACTAAGAACAGCTTCCGGTCACTGGCCACTGCCTACTGACCAGTGTCCTTCCACTGGCTACTTCACTCTACAGGTACTTTTTTAGGTTGAGTAGAGCAGCGCGCAAGCACTGCTTTTCTGACGTGTTGGTATCTATGTGGACTTTTAACCACACCCACATCACACCCATCACTATCTCTCGTTTGTGGGCTTGCCTTTCAAAAATCCTTTGTTATCAATGGTAAATATTTTACATTTGTCCCTCCTTCAGGCGTTTTTTTTGCCACTTTGGGGGCCACGCCTGTTACATGGATAATTACCCATTTGCTGATATGTTTGACTGCGAGCTAACTTCTTTTTCCTTTTGTGTGTCTCCTTCACGCTCACACATATGGCGGCCGTGGCACTTTGAATAGGCTCACTTATGTCAACTGTTTTACTTTTCTTTTTTTTTTGCGGACAAGCAAGAGGGATCCAAAGCTCTTTTGGGATTGGAAAAAAATCCTAGCAGACATGAAATCTTTGATCAAAGTAATGTCTAATTCAGATGAAAAAAATAACATTTGTGGTAGAGTTCAAAACCGCATCGACATCAAGACGTTAATGAATCTGTTCAATTACCTTTTTCCCAAGTGTAAGGAACTATCAATTGTGACAAATAAGGTATAGATTCCCAAATTGACATGAAATAGTTTTGCTGCCTTTATTTTTATTAACTTCTTGTGCTGAAAATAAAAAGTTTTGTCTGCTTTGCATTTGTCCTGTCAAGAGAGGGCAGTATGGTATTGAGCACAGTGACATGCTATTGGCAGAAAAGTGCCTATAAACTGCTGGCCCTTTTCCACAGTGCTAGAAGGAAAAAGCTGCAGGGTGAAAAGTGCCTAAGCAAGTACTGGAGAAGAGATGGAAATCAACTATTTAGAAAGACTAATAATTAGTGGAAACATTACCAAGAAAATAAATTGTCCAAAACTTCGTTCACACAAATTATTCTCTCAAAGTTTGTGTCTCCATGGAAACAAACGGTACAAGGGCATTTGGTGCATTTATTAAAACAAGTATAATTCATCTGCCATAAAATTAGGTGATACAATGATGAATAATGTCTACTGTTATAAATACATTTTAATTGATAAAGTATGTCACCTACAGCTTTCAAATGAAAAAGATTATTTAGTGTTCCAAGAATTCAGTGTGCAAGAACCTCAACTTATCAGAGAACCATTCTGACAAAATATGCAGCTTCCAACCGCCTGCCCTCATGTTATAATGTCATACATTTATTTTTGGAGGTCTCAAGTTTGTCTTCCTGCAAATATTTTCTATGAACGCCCCTCTGATTTCTTATCGTGAGGCAGAAATCCACCTTGTCAGACAACTGGGGATCATATATACGAAAAGAGGCGTGGCTCTGCACATAACCAAGAAGGTTTATCTAACTGACCCACCTGCTCAAATTTGCCTTAAATCGTTTTATGCCCTTATATTCCTGACTTGGAAGTCCCAAAAAATTGTTCAACAAAGGAAGTGACATCTTTGCACTTCCTAGCATCTTTCTCCAAGAAGCTGTATCATTGGTTTCCAGCCAAACCCTTCTTTAAAAGAATGTCAGCAGTTTACAGAAGCGTACCATCAAATATTTGACAATCAAAATGCACAAGTTCAGGTTACTGCCTGCTGAAAAAAAGGTCTTATTACAGACTAAATTCCTACATACCATGACTCCATCATGGGAAGCATCATATACTTCTGTGGACATTTCATATAAAACTAGTGGCCTGTTTTTAGGTCGAGTATGCAAGCGCTTTGACCTGTTGTGAGTTTTGTGGGCTTTTAACCATTCCCACCTAACGCCAATCACTTTCACTCATTTGTGGGCTTGGTTATACTTAGGGCAATGTTTTAATAATGTTTACCTTCAAAAGCCATTTCAGTTGTGTGTATGTTTTTATCAAATTCACTGTGGTTTGATCTTGTCATATGAAAAAGTACATAGATGAAATGTACATTGGGACATGAAATCCGTTTTTTTTTGTACAGCAATTCTAAATGTTTTCAGCAATCTGCCAAGCATTTTTCTAATGAAATTATTGGCCGGAGTCATTTATCACCTTTCCTTTGATGGTTGTTTTTAAGGTCGAGTCTGTAATAGCATGCGCTAGTGCATGTGTATCGATTGCGAGAAGCTGTTGTAGTTAGAAAAGGGCTTGGATTCCGCCTGTCGCTCACTACTTGTTGGCTTTCATTGCACTCTTCTTTACAGCCTCATAATTCGTCCACTTCAGGCTGGCATAATTTCCGGTCCTGTCCGTGGAACAGGGATAAAGCACTGATTAATTTAACTTAATTAGTGCCCATCTGCTGCTCCTGACGTCATTAAGTTACTCTTTTCTCCCTCCTCCCCCTCCCTGCTCCTCCCTCTTTAGCATTTTTATTTTACATTTATCATGTACACTTTTTCCAAATGCCATTCAATGACAATGGTAACAAACAGGTTTTAGAGATGTAGGGTATCAGCTACAACAGCTTTCTTTATGCATGGGAAAGCAGAGAAAATCCCAGCTTCACCTCAGAATTCTGATGTCGGGCAAATTATTTAACCTCCCATGCCTAACTAAAAAAAAAAAAAACGTGTAACCTCTAGTTCTCGCGCAAAAACACTTTAATGTCATGTCTGAGCCAGAAAGAACTGCAAAAGGAAACCAACCTTCAAACCTAAAACAGATTAAGGCAAAAGTTTTACAATTTTTTCGTAATTCGCAACTGTTGTTTACATTGAATGAATAACTGTATCAAGATAGCGCTTAGCTTTCACAGTGAAATTAATCTTTAAAGTAAATGAGTTACTTTACTGGAAAGGAGACTGAGTTTGTGGCAGACTTACATCTTTTGTTCTCCTGTGCATCTGTTTCTTTAAAGTGTAAACATCACCATACTGGTAAAAACATTTCACAGTAGGTGTCCAATTACATTTTGAGGAAACACACAAATAGACAGATTGGACTACTCACTGTATTTGCAAACAAATGTAAATGTCATGCACTTGCCTTAGTGACTATTATGTTGTTTCACATGTACAAAAATGCTTGGAGCATCTATCGTCACAGTGTACCATTCTGCTTTCTGTGCTGACAAGTCGAAAGTATTGTACATTAGGTGAAAAGGCTGTTATAACATCCTTATTACACTATGACTGTTTGAACACTTTTGATATGTTTGGGTGACCCTTCTAGTTTATTTCTCCCGTTACTCCTCCATGGCTGTCTTACGTCTTTTTTGGGGGGAATTGTGTTAGCCAGCCAGCAACTCTGATGGTGGGATGGTGGAAATGGTAATATATAGGAATTGGCATGGCAGATTTAAATTAGGATGCTAAATGGCATCATTTTCACTTTTGCCGGCAGATGGACGAATAAGGTCTATGGAAGTGCTTTTGTTATATGCAGGGCCACTGGAATTATGTGACAGGAAAAGACCAAATTATGAGGCAGGCTTGACCAATTTATGTGGCAATAAAAATCAAGTTATGAATAAAAAATGTCCTAGCTGTTGCATCAAGAATTGTCAGTACTATTAAGGACACGGAGTTGAGGATCATCCAATCTCTTTCTTTTCTGTAAAACACAGTAGCCAATCAAAACTTTACAACATTAAAGCTACGTTTCCCATGAATAACAGTAGTCCACACACTGACCAATCCCATGTCAGTCCCACTGTATATACGTCCCTGCCAACACAGTCCATCCTCTTTCTTTGCAAACCGTAGATCAAGTTAACAACATGAATCTCCAACATACTGGAACATGAGTGTTACATGGCAAAACATCCAGATGTATAATTCACCTCCGAAACTTTGTCCGGAACTTCTTGCTTCAGACGAAAAACTGCCATCCCTTCATTTATTTTCTGAACTTAGGAACACATAGACATGCTAATAACACCATATCTGATAATCATGAAATCAAATGGGTGGGCATAAGAAATTCAACATTCTAATTTAACATAACATCATCATAACATTATATGCATATTTATATGATAAAATGGGTGGGATAATCCTCGCCTCCGTGTCTTTAATAAAATTGAATATTCTTGACACAACAGCTAAAAAATGTTTTATTCTATGGCAGGACCGTAGGCTTGGGATTATGCCAATTTAAAGCTGTACCAAGAAAATTGTGCTGACAAAACCCTCAGGACGGGGAGCCATCTTGACAATCGCAATCTCTTTGTCTATGAAACTGCTCTCTGGTTGGGAAACATGCATGAGACGAGGAGGAGCAACATCATGAGGGGAGGAATAGAACTCCAACCTGTACCCCCAAACTGTCTAAAGCACCCATGGGTCCTGAGAGATACTTTCCCGTGCCGTAAGATGCCACTGTATCCTCCCTCCTAGAACTACCTCTCAAAAAGGGAATGACTCTCACCTGTTGGGGAGGCGTCTGCTGCAATGAAGCCACTTTGGTTGCCACCTCTATGAGCTCATCCGTGACCTCTCTGGGATCTGGTGGAGTAGAAGGTTGAGGAGGATTAATAGCTGCCCCAGGCCCGGGGATAGCCACTGGAGGCTTGAAATGTTCCACGGCCTGGCGCTCGACCTCTATAGCATACGGCACTGGCAAAAAGGCCCCCACTGAACATTTTCTTCATTGAGGTCCGTGCTTTATCCAGGGCTGAGAAAGTGGCGATGTATTTCCCCAAGCCCTTAACAAACTTGTCGCCGAAAAGAAGACCATTCGCCAATGAGCCAGCCTTCACAGAGGTCAGTTCCGTCAGCTTCGGATCAATGCGTATGAGGAAAGACTTTCACCTTTGCATGGACACTGCACAATTGAAACTGCCTAGAATACAAATGGCCCTTTGAGCCCATTCTAAGATCGTTTCAGGGTCCAAAGGTGACTGGGACTCCTTTGCCTGTACCGCTAATTCGAGATTTTTTATAAATAGCCCTGCAATGTCAGTAAGCTTGTCCTGGCATCCCTTCCAAGCTCTGTCAAGGCCCTTCCTAGAGTAGTTTGCATATTTCTTTAGGAACATGGCCATACTAGGATCTAATTCAAGGATATCTGTCTCCTTACTCAGGAGAGCAGGCCAGGGACACTCAGAAAGCAGCGTACTGCATATGTCCTTGTCAAAGTCTTTGCACAAATCTGTCTTGGACATAATGGGCAATCTAAGGACATGGAATCCATTCCGTAGAACGGGGATGAATAATATTATCCGGATCAAAGCATAGAATTTTTAATGCCTGAGACACTTCTGTCAAGAGGGATGAAGGAGTTCAAGGTGGGGGATTGGCCCAGCAGGTAACTAAATCTTGGGACCAGAAATATATATATAATTGTCCAAAAGACAATGGCCGTCATTACAACATTGGCGGTAAATGCCACCTACCGCCGTACTGTTGGCCGCCAACAAACGGTGACCGCGGTGGTATATGGCTACAGGTATTATGACCCACACAGAAAAATCTGCTACTATACAGACACCCATACAATTCCGCCAGCCCAAAGGTCAGTGATAAACTGGTGGTACCAAAACCCACACCAATAGAAATACGCCCACAATATCACGACCCACGAATTACTGAGGCGGTCTTTCAACCGCGGTAAACCATTTGCAGTGCACACCGCCACGCTCAAAATACACACACACTTACAAAACTACACCACATTGGACAATTCAAACTACGCACACCTGACACACATACACACACCACACCACTATAAAACACACACACACATTACCCACAACCTTTTCAACAAAAAAAAAGATTGCTAAGAGAGAGAGAGACAAGCCAGGAACACCCACTCAATCTGAGCCGCAGAACACCATCACCCATACACCATCCACGCACCTCACAGCACACACCACAACACATCACCCCACACATCCTCACACATATCACTCACACCACATCCATGGCACCCCAAAGACACCCCAGGTTTTCAGAGAAGGAGCTAAGGGTCATGGTGGAGGAAATCATCCGGGTAGAGCCACAGCTATTCGGATCACATGTGCAGCAGACATCCATTGCATGGAAGATGGAGCTATGGCAGAGAGTTGTGGACAGGGTCAACGCCATGGGACACCACCCCAGAACAAGGGATGACATCAGGAAGAGGTGGAATGACCTACGGGGGGAAAGGTGCGTACCGTGGTTGCAAGACACCAGGTAGCCGTACAGAGGACTGGCAGTGGACCCCCACCTCCTCCCCCACAACTAACAATGTGGGAGGAGCAAATCTTGACGATGATGCATCCTGAGGGCCTCGCAGGAGTAGCAGGAGGACTGGACTCTGGTAAGTCAAATATTTACTACTATATCCCCCACCCTACCTGCATGCCATCACAAACTCCTACCCTTACCCTCACCCCCATCACTCCACCAACTCACATATACCCCACTATCACAACCCACCCATCCCAATACCAAGGCCTGCATGCAACAACAATGCATGGACATCCATCACAGACCTGCATGGACACCCATCACTAAAGCATGCCCATTAGAGAGAATCACCTAGCCCACAAAATCACCACGCACACAAGGCAAAGCTGACAGGGCAATCAAAACCATACAGGGAAACACACCCATGCACAAGATGGCACACGCAGCTACAATAACACTGCATTTACATCCCCACAGGACCCCCACTCAACGTCACCGGAGAGGAGGTGCCACCAACATCCAGTCCCCCCACAGAAGAGGCCCACAATGATGACAACAGCTCTGCAGGCCTGTATCAGGATGAGCAACCTGGCCCATCAGGGACCTCTGGAGAGTCGGTTACCCTGCCACAGTCCCATACCACCACAGACCCTCCCCCTCAGGAAACACCCACCCAGCGGGCCCATACCACTGTCCCTACGACACGTCAATCAGTAGTGTGTCCACCACTACAGAGACCCCAGGCAACCCCACAAACCCAAGACAATCAGGGACCTGGGGTCAGTGGCAGTGGGCACACAGGTCAGGGGACAGAGGCACAGGACAACAGGGAAGCTGGGAGGACTGCTGTGTGACAGGGGGAGGACAGGCCCAGGGAACTCACTCTCCACAAGGCACTTGCAGGGATCCTGGAAGCATACCACCATTCCCAGGAGACCTTGGGCCCGATACTGGCCAAGTTGCAGGAGACCCAGTGGCTTTAGGAGGGACAGTACCTGTGGATCAGAGAGCACCTCAAACACATCCACACCATCCTGGTCACCATTGCAGGGGTGCTGGCTGACATGGCCAACACCAAAGGAAGGCAGTGGCACACCAACAGGCCCCTGACACTAGCCACACTGAACAACGGCCCTCCACCTCCGGCGGCGCTAGTGGATAGGAGGCCCCGCCACTGGAACAACAGGCCACCAGCACCCCACCCCCTGCAGAAGGAGAACCACCCCACAACCGGTCCCTGCAATCCAGGCAGAAGCCAGAGAACATTGCCAAGACCCCCGCCAGGAAATAAGACTCTCCTGATTGTCACCCTTCTGTCCCACTCTGTTACCCTGTCCACCTTAAACTGCTATTGCTCCCCTTCCTATGCCCTATTGGACAATGCACCTGTGATACAAAGAGACTGGACTCTAACTGGACATTCCTCCACCATCACCCCAGCCCATTGCACATCCCCCTCAACCTCTTAGCACTTAAATAATCTCCCTTGGAAAAAATACAAATCTGGAGTTTGTCAATTGATTGAAATATGTATTAGTTCAACAATCTGTAAACATTGCAATTCATATGTATAGTTCTATATACATTGGTATGACCTGTAGTGGGCATCAGTAAACACACCAGGAACCAGAGTGGGGAACAGGGATCTGAAAATAGAGATGCCAAAGGGTACAGTAAGTGGTCATAGACATAGGTAAATCATGATGCCATGTCCAATGTCCAACAGTAAACTGCAATGTAAAGTGAAGTTACAGTGTCTTACCTGTGTATCACTGGAAGTACTGCTGTATGAGAGAACTTCTGTTGTCCACATCTTCATCATTTGCCTCCTCTTCCTCACTGTCCACAGGCTCCACCGCTGCCACAAGACCATCTCCAGGCTCATCCTCCTGCAGAAAAGGCACTTGGCGTCTCAACGCCAGGTTGTGCAACATGTAACGACGATCTGGAACACCTTATTGGGTGAGTAGAACAGGGTTCCACCAGTCAGATGGAGGCACCTGAACCTGGCCTTCAGGAGGCTGAAGATTCTCTCAGTTATCCTCCTTGTTCGCCCATGTGCCTCATTGTAATATTCCTATGCCCTTGTCCTGGCATTCCTCACCCGGGTCAGTAGCCATGAGAGGTTGGGGTAACCAGAGTCACCTGCAAATATCGAGGGATACCTGTTAGCCACACGCTCACCCTTAGGGACAACCCCATACCCATATACCAACATATACTGGGTGGGGACCTTGGGATCACCTATTAACCACATCCAGTGCATCTGGAGTTGAGCCATCACATATGGGATGCTGCTATTCCTCAAGATAAAGGTGTCATGCACAGAGCCAGGATACTAGGCATTCACATGGGAGAGGTACTGGTCTGCCAAACACACCATCTGCACATTCAGAGAGTGATAGCTTTTTCTATTCCTGAACACTTGTTCATTTCTCCGGGGGGGGGGGGGGGGACAAATGCTACATGTGTACCATCAATGGCACCAATGATGTTGGGGATATGTCCCCGGGCATAAAAGTCAGCTTTCACTGTGGCCAAATCCTCCACTGGGGGAATACGATGTAGCTGCACATGTGTTTCAGCAGGGCAGACAACACTCTGGTCAACACGTTGGAGAACATTGGCTGAGACATCCCTGATGCCATGGCCAATGTTATTGG
The DNA here is from genome assembly GCF_031143425.1 of Pleurodeles waltl. Taxonomy (NCBI): domain Eukaryota; kingdom Metazoa; phylum Chordata; class Amphibia; order Caudata; family Salamandridae; genus Pleurodeles; species Pleurodeles waltl. The sequence goes on from NC_090447.1 coordinate 434,508,239, forward strand.
GAAGGAATCACTTGCCAGGAAATGGAGCACTGACAGGACCTGCACTAGAGCGGGGATACATGTGGGGTGGCTGATAGCTGAAATCAGGTCTGGCTCCAATTGAGCACACAGTTCTTGGATTGTGGCCCGATCAAGTCTGTAGGTAAGGATTATGTGACTGTCCTCCATAGTCGCCAGGTCCACAAGAGGTCTGTACACGGGGGATGTCTCCATCTCCTATTCATCCTCATCGGTTGAACTCTAAGGTGGAAAACGGTGAGTAGGGGGTCATATTCACACACATGTTGCAATAAAAATGCATTTCTTCCTTTACAGAAACAGTATGTGAATTTGAAATTCAGTTGATGTGCCAATGTCTGCTGTGACGCCGTTAGGTGCCATGGCCTGTGCCCCCCTGAAATGGCAGCAGCCTGACCTCTGAGGAGAGACAAGTGGAAATTAGGTAATTCCGCTGGCGTTGTGCACCGTTGCGGTCGGCAGTCGACGACCGCCGCACAACTTTGCATTCGTTATCATTGAGCCTTATGGGTTCCAGGAGCCAATGGCAATGTGCACCGGCGGTGATGGTAAGCACCGCTGCGGACATGACTGCCATTTTCTAACTGTTCAATCACTTGCTACCTGACCTTCAACAGGAGAGGACCAATACTGCAAGTGCTGCTGTGATAATGGATCGGGTGTCTGAAGAAAGGGTCCCCGCCTTCACTTCAGAGAAGTTGGAGAGACTGGTGACTGGGGTCCTACCCCAGTATACTTCACTCTATGGTCCTCCAGACATATAGGTGAGTACACTGTGAGCATGATGTGTGGGCCACGAACGTATGGAGTGCTGTGTGTATGCCTTGTGTGGGGGGGCTGAGGGGTCCTGGGTAGAGTGCTGCATGTCTGGTGGTCAATGTCTGTGCATAAGGGGATGGGAGGGATATTGTGGGACTTGAGTGTAACAGTCCGGACGGTATGACTAATCCCTTTTTTCTATGCATATTTCCCTGCAGGTCAGCGCCCATCAGAAAAAGGGTATTTGGCGTGCCATCGCCAAGGTGGTGCGGACACTGGGGGTCTTTGACAGTCGGAGCATCCACTGCTGCAAACAGTGGAAGGACCTGCGCCGCTGGGCAAGGAAGACGGCGGAGGCCCAGCTGGGGCTGGCCTCCCAATGAGGAAGGGGTGCCCGTCATACCCTGACCCCCCTGATGTTTCGCATCCTGGCGGTGGCCTATCCGGAGTTGGAATGGGCACTTGAAGGCATCACAGCAGCCACAAGGGGGTGGGTACAGATTCAGATTCATGACTTTGTGCGCGTTAAGCCTTTACCTGGCTTGGGGATGTGGGCTGTGGGTGCCCGTAGGCCAGGGCGAACTGGCAAGGTAGGTCCCTTGTTGGGCAGGATCTGAAGCATTCCAACCCCAATAGTGTTAGTGGGCATCTACTACTGGACAGAGTCCTGTGGGTTTCAGGTGTGCAGCACATGGCATTAGGCATTGTACCCCATGGGCTGGTGACTAGCTGTGTAACTGGAAGTGCAGGGCCTAATGCATGGGGAAGCTCCCTGTGTGATGTGTACACCAACAGTAGTGGTGTTGCTGGCAGTGACCAAGTGTATCCTCTGTCTCTCCCCCCCCCTTTTTGTTTTGTCACCCTGTCCTTGTGTGCATTAGCATCATCTGGTGGAGGAGCAGAGACACCGGCGACGGAGGAAGCTGCATCCCACATGGGCCTGGAGGCCGAATCCACCGACGGTGGGGGCACCAGTGGGACAGAGGGCGAGGGGAGCACCACGACAGAGACAGAAGAGGACACTACAGAAAGCTACTCTTCCTCCGATGTAAGCTCCATGGCAGTGGCGGACACCTCTATTCCCACCGCAACAACGGGTACAGCCGCCACCCCCCTACCAGCACTGCCCTCCCAGCAGCCCTGCAGCGTGTTTCCCGTGCCCGCTCACCCAGGAGGGTGGGCATCTCCTTCGCCCCAGGCACCTCAGGCTCTGCCCTCACTTTTGGGCAGTCAGCCATTCTGAATGCCATCCAAGGTGTTGAGAGGCATTTGCAACAAACAAATGCATACCTGGAGGGCATTCACCCTGGCGTGGCGGCCGAACAGAGAGCATTTCAGGCTCTGGCCTCAGCACTGATGGCAGCCATTGTCCCTGCCTCCAGCTTCCCCCCTACAACTTCCTCTACCCAGTCCCAATCCCCTCAACCCCAACCTATCCCAAGCACACCTTCAGATCAGCATTCACCCAAATCAACACAAAGAAGTGTCTCAGACAAACACAAGCACCACACATCATCCCACAGGCACTCACACAAGCATCATCCAGAAGCAGACACTCCAACATCCACTGCCTCCACTGTGTCCCCCTCATCCTCCTCCTCCACCTCCCTCCCAGTAGCGTCTCCACTCACACCTGCACGCACTACATCCTCATCCACTACGTCCATCACCAGCACACCTATCACTGCATGCCCCTCACTGACAGTCACCACCCCCACATCCATGCACATGCCCCCTGTGTCCCCTCCCACTGTGTCTGTGACCCCTCCTCCAAGGGTACACAAACACACACCCATCCAACAGCCATCCACCTCATAACAGCATCCAGTTCATGCACCTGCACCCAAACACAGCAGACTGACACCTCCTACAACCACTCCCTCTTCCTCCACTACCAAACCTTCAACCTCTTCCCTCCCCAGTGTCCCTAAGAAGCTTTTCCTCGCCACCCTTGACCTATTCCCTACCCCTCCCTCCCCACATCCTTCACCTCTGGCTAGGGTGGCCAGAACACAGCCCAGCATCTCAGCCACCAAGTCAACATCCGCTGTGGTTTCTGGAGCTCTGAGAGACTCTAAGGAGGCACCCGTCAGCCCAGCCAGTGTGCCACCAATACCTGCCAAGGACAAGAAGGTTCCGCCACCAGGAAAGGGCAAAAAGGGGAGAGCATCCAGCAAGGAGAAGGAGGCACAACCAGCCAGCAAGGCCAAGGCAAAGACTCCAGCTGGCAGAGGCAAGGGGGCACCACCGTCTGCCAAGGGCAGGAAGGGTCACAGAGCACCAGCCAGGGCACTTCAGCCGTCCGACGCTGCAGGGGAAGGGCTGGAGCCTCCCCCCTCCACTGGCAGCACTGCCACCTGCACCGCCACCTGCACCCCGGCCACCACCGCCACTGCCCCGCGGCCAGCACCACCACCTGCACAACGGACAGCTGCAACGCCACCGGCAGCAGCAGCCCCAGTGGGCAGCCATCCGAGGCTGCAGGGAAAGGGCTGGAGCCTCCCCGCTCCACTGGCAGCACCGCCACCTGCACCGCCACCTCCACCGCCATCTGCACCGCCACCTGCACTGTCGCAAGCACCACCGCAAGTAGCACCGCCACCAGCAGCAGCAGCCCCAGTGGGCAGCCATCCAAGGCTGCAGGGGAAGGGCTGTAGCCTCCATCCACTACTGGCAGCACGGTCAGCTGCACCGGCACTGCAACCACTGTACAGCCGTCCCCGTCGGCGGATGGACTGTAGTCATGCATCCATGGTGTGACATGCATCCTGCCCACAGAAAATTGTGTGGATCTGACACCCAGGTGAGTGACTGTGACCTGGCACACCCCATGTGCTAAATCACTGGGCACTAAGCCCCCTCCAGAACCAGTGGAATAAAGCATCCACTCTCCCTATCCTTGGCAGGATGAAGCACACTGGGCACAATGCCCCCTCCAGAACCAGTGGAAAAAAGCATCCACTCACCCTACCCTTGGCAGGATGAAGCACACTGGGCACAATGCCCCCTCCAGAACCAGTGGAAGAAGACATCCACTCACCCTATCCTTGACAGGATGAAGCACACTGGGCACCAAGCCCCCTCCAGAACCAGTGGAAGAAGGCATCCACTAAGACTGTGGCCTTGCACTCCCTAGAACCAAGCAGTGGGCAAACCCCTCACTTGAGAGACTGTGGCTTTGCACTCCCCAGGACCAAGCAGTGGGCAAACCACCCACTTGAGAGACTGTGGCCTTGCACTCCCCAGGACCAAGCAGTGGGCAAACCACCCACTTAAGAGACTGTGGCCTTGCACTCCCCAGGACCAAGCAGTGGGCAAACCACCCACTTGAAAGACTGCGGCCTTGCACTCCCCAGGACCAAGTACTGGGCATGGAGCCCCCTCCAGGAGCAGTGGCATTGTACCCTCTTATGGCTGAGGTGCCTCCGCCTTCCCCGTCCCCCTGAGGTGCCTGTGTGTTTTCGACCTGATGCCCCTGCTGTGTTCTCTCCGTATTGAGGCAGGAGTCAAGTGTGGCCTTGGCCTATGCGTTTTGGCCCAGTGGGCCGCAGACATTTTGATTGGCCATTGTCCCGCTTTTTGTAAATATTGTATATTTTGAAAATACTGTTTTTGAATTATTTGCGTATTTCTAACTATTTCTAATATAGCACTCATTTTACTCAATTACTTTTGTCCTTGCGTTATTCCAGAGGGTTAAGGGGTGTATGTGTAATGTTGTTGCATGTGTTTGTGTGTATGGTGTTGGGGGTGAGGGTGGGGGTGGGGGTATTGCGTGTTGCGTGTGTGTGTCACTCTCTTTTTCCTCCCCCCCTCCCCTATGTGCTACGTGCAGTACTCACCATGGTCGTCGCCTCCTCCGTTGATACTCCTGGAATATGAGCAGAAACACCAACATGGAGAAGACGTAGCTCGGGCTCCATGGCATTGTGGTTCTACCTTGAGTTTTGAGAGGTGAGTGGTTTCCCTTTAAAGTACTGTTTCTGCTGTGCTTTTGATCGCGGTGGTACCGCCCCGGAAAAGCTGGCGGATGGACGGGTTGTAACAGGGTGGGCGGTACATTGTCTTCCGCCTGGCTGTTGGCGGTTACCGCCACGGTGTTTGTTGCTACCGCTGCGGCGGTCAGACTGTTAAATTGGCTGTATGTGTTGGCGGTTTCCGCTGTGGTCATGATTCCATTTTTGTTACCACAGGCCTGTTGGCGGTATTACCGCCGCTTTAACACCGACCGCCAGGGTTGTAAGTGAGACCAATATCTCTAGTCAGCCAGCAGATTAAAAGTGGAGGGAGCAACTGCCAATCTCCTAGGCAATGCCTGAACGCTTTTGCACCCCGACGGGCATTCAGAGGGCTGCTGAATAATAAATGTGAATAAATTTGCGCTCCACACGCTCATGCAGGCTGCTCTGACACTAGGGAAGTGATGGAAGCGATCTGCACATGCGTATTGAGAAACAAAGGACGGACTACGTCCTAATGTCTCCCCACGTCTGATACGCTCGGATGGGTAAGACTAAAACGGGTTAAACCCTTAAAAGTTTATTCGCCCACCAGGCGTTCTGCATGTCAAGAAGCGCCGTAGTGCCGAAGGTCACCAGGGTTCAGGACGGCCCACAGAGTGCCGAATCAGCACTGTAGAGAGCCACCCGGGCTCTTCTTTCTGTTTGTATTACGTCCCGCACGTCCGGCTGGAATGCAGAACCAAGCTGGAGTAATAAACTCGGGGCTGCGCTGATGCAGTTCCCCTTGAGACTGCAGCCATATGTGTGTGTGTCCTCATTTTGTCCTCCGCACACTGTGGGGTCCAGCAGCTCTACAATGGCGACGAGCAGGTTTTCGACACTCCCGCATCGCAACTGAGCTGCCCTCCTCCAACCTAGGAAAAGAAAATCCTGACCGACACCTCCAGTGCGCCGTGTGAAGAACAAACTGAGGAGCGCGTGGCCAGAAAGGCACTCGGCTGTGTGCGGAAGAGGTGCGGTGCGCCCGGCTTTAAAGAGGTATGCCCCGCCCCCTCGGGTCTGAGTTTCCCGGCCTGAGACCGGCGCTCTGTTGATCCCTGCCGTGGCCCATGAAGGAAAAAAAAAAAAAAAACACAAAGGAGCCTCACCTCCGGCGTCGGTCTGGAAATAGCGTCTTTGCCGGGAGGCCCTGAAACAACACGAGGAGGCTGTGCGCGATTAAGAATGCACGCACACGCCTAGATACCACCAACACAACGCTCAGGCTGTATTCCCTGGGAGGGGAACGCAGCACAAGAGTCAGAGGGGCAGGAGCCCCGAGCAAGAGACAAACAAGGGCAGAAAGCCCTGAGAGACATTGGAAAAAAGAAAGGGAAGGAAAAATAAAACCCTGAGTACACACAGAGCAATAAAGAGACACAAGGGGAATATGAAAGAGGGGTAGACCCAAGAAAAAAAAAGGAAACAAATGAGAGGATTTTTCATTTTTTTGCCTTCTTTCTCTCTATGGATAATAAATAACTACAATTAAAGGTGGCCTGAAAAAAAAAAGAGGGAAATTATAAGAAGGGAACCTGCAACGCAACAACAAAGCGCCTACAGACTGTGAGACATCATGAGTGCCCCACCGCAAGAGAACCCCCAGCTGCCTGCACAAGCAGGCGCCAGTACTCACTCCTCAGTCACTGCGCTGCCCCCGTTTAGCCAACTGATTGACCCGGCCACAGCTTCGCCAAGATGGCACCTATGGTTAAACCGATTAGAAAACTACTTCTGCGCCACTAGAGAGACAGACGGGGAAGTGCGCAGATCGCTCATGCTGCTCATGGGGGGTGATGAGCTGCAAGAACTGTTAGATGCACTCCCAAACACAGGTGATAAATCGGACTTCAACGCGGCAGTGGAAGCCCTGAATAAGCATTTCGACCCACAGCTGAACTCAGATTTTGAACGCTTCAAACTCCGGCAGGCTCAGCAGACGGACGTTGAGTCAATGGACATGTTCAAGCTCGTGTGTGGGCCTCAATCAACAGGAAGAGATTAGAGCACAGATTATTCAAGGGTGCCGATTGAACGCACTAAGGAAGCTCATCCTACGTCAGCAAGGCATGCCCCTTGACGACATTCTGGTTTTGGCACATTCACACGAACTATCAGCAGTGCGTGCGGATGCTATGGCGGCAGTAAGAGGACAATCACTGGCTGCTGCATCAACCACACGTCCAGTCCAGGTGAAAGAAGAGCAGATAGACGCCATTCAGACTCGTCAACCGTCGGGACGAAAAGCAAACTTTGTCAGACAGAGTGCGCGCACCTGCAGGAGCTGTGGGTACAAACACAAACCACCAATGGTGTGCCCGGCAAAAGGGAAAACATGTGATAAGTGTGGCAAAGACAATCATTTTGCGAAAGTGTGCAGGTCAGGAAGAGGCTGGCAAGGAAACGAGAAAGGAAGGGACACCAAGGTCCGAAGCGTAACCAAAGAAACTGATAAATCCAGTGAAACCATGGCTCAGAGACCTCCAGTCTTCTAGAAAGATGAGGATGAAGACATCTTTGTGATCTTGTTCACTGGTGGAAGACAGAAAAAGCGACCACCACCCATGAGTAACATCCAGATCAAGGTAAAGTCAGCGACGGTGCTCATAGACATGGGGGCATCGGTGAATGTGATGGATGAGACTCAATTCAAGCAATTGACCCCAACACCCTCGCTTGCCCCAACTACAACTACAATATACAACTATGGGGGCCGAGAGCCGCTTCCTCTAAAGGGCACGGTGGAGGTGGCAGTGTCCAGCAGGCAGGTGTCTGCATAGGCAAGATTCTATGTGGTGACTGGAGATCGAGGCACTCTGTTGGGGTGCCACACTGCGGAAGAGCTAGAACTAGTATTCTTCGCACAACAAGTGTATGACTCCCATGCTGAACACCTAGTCAACGAGTTTCCGCAGCTCTTTGAAGGGTTGGGGCGACTCAAAGGTAAACGTGTCAAGCTACATATAGATCACCGGGTTCGCCCGTTGCCCTCAGACATCGATGCGTTCCGTTCCATTTGCGACCAGCAGTGGAGAAGGAGCTACAGCTACTTGAAGACCAAGGAGTGATCGAGAAGGTCGAAGGGCCTACACCATGGGTGTCGCCGCTGGTGATTGCGCCAAAGCCTAAGCAACCTGGCGCCATCTGTCTCTGTGTCGACATGCGCCTTCCCAACAAGGCCATTAAAAGAGAGAGGCATATAACACCTACGATGGATGACATCATAGCTGATTTGAATGGGGCACAGTGGTTCTCGAAATTGGACCTCAATGCTGGATATCATCAGCTGGAGCTGGAACCCGACAGTAGGAACATCACCACTTTTTCAACACACGTGGGGCTTCGGCGATACAAAAGACTGAGCTTTGGAGTATCTTCGGCTGTATTTCAAAACATGATCAGGGAGACGCTGCCAGCACTGCACGGGGTGATCAATTTGAGTGATGACATCCTCATTTATTCCAAAACTAGAGAAGAACATCATTGACATCTTAGGGCTACACTGCAGAGGTTGTCGGAGGCAGGGTTAACACTCCACAAGAAGAAATGCGCTTTCTATCAGACGTCGGTGGAGTTTTTTTGGCTATGTCTTTTCAAAAGACGGTCTACAGGTGGACCCTTCAAAGCTGATGCCATCCGTCAAGCACCGATTCCGAAAAACCCCACAGAAGTGAGAAGCTTCCTGGGCATGGCAACCTATTGTGGAAGGTTCATTCCGCAGCTTGCGACCATGGTGGAGCCTCTCAGACAGCTCACCAAAGCTGGTCATCGGTGGGAGTGGAGCCCAATGGGAGACAGGGCGTTTGCTGACATTAAGACAGCGCTACTAGACAAATCAACAATGGCCTATTTCAACCCTCACAGACGTACTGAGGTGGTGGTGGATACAAGTCCAGTGGATCTCTGCGCTGTTCTCCTCCAGGAGCAGAACCCGCAGGAGTGGGTTCCGGTTACGTATGCCAGCAGAGCATTGTCTTCAGTTGAGACACGATATGCCCAGATAGAACGAGAAGCTCTGGCGATTCGGTGGGCGTGCAAACATTTTCACCTGTATCTGTATGGCCAAGAATTCCAGGTGGCGACAGATCATAAGCCTCTAGTCGCACTGTTTGCCGGGTGCCCTCGCTTGGCACCCCAGCGAATAGAGCAGTGGACTGTTCTGCTGCAACCTTCCAGGTTTACCGTCATTTATCGACCAGGAGCAAATAACCCGGCGGATTACTTCTCTCCCAACCCATCCCCAATCATGACCGACAACTCTCAAGAGAACGACGAGGAGAGCACGGAGGTGTTTGTCAACATGGTGGTACAATTGGCATTTCCCAATGCCTTAGGTGTAAGTGACATTGTTGATGCCACCAAGGTGGACATGGTACTCAACCAGGTCAAAGAAGCACTGAGTCACAGGAAGTGGAAGCTTTTCTTGGAAAAGACTAAAGTAGCCAACCACGAATGCAAATTAGCGATGCAGGGGATGTGGAGGGTGCGAGATGAGTTGTCCACAGATAGTCAAGGACTGGTTCTTCGAGGAAGAAGAATTGTACTGCCTCAAAGTTTGTGGGCCAGAGTGGTGAAACTAGCACATCAGGGCCATCAGGGCCATCAGGGCACTGCGAAAACCAAGGTAAGATTGCGGGCCAAAGTGTGGTTCCCTGGCATGGATAGTCAGGTGAACGAATTGGTAGGGAAATGCCATTCATGCATCATCACATCAGGGGAACCACCCTGCTGTCCAGTAGTCACTGAACCGGCCAGCACAAAGCCCTGGACAAAAGTGAGTATGGATTTTGGGAGTTTCCCGGACGGGCGGCTGACTGTCGTCCTCATGACTCGTGCACCAAGTTCCCTGTTGTTGATGTGGTGTTGTCAACGGGGTTTGAAAATGTGAGGCCAGTGCTTCAAAAGGTGTTTGCTATGTTTGGGCTTTCTGACGAAGTCAGAACAGACAATGGTCCACCATTCAATGGACAGGAGTTTCGGTCTTACCTGGAAGGGTTAGCCATACATCATCGCAAGGTCATGCCATACTGACCGCAGGCCAATGGGGATGTCGAGAGGTTCATGCGAACTTTAAACCGAGCACTCAGAATAGGTGTTGGACAAAGAGCAGACAGTGAGCAATGTCTACAACAATTTCTAGGTGCTTATCGCCAGACACCTCATAGTACTACGGGGTGTGCCCCGGCCGCACTTATGTTTAAGGTTCTGCTTCGAGATTGCATCCCGGCTGGTCCTCAGTGGACATCCCCAGAACTGGATGTCGAAGCCACTCAGCAACGCAGACAACGCACGAATCGAAAAGCTACGGAATGACGGCGAGGTCGGTACCTGGGCTTTCAGGAAGGAGATATGGTGGTAGTGAAGAACCGCTGGCCAGGGGGAAAATTCCAAACTCCATTTGAACCTGAACCCTGGCAAATCGTCAGTGTGCGGGGTGCCGTGATAACAGCCGCATGAGGCAGGCAGAGAGTAGGAATACATTACACTTCAGTAGAGCAGGGGTTTCAGTCACATACGCGGAAGAAGGAGAGATCGATGACTCGATGGTTGAACCCCCAGCTGCGGAGGTACAGACCGAAGGTGCTCAGGGAGCGGTGCCAAGTGCACGACACCTTCCAGGTGAAAATGCCGGCAGGGGAGAATCACTTCCCAGGGGTGGACATTATCATCTACACCCCAATCCAGTGCTGAACAGCCAGCTCAGAGACTTTGTCTGTACCCTGGGTCCCTAGAAAGCAATGTTGGACCATCGTCGCCTGCTCACCAGAGAGGCGTCGTACCCAGGACGTTTGTATACTTTGTTCTGTTTGTTATTATTGTGTTTTCTGTCTCATTTAGCGGGTTTTGGGTTTTCCTGCATATTTTCTCTTCTCTTCTGTGTGAAGTAAAACATGGGAGGGATGTAGAGAGCCACCCGGGCTCTCCTTTCTGTTTGTATTATGTTCTGCGCGTCCAGCTGGAATGCGGAACCGAGCTGGAGTAATAAACTCGGGGCTGCGCTGACATAGTTCCCCTTGACACTGCAGCCCTATATGTGCGTGTCCTCATTTTGTCCTCTGCACACTGTGGGGCCCAGCAACTCTACAAGCACCACGCACACCACCCACCCAGGCAAAAAGAGGAGAAAGTCCTCCAATAAGCGCTTCGATCAGCCTCACTCCCACTCCACTCTGACAACAAAATAACTACAGGGAGTGCAGAATTATTAGGCAAGTTGTATTTTTGAGGATTAATTTTATTATTGAACAACAACCATGTTCTCAATGAACCCAAAAAACTCATTAATATCAAAGCTGAATATTTTTGGAAGTAGTTTTTAGTTTGTTTTTAGTTTTAGCTATGTTAGGGGGATATCTGTGTGTGCAGGTGACTATTACTGTGCATAATTATTAGGCAACTTAACAAAAAAAAAATATATACCCATTTCAATTATTTATTATTACCAGTGAAACCAATATAACATCTCAACATTCACAAATATACATTTCTGATATTCAAAAACAAAACAAAAACAAATCAGTGACCAATATAGCCACCTTTCTTTGCAAGGACACTCAAAAGCCTGCCATCCATGGATTCTGTCAGTGTTTTGATCTGTTCACCATCAACATTGCGTGCAGCAGCAACAACAGCCTCCCAGACACTGTTCAGAGAGGTGTACTGTTTTCCCTCCTTGTAAATCTCACATTTGATGATGGACCACAGGTTCTCAATGGGGTTCAGATCAGGTGAACAAGGAGGCCATGTCATTAGATTTCCTTCTTTTATACCCTTTCTTGCCAGCCACGCTGTGGAGTACTTGGACGCGTGTGATGGAGCATTGTCCTGCATGAAAATCATGTTTTTCTTGAAGGATGCAGACTTCTTCCTGTACCACTGCTTGAAGAAGGTGTCTTCCAGGAACTGGCAGTAGGACTGGGAGTTGAGCTTGACTCCATCCTCAACCCGAAAAGGCCCCACAAGCTCATCTTTGATGATACCAGCCCAAACCAGTACTCCACCTCCACCTTGCTGGCGTCTGAGTCGGACTGGAGCTCTCTGCCCTTTACCAATCCAGCCACGGGCCCATCAAGACTCACTCTCATTTCATCAGTCCATAAAACCTTAGAAAAATCAGTCTTGAGATATTTATTGGCCCAGTCTTGACGTTTCAGCTTGTGTGTCTTGTTCAGTGGTGGTCGTCTTTCAGCCTTTCTTACCTTGGCCATGTCTCTGAGTATTGCACACCTTGTGCTTTTGGGCACTCCAGTGATGTTGCAGCTCTGAAATATGGCCAAACTGGTGGCAAGTGGCATCGTGGCAGCTGCACGCTTGACTTTTCTCAGTTCATGGGCAGTTATTTTGCGCCTTGGTTTTTCCACACGCTTCTTGCGACCCTGTTGACTATTTTGAATGAAACGCTTGATTGTTCGATGATCACGCTTCAGAAGCTTTGCAATTTTAAGAGTGCTGCATCCCTCTGCAAGATATCTCACTATTTTTGACTTTTCTGAGCCTGTCAAGTCCTTCTTTTGACCCATTTTGCCAAAGGAAAGGAAGTTGCCTAATAATTATGCACACCTGATATAGGGTGTTGATGTCATTAGACCACACCCCTTCTCATTACAGAGATGCACATCACCTAATATGCTTAATTGGTAGTAGGCTTTCGAGCCTATACAGCTTGGAGTAAGACAACATGCATAAAGAGGATGATGTGGTCTAAATACTCATTTGCCTAATAATTCTGCACTCCCTGTATATACGGCAATACACGTTCCTAATTAGCATAATTAAATGTCCACTTAACTGAGGCTGGGAGCAGCAAAGAAAGAGGACAGACTGTGTTGGCAGGGACATATACACAGTGGGACTGACATGGGATTGGTCAGTAAACGGACTATTGTTCTTCATGGGAAACAGTTTTAATATTATAAAGTTTTGATTGGCTGCTCTGTTTTACAGTAAAGAAAGAGGTAGCATAATCCTAAACCTCCGGTCCTACCATAGAATTTACAACGCCAATAGCTCTATCTCTAGAAAATGCGAGACCCACTGCATTGCAAATCTTTGTTTTTGTTTACGAATGAGCACTCCATCTGCACTCTTACCCTTCTCCCTCTCTCGTTTGTGTTTTCACTTTTACACCTCCACCCCCCATCATTGCTTTCACTCGGTCTCTCCCTTGTCTCCCTTACCTGTCGTTGCTATTTGCACCCACACTTGCCCTGCTCTCCTCCCATGTTGTGGATGCTTCTTTTAAACGTGACGACTTTTTGCTGTTTTGAACTGTGGTTTGAAGTGCTTTTGCTTCCATTTTCAGTGGCATGAAACGGTCAGCATTTCCGACTGAGTGAACTATTTTTTAAATAACAATTTGGTTCCCACATATTTTGTTTTTTTCGGTGGGTGTAAAGACGTGCATTTAACAGCACGATACAAGCAACGTTGTTGCTTACGTCTGCCCCGAGCCTAGTCATTGATTTCATCCGGCATCCCCCTCGCTGGTCACTGCTTGCACCCGCCCGTTATTGCTTGCACGCCACTGTCTTTCCTGTGGTTTTGCTGTTTAATTTAAACTCATTGTGTTTTCGATCTTTTAAAGTGGCTTGAAGTATCTGAGTTGCTTCCACTTTAGTGGCATGATACAGTTAACATTTACCGCTGAGTGAATTGTTGCTAAAATAAATAATGATCAGGTTTGCACATACTTTTCTGTATTTCAGTGGGCGTGAAGATGCGCGCTCAGCATCACAATACACGCACTGGGGTCCAATAACATTAGGGGGTTTCAAGGAGCTACAGCTACTGGGGACAGGGTAAAATCAGGCATGTATTGAGCCAGTGAACGGAGCGCTCTTATGATACGGGTTAGTTTTGGCAGGATAGATCATTCTACACAATTCCTTAAAGGATGCGAGGCTCTCTGTGGGGATGGGAGAGGGATGGGCGCTGTACACCTGAAGGTCTATCTACTTTATACAATACAAAGACGACACACGTGCAGAACTTTTAATAATACGACTCTTGAAAACACATTTAAAAGTTGACCATCCGGGCTTGCATCTGAGCTCTCGTCTGGCTCGCATCTGTTTGTTGTGGGCACGCGTGATGAGGTGCTAATACGAGACAGTGAGGGGCTGTAATCCTGCACAGTTTCGGACACATGCTTACACGATCAGACTTTCATGTGCTGGAAGTATTAGAATGCTGTTCCTGGTACCCATAATGCACTCGCGCCTTTGATCCTCATTCTTTAATACCATGCAACATGCACAGGTTATTTTCATAACCGTCTAACGTCATTTTCTCGGTTTATTTGCTTCCAAAATAATTGCAGTTAACCACCTGGGTAGTCTCTGCTTTCACCTGCCATTGTTCGGTGCCTGTCTTGCTCTTTTGGATTGGTAGCCGAGTCGACCACCTCTCTGCCTCCTTCCCGTCTGCCTTCCATAATGAAAGCAGGGAGTGGACTGCAGCAATTCCTCATGTGGTACAGATTCAGTATGTTTGTTACAGAGCATATACCAATCTTGAAAATTATTTTACATCACTGGATAAAGTACTTGGTAGTAAAATGGAAAGTGCCCAGCAGAGGATGTAGTAAAATAACTCTGGTACAAGTAAACATGAATAGATATAAAAAAAATACTCTTGTGGTATAATATCCAATATGGCTGCTAGTCACCCATGTTGACACTGCTCAACAAGCAAATCTGGGTGTGAACTGGTGAAATGTGAATGAGATCAGACATTTATGTACGTGGAGGAGATAGGAACATTTATATAACTGTAACGCGTTTTACAAAGTATTGTGTCCACTTTTCATGTTCATTATAGAGCTTTAAAGTATATTATAAATATCTCTGTGTTCGCTTAACACAACAGGTGGAGGGTCTTTTTGAACTCCTGTCCCTCCCCCCCTCTCCTCCTCCCCCCTCCCCCCAAAAACACACACAAATATCCAGAAAGATCTTTACTGCAGGGGACAGTTGATGCTTTCTTGGTTCGGTAGAATTAACTCTGTTATGATGAACATTGTGCCGCGCTTGCACTGCTTCTTTCAAGCGCTTCCGGCATGGCTGGATCTCCATATCGAACGAAAACTAATGACTTTTGTTTGGAAAGGCAGGGCCCTGAGTCTCCCATTGAGACTCATGATACAGCCCAGGCAGGCTGGGGAGCTGGTAGGTCTCAGCATCCACACTAATATGCTGCCGGGGAATTCTAAGTGGTAGTGGGAAACTGGCAGCAAAAGGATCATGCAATAGTCTGCCGCCCCCGGTGGGACCTGGTGTGGCTTGCAAAATGCTTTAGACCTCCTAATGCTTACCTCAGAAACCCGGTAGCAATAACATTATAAACCAGGGACAAATACTTGACCACTCCAGGCCTAGCATTCTACCTGTCTCCATATGCGCCAATTCACTTTAACCTGGTGTTTCCCTCGGCATAAGCCGAACATTCATCCCTTAAATGGAGGGAAGGAGAGTGCAGAATGATAGCAGATATGTATGAAACCACTATGCCCAAAACGTTTCTGCTCCACCACTGGGTTACACATCCTCTCATTCAAGTTGGAGGCATTAGAGCTAAAAACCCTCTTTGACCTCCATTTCGCCTAATTGATTAGTGTTGGTGATGCAATCTCAACAATATACCGACTTCTCCTCTGCCAGGAGATCCTACGAACCTGGTGGTACAACCCTGAATGGGACTGATAGAACCTAAGAGGAGCGATAAACTACACAGAGATATTCTCTGATCCACCACATCCATTCACAGTATAGAGCTACATTAGAAAATATGTATGCAAATTAATGCGGTATGGGGATAGCACTACACCCCACATAGACTACACAGTATGTACCATAACTCCAAAATGTTGGAAAGGTTGTGGCACACTTGATGATGCACTACATATATGGTAGGGCTGCCCAAAGATTCAATCCTTCTGGGGGGAAGTCGCCTCGCTCCTCCAGCGAGTCCTAACCTTCCCGTCCCTGCCAATCTGGAAACAATACTCCTGGGTCTGAGGCCTATCAATTTAACTAGGTGGACAAAGGTTGAATGGCACATGTACCTACAGTGTTTAGGGGTGGCAAAACTCCCCATAGCACATAATCGGAACAAACCCTACTTTCCACCGTCCATTCAATGGTACCAAAAGACTGTGGGGCCCGATGAACAATATTCAGGGTTCACACACAGCCTTTGTACTATGGTAGATTCAACTGGCTAAGAGCTTCATCGAGGGACGCCTAGTCTGGCACTCCCTCCGCGATGGAAAGCAATTGGTCTTTTTTTATTGAGGGAGGGGAGAAGTGCACAGCCACACATTTTGACTCTGCGAATGGCTGCAGACTGTATCTCCGATGCAGTGACATGCTGACTGATCTGTCGGGAATATTGGACCTTCTACCTGGAGGTGTGCCGACTCAATGCCCTTCTTCAGTTGGGGTCAGAAGAAGGAGGAGTGGGATGAGGAAGGAGGAGATGAGAATAATTCGACATCCCACAGCAAGAACCACTGGGCCGGCTCAAGACTGATATACTATTGAGAGCACTGTACAGCCATAGGCGATGCTCTTATTTTCTGTTTTCTTCCGATATTGATATTGATACTGTGAAATTTCACATGTCGTACTTAAAAATGTAAATAAAATGTTTGAAATATTAATCAAGTAGATTATGTTAAAAAGACATTGCTGAAAACGAACAATGCAGTAGGTCGTAAAAGTTTTTCTGCTGAAAGTGAGCGAGCGTCATATAAAAATATCTCGCACAATTTTAACAGAGAACAAGTCTGCACAGGGTGCCCATTTTATAAGCAGAAACAGTTCTTCTCAAAACAAGAACTGCATATTCTTGATAAAGATATCACCAAAGACTAAAAAAAGGTTCTGATAAAGTGGGAACTGTGTGTTCAACACGCATTTAAAAAATCAATGTTGTGTGTGTGTACCATGCCATACTGTCGGAAATTGATTTATTAGTTGTGCAGGGTGCAAGGCCTGTGCAAGTAATAGGTCCACAATTGATTGCCTCTCACTGGGAACCAAGCACCCCATTGTAGCACTTGACTCTCTCAGGGTAATGAAGGAGAGCAGTCCAAGGACCACTCACGCATTGTAAAAAATCTTGATTGCTTTTGTGGCATCATATGGGTCTGATTATCGTCTTGCTTTTATATTTCTATTTGACTGTCAGGGGGTTGGTGCCATCCAGGTGTCTCCCTGATGTGCAGGTAGTGGGACTTGAGTGGTTACCTGTGCTTGATATATATAAAAAGAACTCTGTGTTCGGTTGTTGCTTAAGATCATTGAAAATCTGATGAATAGATAAAATTGATAATTTTGTGACTAAACAAGCTGTCATTGGATTTTTAAACCGAATTGGTCCATATTTGGGCTAGAACATGACTTGTTAATTTGATTTTGATTCAAAATCTAAATGATTCCTCCTTGAACAGTTTGTATATTGTAACTTTCTAAAAGTGGTATTTTCAGACTTACAACTTAAAATCTGACTTTACCATAAGTTGTGATTTTAAATTGTGAGTCAAGAGACACCTGTTCTGTGCGAGCCACTCACCTGAATTCCAGGCATTCCAATGGGGCGATGACACTTCTACAATCACGGTGAGGACTAACGTGACCGCAAGGAAGAGTACATTGCCCTCTTGCAAGCCCTCAAGGGGAAGGTGGTTTTGGAAAGAGAAAAAAAGAAAATGCCAGCTTCTGCTTCATGCACTGCAGAATCAGACTGCTGGACCCTTTACTGGGTGTCGTGTTGAGCGTCAGGACTTCTGCTTGCTTAAAATACTTGGTTTGTGGTTTTTAGGATTCTGGGCTGCAAAATAATTACTTCATTAATTCATTGAACTTACGTAAACTATTGTACATAGCATAATGTCAGTTATTGCGGACACATTGTCCACACGTTTCTATAAGGCTGAACAAGTCTCTTCCTCTTTTGACAATACTTTCAGAGTCTCTGAAGCAATGTCCAAACTCAAAAACAATCAACTGGACTAAAGGGCTTCTTTGTGTTCTTGCGTAATCTCTTGCCAATAATAGTTTTGATAAATTTGCTCTATTTCCAACTTCCTAATTCTCAGGGGAGCACTTCTTACAAGAAATACGTCTTTCTTTAATGTCCGTTTAGCAGTATCTTGAATTCCACCTCAGACGATAAGTCGTGCTAGTTCTTATTGTCATAAATTATTTAAAAAACAGAGCACTATTTTGTTTAATTTAAGCAATTGATCTTTCTTTACCTTGAAATGAAGTTACTTGCTTGAAAATTTCAGAAGAACCCAAACAGTCTTTTTTTCACCTTTCTTATTTTCTCTATTTTACAGGAAATATGGGATCATTGAGAGAAGATGGAAGAGTAGAGTCGCAAGAAGCCAACCTGAGGGCAAGGATCGTCGGAACTCAACTGGAGGATGTCCGAAAGAGGAGAAATGCTGAAACTCGACTGGAAGCTGGGCGGAGAACGAGGAGCACTGAAACTCGACTGGAGGCAGGCTGGAGACAAGAACTTGACTTGCACTAGAACTCGACTGGAGGCAGGCTGCAGGGCAAGGAACTTGACTTGACTGGAAACAGGTGAGCAGAGCATTAGGTACAAAGCCAAACAAGGCCTCAGACTCAGAAGCATCCTTAAATAATCAAATGTGCAAATGTGACTTTTGGCAGTCGATTGCTTGTTAGGGAAATGAGCAATTACCCCCCTGATTGTGGCACATGCTTAATACAGATCACATTGTGAAGAGCACATGTTTTTACTGGTAGAGTTGGAGCAGGTGGAGAGGCAGTTGGTTGCTTGTTAAGGAAATAAGCAATTATCCTCCTGATTGTGGCACATGTTCAATACAGATCACATTGTGAAGAGCGCATTTTTTGGCAGTTACAGTTGGCACAAGATTAGCAGGTGGGATACAATGTGCATAGTCAACAAGCATTGGTTATACTAAATGAGACATTTGACAAGCATTGGTTATTGCAAATGTGATATTCAAGGATGTAATGAATATTCCCAAATAAGTCTGAATGTTGTAAATAACATCATCTTACTGTAATCAAGCTCTTGGATGTGCTAGTGTACACACAACAAACACCAAACTCCATATTTCTATCTTTCTCCAATTAGGAGTTACACTTAAAAGATGTTTTAAGGTAATCCCAATGTTATCCTATTGGGAGATAGGCCTTGCAATAGTAAAAAAAAAACGTTAGCAGTTTTTCCCTACCAGGACATGTTAAACTTAAAAGTACATGTGCAACGTTTTAAGTACACTGCACCCTGCCCTTGGTGTAACTAGGGCCTACCTTAGGGGTGACTTACATGTAATAGAAAGGAAGGTTTGGGTCTGGCAAGTGACTGCACTTGGCAGGTCAAAATGGCAGTTTAAAACTGCACACACAGGCCCAGCAGTGGCAGGCCTGAGTCATGTCTAAAGTGCTACAGTAGTGGGTGGCACAATCAGTGCTGCAGGTCCGCTAGTAGCATTTAATTTACATGACCTGGGCACATGTAGTGCACTTTACTAGGGACTTACAAGTAAATTAAATATGCCAATTGAGGTTATGCCAATATTTCCATATTTAGAGGAGAGGGCACATACACCTGAGTACTGATTAGCAGTAGTAAAGTGCCCAGAGTCCTAAAACCAACTAAGAAGGGTCAGAAAAAACTGGGCCTTTCTCCCCTCCCCTCCTTAGTGCTGAGCCCTTTTCTGGCTTTTTGAGGTAGTTTGCATTTATGCAGCCATAACTTTTTTTTCCACAAAGGGTATCTACGCCAAAAATTGTGTTCCTGTTTTTTCCAACATCCTGGGGATTTTAAAGGTACCTGGGGTTTGTAGATTCCCTTTGAGGGGATTGAGAAATTAGCCAAAATATAGCAACATTTTAGTTTTTGGGTGTCTGTTTTTCTTTCCTGCAAATGGCATCAATGAAAAGTTTGTGGTGGTAAAATTTCAATCTTCCCAACTTTCTGGAACAGGCAGACGTGATTCAGAAAAACACATGTTTTTACAAACGTTATGGTATTTTACTGGGAGAGTGACCATTTTTCCTGTTTTTTGTTATTTCAACCTTCTTCCAGTTTGTGGTAGAAATTGTTGTGAAACCAACTATGGATTCCAGAAAGCTATACATTTCTGAAAACTAGACAAAAGTATGAATTAAATTCATCATCTGCGTAGATCCTTGTAGATCCTACAAGGTTTTCCCAAAGAAACTAAAGCCCTCATTATGACATTGGTGGTAAATCCCACTTACCGCCGCAGTGACGGCTGCCAATACAGCCGAGGTAGCGAATATCTGTTCGCCATATTATAACACACACACACACCAAACCGACAGAATACTTCCACAAACATAAATCCGCCAGCCAAAAGGTCAGTGGTAAAGTGGCGGTATGACTACCCATACCGTTATGGCAACAAAACAACACCCACCACATTATGGCCCATGAATCACCACAGCGGACATTCAATGGTGGTAAACCATTGGCGGTACACACCGGTGCGCTCAGAAGGGCCACCCTAATACAAAACAAAACAACATTGACCAAAACTAAACACACACACCTGACACTCATACACACACCACACACACCCATAGCTTTATAAAACACACACCTACATCACACACCACCCTTTACGAATACCAATAAGCGCCACAAGACTAACACGAAGACTACACACTCACACCACAAACACTGATACATCCATCACGCACCCCACATCCCACACACCACCACATCACTCAACACCCTCTGCACAACACACACCACACGACACCCATGTCCTCAAAAAGGAACCCCCGTTTCACAGAGTTGCAGGTCATGGTCGAGGAACTAGTCAGGGTAGAGCAACAGCTGTTTTGAGCACAGGTACAGCAAATATCCATTGCCAGGAAGATGGAGCTAAGGTGGAGAATTGTGAACAGGGTGAAAGCTGTGGGACAGCATCCAAGAAAAAGGGATGACATCAGGAAGAGGTGGAACGACCTACGGGGGAAGGTACGTTCCGTGACAGCAAGGCACCAGCTCACCATCCAGGGGACTGGCGGTGGACCCTCCCCTTCTCCCCCACAGCTAACAGCATGGGAGGAGCAAGTCTTGGCAATACTGCATCCTGAGGGACTCACTGGAATGGCCAGAGGACTGGACACTGGTAAGTCAATATTTACTACTTATCACCCTCCCCCATACCTGCATGCCATCTCACCCCCTCACCCTCACTCCATCCCACACATGCATCTACACATATGACTAACCCCAATACCAAGCCCTGCATGCCATACCAATGCATGGACAGCCCTCCCAGCCCTGCATGGAGACCCATCACCAAAGCATGCACAGCATGGAGAACTAACAAGCACACACTCCGTCACCATACACAAATGAAGGTGGCAGAGCAGCAGCAAAAATAGAGGGGAAGTAAGGGTTGTACAATATGTCACAGATATGAAGTATAATACATCACATCCATCCCCACAGGTGCCCAAGCCAATCTCAGTGGAGAGGATGTGCCATGACTAACCAGTCCCCCAACAGAAGACGCCCTCAGTGATGACAGTAACTCTGGACTGAGCACCAGTCCACACATCACCGTCAAGACACTCAGGGACCTGATGTCAGTGAGCACACCATTCAGGGGACAGAGGGACAGGGGAACAGGGACACTTGGAGGACCGCTGTGTGCCGGGGGAGAAGAGGCCCAGGAAACTGACTCTCCAATAGGCACTTACCAATGTCCTGGGGGCTTACCAACAATCCCAGGACAAGATGGACAAGATCCTTACCAACATACAGGAGAACAAGCGGCTGTGGGAGGTAAACCATCAGGAGATCAGGAAGGATTTGAAGGCCCTCAACACCACCATGGTCTCCATAGGGGAGGTCCTGGCAGATACGGCCAACATCATGAGGGAATGGACAGCACACCAGCGGGACCCTACCACTAGCCAGTCTACTGACCAGCACACCACTTCCGCTGCAGCTAGTGGGCAGGAGGCCCTACAACAGGACCTACAGGCCACCAGTACCCCTCCTTCTGTAGAAGGGGAACCACCCCGCAAACGTTCCATGCAACCCAGACAGAAGCCAGAGACGCTTGCCAAGACCAAGACCACCGCCAGGAAATGAGACCCTTCTGAATGTCCCCCTTGTGTCCCACCTTGTCACCTTGCCCACTTTGAACTGCCTTTGCTCCCCTTCCTATGGCCCCTTGGACACTGGACCTGTGCAGACTGGAACAATACCCTAGACTAAACTCTACCATCACCCCATTCCATTGTACTTTTCCATCAATTATTTGCACTACAATAAACACCCTTGAACACAACCTAAAGTGTTTTATGTGATAAAAATGTGATTTATATGGAAACAGTTGCATCTTGTGCAAATGATCTGAAAACTGTGATAGCATACATTTTAAGATCTGTATCTGTCTGTAGACATCACATCAGTACACTGTTGTCATATCACCAACATCTGCAAACTGAGAAGCCATAGGTGACAGTAAGTAGAGATGCAAAAGAAGTGAATGCCATCCTGCTACAGCCACACAGAACACATCAGTAATCAGAGGAATGGCCAGTTCCACTATCTCACCTGTGTGTCATTGGAAGTATTGACGTATAACTGATGTTCTGTTGTCCACATCCTTATCCTCTGCCTCCTCATCCTCACTGTCCTCAGGGTCCACTGCTGCCACAGGGGCATTTCCAGTCTCCTCCGCCTGCAGATAAGGCACATGTCATCTCAGGGCCAGGTTTTGCAACATGCAACATTCAACTACTATCTGGCAGACCTTCTCGGGTGAGTAGCACAGGGATCCACTGGTTAGTTGGAGGCATCGAACGTCCTCTCAATAATTCTCCTGGTTCGCCCATGTGCATCATTATAACGATTCTCAGCCCCTCTCCTGACATTCCTCACAGGGGTCAGGAACCACAATAAGTCTGGGTAGCCAGAGTCACCTGCAAGTATTGAGGGAGAAATATTAGCATTACACAATGGTCTGGGGTCAACACCAGAAGGCATACACTGACATACATTAGGTGGGGACTCAGCCTCACCAATTAGCCACACCCTGTGCCTCTGTAGTTGTGCCATCACATGTGGAATGCTCCTATTCCTCAGGATGAAGGTGTTGTGCACCGACACAGGATACTTGGCAGTGACGTGGGAGATGTACTGGTCAGCCAGGCACACCATTTGCACATTGAGTGAGCGGAAAAGTTTCCGATTCCTGAACACCTGTACATTCTGGCGGGGGGGACAAACGCAACCTGTGTACCGTCAGTCTCCCCAATAATGTTGGGTATATGTCCCATTGAATGGAATCCTGCCTTCACAGTGGCCAAATCTTCCACCTGGGGGAAAGCAATGTAGCTTCACATGTGTTCACCAGGGCAGACAAAACCCTTGCCAGCACTATTGAGAACATTGGCTGTGACATTCCTGCTGCCATGCCCACTGTCACTTGGAATTAGCCAGTTGCCAGTAAATGGAACACTGATAGAACCTGCACTAGAGGGGATATCCCAGTAGGATGAGGGATAGCTGATATCAGATCAGCCTCCAATTCACCACAAAGCTCTGTGATTGTGGCCCTGACCAGTCTATAGGTGAATATTATATGCCTCTCCTCCAGTGTAGCCAAGTCCACAAGGGGTCTGTACACGGGGGCTTGTCTCTCCCTCCAATTCCTCTGCAGTGGTAGGTATCTAAGGGACACAAGAGTGAGTAGGCTGTCACAATTTAAACAATGGATCCACCACCTCAGCGTACATAGAGCAGCAACGTGATGGGATATTGGGAATGGCAATGTATGTGCAAAAAATGGAAATGACGCAGTTTTCGATTATCTGAATATTGTCCACCACCATAAAATGTTGACTGCCTGTCCTGTATTATAGGGACATGTGGAAGTGAGGTAACTCCGCCGGCGTTGCACGTCATGGCGGAAGGCGATCTTGCACCGCCGTGCTATTCCTCATTGGGTAACATGGGGCTCTATGGAGTACAGTGGCCAAAGGGGATCACCGGCGGCAGTGACGGTGTAGACCGCCGCGGACGTGACCGCCATTTTCTGTCCATAACCTCACTCGATTCCTGACTTTTCACAGGACAACACCTACACTGTGTGTGCTGCTGTGGCCTGTGTCTGGATCCTGCCATGGCCCGTGTGACCAGGGAAAGGGCCCCTGCCTTCACTACAGTGGAGTTGGAGCATTTGGTGGATGGGGTCCTACCAGAGTATGGGCAGTTGTATGAGCCTCCAGACCAACAGGTGAGCACACCTTGGGCACAAGGCATGTGACAGGGTTGCATGAAGATGTGTGTGCAAGCATCGTGTCATTTGGGCGGGTCGTATGTCTGGTGGTAGTGTACATGGTGGACGCTGAGTAATGTGTGCGCCAATGGGGTTGGAAGGGGATTTGTGGGCCATATGTGTGACAGGCTGGATTGTATGTATAATGGTGTCCTCGTGTCAGTGTTTCGTCTGCCGGTCAGTGCCCATCAGAAGAAGGGATTGTGTTGTGCCATCACTAAGGACGTACGGACCCTAGGGGCCTACAGCAGGCGGAGAACTCACTGTAGGAAGAGGTGGGAGGACCTGAGATGCTGGGCCCGGAAGACCGCAGAGGCCTGGTTTTGAATGGCCTCACAATGAGGGCAGGGTGCCCGTCGGACCCTGACCCCCCGATGGCCTGCATACTGGCAGTGGCCTACACAGATCTGAATGGGCACTTGAGGACATCACAGCAGCCACAAGCATAAGGGAATGAGTACAGTGTGCATTACAACTATGATTGGTAGGTGGCATGGGAACCTGGTGCTGGCTGTTAGTTAGTGGGTGCCCCTCAATGCCAGCTCAGAGAACGCAGAGTGATCCAGCTCAAGGGCAATGGGTGTATTGCTAAATCTGGTAACATAGCTAGTTCGCATACCATGTCAGAGAGGGCGTAGGGGGTCCCAGGAGGGGTTCAGTTGGCGGTGTTTGGCTCACATCTTGCTGTGGTACCTAGCCAATGTAATGCCAGTGTGATGCATGGTACACAATCCTGATCCCTGTGTGTGACGGTAATGTGCATGCCATCTGTGGTGTTGGTGCTGTAATTGACCCAGTGCTCCCTTTCTCTCTACCCCCCCTTTTTTCTTCTGTCATCCTGTCCATGTGTGCATTAGCATCATCTGGCGGAGGAACAGGGGCACCGGCGACAGAGGGAGCTGCATCCCACAGGACCCAGGAGGCAGAGTCCACTGACGCCGAGGGGACCAGTGGGACGAAGGGCTGACTCTGATACCTTCTCCAATGGAAGCTCCCAGATGGTCGTGGACACCTGTGGAACCACCGCAGCTACAGGTACAGCTGCCACCCCCGTGCCAGCACCGCCCTCCCAGTAGCCCCTCACTGAGTTGCCCATGCCCGCTTACCCAGTAGGGTGGGCAACTCCTTCACCCCAGGCCCTACCCCACTGAGCTCTACTGCCCTTAGTGTGTTAGTGTGGAGACTATTGACCTCCTGAGAACCATCTCTGTAGGGCAGTCAACCATTGTGAATGCCATCCAGGGGCTGGCATCACAGATGCAGCAATGCAATGCATTCCTGGATGGCATTCACAGTGTATTGGCAGCCCAACAGAGATCGTTCCAGGCTCTGGCCTCCTCTCTGAAGGCAGCCATTGTCCCTGTTCCTACCGTCCCCGCTCCAACTATCACTTCCCAGTCCCAATCTCCTCAACCCCAACCGATCCCCTGCACACATGCAGACAAGCATGCACACAAACCATCACACAAGAGTGGCACACACAAACACAGGCAGCACACTTCAGGCAAGCACTCACACAAACAACAGACAGTTGCACACACAACATCCACTGCCTCCACCGTCTCCCACTCCTCCTCCTCCGCCTCCTCCTCCCTCACTGTCACATCCGCACTCACACCTGCATGCACTGCATCAACAGCCACCATCACCACACCAAGCAGCACACACACCTCACTTGCAGACACCTCCACAACATCCATCCACGCGTCCCCTGTGTCCTCTTCCACCCTGACTGGCCCCCCACACAAACGCACGCACACAGACACCCAACAGCCTTCCACCCCACATCAGCACAATGCCCATGCAGACGTACACCTCCGACAACCAATCCCTCAACCTTCACTCCCATCCCTTCTCCCTCATCCCGCCCCACTGTCCCTAAGAAGCTTTTCCTTGCCCAACTTGACCTCTTCCCTCCCCTTCTCCAAAGCCAATCTTTTGGCCATCCTGGCTAACAGGATGTCCTCTTCATTGAGGCTGTCCTTAATGCTTACAGAGGCACTGGTCTCCCCTGTGGAAGAACCAGGGTGTCTGACTATGATTCGTGCAGTCAGGGTTATGGGAACCCTGTTCTCCCTAATTAGGATAGGAGGGGTGAGTTCATCCTCCTGTTCACTAATTTCCCCTTCTGAAGGATGATCCTCCATATCAGAGGGGTGGTCTATTGTGAACTCTGCCAAGAGCTCCTGGAGCTTTGCCTTGGTAGGGTTGGACCCAGTTTTAATCTTTTTTTTTTACAGAGAGCCCTTAACTCTGACATCCCTAGATGCAGGTAAGGGGTGAGGTTGAGTTCCATCACTGTCTCATCTGTTTGACTCATTATCACTCTAAAAGTTGGGATTACTTTTTAAGAATCTAAAAAATACTTCTAGAACTTAAATCCTAACTTTTACAAAATGTTAAACTTCAAAAGAAATGCTAACAGGGACTTACACAAGGCCCTAGCAGGACTTTTAAAAATTTAGAAAAATAGTCAAATTGCAAAAATCAATTTCTAATGACAATTTTTGGAATGTTGGCATGTGATTAGGTATTGGCTGAGTAGTCCAGCAAATGCAAACTCTTAGACCCCACCACTGATCCACCAGTGTAGGAAGTTGGCTCTGTATATACTATCTCAAAGTGAGAGATAGTGTGCACAGAGTCCAAGGGTTCCCATTAGAGGTTGATACTGGCAAAATTAGATAATATTAATGCTCTATTTTGTGGTAGTGTGGTCGAGTATTAGGCTTATCAGAGGGTAGTGTTAAGCATTTGTTGTACACACACAGGCAATAAATGAAAACACACACTCAAAGACTTAACTCCAGGCCAATAGGGTTTTATATAGAAAAATATTATTTTCTTAATTTATTTTAGAACCACAAGATTCAACTTTTAGGTAAGTACATAAATTGTAAGATACTTCACACAGGTAAGTATAGAACTTTGATTTAAAACAGTAGTATACACAGTTTTGGCAAAAATGGCAATAAGCTATTTTAAAAGTGGACACTGCAAAAAGCAACAGTTCCTGGGGGAGGTAAGTACTAGTTAGTTTCTCAGGTAAGTAAAGCACTTACAAGTTCAGTCTCCTGGGCATAGGCAGCCACCGTTGGGGGTTCAAGGCAACCCCAAAGCCAGCACACCAGCAACACAGGGCCGGTCAGGTGCAGAGGTCAAAGGAGGGCCCAAATAACATAGGTGCCTATGGAGAACAGGGGTTCTCTGGTTCCAATCTGCTAGCAGGTAAGTACCTGCGTCCTCAGGGACCAGACCAGGGGGGGTTTCTAGAGCACTGGGGACACACACACACAGGCACACAAAACACAGCCTCAGAGGCACAGGGGTGGCCGGGTGCAGTGTGCAAAGTAGGTGTCAGGTTTGTTGTTGAAAACAATGGAGGGACCCGGGGGTCAATTTGATGATGCAGGCAGGGCACATGGGGGCTTCTCGGGCCAGTCACTGACTGGGCCAGGATGAGGGCCGCCTGCTGGTCACTCCTGCACTTGTAGGTGGTTCCTCTCAGCCCTGGGGGCTGCGGGTGCAGTGGTTGGTCCAGGCATCGGGTTCCTTTGTTACCAGGCAGTCGCAGTCAGGGGGAGCCTCTGGATCCTCTCTGCAGGCGTCTCTGTGGGGGTGCAGGGAGTTCGACTCAGGGTGTCCACGTCGTTGGAGTTGCCTGGAAGTCCTCTCTGCGTTGTTGGTTGTCCTGAACTCGAGCCGGGGGCATCCGGTGCAGAGTGTGAAGACTCACGCTCATGCACCTATGCCCTCACCTGTGGTATAGTGCACCCTGCCTTAGGGCTGACAGGCCTGTTAGAGGGGTGACTTACCTATGCCACAGGCAAGGCGTTGAGGGCATGGCACTCTGAGGGGAGTGGGGAGTCATTTTCTCCCCACCAGCACACACAAGCTGTGAGGCAGTGTGCATGTGGTGAGTGAGGGGTCCCCAGGGTGGAATAATACATGCTGCAGCCCTTAGAGATCTTCCCTGGCCACAGTTCCTTGGTACCAAGGGTACCAGCTACAAAGGACTTTTCTGTGTGCCAGGGCTGTACCAATTGTGGAGACAAAGGTACAGGTTAGGGAAAGAACACTGGTGCAGGAGCCTGGTTAGCAGAATCCCAGCACACTTTCAATCATAACTAGCATCAAGAAAAGGCATAAAGTTAGGGGGAACCATGCCATGAGGGGCATTTGCCTACATCCTCTAAGTATATACTATTAAATTATATGACTGACAGGGCGTGTCTTCGGGCGTCAAGATGGCGGTCGCACTTTGAAAGTGCTCTGGACCCCTCCGTCATCCACCCGAGACAGTTGCCATTCTGAGCGTGCTCCTGCACTACTGATCGTCACCGTGGACGCTTCAACGGGTGTGGACCAGGAAGCGGCGAGCACCGAGGCCGCGGCACCCCTGTAAAGGTTGAAATTCGGTCGGACGCAGCGGCCAACATGGCGGCCGAGGCCTGTGGCGGCCGTAGTGGTGCACACACCCATCGGAGGTGCACCTGAGACGGAGGAGCTGGGTGAGCCGTGTGGGCTCGGCTCGGTCCGTGGCTGCCAACTAATAAGGACCCTGGTGAAGATTTGGAAGGGGGAGGCGGAGATCGGCTGCCCCCCGGGATTGCAACAAGGTGCTCCCTCTCCGCGGCTGCCCCGCGCGGAGAGGATCATCACCCCTCGCCCCGGGCATTTCCTCCCAGGTGTCCGGGCTTTGTCGGCGTACTCCGCCTGATTGCCCCGCGGGACGAAGCGTGCAGGCCCGTGCGGAGCGCTCTCGCGGTGAGGGCACCGGGCGAGTTGTGCAGGCCCGCCCGGTCCAGCGCAGCCGAGTGGTAAGTTTGGTGAGGCTCTGGGGGGGGGGCGGCAGACGGCTGCCCCCGGAGATGGGGGCGAGGCATTCCCCATCTGTGGAGCGTCCCCTGGGGCAGTAACCCCCTCCTGGACACACATTCGGGATCGTGGTGTCCCGGCCTCAGTGGATCAGCGGGAGGAGGCCTTTCCCCTTCTGGGCTGCCTCGTGTGGCGGAGGCTGGGTGTCGGCCGGGGGCGCCTTGAGAGACCGCTGGCGTGTGCGGTCCCGTTGCGCCCCCTCCTCTGCATTTGGATGACACAGAAGAGCAGAGGTGGGTGAAGGAAAAACTGGGCCTGCTTTTGCGCTGTGGAGAGCGTTGGGGCCACGACCTGAGACCGAGAGATTGACGGGGCTTGTTGGATCGGTCCCCGGACCCTGGTTGTACTCGGGGATAGAAAGACTGGTCTCTCCCCCCACGGCGGGCGGTCAGCTTGGGGCACCTGAGTTCGCCTTCCGGCACCGGGCGTGTGGCCTTGCGCACACCCTGGTCTAGCTCTTGGAGAAGCGGGAGATCCTGAGGCCCACCGGTCCTCCCGGGTGGCGGCGGAATCGGTTGTCTCATCATCAGGGAAGAAGAGATACCCACTTGATGCCCCCCCATTCTAGTTGCGTGAACGTCTGCTCTCCCTGGGCTGGTGGAGCCCCTAACAGCCCGAATTGACAGGAATTAAAGATCCCAATCCTGTTGAGTGTCTTGCACAGCTCTGCTGACCCCTTATGAGACCATGGGGAAGGATAAAGCAACAAAACACCCGTCAGCATCCCAACAAAAGATTGACCAGTTCACAACACCGGCGGCCTCTAGGAGTGATGGAGATGTCCCCGCCGGAGGCCCCCGCCTCACCTGACGGAGTAAATGCTATTCTACAAGCGATCCAATCCTCGCAACGTGCTGTGGAGACTAAAATTGGAGAGGTGAAGGAGGATGTGGGCCTCATAAGACAAGATCTCAGAAACACGGTAGGTCACATTACCACCGTGGAGGCCCGCGTCTCGCAAACCAAGGACTACCTGGCTGACCTCACAGCTAAAGTATCCCAACTACAAGCCCGTACCGGAGAGCTGCACCAACGCGCAGAGGATGCAGAAAGCCGCTCCAGACGCAATAACCTCCGCTTCGTTGGTTTTCCGGAAGGTGCGGAGGACAACAAGACATCTGATTTTCTGGAACAGTGGATCAAGACCTGGATGCCGGAGCACACACTCTCGCCCTGGTTTGCGGTCGAGCGGGCGCACAGAGCCCTGGCCCTGCGGCCTCCTCCTGGCAGGCCCAGAAGACCTATAAACGCACGCTTCTTTAATTTTAAGGACCGGGATAGCATCCCAAGGGAAGCCAGGAGATCCGCTGATCTCTGCTGGAACAACAACAAGATCTTAATATTCCCTGATTATACCAAGGAGGTCCAAGCCCGACGCCGGTCATATGAACAGGTAAAACAAAAGCTCTGGGCGATGCAGCTCTTGTACATGCTCCTCTTCCCTGCACGCCTAAAAGTTATCATGGCAGGCAAAACATTCTTCTTCGATTCACCGGAGGAAGCGTGGGACTGGCTGACGGAGGAAGGCATGGGGAGACGGAAAGGTCCCCCGAGTGTGGGTGCCTCATCTAAAAGCGGACCCGGGCCCCAACCGATCCCACAAAGAAGCCACAGGCGCACCAGGTCCAGGCGGGGAGGGAAGAGAGTATCCAATGACCCGCCTGGGTGTGACCCTGGTCTGGAAGCCGGTCCCCTGGCGAAGGTGACTGATGCAGAAACTCCGGGATCCCGTTCCCCTGTGCGGATGTCGGGTAATGACAACTTGAGCCGGTCCCCTGTACTTGGATAGCACCAAACTGGCGATCCAGAGGGATCCTATGGATGACGCTTGGCTCTGTAGGACACCATCAGGCATAAATCGAAACACTTCTGCAGATGTCAGCCGCTGCTCCACTCGCCGGCTGGTTCGCCACACTTGACTTTCACTGTTTAATGGTCTAATAATCCGTCTGAATGGAGGGGTCCATCACTTCACCTTAGTGACAGCCTACCTGGCTGCGTTACCTCGTTTGGGTAGTTGGGCGACAGATGCTTCGGGGGTAGAAGTATGGGGTGGGGTGGAGTTGGGGGCGTGAAGTTAACCATGGCATTCAGTATTGCTATTTTAATAAGTTGCCTTTTCCTTGTTTTTGTTTACATTTCTTTTACTTGGCTGGGATGGCCGATCTCGGGCCCCTTGGTAGGCTCCCAATATCAAATTGCACCGACACAATGGACAGGTGGCCCGCACTAACTCAAATACTGTCATGGAGCATAAATGGACTGCTGGACAAAATCAAGAGAATACAGAAGAAGCGGAGGGGAGGACCCTATACCTCCACTGGATTAGTGATAATAACAATACAAAAATCAAAATATCCAGCAGGGATGAATATATACCAAATATCTAACCGAAAACTAAAATTTTTCACTGAAACATAATTTCTTTATTCCAATTAAATCAATTCAATTATAGGGCCAACAGATCACCTAATCGCCTAAAAACATTAATACACAAAATCTAATTATATACAAATCTCACAAAAAACACAACCAAAAAATTAAAAAAATTCCCTTAGGGCAGCGTGATATATAAAATGTGGGCTGCTTCGCCATCCAGTGGCAAGCACTCACCAATAAAGGTAGTGGCAGTTGTAGAAGGAAAGTATCTCGCACCAGTGAGGCAAGTCAATCACTGAAATAAATGTCCGATACAATACGCAGGTTATTCAAATCCCAATGTTCAGGAATTCCAACAGTCACTCCATGGAAGTTATAGTCGACGCGTTTCGGCCTTAACAAATCAGGCCTCCTCAGGACAGTGGAAACAGTGCCTTGAACTCAATACAATCTTGGGCTGCACATGCGATGATATAATAAGGAGCACAGCCGCGCTGCTACTTTACATTAAGAAGCTGGCAACCGGCTTTAGTCCAAAGGTTAGAGCTTCCTGAGTCCCTATCCTGAAGAGGCCTGATTTGTTAAGGCCGAAATCGACCAAACCACTACTGTGGTAATCCCCAAGACCCAGCCCCCGTTGCGCAGCTGCTCAGCATACCGGCCCATCTCCCTTTTGAACACCGAAATCAAGGTGCTGTCAACCATACTTGCCACCAGGTTAAAACCTGTTCTCCCCACGCTGATACACTCTGACCAGTGTGGGTTTATGCTCTCAGGCAGTACCAGACACTGCATTAGGCAGCTGCACACAGCTTTGGCACACCGTGAGGTCTTGTCCCGGTCACCACTGGCTCTTCTCCTCTTAGACTTCGAAAAAGCCTTTGACACGGTGGACTGGTCCTATTTGGAACAAGTCCTCCGACACAATGGGATTGGGCCGAAGTTCCGGGGCCTCGTAAAGCTACTTTACTCCAATCCGACGGCACGTGTCCAAATAAATGGGGTGGTCTCAGATCCGTTCCCCATACGTTGCGGTGCCCGTCAAGGATGCCCTCTATCCCCATTGCTGTTCGCACATGTGATCGAACCCTTTGGCGAAACTACTGAGAGAGGACCCCCTAATAGATGGTTGGGCACGGCCAGAAGGTCCTGAGGACAGAGTGGCACTATACGCAGATGATGTTCTCGTTTACTTCTCAAATCCAGCCACAAGTGGTCCATGGATCCTGCAGTGCCTGGACCTCTTCTCCCAGGCTTCTGGTCTTACTCTAAACCCTGGAAAATCCCTCCTGGTCCCCCTACACCTTTCCAGAGAGTGCATCGACTGGCAACGTAATATTCCGATCCGGCGAAACAATTTTAAATACCTAGGCATACACGTAGCCTTGTTACCCGTGCTAGCATGGGAGTTAAATGTCTCACCTCTTACTAAAACAGTTAAAGAAGACCTCCAAAAATGGAGGAACTTACCCCTCAACCTGCTTGGCAGAATTGCACTCTACAAAATGATGATACTCCCCAGATTCCTATACCTCCTGTAGAATTTTCCACACCGGTCCCCCGAAAGTGGTTCTCTGAAATGGAAACAGTGGCGCGTCGGTTTTTGTGGCCCGGCTCTCGCCCTAAATTGGCCCTTGTCACATGCCAGAGAGACACCTATGATGGAGGGTTGAGCATGTCTAATATCCACCTCTATAACCTTGCTACCCACCTCCTAGTGATCAATGACTGGTTGGGGGGAGGTTGGTCTGATCCTGCTTACAGGCGTGAGCTTCAGACACTTGGCCACTCCGGAGTCTTTGATGCCCTATATGGGTGCCGGATCCCCCTTGACACCCCGGAAGTCACGAGGGTAGTGCTGCTGGGCTGGCGTGCGGCCCAAAAAGTGACAGGCTGGTGGGAGCGTCTCACCCGGCAAACCCCCTTGTGGCAGGAGAGTCACATATGAGAGGTCTCAGCACTAGAGGGATTCCGGAAATGGGACAATATTGGGATATCCACCCTAGGAGACGTCTGGGGAGAGTCACACATGCGGTCCTTTGCGGAATTCCAAGAAAACTTCTCCCTAAATAAAATCCAATTCCACAAGTATTTACAGCTCAGACATGCACTTCTGGTACATGTCAGACCAGGGGACAATGTCCCTGAATGCAGCCCTATGGAGGCAAAAACCCTGATGGGTGGCCTCGGTAGGGGAGAAATCTCTCAGCTTTACCGCTCCCTGCTCTCTAACACCGCCCCCTCCCTTGTGAGTCTTCACCAGAAATGGGAGGGCTGGGTGGGCCCTATTGAGGAGACAGACTGGAGATATGTGTTGATGGCCCCTAGAGCCCTATCCATGTCGTCCCGATTTCAAGTACTCCAGACATTCTTCCTCCACACAGCATACCTCTCACCTGAAAGACTCTTTAGGGCTGGCCTGCGGCAGATATCCGTTTGTCCTCGATGCTCCAGCCCTGTCGCTGATTTTTTCCACATGGTCTGGGTATGCCCCATCATATCGACTTACTGGAGGGCGATAGTGGGAGAAATCTCGAGGGTTCTACAATCAGAAGTGGAGGTCGCCCCCCTTCCCCTCCTCCTGGGGGCAATGGGGGAGATGGAACTAGAAAGAGCGGATCGTATCTTTTTAGGAGTGGAGTGTCTAGTGGCAAAAAGGGATATCATGATGGATTGGAAGGCGGGGGCAGCTCCCACGTTGACCAAATGGAGGCGGGGTGTTGATTGGTGTGCGCTATGTGAAAAGCCCGTGTACGAGGCCAGAGGATGCCCAAACAAATACAACAAAATATGGGGGAAATGGGGGAGCATGTGGGGTGCCTGACCGGCTTCGGAGTGGGACCCTCCCCTGGCATAAGGTTACGGGGGGTCGCCTCTTGGCGGGGGTCCTCCTGGCCCTCCCGCCTCAACTGTCCAGAGCCCGCGGATCACGATATGACTTTGTTATCCAAGCACCACCTAGTCAATTATTTGCATGCTCATTGTGTGCACATAGCTTTTAATTCTGAAAGGCACAGGCCTCTGGTCAAGTTTCGGTCGTCCCAATTTTATAATATTTGTTATCATGATATTTATTTATGTCACATCAGTTTTATGTCAACAGTTTGGTGTGCCTTTCTTTGTATTTGGAATTTCTATGCATTCCTCCTTTATAAAAACAATAAAAATATCTTTATCAAAAAAATATATATATATACGACTGATACAGCAGTGTCCTTCTTGTGGCCATGCTTTGGTCAGGCCATAATTAGGCAAAAGAAGATTGTGGGAGTGTTAGGTTCCGTTGATGAGTTTTCCACATCTAATGTGGTTGGCACAAGTTCTCCAAATGTATTTTTTCTTGTTTTCAAATGTGGTCTAGTGTTTAGAGCTTCGCCCGCAGGTACAGCAAGTTCCCGGCCATCCTAACTGGAGAGCGAGGCCAGAGATACTTCAGTACATGAGCTGTCTCCCCTCCCTCATAACCTATTCCCATTTTCTGGTACTCCAGTGAGCATGGTCATATGAATGGCAATAATACTATGCAAATATCATCACTCCACTGCATACAAAACAAGCATTTGCAATGCAATGGGTCTGGCATTTGCTCCAGTTAGAGCTATTGGCATTGTAAATTCCTAACTGGACTTTTCTTGCCACATAAATTGAAAATGAAAAGTAAAAGATTAGTTAACATAAGCAAACCAATTCAAAGTGACATGGCCACCATGAGCATGAGTGTGAAGGAGAGACACAAAAAGAAAAAGAAGTTCGCTCACGGTCAAACACATCGGCAATTGTGCAATTATTCATGTAACAGGGGCAGTCTGCAATGTGGTAACAAAACCGCCCCAAGGAGGGACAAACATCACCAGTTAGAGCTATTGGTGTTGTAAATTCCTAACTGGAATTTTCCTGCCCCATAAATTGAAAATGAAAAGTAAAAAATTAGTTAACATACGCAAACCAATTCAAAGTGACATGGCCGCCATGTGCATGAGTGCAAAGGAGAGACACAAAAGGAAAAAGAAGTTCACTCACAGTCAAACACATCGGCAATCGTGCAATTATTCATGTAACAGGGGCAGTCTGCAATGCGGTAACAAAATCACCCCACAGAGGGACAAACATCAGCATACATAACAACAGGTAATAAAGTAGAGTTGGTAGATTTTCCCTAGAGACAATTTACATCCTGGCAGAGAAAGAGAGAAAAGACAAATATTACTGCACAACCATCTACTCCTCAAGTACCCACACATACTGGATGGATTTGGCACGAGAGTGAGTGAAAAGTTCAAAATGTACATTTTATTAACAAGAGATTTCACAAGAAGGAAATACACTGTTAATAATTGCATGGCCAGAATGCTGAACCAATGACTCGCAGCTTGTGAGCTGTTAAGCCCCATCAAGGCTCAAACCACTTTACAGGCCATTAAAAAACCTTTCATGCGAGAAACACACAAAACCATTCACACTGCCAAGCATGGACCCAGCACATTACAACACTCACTTCAGCCAACCACCCCATTTAGGGTCCATCACTTTCATACGCCCACAGGACTGACACAACAATCAAACCACCTGGCAGCTTACGAAGTGCATGGGCTTTCTTTTGGCTGGCAATGTATGTGTAGTGACCAGCAGCAAGTCTTTACACACACACTGCCAGCCAAGTTCCAGTCTACACACATCTCCATCCAAGCAGCAGTTCACACACATCGTCAGCCAAACCCCAGTCCACACACAACCAGCCAAGCATCAGTTTACAGACACTGCCTGACAAGCACCAGTCCAGACACACTGCCATCACCTTTTTTTAACAAAAAAGAAAACAGAAACCAATTTGAAAGTGATTAAAAACCAACCATGAATATAAACACAACACGTCTAACTAACTACATCAAAATGCTGGCAACTGTGAAACTGATAAAAAAATATAAAACAGGACAGACCAATCAGTTCACTTTTATGCTCACGGTTTCTTCCAATAATTCAGTTGCATGTGGTATGATTTAAAACATGCGAACTCACAGCCCAGGATTAGAAGGACACATGGGTTAGTACATGCAATTCTCCTTTCGCATGCCACTTCAGACCATGACTCTACGTCTCCTACAGGGAATGCTTTTTTGAGTGTGTGAGAAATGTAATCAGGAAAGCGGCGAGCTTTAAATCTTGGCACATCCTCCACCACTCGAACTCTAGGAACACTTGCTTGCTCAACTACAACAAGGCTTCCTATTACAGATTGCTGAAACTGAACTAAAGTAATCTTTGAATCTGGAGAACAATCCCTAAATACAACAAAAGCATTGAAGGTTGCCAAATGAAACAAAGGGACAGCCAACTTTTTATACCAAATTTATGACTTACGAATAGCACTGTAAGTCTCCAAACTCTGATCAACTCTGTCTATACCACCCATGTGCTTGTTGTAGTCTAAAAGGCACACAGGTTTGTGCACTTCAGCAACCTGAACCCAAACAGTCACAGGTGAAGTACTTTCATAATGAATGGTTGTCAGCATGTGGACATCTCTCCTGTCTGAAAAATTCAAAGCTATAAGTTCATCACTATGCAAGGCACTGCACTGTCACCTCTGAAGTTTTTTACATACAAACGCTTTAGGGCAACCTTTACGTTTGAGGCGGATTGTGCAACATGCAACAGTGTCCACTTTGAACAATTGTGTGACCAATTGCACACTAGTGTAGAGGT
Source organism: Pleurodeles waltl (assembly GCF_031143425.1). Lineage (NCBI taxonomy): Eukaryota > Metazoa > Chordata > Amphibia > Caudata > Salamandridae > Pleurodeles > Pleurodeles waltl. The sequence goes on from NC_090447.1 coordinate 434,545,313, forward strand.
TATCTACATATAAACAATGACATTTGTTAAACAAAATCCTCTACCAAGTTCCCACACAATTTTCTTACTGTCTCCAAAAGTGGACAGACAACCAGAGGGGTCAATATAATCCCTACCAGTGTACACCCTCAAATTACAGACATACCCAGCACTGCTTTCAGACATCATATACATCTTAATTCCATAACACACCCTCTTGCTAGGAATGTACTGCCTAAAAAACAAACAGGCCTTGAACAGCACCAAAGATACATTCACTGCTATTTCTTTTCCTGGAACATAGATCTCTGAAAGGCGATCTACAAAATGGTTAAGGACAGGTTGAATCTTGAAGAAAAGGTCACAATTACGGTGATCGCATAGCAGTGTTGAAGCATTATCTTCAAAATGCAGCATCCGAAGCAGAAGCAAATACCGATCATGACTCATGGTTGCAGGAAAAAAAGCAATTGCCATCAAGGGACTAGTAGATCAATATGAAGACAGCAACAGCTTCCTTATCAAGCTTATCAAAAAAGTTAAACCCAAGAAATTCTTCAACTCATCCAGATTTGTGGAAGTCCGCCGGCTGGCTCTACAGTGGGGTTTAAGTCTGGCATTGTTCATATTCCAAATAAGTCTGGTCTACATTTTACTAAAAAATGCTTCATCTATAAATAACTGAAAGAAATTTATAGGCAAAATGTTCCAGTATTGACTCTACACCCTACAATACCACTAAAAGCAGGCAACACTGCCTGCACCCTGTTTGGGGCAACCCAGAGTTCAGCACTTCCAATGGAAAGCCTTTCAGCCCCAAATGCCTCTAGCTGCACTATCAGCATATCAGTGTCCTCCTCTAAAAGGCTCACTTTCTCCACACTGAGAGGGGCTTCATCATTAAATGATTCGGCTCAGACAGAAAATTCACTGCCAGAATCTTGGATTTCCTCCTCTGAATCAGATGTAGAGTCAGTGGTGAGAGGAAGAATCGAAAAGCAGACCAACCACATGCTGAACAGTAATCCTGCTGTTAGCCATAATCCTTACTAAGAAATGTAACACAACAAATAAGTCAACAATAACCAAGTAATAAACAAACTGTGGCTTTATCAAACAGAAAGTAAAACGACTTGAATATAGTAATCTGAAAGGAAAAGACAATCAATACAAAGCACACAAAGACCTTATACTCAAATACAATACCACTCACCTGCCAGAGGCAACAAGAATGAGGAACAGCTTCACCTATTCTGCACAGGCATATCAAGCACCAGAAAAGTACCACTGGAAAGGAAAAAACAAAAACAACATTACACATATCACAGACAGTATAGAATGTGCACAAATCAATACGTTACTTTGAAAGACAATCACACAAAAAGCTAAAGATTCAAACATTAGTACAGCAGTCAAAAACTATGCAAACAGGCTAAGGATACACATTAGATGAAAAGATTACAAAAAAAGTTGCTTCCCATCTACAACTCCACAACCACAGATCTGCCAAAGCTGCACTAGCAAGCAGGATTTACCACCACGACAACAGAAATTATTGGCGCTTCAATAATAAAAAAAGGAAAATTAAACTATGGATAAAAATAACAAAATTTTAAAAAACGCTGATATTACCTCAAAAGGAAGTGTGACAAAGGCAAAAAAGACACCACCAGATGGAAGTAAACCTTACCCCAGAAGCAGATCCCCCACCACATACATAACCTTTTTCCCAGGTGACTCTAGTGTTACCACCTAGCCAGAGGCCATAAAAACTGCTCTTACTACTGGGGGGGTGGGGGAGTTCAGAAAAAACAAAACAAAGACCCATTAGGGGAGCAACCAATCTACACAGAATCCCTGGTGTATAGTGGTCAAGTGGGCTTCCTCCACAACCAAAGGGCAGATTGACCTAAAAACAGTTAATCTGTCTCTGAGGGGGGCGGAATACAAAAATAATTATTCCCCAGAGGAGCTACCCTTACCCAAGGGGTCGCTCCCTCAACAACAACAAAAAAGCCCTTGTGGTCTAGTGGGCTTCCCCCTCTCCCCCCTCCCCTAGAAAAGGGGCAATCTGCACTCTGGGAGGACAGAATACAAAAATACATTTTCTCCAAGGGGAGCGACCCATGCCTGTCGCGCCGCACCACGCGGCGCGAGCCGAGAGCTCGACTTCTGCCGGGCGTTCGGCTCGGGCCGCGCACCGCGTTATTAAGACGCGGCGCGCCCCCAGCCTCTCCTGCGCGTTTCGAGGCCCCAGATTTGCTTGGGGCCTCGTTCTTCCTTCTGCCTTTCACTGTCCCAGGGGTCTCTGAACCCTCTTACCTGTTTTTCTTCGTTTCTTTGTCCTTTCTTCTTTTTTGCAGTCTGTTGAGTGCCTTTCTTTATGTTTTTTCCTCCTTCCCAGATTCCTGTGCTTTCCCAGCATTCCTTGTTCCCTATTCTCTATGGTTCCTCTACTATTCTGTTCTATGTATTGTTTCCCTATCTAAGATGGTGTCCTTTTACTTCCTGTGGGTCACTTCCTGTTTTTTGGTATATAAGGGCTGTGTTTTTCCTCTTTCTTTGCGCTGCAACACTTTCTGCTCAGTTAGTGTCTTCGCTCCTGATTTCCTTGCCTTTTGGTTTTGGATTCAGCATTCTGTGTTTTCTGATTTTTGCTCCTTTTGGATTCCTGTTTGTTTGTTCTTATTTTTCTCCAGGAGTCTTCCTGTTTGGAGGTTTTTTCCCCTTTTTAAGGGGTTTTTTCCCTCTGGCGCTACTTTCTGAAGGGCACGGTCTGTTCTTGGTGTCTCCATTGCCTACAGCACCGTGGCTACCAGAAAGAGTCGCCCCTTTTTGGGCCAAAGCCGAACATTGAAGATTCACGCCACCAGATCTGCAAATTCCAGGCGCAAGCAGCACGTGAGTCGTGACAGATTGCAGCGCCAAACCATTCCGACGTCCTCAAACACCATGGATAATACAGTGGCGGCTGCTGCAGATCCGGAGCAATCTCTGTTGACCACGATTCAGCAACAAGCCCAGGAATTGCAACAACTACGTAATGAAAATGCTGCGTTACGACAGGCTTTGGCCCTCCGCACCAGTGATGTTCCGACAATCTCCGCTTCTACCCCTTGTTTCTCTGGTGAACCAACCAAGCTTCGCGAGTTCTTGGATGCTTTAACGGTGTATTTCGCCTTCCGACCTACTCAATTCTCCCACGACAGGACCAAGGTGGGTTATCTTATCAGTGCCTTATCCGGTCCAGCCTTGGCCTGGGCAACCCCGATGGTGTCCTCCAACGACCCTGTATTGTCAGACTATTCTGCCTTTGTGAGTCGCTTCAAACAGATGTTTAGCCGTACTGGATTGGAAGCCTCCGCTGAAGAAGCCTTGTGCGACATCCAACAAGGCTCCCAAGACGTCCTGCAATATATAACCCGTTTTCGTCAGCTGGCGGTAGAGACCACTTGGGTGGAACGTACTCTGGTAACATTATTTCGTAGAGGACTTAAAGAAGAAATAAAGGATGAACTAGTGCATTCTACCAGAGCGGAAGATCTTCGTGGCCTGATGGATCAAGCACTGTCCATCGAATATCGTCTTCAGGAACGGAGATCGGAAAAGAAAAGGAGTAGAGGGTTTGCCCAGCCAAGTAGCTCACGTGCATACCTGCAGCGTTCCGAGGAACCTCGCACTCCTGCTAGAGACATCGAAGGGGAACCCATGCAGGTGGATACTACCCGAGGTCCGCTCTCTGCTAGTGAACGAGAAGACAGACGCAAGAGAGGGTTGTGCCTGTATTGTGGTTCTGCTGGTCACATGCTCCGTACCTGTCCAGTACGTCCGTCCAGGCCTTCGGGAAACGCCACCTCCCGTCCTCTGTAAGAAGGGAGGGGACGGGATCTACAGCTATACCTTCCATCAGCTCCTTTAATGACAATACAACTGCCTTGTTCATCTTTCCTGTCCTGTTACAACTTCCTGACGGTCGTCAAGAAAAGACTATGGCATTACTAGATTGTGGTGCTAGTGGTATATACATGGACAAGACGTGGGCTGCTGCTAACCTAGTTCCTACTCAAGCAAAAGAAGTACCCGAACAGGTACACACTGTGGATGGATCTTTGATATCCTCTGGTCCTGTAGACACCACTACCCTGATGTTAAGTCTACAGGTGGGAAACCATCAAGAACACATCTCCTTCGATCTTATTACGTCCCCTAACCATACCATCATTCTTGGAATTCCGTGGTTCATCAGACATAACCCATATATAAATTGGGTTACCCGGACAGTCTCTTTGTCTTCGCAATTTTGTCATGAGAACTGTTTTACTTCCGACAAGTATTGGTCTCCGAAAAGATCCTTAGCTACTGAAGGTGCCACTGGTATGTCCATTAATACGGTCCAAGGGGTCCCAGACCACTATTTGGAGTTTCAGGATGTTTTCCAAAAACCGTCAAAACCTGTGCTACCTCCACATCGAGAATATGATTGTGCAATTCCATTGGAACCCGGCACAATTGTTCCTTTTGGGAGGATGTACTCCCTCACGGAACCCGAAAAGGAAGTTCTAAAGGAGTATCTGGACGAAAATATACAGAGTGGTCTTATTGTTCCATCGTCGTCTCCGGCTGGGGCCCCTCTCTTTTTTGTGCCCAAGAAGACTAAGGATCTTCGTCCGTGCCTGGATTTTCGAGGTCTGAATAAAATTACCATTAAAGATCGTTATCCTTTGCCTCTCATCAGGGACATACTGGAAGCAATCAGAGGGGCCCAACGTTTTACTAAATTGGATTTACGAGGAGCCTACCACCTTTTACGCATAAGAGAAGGCGACGAATGGAAGACAGCATTCAGGACCCCATTTGGCCATTTTGAATATAGGGTTATGCCGTTTGGTCTTACTAACGCCCCCGCAATCTTCCAGAGATTTATGGACTCAGTGTTTTCAGACCTACTGAATCAGACAGTCGTGATCTACCTAGATGATATTCTTATTTATTCTAGAAATCCTGAACTCCATACTTCCCATGTGAAACAAGTTCTTCAAAGACTTTGTGATCATCAACTATTTTGCAAACCAGAGAAATGTGAGTTCGACATGACGGAAGTCAAATATCTGGGCTATCATTTAAGTCCCACCGGCATAGCTATGGATCAAGAAAAGGTACAAGCTATCCTAGAGTGGCCTTCTCCTTCTACCATAAAAGAAACACAATGTTTCCTAGGTTTAGCAAACTTCTATCGACAATTCATTCTAGACTTTGCCAGTCAGACTAGCCACATAACTCACACCTTTAAGAAGGACAATTTAAAGAAGGGGTTTGTCTGGACTGAGGCTGCTGAAGCAGCCTTTCAAAGCTTAAAGAGAGCCTTCACCCAAGCCCCCATCTTAAGACATCCAGATACCACCAAACAATTTATAGTAGTAACTGATGCTTCTGAGAGAGCCATCGGAGCTGTCTTACTCCAACGACAAGAGGATGATGGCCTTGAACATCCTGTTTTCTATTTGTCTCATATCCTTTCCACAGCTGAACAACATTATTCCGTACTTGAAAGGGAATTATTGGCTCTGAAAACAGCCTGCCTTGAGTGGAGACAGTTTCTGATGGGTTCCAAGGAACCATTTGAGGTGAGGACAGACCACCGTAATTTACAATGTTTAAGAAATTTTGTATGCCAGAATAGTCGTCAGGCCCGCTGGGCCTTTTTCTTCAGTCAGTACGATTTTTATATTACATATATTCCAGGATCTCAAAACATTCTGGCTGATGCTCTGTCTCGCCGATATCCAGAGTGTTCTCCTTCCTCATCCCAGTATCTTCTAGAACCCAGTAAGATCATTGGAGTGGCTCAGTCTTTCCTGGAAGAAGTACAACAAGAATACGCCAACCTATCGGACCATGACATAGAAGAACTAAGACCATTATTGTACAAGAAACAAGGATATTTTTATTACCAAGACCTGATATTCCTCCCTACAAACAAGGTGCAAAAGAAAGCATTACAAATGTGCCATGATTCCCCTGTAGCTGGTCATAGAGGTATCAAAGCCACACAAGAACTACTTTCACGATTTTTCTGGTGGCCTACCTGGAAACTGGATGTGGAAAAATACGTTCAGGCCTGTCCCATATGTGCCCAAGTCAAAATACCTCACACCAGACCGGCAGGATTACTACAGCCTTTGCCTGTTCCATCGGCCCCATGGCATACTATCTCTACTGATTTTATGTGTTCACTCCCACCATCAGCAGGAAACCGGGTTATCATGGTCACAGTGGATTCTTTCACAAAGATGGCTCATTTCACTGGCCTAAAAAAGCTGCCTACTTCTCAAGAACTAAGTCAAATATTCATAGATCATGTCTTCCGTCTCCATGGACTTCCACATACCATAATATCTGATAGAGAACCTCAGTACATCTCCCGATTTTGGAAGCATTTTTGTAAAACACTGAATATAAATAGAGCCCTGTCTTCAGGGTTCCATCCTCAGACCAACGGACAGACTGAGCGTCTGAACCAAGGACTAGAGCAGTATCTTCGATGCTTTTGCAATTCTACCCAAAGTAACTGGAGCACTTACCTCTCTTTAGCTGAATTTTCCTACAATAACTCAGTCCATAGTGCCTCCAAGGTCACTCCCTTTTTCTGTTCCTATGGTTTTCATCCTACCTCTTTCCCTACTTCTCCACAATCCAACTCTCCTCTACCTGCTATTACCTATTTCTCCAAACGCCTTCTCCAACTCCATAAACTAATTCGATCTAATTTGTTACATACCAAGAGGTATATGAAGAAGGCTGCAGACAAGAGACGTACAACCAATCCAAATTATCATCTGCAAGATAAAGTCTGGCTCTCCTCCAAATTCTTGCCCTCACGTCTCTCTCAAAACAAGTTCACACCTCGTTACTATGGGCCTTTCCGTATTCTCCAGTTGGTCAATCCTGTCACTGTCCGTCTTCACTTACCCCATACATGGAAGATCCATCCGGTTTTTCATGTTTCTCAGCTTAAACCTTATGTGCCTGATCCTTACTCACGTCAGTTTCCTTGTCCACCTCCTGTCCTTGTGGATGATGTTCCTGAATATGAAGTGCAGGAAATTTGTGACTCTCGTCTTTTTCATAAACGACTTCAGTATCTGATTCATTGGAAGGGTTATCCTCTCAGTGAATGTTCATGGGAAGATGCCTCTTCCGTTCACGCTCCTCTCCTGATTCAACGCTTTCACTGTTTATTCCCTCTTAAACCTGGGCCTTCGGGAGGGGGACCTACTGTCGCGCCGCACCGCGCGGCGCGAGCCGAGAGCTCGACTTCTGCCGGGCGTTCGGCTCGGGCCGCGCACCGCGTTATTAAGACGCGGCGCGCCCCCAGCCTCTCCTGCGCGTTTCGAGGCCCCAGATTTGCTTGGGGCCTCATTCTTCCTTCTGCCTTTCACTGTCCCAGGGGTCTCTGAACCCTCTTACCTGTTTTTCTTCGTTTCTTTGTCCTTTCTTCTTTTTTGCAGTCTGTTGAGTGCCTTTCTTTATGTTTTTTCCTCCTTCCCAGATTCCTGTGCTTTCCCAGCATTCCTTGTTCCCTATTCTCTATGGTTCCTCTACTATTCTGTTCTATGTATTGTTTCCCTATCTAAGATGGTGTCCTTTTACTTCCTGTGGGTCACTTCCTGTTTTTTGGTATATAAGGGCTGTGTTTTTCCTCTTTCTTTGCGCTGCAACACTTTCTGCTCAGTTAGTGTCTTCGCTCCTGATTTCCTTGCCTTTTGGTTTTGGATTCAGCATTCTGTGTTTTCTGATTTTTGCTCCTTTTGGATTCCTGTTTGTTTGTTCTTGTTTTTCTCCAGGAGTCTTCCTGTTTGGAGGTTTTTTCCCCTTTTTAAGGGTTTTTTTCCCTCTGGCGCTACTTTCTGAAGGGCACGGTCTGTTCTTGGTGTCTCCATTGCCTACAGCACCGTGGCTACCAGAAAGAGTCGCCCCTTTTTGGGCCAAAGCCGAACATTGAAGATTCACGCCACCAGATCTGCAAATTCCAGGCGCAAGCAGCACGTGAGTCGTGACAATGCCCAAAGGATCGCTCCCTCAACAACTAAATAAGCCCAGGTGGTCCAGTGGTGTGGATTTCTGCTCCACGATTGCAGCCCCATCCACAATCGTGGAAAAGGAATCCGCTACAGACAGACACGGGGGGGGACATTCTTTCCTTTTCCCCAGTGTGTTTCTGTATTCAAACTTCCCACCAGGAGAAGGAATCCCCTAAAATGGGTCCTTTCTCCTGGATGTGCAAGAAGCATATGGCTTCCAGTGCGACCTGGCACCATCTGATGACGTTGGCACGCCATGCATGCACTGACATCATCAGATTGCCAGGGGGGTTGGGGTGGCCACCCCTAATAAATCCATGTTATGGGGGGGGGTTGCAGGGGAGCACTAGCTCTCCCAACACGGGTGGTGTCAAGAAGGCTTGGAGGCATCCTCAGCACAAGACCACCATGGCTGGGGATGGCTTCAAGCTGTCCTGAGCAAGCACTCAAGGGGTTAAATAAAGCAGTCTGATTGACTTAGACAAAGGTCACCACATCACAGTAATATGAAGCAAGCCTATTGGCTTTGTCATAGGATCATCAGTTAAAAGTCAAAAATCCACATATTAAAAACAACAGCATATCACTGAAATCAGTAAGATCTCCAAATGCAACCTTTCTCTTCAATTGCAATGGTTCTAAAAAATTACTGTCAGCGACATACTGCCAATAAAGCATTTAAAACCAGTATTACATGTGCCTGAGTCTTTCTTTTACACCCTTAAGCCACATAGAATGCAATCATAGAACCAATCAGTAGAGGTCACTGCATTCCCAAGCTGTAGAACAAAAATTCCAACCTTATAAATCCTTAAAAAATAATGAAAAGGTCTTTCCAGGTCATGTATCCTTTGACCAGGGAGACAAAGGGTTAATTTTTGTAGAGTTAGCCAACGGAGACCACTGCACTCCTGAAGCCCCTCAAGTTACTTGGATGATCGTTGCTGGGGCCCCTGCCTTGCTGTGAGCCACCACAAGAAAGAGAAACTCATGTACATGCAGCCCTTGCTGGGCAACATTGAGTGCTCCAGCCGGAACAGTGAATTTTTTATTAGTGGCTCTCCGCTGTGCTTGGGAGAGCTGCGTGTCTTTCTTTCCTTTGTCTTTTCTTGTCTTGGGGGAGCCTGGTGCCACCTGGGACACCCCAATGCACATTTTGTGAGGGCAGCACGGGGAGCCTACTCCTGACTACCCTCCCTGTCGACATTGCTGTTTGCCATTGGGGTAGCCGGCAACTGCATTTTCCTTGTCGGCTCCATGTGGCAGGGTGCGGGTGTCAGAATCTCACCTTGTTTTCTGCAGGAGCAAGAGGAAAACACAACGCTGGCTCCCAACTTCACCCTCAACCAAGGTAGCTGTGAGAAACTGGGGCTGATTGCAGAGGCCCCATAACTTTTTGCCCCCATTTTCCACTTTATGCTGGTGTTTTCCTGACTCTGATGGTGCCCTGGGTACTGCAAACCAGTCCCAGGGCCTGTGCTCTGTGTAAAATGGATATGCAAATTAGGCTAATTATAATTGGCTAAGTTAACCTACCTATAAGTCCCTAGTATATGGTAGGGCATGTAGGTTTAGGGGCCACAGCATAGGTGGTGCACACCTAGGTGCATTGCTGAGGTGCCCAGTGTCATTTTAAAAGCAAGCCTGCCTTGCTGGCTGCTTTTAAATTAAAGTTATATGCAAATTCGACTTTGGAATTAAAGGTACTTCCAAAGTCTTAAACTACCTTATTTTTACATATAAGTCACCCCTAAGGTGTGCCCTATGTGCCCCTAGGGCTGGGTGCCATGTAACTATAAGCAGGGACTTTATAAAAGTAGATTTATAAGCCCTGGTGAGGTAAAAACAGCCAAATTCGTTTTTCCCTCATTGAAGTAAATGGCTTCATAGGCTAGAATGGGCAGACTTTATTTAAAATTTTAAAGTCTCCTTAAATGTTACATACCAAGAATTTGGTATCAAATTGATTGTTATAATAAATCCCACAACTTCCAGTTGTTGGATTTAATATAACTAGTGCAGGTAAAAAGTTTAGACTTTACCTAAAAAGTTGCCAATTTCAGCTCTGCATTGTTTTTGCTGCTGTGCTCTGATTGGCCAGCCTGCAGCAGCTTCTGCCAGGCTACTTTAATGAGGTGTGAAGTGGCCTGACTTCACACAAAGGAATGTGCTTGGGGGAGAGAATCTCCCCTCAGCAGATGGGGAAGCAGGAAGGGGGAGGGCTGCCAAACTGGTCTTCAAAGGCAGAGAAGGACATCTGGAGCACCCAGCAACACCCCCACATCCTGCAACCCCAGACAGCTAGGTGCCCCCTTGATTAGATTAGGAGAGGGCAGGAGAGGGGTGTGTTTATGATTTTTAGCCACACCAGTGGGTGGGCTCAGCCAGATCTCTCCTCCAAAAATCAGATTCATCCATTTTGGATTTTTAGAGACTATTGCCTTCTGGGATGGATTTTTGCCACACTTCCCAGGAAGTGGTCATCACAGGGGGACGACCCTGTCCCTGATTGGAGGACCAGGGCCCCCCTGCTTTTCACCCAGGAGCAAGGATAAAACTGGCAGACCTGCACCCACGCCTCAGATCCCCACCAAATTTCAAGAAGAAAGAACTACAAGGAGAAGAAGGACTGCCCTGCTGGACCCCTGGCCTGCACCTGGACCCTGCACTCAGAAAGACTGCACCAGCTGCACACTTGGGCTTCACCACAAGAAGGACTTTGCCTGGCTTCCACTGGTTCAAGGAGGGACTCCCTGTTTGCTACAGGTGAAAAATTGCTAACCAGAGTCCCCTGCACCAACTCCTGAAAAAGTGACCAGCTGACCACTGTCCAGTGGCCAAAAAGGAGTTTGCGCCAGGTGTATTCTGGGAGTTGAAGTCCGCACTTCCCAAGGACCATCACAGAACTTCTGGACCCTTGGGGTGAGCTGTGGACCCCAAAAGAACCTTAAAAGAACATCTGGGTGAAGCCCCAGAAGTTTGGAAAAGATTGGAGAAATTTTAGAAAAAAGCTCCATAAAGTGACCGACTCGACGCGGAAATTCTAGCCGGCTTGCCTCAACCGCGACCCGGCCTGACTTCGTGGTTCGTCCCGGTCAAGAAAAACATCCGAAAAAAAGACTAAGTCCGAACGTAAAAAGTTGACCGGGACCTTCCAGCCATCGTATCCGAGAAGGGCTCCACGGACGTCGGATCAAGATCCAGGTTTACCCCGGTCGAAGGATTTTCATCTCGAAAAAACGACTAAGTCCGAAGGTAGAAATCACCACCGAGGAAACCGACTTCGCGTATCCGGACAAGGGCTCCAGGAGGTCGGATCCAACTGGCAGGTTCGTCCCGGGGAAGAAAAACATCAAAAAAGAGACTAAGTCAGAAGGTAACTTTTTAACCGAGGCCTCCCGCGACTTGTAGCCGAGCAGGGCTCCATCGCGGTCGGCCTGAAATTTGACTTTGCCCCGGTCCTGGTGCAACCAGATGACCCGATTGGCGCTTTTTGTTTCTAAGCGCTAGAAAATAATAATACTTTAAAAATTCATATCTCCGGTTCCCCTGAACCGATTTTAATCGTTTTTGTGTCATTTTAAAGATAAAAATATAAGCTATTTTTATAAATTGGTTTTGGATTTTTAAACTGTTTCCTGTGTTTTATTTAATTACTGTTGTGTGATATTTGAATGCTTTACACTTTGTCTCCTAAGTTAAGCCTTGACGCTCGATGCCAAGCTACCAAGGGTAGAGCTGGGATTAATTTACTGAGACCTAACTGTACTTTTGTGGAGGTTTGTGGCTTGTTGCTAGGTGTAGGTACCTACCTGCCCTATCAATAACCCATTTTCCAACAGTAGCACAACATCATCAAAACGAACTCAGGAGGACAGGGAAGAGGGGAATGGAAGTGAAAAGAAACAAGTGTCCGACGGAGACTGTTCTGTGGTGCTAGTGTCTACCTCAGGCTATTCAAGACTCCTCCTAATAGAAAACTAAAGACAATGAGAGAGTCAGGGACATCACCTTTTTTGGTGAGTGTTAATGTACATATAATTTCTATGTGTAACAGAATACCTAAACAATTCCCCTGTTCCGCTTATCAGTGGAAAATGATAAATGTCAGCTAAATTATGATTTGGGTGTATCTAAAGGAAAAAGATAAAGAGTACGTGTATATATGGGAAGGAGCAACAGGACGGATTATAGGCCTTGATCCAACCATGTTATGAGTACCCCTTGGGGGTATGGGTTCCAATATAATTATTGGCAAGGTATGGATGCCTAGAGATGGAAATTATGTGATAGCAATTCATAACGCTTTGACTGTTGTGAGTTACCACTCCACTCCCAAGATACCTTGATATAAATGTACATTTGTTCATGATTTTTATTACTGTGAATTTTATTATTAAAAATTACAAGGACAGTAAATGTGATTATATAAATTGCTAATAATTCTAATAGTAATTATGATTATATTAAGTACACCAAGTAAAATGTATACTTTTTTAAAGTAATTTATTTTTCCAGAGCTGGTGGTGAATGGCCATGCAGCATCATAAAGAAGACTGAAACAAGCATATCCTTTCCCACAGTGTATAATTTATTTATGGTCAAATGTCCAACATGGAGTTACGCTGATAAGCCCGCAGGACTACTCATCTTGGAAAACTTTGTTAGAGGCAGCTCAAGTAAGGAATCGCATTCAACTGTTAGACATTGCGAGAAATGTGGAAAGCAACAGGGTTCCCAAAGTATTTTACCACAGGAAGTGCAGGAGCCTGTTTATTATGAAGATAGTTTTACAGGCTATTAAGCAAAATGCTGAAGTAAGTGTCAGTGATGATGCTGGAATGAGTGTGGCACAAGTAAATGCTTAAACAGAAGAGCATCACTAAAGTCAGACCTGTGTGCTGAAGAATGTATATTTTGTGGAAAGATAAAATGCTATAATGGAACATCAATGCATTAGAAATTAATCAAGGCCATGGAGCTTAGAGTTGACAAAAAGGCTTCGATAGTGTGCAACCATTAATTGTGATTCAAAGTTCTTAGCAGTTTTTGGTAGGCACAGAGTGGCTGCAGAAGCCCATTATCATGCATCTTGTTATAGGAACTATGCAAGGGTTAAAGCAAAGGAGGATGATCATGCATCTAGCACTCAAACCAATGATCACTTCAAAAATATGAGAGATGAAGCATGTGATTAACTATTCCAATACATTAGTCCTTTGATTATTCCTAATAAAGAGATAATACATGCAACGACTCTCACTGAAAGGCATGGAACCCTCATGACACACTGAGGAATACAGGGAATAGATGAATCAACCAAAACGCATGGTAGAAGAAAATTGGACTCCAAATTCAGTGACAGCCTCCATATATTCCCAGACAAATAAGGAAAATTATTGGCCTGACCTGATAGTGTCATGCTACAGGACTTTGTAAGAGAAAACCAGAGTTTGAAGAGAATTATCAGTTTTAAAGGTTAAGGCAACAAACATAAACACAATCATTGATCATACAACATTGTACATAAGAACAGTGATTAAAACAACCTTGACGTCAACACAATAACTATGTCATCCATCAGATGTTGATAAAGATTCATTTACAGTGCATGATTACCTTAAATGGTTCCTATTAAGACTTCTGACTGGTGATCCTGAAAACACAAAGCCGTCCAAAAGGGTTGCCTTACTTATGCAATCATTCAGTCAGGACATTATGGGGGTCATTCTGACCTCAGCGGTAAAAGCCTCTTACCGCCGGTCAGAAGACCGCCATTCTACCGCCACGGCCGCGGTAACCCGCCACGGTCATTCTGACCCACAACTGCCAAGCTGCCAAAAACCCGACATCCACGGAAGGCCGCCTCATCAGCGGGCAGCGATAAACTGGAGATGACCAAACCTCCACCGCCACGCCAACACAAACACGCCCATGCCATTACGACCCACGAATCCACGCGGCGGTCATTCAACCGCGGTATTCCATTGGCGGTACACACCGCCGCGCTCAAAATACACACCCAGCTCCAAAACCCAGCCACATTGGACAATTTGAAATACACACACCTGATACACATACAAACACCACCCCCACCCCCACACATCCAAGCAACTATAAAACACACACCCACATCACCCACAAACCCCCACTAGTTGGAAATCGGAGAGAAGGCGATAGAGAGAGAGCGAGCGAGCACAGCAATCGAAAACCCCAACACACACAGGAACCCAACATCATCAACCACACCACATCTACGCACACATCACCACACACCACCACTCACATCACCACAAACACCACCCCACACCTCATCCACACCACCCCATGGCACCCCAAAGACACCCCAGGTTTTCGGACCAAGAACTCCGGGTCATGGTGGAGGAAATCATAAGGGTAGAGCCCCAGCTCTTCGGCACACAGGTGCAACACACCACAATAGCCAGGAAGGCGGAGCTATGGCAGAGGATCGTCGACAAGGTCAACGCTGTGGGACAGCATCCCAGAAACCGGGAAGACATCAGAAAGCGCTGGAACGACCTACGGGGGAAGGTACGGTCGATGGTCTCCAGACACAACATCGCTGTGCAGAGGACTGGCGGCGGACCACCACCCACCCCTCCCGAATTCACAGCATGGGAGCAAGAGGTCCTTAACATCCTGCATCCTGCGGGCCTCGCTGGAGTAGGCGGAGGAATGGACTCTGGTAAGTCTAGTCTCAACTACTCCCCCCCCCAACCACCAGCATGCCAACCCACACCCCCACCCTCACCCCCAACCCCCCAGCACACATCCTTCCTGCCAATGTCTCACCAGCACAACCCACCCAACCCAAAACCAAACCCTGAATGCCAACACAAACCATGGACACCCATCACCTATGCATGACCACTGCACATACCCATCCCCCCCACAAGCCACCCTCACAACTCCTGCCACAAGGGAATGCCAGCACTGGGGGACAAGGGCACCCACACATCGCACACCATGGAACACACAGAAGCAATAACCATACTCTTTCACCCCTGCAGGGCCCGAACGCCAACACACCGGCCAGGAGGGTCCAGATATGTCCATCCCACCCCCAGAACAGGCCCCCAGTGAGGACAGCAGCTCTGTCGACTTGGAACCTGATGACCAGCCCGGACCATCGGGGACCTCTGGACAGTCGGTTCCCCACACACAGACACAGGCCACAGCAGACCTAACCCCCTCTGGGAATATCAGCACAGCTCCCACCCAGCGGGCCCATGCCTCTGTCTCCAGGACAGGTCAATCAGCGGTGTGTCCGCCACTACAGGGCACCCAGGCTGACCCAACACCCCAACAACAACAGGGACCTGGGGGCAGTGGTAGTGGGCACACCGTCCAGGGGACAGAGGCCCGGGGAAACAGGGCAACTGGGAGAGCTGCAGTACGACAGGGGGGGGAGGACAGGCCCAGGGAACCGACTCTCCAAGAGGCCCTCACCACCATCATGGGAGCATACCACCGCTCCCAGGAGACGATGGCGACGGTAATGGCCAGGTTCCAGGAGATCCAGGCACAGCAGGAGGAACGGTACATGGGGTACAGAGAGGAGCTCAGGAACATCGTCCAGGCCCTGAACCTAATAGTCACCACATTGCGGGACCATGTGGCACCCCAAAGGGCCCCTGTCACCAGCCCGGACCAGGAACAGCCTACCACCTCCACCGGCGCTAGTGGACAGGAGGCCCCCACACAACAACGGGCCACCAGAACCCCACCTCCTGCTGAAGATCAACCACCCCGCAAGAGGAGCCTGAGATCACAAAGGAAGACAGAGTAGGATGCCAAGACCCCCGCCAGCCTAAGATCCCCCCGGATGTCATTCCACTGTCCCACATCGTCACCCTGTCCAACCTTGAACTGCCCCTGCTCCATCCTTCCACAGGCGTATGGACAATGCACCTGTGCGACCGAGAACTGGACTCTGCCATGAACATCACTCCACCCCCACCCATCACCGTTTTACTATCATGGACCTATATGTAGCACTTTAAATAAATCACTTATTGCACTTAAAACACTCAGGAGTCTGCTTGTATTCTTAACAAATGTATTACACATAACGGTTCAAAAATGTACAGTTACATTGTGATAACAACATACCAATGTCAATTTGCTTTACTCCATGGCCGAACAAACCAGAAGTCATGCAGTGGGTCATACAGCTCTGAAAAGCCAAGGGAAAGTCACAATTCAGTTGAAAGGAACTGGGGGGAAACACAGAAAGTAGAGATGCAGGAGGCCAGAAGTAAATGTAAAATGCCGTGGGGGATTTTTACCTGGGTGCTACTGAAAATACTGTTGTATGACCATGTCCCTGTTGTCCGTGTCGTCCCCGTCGTCTTCCTCCTCTTCACTCTCCACAGGCTCCACAGCTGCTACAACACCACCATCTGGACCATCCTCCTGCAGAAAAGGCACCTGGCGTCGCAATGCAAGTTTGTGAAGCATACAGCAGGCCACGATGATCTGGCACACCTTCTTGGGTGAGTACATTAGGGATCCCCCTGTCATATGCAGGCACCTAAACCTGGCCTTCAGGAGGCCGAAGGTCCTTTCTATGATCCTCCTAGATCGCCCATGGGCCTCATTGTACCGTTCCTCTGCCCTGGTCCGGGGATTCCTCACTGGGGTCAGTAGCCAAGGCAGGTTGGGGTAACCAGAGTCACCTATTAGCCACACACGGTGTCTCTGTAGCTGTTCCATCACATAGGGGATGCTGCTATTTCGCATAACATACGCGTCATGCACTGACCCAGGGAACATGGCATTTACATGGGAGATGTACTGGTCAGCCAAACAGACGACCTGGACATTCATCGAATGGTAACTTTTCCTGTTTCTGTACACCTGCTCATCGTCTTTTGGGGGTACTAAGGCCACATGGGTCCCATCAATGGCACCAATGATGTTGGGGATATGTCCAAGGGCATAGAAGTCAGCCTTCACAGTGGCCAAATCACCCTCCTCAGGGAAAATAATGTAGCTCCGCATGTATTTCGTCAGGGCAGCCAACACTCTGGACAAAATCTTAGAAAACATAGGCTGAGACATCCCTGATGACATGGCCACTGTTGTCTGAAAAGACCCACTTGCCAAAAAATGGAGGACTGACAGAACCTGCACCAGAGGGGGAATTCCTGTGGGTTGGCGGATGGGGGACATCAGTGCTGGCTCCAGCTGGGCACACAGTTCATGTATAGTGGCTCGGTCAAAGTCGGTAGTGAAGTATTATATGACGTTCCTCCATTGTCGACAGGTCCACCAGCGGTCGGTACACGGGAGGATTCATCCTTCTCCTCGCAAGTCCCAGCGGACGGTGCCTAGGAAGGACAACATGGAGCACAGAGTCAAGCAACCCACAGGTACGTAACTACAGCTTGCACAGTACACGATTCTCAATGCATTGAATGGCTTGTATGAGTGGCAATGCAAGGCTTAGGCCTGTGTGACGCAGTAGTAATTAAGCCCTGTGGTGCCTTGTAATGGCGGCTGCCTGACCTGAGAAGTGTGACAGTGGGATGTGAGGTCAATGCGCTGGCGTGACACACCGTGGCGGTAGGCGGTCGAAGACCGTGGCGCAAAGCCGCATTGGTTAACATCGAACCCTATGGGTTTCACGAGCCAATGACTAGCTGCACCGGCGGTCGCGGAACGCACCGCGGCGGTACGCGCCGCCGCAGGCGTGACCGCCATTTTCTATCTGGTTAATCACTCGAGACCTGATCATGCACAGGAGAGGACCTATACTGCAAGTGCTGCTGTGACCTCGGTCTGGGAGATACAATGGCTGCTGCGACTGGGGAAAGGGCCCCTGCCTTCACTACAGAAGAGTTGGAGAAACTTGTGGATGGGGTCCTGCCACAGTATGCGCGACTCTACGGTCCTCCAGACCAACAGGTAAGTACACTGTGTGCACGTTGAATGGGCTATGCCTGGGTTGTGTATGGTGGATGTAAGATGGTGGGGTGGGGGGACAATGACGAGTACAAGGCACGACAGATGAGAGCATGTGCCACATGGCAAGGTTGGGGAGGGGGGGCCAATCGCATCTATCATGCGGAAAATTGATGATATTCCAATTTCCACCCTGTACATGTCAAATAGGTCAGCGCCCATCAGAAGATCGACATTTGGCGTGACATCGCCAAGGAAGTCCAGACCCTGGGTGTCCACAACAGACGGGGCACCCACTGCCGCAAGAGGTGGGAGGACATCCGCCGTGGGACCAGGAAGACCGCCGAGTCACTGCTGGGGATGGCCTCCCAACCTAGGAGGGGTGCCAGTCGTACCCTGACCCCCCTGATGTCCCGGATCCTGGCGGTGGCCTACCCCGATTTGGATGGGCGCGTGACGACATCACAGCAGACACAAGGGGGTGAGTACCAGCACATTCAGCTATCTTTACGCGCAGTGGAGGTGCCTGGGTGGGGGAGGAGGGCTGTGGGTGACATTAGGCCAGGGCGCTTTCTGTATTGTATTCCTCTCCTTTAGCCATGTCCCTGTGCCCCCGCCCCCCACCTCTGTACGGTGACAGGTACAGCTAGCCATAGTCCTGCATCACCCATGTGCGCGTTTGTTGTCCCTAGACCTGTTGGCCCAGTCACAAGTACTCAGTAGTGTACCCTGATTGCGCGGCTTAGTGCATGAGGCTCCTGTGTCTGTCCTCTCCGCCAACGGTGTTGACAATGCATGTACTCAACCTTTTTTTATGTCTCCCCCCACCCTTTTTCTTTATCTTCTTGTGCATGTGTGCATCAGCATCATCAGGCGGAGGAGACTTGGCACCGGAGCACGAGGGAGCTGCGACTCACAAGGCCCCGGTGGGCCATGGCACAGACACCGAGGCCACCAGTGATACGGAGGGCGAGGGGAGCTTCACAACGGGGACCCGTGGTGAAACCAGCGACACCGACACGTCCTCGGATGGGAGCTCCCTAGCGGTGGCGGCAACATCCGTGCCCCCCACCTCTACAGGTACAGCCGCCACCCAGCGCACCAGCTCCGCCCTCCCAGCAGCCCCTCAGCCTACGCTCCGTGCCCGCTCGCCCAAGAAGGCGGGCATCTCCTTCGCCCCAGGCACCTCAGCCCCTGCCCCTGTTACCCCTGCTGCCCTCAGTGAGGAGGTCATTGACCTCCTGAGGACCATCATTGTTGGGCAGACTACCCTTTTGAATGCCATCCAGGGGGTAGAGAGGGAGGTGCATCGTAGCAATGCATACCTGGAGGGCATTCATTCGGGTCAGTCTGCCCATCAACGATCGTTCAATTCTCTGGCCTTAGCACTGACGGCAGCCATTGTCCCTGTTTCCAGCCTCCCTCTTCTAACTGCCTCCACCCTGTCTCTGTCTCCTGTTCCTCTGCCTATCCCATCCACACCATCAGACCAGCCTGCACACACCTCAACACCCAAGGGCAGCTCATCCAGACATAAGCACCACAGATCACACAAACATTCACCCAAGCAACACCCAGATGCAGACATGCCAACAGCCACTACCACCTCTGTGTCCCCCACCTCCTCGTCTCCCTCCTCCATCCCTGTGACGTCTACACTCACACCTGCATGCACACCACCAACAGCCAGTACTTCCATCACCAGCACACCCTCCAGTACAGTCCGCACACGTGCAGTTACCACCCCCACTGCCATTTACACGTCCCCTGTGTCCTCTCACACTGTGTCTGTCACCCCCTCTTCCAAGACACACAAACGCAGGCAGCCACCCACCCAACAGCCAACCACCTCACGACAGCCTGCAGCCCATGCACCTTCACCCAAGGACAGCACACCTGACTCTCCTACAACCACCTCCTCTTCCTCCACTCCCATAACCACTGCACCTACCGTTTACCTTGGTCCTAAAAAGTTTTACCTCTCCAATCTTGACCTCTTTCCCTCACCTGACCCACCCCCTCCATCTGCTAAGAGTCCCAAGAGCACCTCAGCCACCACCAGCCCGGGTTCACGTGTCAGCGTAGTCCATGGATTTTGGAGTCCCTCCTTTGCCAGCAGTGAGACATCTGTCAGCAGCAAGGGGACAGCCAGCCCCCCCCCTGGAAAGAGGACCCGGAAAGTGAGGGGCCGCCGCGAGAGGAGTGCCACGGCTGCCCCCAAGGACCAAAGTTCGGACACTTCACCTGCCACAACATCCAGGGGAGGCAAGGCCCAGAGAGCCACAGCGAAGGAGGGCAAGGGCAGCAGGGCGGAGAAGTCAGGCAGCAGGAGCGCGGACCAGGAGGGCCCCACAAGCCCCATCCCGGGTGTGAGGGAGGACACCCAAGGGCCCAGGACACCGTCACCGAAGGGTCCAGCAACTGCACGGTCGGAGGGCGACTGAGCAGGGAGTCCTGCCCAGGTCTGACTCCCTGGAATTACAGGACAAGCACCGCTGAAGAGGGCCCCGCCGTCCAGAAAGGCACCGCTGAAGAGGGCCCCGCCGTGCAGGAAGGCACCGCTGAAGAGGGCCCCGCCGTGCAGGAAGGCACCGCTGAAGAGGGCCCCGCCGTCCAGAAAGGCACCGCCGAAGAGGGCCCCGCCGTCCAGAAAGGCACCGCTGAAGAGGGCCCCGCCGTCCAGAAAGGCACCGCTGAAGAGGGCCCGCCGTGCAGGAAGGCACCGCTGTCTCAAGCACCGCTCCGCTGGGCCCTTCCTGTCAAGCACCGCTCCGCTGGGCCCCGCCGTCTCAAGCACCGCTCCGCTGGGCCCTTCCTGTCAAGCACCGCTCCGCTGGGCCCTTCCTGTCAAGCACCGCTCCGCTGGGCCCCGCCGTCTCAAGCACCGCTCCGCTGGGCCCTTCCTGTCAAGCACCGCTCCGCTGGGCCCTTCCTGTCAAGCACCGCTCAGCTGGGCCCCGCCGTCTCAAGCACCGCTCCGCTGGGCCCTTCCTGTCAAGCACCGCTCCGCTGGGCCCTTCCTGTCAAGCACCGCTCCGCTGGGCCCGCCGTCTCAAGCACCGCTGGCCCAATGACAGTGCCGGTTCTGTGTCGTGCTAATGTTCACGCTGCACTCGGGCCACCCTGCCTCCTCCATTGCCTGTGGAGACTGTTATCCACTTGATGGACTGTGACTTTGCACTCCCCTGGATATGACAGTGGGCAAGCCACCCACTGTAGAGACTTGAGAGACTGTGGCTTTGCACTCCCCAGGATATGACAGTGGGCAAGCCACCCACTGTAGAGACTTGAGAGACTGTGGCTTTGCACTCCCCAGGATATGACAGTGGGCAAGCCACCCACTGTAGAGACTTGAGAGACTGTGGCTTTGCACTCCCCAGGATTGAACAGTGGGCATGGTGGCCCCTTATTGGATCTGGCGTTGTGGACTCATGTGGCTGTGGTGCCCCCCCTTCCCTTCCCCCTGAGGTGCCTGTAGTTTTGTCATCTGATGCCCCTGCAGTGTTCTCTCCAACGGACTCAGGTCTCCTGTGTGGGCTTTGCCCATGTGTTGATACACTTTGGCCCATGGACATTTGCAATTTCTGTGACTGTGTGGGACTTTCTGCCTCTATTTCTCGGTCACGCAATGTTTACATTTGGAATTTTTTGCATCATTTTCCTATTTTACCATGTCTTCAATGAACCTATTTTTTACATAAATGTTGTTTCTCACTTTAATCATATCTTTTCGTTATTCCGGGCGGTTTGGGTGGGGTCACTTTGACTTGGTGCTCTGCATTGGTGTGTCGATAGTTGGGGGGTGGGTGTAATGCGTATGTGTGTGCCCGTAACCCTTCCTCCTCCCCCCCTCCCCTGTGTCGTAGGTGCGGTACTCACCGTTGTCGTCTGCGCCGGAGTTCGTACTCGTGGTAGATGAGCAGGTAGACGAGAGCAGGTAGGATGTTCAATTCGGGCTCCATGCTGTCCTCCGTCCTCGTGGAGTGTATAGAGGTGAGCGTTTTCCCGTTCCTAGTCTGTTTCCGCTGTGTTTTTATCGGCGGGGCTCCCGCCCCGGAAAAGGTGGCGGATTGGTGAGTTGTGATAGGGTGGGGGGTACATTGTCTGCCGCCTGCCTGTTGGCAGTGACCGCCGCGCTGTTTGTCGGTCCCGCCGTGGCGGTCTGAGTGTTAAAGTGGCGGGCTCTGTAGGCGGTTCCCGCCAGGGTCAGAATTCCATTTTTTGAACCGCCAGCCTGTTGGCGGGTTGGCCGCCGCTTTATCACCGACCGCCAGGGTCAGAATGACCCCCTATATATAGTTACAAATGGCCAGCAGAACTCCCCCCCCCCCAGCAGTTGTTGCACCAGTACGCCGTAAAAACACTGAAAGGCAATGTTGAAATATGTTGAAATAATTTGCACTCCCATGACTTGGTCATGGGATGTCAACTGGAAGAAAACAATACTGCCTTGTGTCTTCAGAAACTTGATATCTAAAATAAGCAAATTCTTCTTGCTGACAATCAGCCTCATATCTTCACTAACTTAACATGGGATAGCATTGATAGGCTGGAAGAGACTCTTACTTGTAAGTGAATAACTCATCAAGTTAACGGTATAGTTGTGCACCCCAAGTTGTTTGGACCATAACCTTTTAAGGCTCCTCTCACAAGCATTGAGAAACAAAAGCAAAGAACATTGACCACCACAAACACTGAAGAATTGTTCAAGTATGTATCTAGTGAACGAGTTGGGCCTCAGCCATGGATGACAAGTACAGAAGTCATGACGGAATGTATTGCACAATTGAAGTTTGCACAAAATAAGAACATAATTGTCAACACCAGAGCAGTACGTGCTCTATTGGAGACAAAAATGCAAAAACCCAGCACTCTCAAAACAACGTAACTTATGCATTGTGCTGATATGTTGTGGTTTAACCTTTTGCATTGCAGAGTTCAATCCTGAAAACTTATTTTTAATATGCTTACAAATACTGTTCCTTTGCAATGTATTGCTGCAGGTTTTCAGAGTGTGTTAGGGTGTGGCCCCTTTCCATGGCCTTCCAGAGACTTTCCCTGCAACATGCCTGGGCATGGGTTCCAGGAATAGATCCCAAAGCAGTTTCACTTCAGCAAAAGCAGCATTATGCAAGAGGTCATCTAATCTCTATTGGTATAGGTCTTTTGCAAAGTCATTACCATCCTCAATAAAGGAGTAGACTACCAGCATGTTTTCTTCGTAATTCTTCTCCACCGAGGGGATAAATTCCAACCAAGCAAGTCTCAATATAGCTTCATACACGCATTTGTGTCCGCCCGCCGGCCCAGCGGGGATGTGGGCCGCAACATGGGAGCCGGCTCCAAATGGAGCAGGCGGTGTTGCGGCCGTGCGACGGGTGCAGTTGCACCCGTCGCGCTTTTTACTGTCTGCTATGCAGACAGTGAAAAGCTGCATGGGGCCCTGTCAGGGGGCCCCTGCACTGCCCATTCCAGTGGCATGGGCAGTGCAGGGGCCCCCAGGGGCCCCACGACTCCCCGTACAGCCAGCCTTTTCCTGGCGGTTCAAACCGCCAGGAAAAGGCTGGCGGTAGGGGGACTCGTAATCCCCTGGGCAGCGCTGCAAGCAGCGCTGCCCTGGTGGATTATCACCACTGGGGCAAATGTGGCGGGAAACCGCCGGCCCTGGCGGTGCGACTGCGGTGCTACAGCTGCGGTCGTAATCTCCTCTGAAGCAACGCCAGCCTGTTGGCGGTGCTTCAGCCAAAACAGCCCTGGTGGTCTTGGACCGCCAGGGTTGTAATGAGGGCCATTTTATGACAGCTGAACACAGAAGCTTCTTTTTGGCTCAGATAGGGGAAATGGTTGATAACAACAGATCAGATCTTACTCCTGCAGTCCTACATAAGTCACAAATTGAAAAAGATGAAGATACTGTTATGAGAGCTGTTATGAGAGCTGTTAGTCTGGCTGAAAGCTGGATAAACCCATTTGTTGGACCACATGATCTCATTAGTCTCTCCACAGCAAAAAAGGCATCTCAAGACATACTATCTGACATAATGAAGACACATGAAATAGGTGAACAGTGAAACAGTGAAAATTCTGCATATAATCTATATCAATATATAAGGAATACAATACCGTTTTATTGTTATTATATTAAGGACTATATTCTTATTATGACAATAAATAATCATAATTATTTTTAGATTATATTGAATTTAACCAATCTGGTGGAATTAGATTTATTTTTCCACATATTATGATGAATGTGTATGCTATTTATCAAAAATATGAAAACCAATATTTTTGTTCAGCTATGGTTGCTAATTCAATAAAATCAGACAAAAGACAAAGAGTGATGACTTGCTATCACATATTTTCCATCTCTAGGCATCCATGCCTTGAAACAAAATCATGTTAGAACCCATCCCCTCAAATGCCACCAATGGCCTAAATTAGGGGTCCTAGCTCATGGCCTATTAACACATGTGCTTCCTATAGCAAAGCACACCTCAGGTTTTACTGTTCCTTTTTGTAGGAAGGCTCGAAAATATTGACTAGAAATTTAGCCAAAAGAAAGAAATGGAAAGAAAGGATACAACATACATTCATACATGTATTTCATTTTCTAGTCATAAGTCAAAAAGCAAAAATAAAGAGCCTTAAAAAGTGCACAGATATTAAAATAATGTGTAACATTTCCATCCATAGAAACCATCACATTCATAGTATTTCTGTCCTTCTAGGTAAGCCATCAGAGACTAGAATTCATAATACAGAATCTACAGACAAGATGCAAGTTCAGATAAGTATAATTCTGTTATCACTTTTCAAACATGTGAGTACACAGAGCACATTACCCCCAACTTGGTATCTGCTGAGTGTCAATGATATAACAGGTTTCTTCTTTTGCTTGTTTTCATTGTTACTTTCATTCATGTTTTTAATCTTGGTCTTCATCCTTCTTGTACTGATTAAAATTATGGTGTGTAATGTGTGATGAATACCCAATTTTATACATATCTTTCTGTTCTCTCCAACCTATGCTGGTGCCTGTATGTAGGCATCTGTGCCTGGATAGTGGAACCCACCAGTCACTATCAGAACAGTACGGCTTAGAGCCCCCTTCGGGGAGCCGGTCAGGCGTTGCAGTGCCGGCCTGGCGAGGAGCATTTCCTGATGATGATGCTAGTCATCCATTGTGATGCTTGAGGGCTCTTGCTCCTGAGACTTCAGGTCTCCTAGGATGTTAGAATAGTTTGTAACAGTGTACCCTTATTTATATTACTATAGTTGGGAGACTGTACACTGGACCATATAACCTCCCGGTCCCTTCCCCCCTTTTGTATTCAGATTCTTCTTTTGCTTTACAGGATATCCAGGATCGAGCGAGTATCCGACAAAGAGGTCAAAAGAAATCACAGCATGAGAGGGACCCGATGAGGAACCACTGAGAAAGCCAAACCAACTTGCAGGGAATCCAGAAGCAAGGAAAGTGAAACTGCAGGCAGGGAACAACTAGAACGGCAAGCAACTTCCTGTCTGACTACACCCATTTACATTAGACATGCTCCACTCTTGTTGCATCAGGAGAACAGATCATGACAGGCATGACAGGGGGACTTCATGGTGTGCGCGTCACTTCCCCCACACACAGACATGGGAAGTGGGGGGAGCACACAGGCATTGGGGGTGCGTGGCAGCACTCCCTCATCAGTTGCCGCTCACTTAGAGGTCCACATCTTTCCAAGTTTATAAGTAGGGCCCAGTTGGTTTAATTTTGATGATCCTGGGTTGTTTTAGTCCTGATGGCAAGCTCTAACCACCTGAACAATTTTTTCATGCCTCTTTACCTCCAAGAGGGCACATTCTGTAGGTAGTTTCACAGTTCTTTTCTGTACCAGAGTATCCCTATGTGTACATGAGGAGAAACAAGCAGTTATTGTGGAATGAAGAAAGAAGTGGGAGAGTCAGGGAGAGAAATACACAAACGTAATAGAGGCTTGAACCCTGGTGGGATCAGGTACAACTGAGGTGAGAATTGACATGCTGGGGTAATGTGCTGCTGACCTTCAAGCTCAGAAGCAAACTGGTGTAAATGACAGAGGAAAATGGGAAAGGAGCCATTTGAGGAAAGCAAAAGTTCAATTTGAGAGCATGGGAGAGAAAAAGGGGTAAAAGAAATGGAGGTCTTGGATTTCATAGGAGACTGGTGCAAAGTATCGTTGATGGATGACCTGCAAGAGGAGAAAGCTCACAGCCATGCCTGGAGCAGGTGAGAAGTGAGAGCTCCAGCCTCACACCACATACTGGAAGGACAATAAAATATCTTCTCCTTACTCACTTGCTTACATTTCCCATAGGATATTGCTCTTGTGAGGGAATACTGATTTAAATTACTCAATTAAGTGCCATATAGCAGTTGCAAAGCCTGCTAGCCCCAAACTCATAGAGTTTGTGTCCTATAAAATGTTTTTTCAGTATGTACTAAACTCATGTTGTCATTCAGTAACTGCTTACTGAACCACAAAATGGGTTTCGAAATGTACACAGAATCACAATTTGGAAGGGGCATGTTTAGAGTCACCCTTCTGAACTGCGATTTGAAATGCTATGTATCAAATAGACAGCTATATGGGGCTCTGTGGCAGACAGGCAGTTGATAAACGGAGTTAGAGCTCAGTGATCTTAGAGGAAAAGCAAGCTGCCTCCCCTTTGGTTAAACATCAAGCTAATTGGGTTGTATTTTGGTCTACAGGAAGGCTTATTAGGCTAAGGTATTGTCAGCTTTGACTTTAGTTGTACATTTGACCTGGATGTAGTTGAAGGTCCGACTTGGGGAAAGATATTGGACTTGTAAAACTCTGTCCTGCGCGAGACCATAAGACTCAAACTCTCTCTTAGATCAGCTTGGATCTATAACCTTGCTGGGTACTTAAACTGGCAATACTGTGTGTTTTCTGCAGACTCTGGCTCCTTTTTATTAAGTCTGAACAATTAATTCAACTGCTTATTCACAAGTAAAGAAATTACAAGCTCTACATAAATGTTTGCCCTGAAGAAGGCATTGTGTAACCATCCAGCAGCAGTAAAAATATGTCTCCATAAACAATCAAGGGTTGGGTAGAACCACTCTATTATATTTCAGTGACTTTCCCACAGAGGCAGAGGTTAATTCCCACCCCTATTTCCAACCCCACATACACACACACACACACACACACACACACATACCTTTTAGCAAAGGGTGGCTTGGATTCTTGTGGGAAACTGCATGTGAGAATCCAATTTTTTGGTCCGACCTCAAATCACCTGTGACTGCCTTAAAGTTGCCTTTAAGTTGTTAAGTAGATTTGAACTGAAGTGAAAGTGTGGGTAACAGTCAATAGATGTTAATATGTTAATAGCTGTTATGTTGTTTTGAGCCCTGTGGGTGATTTCCAACTGTTTTATTATTGTGTTTTTATTGTAAATTGTCTTTTAGCTGTTGCTAATTATTGAATGGTTTTTGTTAAACTATGGACAAACATTTATTATTCACTACCTGTAGTGTGACCAGCTTCACTGGGTTAGCCAATCAGGCCTCAATATAGCTTTATAGCCCGCAATAGCATCAAACTTTAATGGCCGGTATAACCCAGCTACAGAGGGCTACAAATCTATTAGAACAACCTGCCCCATCAGAATGTTCTAATTAGTAAAACAAAGGCCTCACACAGCCCACGGGGGTTGAAATCCTCTCGGGCTCCGTGAGGTGTTTGTTCAAAGCTGTTGCTTTGAACGACAAACATTGTAATGTTGATTCTCCGAGCTTTTACTAGCCATTAGAAGCCCAAACCTTCTCCATTGTCATCAATGGAGCGCTCAACATTCCAATGACCTTATTAATGTTCAAACATTTTAATATCTGTTGCTCTTTTACTGACTAGTAATAGTCTTTGTAAGGAAAATCAGTAGTTTTTGTTGAGGACCTGTAAAACTTCAGTTAAACCAAATAAACTTCACACCCAACTGTTTATCATCATCCTTTGCCAATATTGTGGTGCCTACTCACAAAATGCACTTTGTAGTATGTTTAGTAGTACTGTACATGTACTACAAAATGCCATTCATAAACCAACATGCTGAGACCTCTTAGAGGTAAAAGTGACAGAAATCGATGCAAAATCTTTTTTCACCTATTTATTTCCAGTATAAAAAACGTTTTGAACCCTAAAAGTTATGCAAAGCAGCGCAAAGCACTGCTTTGTGTTACTTAGCGCCAAAGGGTGTTAAACAGGTGGTATATGGGCGTTCCCATGCAACCACCTATGCCTTTAGACGCTAAACCCTGTCTATTAGCATAAGTAGACAGGGTTTATTGCCAAAAAGTAACACCACTGAAAAACATGCGTTAAAGAGGAGGAATGTTTTAATTTCTCCTTTCTTTTCCGACTTTGCATGTGTGCTGCACTATACAGCGCACATATAACGTGGGAAATTTTTTAAAGTGTGTCTATGTACAGTATTTTGTACTGGAAGTATGCTCTTCCAGTACAAAACCTATGCTTCACTCATAGAGCTGGCACTGTGTCACTAAGGTGTGTGCGTGCCGCTCAACTGCTAAAATCAGCACTGGCGGTAGGCAGAGGGGAGGCGGGAGCCCTATTTCTATAAATATTGCGCTTTCCTGCTCACTCCTTCTAATGCAGCGCAGTGCAGATTTGTACAGGGACGGTATAGTTAGGTTCACATTTTACCCATACAAAACCGTCGGAATTCAGCAGTTATACTTATAGTTATACTTCTATTAAGAAACTACACCTTGTTATTTAACGGAACAAGTTATAGATTCTGCAGGTAAGTATAACTATAACTACAACTCCTGAAATTTTATGGTTTCGTATGGGTAAAACGTCAACCTAACTATAACATCCCTATAACTTTTGGAGTTTTTTCCGTGAATTTCTATGTCTTTTTAACATAAAGTAATTTCTAATTACTGCATCTTTTAATACAATTACTGCTGCACGTGGCCAAAGGCAGGATTTGGCCACAACCCAGAGCATTCACCCAACCCACTGCATTGGGCTTTGGCTTGTTAGTTGGTGTTTTGTTTGTTGGATTCTTCAAGAGTTTACACTGGGGAGTTGCGCTGAGCACTACGGTGGATGATCAGGTCTATGGATCAGCCCCAAAAAATATTTGGGCAATTTTTGCCCATAAGGGGTCCCTCTGGGACTCCCCCATCTCTCCTAAGTGGTCAGGATACCTACATTCTGACCGCTAATGTTAGTGTTTTACTGTTTTTCCCTCCCCCAGTCCAAAGCAAGAATGAAAATGGTGGCTACAACTTTCCTCACAGTTTGCAGCCAGCCAAGCAAGGCCTTGCTTTTCCCCCAGATCTGCGGATCCTCCACAAGTGGAAACTTGAAGAGCCCACGTCCCTACATATCTATAATTATTTTTCCTTTAATAACTCCAAAACTACTGAAGGGATTTACACCCAATCACAAAATTAGATCTTTCTGGATCAAGATCCAGCTTTCTGACACATTTGGTGCAATTCTGTTCAGCAGTTTGTGCTGTATAAGTGTCCAAAGTCCCTATGGGAACTTGTATGGGGAAAACACGATTTGGGCTCTCTCCCCTTTTTCTTGGCCCCCCGCTTGATGGACCACCCAAAACGTTCCACACAGCAGCTGAAATGACCAGAATGGGGGGAAATTATATATGTTATATTTTGGGGGCAGGGCACACATGGCTCCCCTCCCAGGCTGAATTCAACCTCGGGGACTGCCACCCCAGGGGGCCCGGATGATATTCAGAAGGGGACAGTGCCATGCTACACCCCTCCCAGGGCTGATTTAGGCCACAGGAACCCCAAACCCCAGGGCCCAGCCTTAGTAATAGTGGGAGAAGGGCATGGGCCCCCCTCCCTGGCTGATTTCAGCCCTGGGGACCGCCATCCCTGGGGCCTAACTGTGAAAAGTGCAGGGGAGGGGGCTGCGGTCCCCTCCCAGGCCATTTTTGGCCCCTGTTACCCCAACTCCTGAGGCCTAGCCAAGCAGAGAACTGGGAGAGGGGCAGCACAGACTCCCCATCCTGGTGCCATTATTGGCCCTGCAGACCTGATCCCCTACGGATGGCTCCAGCTATATCCAGGGATGACCATCCCGGGACATAGCAGTTTCCCTGCCCGCACCAGCGCAGGGAGGGAAACCTGTGTTTGCTCTTGCTTGGCGGGAGCAACTTTAAAGTACCTGCCAAGCGAGAGCAAACACGAAGTCCGCTCCCAGCTGGCAGGAGCTTTGAAAATGCTTCTGCCTGCTGGGAGAGGACATCAGACCTGTTTCCCTGCCCGCAGTGGTGTGGGCAGGGAAACAGATTTGAAGATTGCTCCTGCCTGCAGGGAGCAGCATTTGTAGCTGCTCCCTGTGGATGGAAGCAATGACAGTTGCTGCTGAATGTGGGGAGGTGGCTAGGACCGCAGGGGCCTTGGGGCTGGTCCCACAGCCTTCAACATGAAGATGGTGGGTGCCCTGGGTAGGTACCATGGCACCCACTCTTTAGTGGCTGAGCCCCAGAGGATGGGGTACCTGGGGCTGAAATAAGACTGGTGAGGGGGACCGCGTGGCATTAATTATTGGCCAGGTGCCAAGGCATGAGTCCCCAGGGCCGATATCGGCCCAGGGAGGGGAGGCTGCATATCCTCTCCCCTTTACTCATTAGCTTCCCTGTGCTAAAACAGGCCCAGGG
Organism: Pleurodeles waltl; assembly: GCF_031143425.1. Classification (NCBI taxonomy): domain Eukaryota; kingdom Metazoa; phylum Chordata; class Amphibia; order Caudata; family Salamandridae; genus Pleurodeles; species Pleurodeles waltl. The sequence continues at coordinate 434,576,023 of NC_090447.1, forward strand.
ATAGGGGCTGCATGGCCCCCTCCCCCATTAATTATTGGCTAGGATCCAGGGGATGGAGTCCCCAGGGCTGATATCGGCCCGGGGAGGTGGGCCGCATCCCCCCTTTATTAATTTGTTGGGCTCCAGGGTATGGGGGCCTGAGGGTCGAAATCAGCCTGGGGATGGAGGCGGTGTGACCCCCCTCATTCTTTTAGTAATTGGCTGGGCACCAGGGTATGGGTCCCCAGGGTCAATATCGGCCTGCGGATGGGGCTGCGCACCTCCCTTCCTGTTTACAATATGGCCTGGCCCAAGGAGAGGGGGTACCCATGGCTAAAATGGCCCTGGGAGGTGCGCTTTGTGCCACCCTCTCCCATAATTACAGTGATGGGCCCCAGGGGATGGGGCTTCCGATTTAAAAAAATGGTGCAGGGAGGGGGCTGTATGCCCCCCCTGCCAGGTTGGCTGTAGGCAAAGCCTTGTGGCAAACCCCCCGCTGCGCACAGGTGAAGGCCACACAGGTTGGTTTCAGAGCCTGTCGCAGAGTGGGACTGGGTTAGCCCATAGTGATGAAATATTACTTTATGTTACAAAAATAGAAATTCACTGAGAAATACAAAGGTCACAGAGAAGTTATAGTTATGACCTAGAATTTAAAAAACTTGAAAATGCACTAAAAATAAAAGGTTACTGGAACTTTATAGCTAGGTTCAGATTATACACACACAAGACCATAGAAATTCTCCAGTTATAGTTATAGTTATCTCAAATAACTATAATTTTTGCTGTAAAGTAACTACAACTCACACCCTTGCCATGCACTGCTAATTACCCCACATATGACATCAGTCATGACATCTTCTATGACATTATTGATAATATCACTGCATCGTTTGCAATAAAATTACTGATGGAAAAACTGTGTGTGGCAGGAGTATGGGTTATAGTTACTGTACAGCACGAGGTATAGTTTTTTTAAATGGTAGTTCCTAAGTATAACATCCCTGTAACCTTTGGTTTTTAAGTGAAAATATGCGTTTTCATTTTATATATATATATATATTTATATATATATATATATATTATTCAGTATGTATTTTTTGTTTAAATGCGGTAACTCAATAAAATGTTTAAATATTTAATAAAAACAATAAAATGAAAATTTACCAAAGAATAATTCAATATTAAAATGATAGTGAGGATGTAATTATTGTAATATTATTTTAAATAATATTGATTCTAAATTAAATTAATAGATTTTTATGTATTTAGTTCTTTACAAAATATCCAGTTTGGTGAATTATTGTGCTGTATCTTTTTTGTTCTATGTTAATAATTTACAGAATTATTTTACAATGAATATTTGTAATTTTGTTCAATACTTATTACATGTTATGTTATCAATACTTTAACACAGGGAGATCTCCACTCCTGTGGTGGTGATCTCTATCTACATGTGAAACGTTGTTACAAGTAACTTTACTTCCTTGAATCCTGTTCTAGAAGCTCCACCTCCAGCTTTTAGGAGGTGAGGTGTAGACATGTAAGTCAGCAACTATTGGTAATTGTATGCTCTGAAATGGTTAATAACAAAAAAGTGTAAAGGTACTATCAGGTGCACAAGTAAGCGTCCACATGTGTTAATTTACATGTGTAAATGTACCTTTGTGAAATGGTCCCATTATCTTTAACTTCATTTCTGAATTTTTAAGTCATTCACATCAAAAAGAACTGATAATAATCATGTGTTAGGTGAATTACTAACAAAAGTCCAGTGGTGTGGTATTTCACCCGCAACAATAACTATGAGTGATGTTCCATATTTCACAATTCCATGTGTCTTCTGGCCTTCTGGAATTAGTGGTGCACAAACTTTGGACCCAATACTTTTGAGCATTTACAGTGCTGCAGGCATCATCATTGACTGGTTGTCAGACTTCCACCCAACCCATGCTGAAGTCCAGGGGGGCAGACTATGCTCCTCCCACAAAGGCAGGGCCTTTATGACATTCGTAATAGAGTTAATTTAACCTTCCTCAGCTCCTGAAGAAATAGCTTGATAGTTTCCTTTATAAGAAGAGGCCTATTGAGAAAGCAACCTTCCATAGAGTCTGAAGTATGTAGACAAGTAGACATAAAACATCAGGTAGCCGCCAAACAGGGTTCTATTTGTAAGAACCTGGCTGTGATAGACCTCAATTATATCCCCACCAACCAACATAAAAGTATGGCTTCCAAAAAAAACCTAAATGCACCCTTTGACTATTTGTCAACTTTGAGTTGATTGACCCAAGATAATTGTGGAATAAATGTAGTCAAACATCAATCAACCCAGACCTTGTTGGATTGCTCAAGGAGTTGTGCACCAATTAAACTGCACATTGGTGGTAGGACATCGGCAAAAAAAATGTTTAATAACAACCAGAGTTGAACAAGGATGTTTTCTGGCACTCTTAGTTTTTACCATCTACCTCAATGATATGCCAGATGCAGTTGTAGCAGTCCAGATGCCCAGATAACTGAATCTAGGCAAGTGCTACTGATCCTATATGCAGATGATTCAGTATGGTGTTACCTTTCTTAGAATTCAATCCAGACAGCAGTTGAAATTATGTAAGACTGCTTCAATGAGAATAAAGTCAAGATACATACGAATAAAATGATGATCTGGGGCTCACAAAATGCCGAGACAAAGCAAAAGATCATTTTAGATTGAAAACCAATAGAAAAAGTGAAATCGTCCCCTCCTGAAGTTGTTTTCTAATGTTATATTGTGAAAAGGTGGCCCAAGGGCATCAAATCACTTTACTGGAGAACCAGAGTACATTACACACTTTTCTTTAGGCACTGGAAAATTGAGTGACTTTCCAAGAATCATATAATATTGAGCAGAACCTGGAATTCAAACTGTAGTACCACAGTTATAAGGTTGGTAGCTCCAGTTGTTAGACTTCATCTCATCATTCCTTTGTGAAGACCATTTAAATAGAACGCACGCCTAAGAGGTGATATCAAGAGTACAGGTTCAAAATGTAATTCTCTGAAGTGTATGGTGCAATTATGCTCAAGTACATGCCAGAGATCCAGCGTGCAAAAGTGGTTGGCTGCTTTGTTGAACAGTGACCTGGGGCCTACATTCTGAGAAATATCAATTGTCAAGGGTAGTAGAATGCTTTTTCAAAATAATTTTCCAAGTTCTACAATAGAGCAAAACCCTCTTTTTGACCCTGATCCTGAGTAGGGCAGACAATTGTGAGTTATCTCTGCCCATGTATGGCCTACAATCTAGTGGTCCTTCAATGAATGCTGAATTTGCTTTGCTTCCAAAATTACATTAGGTATGAGAGAGATGGGAGCAATGTCATACATGATGAGTCTAGCTGAGCAACCCCATGGGATGTCACATCTTTTCCCAAGGCTTATTGGAGACTGTCTGTGATCTTTGGAAGCCTGTGCACACATTCGGAGAGTGAATTGCTAGGCATTCTGTCCACAGTGTTGCTGGGTGTCCTTGCCATTTGGGCTGTGATAATGGTTCTATGATCACGATAATGGAGAAGGGTACTTCTCATTCAGCTGTTGGCCTGGGCAGCGGTGCCGCTGAGAAATCCAGTAACAGTGAAAGGTTATCACACTTGGTCTTCTTCTTTGCATATTAACCAATACATGATTGACTAAGCAAAGGTGCGGTCAAATCTATGAACTAACCTTCCCAAAATAGTGGATTGTCCAAAGAACTATAATGGAGATTCCCAAACCAAGATGTTGCTGTCTAATCGATATATAAAGGACGCATCATGAGAGGAGGATGCTCACAATGCATTTATTCCTAATTTGTCTTCACTTTCATCACCCACCTTTTTCTCTATTTTCATTGTTGATTTTTGCTTCGCATGCCTGGAGTCTATTTGGATTCATCTTATGGATTAATTTGGCCTGGCTCTACTCTTTTCCTGATGTCAGAAAAATGTTGCTGAGTTTTCACCTTTGTGCATGTTTCCTTCTAAGTGGACCCTCTTAAAGAGACACCAGACACATTTTACATGGTATATTGTGCCGAGTGATACCATGGCTCCTGGAAGGAGTCGTCTTTTCTTTCGGTAATCAAGAAGGAAACTGTACAGATCTTCACCACGTTTTGTCCTTGACAGGATCAAGGACCAAGCAAAATCTAGAATTTTGGCCCAAATGTTTACAGTATTTACAGTAAATTGTTAGCAATGTAAAAGAGTATGCATCTCATGACCCATGATGAAGCTAATTCTTATAGATTTTAGTCTTGTCCTACAGAAGCTTTATTTCTTTCACCTGGCAGTGCTTGGTCTCTTTTCATTTAATCTGATATGATCAGTACCGAAGGCAAATGTATTTATTGCTGTATGTGTTTTCAGATAATGCTGAGCCAATGAATGGTTCATTCCTCCGTTAAATAAGACAAAACAATACTCTTTATTGTACTGAAGGTTTAAAGTTTATGAACCTTTTTAGTGGGTCACAGAAGGAAGTAAATTATAATATCAGTCTTACAGTGAAAAGTGAGATATAGAACCTTTGCAATTAATGAAAAATGTCACTAGTCAAAAGGCTTTTGTTTGAACAAGAAGCCATGTATTGAGAATCGGTAGTGTAATTAATAGAGAAAGATATATTATATTCCTCACGGTTTCTGCTCTTGATAAGGTGATTTGAGGATACTCTCCCACTTTTCAAATTATGTCTACATCTGCCATGGGAAACTACCATGTTTTTGAATATATTTTGAACATATGAATACAATTGTACCTTTCAGTAATAAATCTGATTAGGTATTGTTTTATTACTGTACTTATGCATTTGGATGTCAAAGGATCTTTTATTGCATAAAATTTGTTTTTGTTAATACACAGTGAAGTGTTTTATTTGAACAGACCCTTCCCAAGAATTGTGCAATTTCTGAAGTATTCATTTTCTGATGTTATTGTTTGATCCTATTACATATACCTTTTGCCAAGAAATAAAATAGAAGTGGCGCTCTACTGAGATGTCAGTTTGATGTTTAATGTATTGAAAATTACAAATAATATACCATTTTTTCCTGTGATCCTTCCCGGCCATATTGATACCATATTATCAATAAACGTGCCCCAAAAGCTAAATAATGTACTGGTAGAGATGTTATATCTGTTCATACCAGAATCACTTCATCCAACCCAAAAATAAGATAACATGGGAGTGAGTGATCCTGGTCTGCAATGCTTTGCAATTGTACTTGTATAAAGATATGATCATGAAATTTGAATACAGTTCTATTGATAAACTTCATAATTCCAACCACTATTTGTGAGTCCACATGTAGGCTGACAGATATTGAGTTTATTATATTTAGTTGCATTAATGTCAAATAAATGCTCATCCATATTGTGGAAAACAATTACCCATGTACCAAGAAAAAGATCAGAAAACTAAACGTGTTATAAGTCATATGTTTCGATCTAAAAAATAAAAGATCTGGCAAATATATAGCAATAGAAATAGACTACTCAAAATGGCACATCTATACTTTCAAAAAATAGTTTCAATAATTTGCAAACATATGCTTCCCACTTCAAACCATCAAACAGAGCCTCATCCCCTGAGACGGAGTCATCAACAAAAAACTCAGACAAGCAACAAGGTGCACCTGGAAGTACACTCTTTCACACATAGAAACAAATATAAGGTATTTCTTATGCAGTATATCTGCAAGTGTAAAATGATCACAGTGAAAAAACTACACATGAAATTCAAAGTTAAATGTTACAACAGGGTTTTCGTAAATAAAGAAAATCTAACTCAAGGCAAATACTTATATAACTATTAAAAGAAAGCAAATTATATGCTGGAAATATCATAGCTATCACAACAAAACAACCAATCACATTGAATATAATAAGTATAGGCTTACACTTAAAAACTCTACACAAGAAAACCTATAACATTGTAGGCTTGTATCCAGGGCTCTAATATACACTGGCTGGGTATCCTCACATTGCAGATGAAACTTGAAAATATATTAAGTAACTTGAAATTAGCAAAGCGACCAAGTCCTAGTTCACTTATTCCTCCCAACCAAAGTTCTTTTTATCTTGTAATAAGTGCACTGTTTAAGATATGGAAATCAACCCAATATATAATGTTTACTTTATTGAATCCAATACATTTTATATCTTGCAATTTATGGAGTGAAATTATCGCATGATAAAGTGCATTGCGTTTTACTACTGTAACAATATCTACATCAAGAGAACAGTAAATAGTTTAAAAAACTGGATTTGGGAACATAGATGTGCCATACTTAATGAAGACATGAACGAATCTGGGGGTTCAAATGTTTAATGCTTATAACACTATCACAGTGGGGCTGGTTGGATAGTTATGATGATATTGCCCGTCCAAACAAGTATTTCCAAGTCCCTTCTTCTAGCAATAAAGTGGTAGTCTCAACTCCCAGGGTCTCTGATCTGAGGAGGCCTCCACGGTCACTTGTACCACAACCCCTAGCATCATTTGTGATCACAACAGCCAGAGGGGAAAAGAGCTCCATAGACTTAATGAATTGGCAGTCAAGATGAGACGAATCACAGACCTCCATGGGTATTTGCATTGCTTTGCAAAAAAAGTAACACAATGCAGTGTATTGTGCAGCCCTTGCATTACTTTGCACCAGGCAGGTCTTCCATGGGTGGTGCATGGGCATTCCTGTGCAGCCACCCATGGATTTTGAAGCAGACCCATATCTACAACGACTTGTAGACATGCCTTTGCATAAAAATGGGGCACTTACCTGAGGCTAGCATAACGAGGAGAAATGTTGTTATTGCTCCTTGTTGTTTCCTCCTTGCATGTGTGCTGCATTCTGCACACATACACAGAGGAAATAGCCTCAAAGTTATTTTTTGCAGGAAGGCCCTCCTTCCAGTAAAACAACAATCTTAACCTTAAAACACACCCCCTTATAGTATGGCACGAGGGTGTCTGCCTTGGTGCTATGGAGCACAAAGGCGCCAGAGCATTGTGGGCACAGAAGTGCTCCATTTCTTAGAAAATATGGCACAGTTCTACTCTCTCCCACTGACCAACTCTGTCCAGCAACAGGCAACTTCGCTTGCTGCATGAGCTCTTTGAAAATATGCCCACCATTTCTAAGTCAAAGCTGAACCAAACAACAATGTATTCCAGCTCCTGAACTGCCCAGCATTGAGACTTCTTGAAGTCTGGGAGCTAGTCGTAAGAGGGCAGAAACTCCACACTAATGTACTGCCCCTTGCTGATGATTGCAAATAGCACTGTAGCATATTTAAGAGGTATCCAGCACTTGCTATGTCAATGCTGAGGGATAAGAACACATATGATTCATTTTTTAGTTTTCCTGGATCTGACTAATCTTTTTAGGAGTTCTGAGGGGTAAGGAGAAACTCATCAATACTTTTACTCAATTTACAATGTAACACATTCGGTCACACATTAAGGGGGTCTTCTGACCCTGGCGGTCATTGACGACCGCGGGAGCACCGCCAACAGGCTGGCGGTGCTCCCAAGGGCATTCTGACCGCGGCGGTATGGCCGCGGTCAGAAACGGAAAACCGGCGGTCTCCTGCCGGTTTTCCGCTGCCCTGAGGAATCCTCCATGGCGGCGCAGCTTGCTGCGCCGCCATGGGGATTCCGACCCCCTCACCGCCATCCTGTTCCTGGCGGTCTTGACCGCCAGGAACAGGATGGCGGTGAGGGGTGTCGTGGGGCCCCTGGGGGCACCTGCAGTGCCCATGCCAATGGCATGGGCACTGCAGGGGCCCCCGTAAGAGGGCCCCTAAAAGATTTTCAGTGTCTGCCATGCAGACACTGAAAATTGCAACGGGTGCTACTGCACCCGTCGCACCCTTCCCCCTCCGCCGGCTCCATTCGGAGCCGGCTTCCTCGTGGGAAGGGGTTTCCCGCTGGGCTGGCGGGCGGCCTTCTGGCGGTCGCCCGCCAGCCCAGCGGGAAACACAGAATAACCGCGCCGGTCTTCTGACCGCGCAGCGGTATTCTGGCGGCTCCCGCCGGCACCGCGGTTACCGCGGCCGGCGGGAGTCAGAATGACCCCCTAAATCTCCTAGGCAGAGATTAAAGTTCAAATGTTTTAATGCAAATTCAAAGCAAAGCTTATGTAAATGAGTTTCAAAAACATACTATATAAGTACAGAATCACAAAAGGCAAATAAAAGTGTCTGATCAGGTTAAAGCATAAGGCATAGCAATATTTCTGTGGCAGCAATAAAAAAGATGAGGAAAGTATTTGATGATCAGAATTCAGACTGAAATTCTCCTGCTTAATCATTTGAAACAAATTAAATCTAAATATGCTAAGGCTAAAAAAGAAACCTAAAGATTTTTCTAAAAGGTAAGGAGTAGAATTATAATCCAAAATATCAGCAGAACAGAAATCTCTGTAAAAGTTCTGCAAGAGAGAGATATGTGTAGCATGAAGCCGCCTCAGCCAAAGTATAGTAGAGAGATCTGTACCTCTCTAAGAGCCTGCTCTAGTGAAAGGGTAAAAGGAATCAGAATCTCTTAACTACTAGACACTACTTTAACCCTTGCAGAACATTCAAGAATTGACATCACTATTGCCAAGAACTGCCTTCGTTGCACTCTAGGCTTTCATTTCACAAACCGAACACCAGGTCGACCATGGATGCCTCCCGTATCCAGGAGCTCAGAAGGGGGTTTGTTGTAGTTTAGCAGCGATTAGATTAAGCATTAGCGGAAGACATCTTGTATTTAGCAACTATTTTGAACATTTCGCGGAATCCATTTTGTATTCATGGCAGCCATTTTCTCTGCCACATGCTGCCATGTGCTCACCATGTGCTCTGTCCTACCTTTCTGTTAACTACTCTTGAAATCTGCCTAGTGACAAGTTATATTTAGCATCTCCCACTTTCACACATGCCAGGTAAGGTCTGCAGCTGTTAGTCCTTGAAAACTGTTAGCTCCTCCTACCTGTCGACTGTGCATTTTCCACATGACCTTATATGTATACAAGTCTTGCTTCTATAATTGTACCACCTCCTTTTAGCCCCTGCGTGGGTATAAAAGGACCATGCTCTCTCAGTTCATGTGCTACTTCAAACATTACCAAAGGGTGCTGTTTGAACTGTAGTACCACCCCATGAGGTTAATAAACTTTTGTCTTTTATTTCAGTTTCTGTGCCAACTTCTTCCTACATGGTCTGAGGACTTTGTGCAGAGAAAGGTGAACCCCTTGCACTAGTAGGCCTTGCTGAGGCTTACTACAACAAATTGGCGCCCAAACAGGGACTCATCGGTGACTCAGACGCCCAACGGATTGGTCGCGATGAAGGATTGGGATCTCGCTACGAACGATCAATGCCTGAGGAGACCTGAGTCTTGGCAACCACAGCGTTTTTCCCTTCCTTCTGACTTGACCATCCAGGTGGCGCCGGTCCTCGACTGAGATCCTTTTTGTTCATTCGTCATGCAGTGACCATTTGGTCGATTTTAGAACTTGGCAGTTGGAACCTGGACACCCTGTGATTGGTAAGAGCCGTTTTACGGCACTTGCTGTGGGTTTTGATGCCTTTGTTTGGTAATGTAGTTTAGCACTACTTACTGTGGCTCTCGTGTTTTGGGTGACTAGTCAATTTGTGTCCTTGGAATTGATATATAAATTGCAATTTATATAGGCAGGTAATGATGAGAATTTTCTCCAATTTAATTTTGATTTGAACGGCACCTTAAGTGCTACTTTGATTATAATACTGCATATTCTGCACTATTTTTGGCATGCCTGTTTTTAGCTCACTTCGTAGGATGTGTTGCTTTTGTAATGGTACCAATTTGAGACTGGAAGAATCGCAACCGGCACCCCCAGAGGGGATGCCCAATAGAGATATGTATGTTAAATATGGTCTTTCTTCTATAATGTACAGCACATTATGGAATAAATACACTCGTGCGGATCCTGAGTTACGTTGGCCTATGCATGGGTCATTTGATTTGCAAAAGATTGAGTATGTGGAACAATGTATGTGTAAGTGAAGGTCTAGGCAAGATATGTTTGACTGTGTACGAATGTGGGAGAAAGAATTGCGTGGACGAGTGAAGCGTGAGCAAGCCCTGCTTAAGAAAGAGCAGCGGAAGAATGTATATGTGAAAGCATTGGAAGAGAAAGAAAGAAATGACTTAAAGGCGATAGAAGAGAAAGAACATAAATTACAGGTAACTGGCCAATACACTGTTAGGCAACTTCTCTATCCTATCCTTAATAAACCACACGATGATTTTTTTTCCCAGATCGCCCTCCACCTCCGTATGTCGTTCCTCCTGCCCCTCATGAGTTAGCTGAGGTCTCCAGTTCGGAGCAACAGAAGATGCGGGACAGTCGCTCTATGTTGCCTGCTGACTGTGCGTCTGAGCTTAGATCTATTGCTCGTAAAACAATTCGTAGTGTTGTCTCTGCTTCTGAACTTTTAGACAACATGAAAGGGTGGACGGAAAAGGAGCAGCTATATTTTACTGAGGCATTTGGCTCAGAAGTTATTGAACTATATCGGAAATATTCTGATGAGTTAGAGCCCGAGTAATGTAGCAGCTGATCATAAGCAAATGCGTGATGGTCTTTTTGTTTTCTCCCAGGTGGCTGATGCAATCAGGCGTTTGGTGAAATTGTGTTTTGCAGCAGACCGTTCACGAGAGGAGAAAAGGGCCGTGGACGTAGTTGCACGGACATCTCAGACCGGCGGGGTGCAAGCTTCCATCTTTGGAACAGATAAGATTATGATAGTTCACGTGAAACCAATGTGGGAGGCCGCGCCTTTGTATGTTCCTCCTAAAGGATTGGGTACAAGTGATGATAAAACTTCTGTTGATGCTAAGGGTTATTTTTTTTATAATTGGGTGTATACTCCTTGGAATAGGGCAGGTGTAATGGCACTTAAAACAGCATTACCTGACCCGTGGAAAAATACAGCCGCCTTTTATGAGGAAGTTGAGGGAGCAATTAGTTCTTGTACTATGACTTTGGACAACTTGATTCCTTTATTTAGCCTAAAGGTGTCGCTCTCATACAATATGTCGATGATATTTTGTTGCCGGCTGATACCCCTGAGCAATGTGAAAAGTGCACTTTGTCCTTACTTTCTTTTCTTGCTTCACACCATCATAAAGTGTCACGAAAGAAATTGCAATATTGTAGACCAAGGGTAACCTATTTAGGTCACCTTTTGTCTCAGGAGGGCCGTGCACTTACATCAGATCACATTCAAGCAATTTTAGACACACCAGTGCCCTCTACTCAGAAAGATGTTCATGCATTCCTTGGTCTTACTTCTTTTTGTAGGCAATGGATATTAGGGTTTTCACACATTGTCAAACCTTTGCTAGCACCTTTGACTAAAGATACTCCAATGCCCCTCCCATGGACAGATGAATGTGAGACTGCTTTCAGGCAGCTGCGACAAGCCCTTTGTTCCGCACCAATGTTAGGTACTCCAGATTACATGAAGCCTTTTGCACTTTACGTACATGAGAAAGATGGATGTGCATTGTCAGTTTTAGTGCAGGCACATGGCGATATGCACAGCGTCCCTGTGCATATTTTTCAGCAGTACTTGATCCTGTCGCTCGAGCGTTGCCTGGGTGTTTACGTTCAGTTGCGGCAACAGCTGTGTCAATACGTGAGAGTGAAGGGATAGTTTTGTCACATAAGCTGTTGGTGTTAGTACCTCATGCGGTTGATGCTCTTTTAAATCAAACAAAGACGCAACATTTAACTAGCACTCGCCTGATAGGATATGAATTGACATTGCTGGCTCCTCACATTACACTGAAGATATGTGCAACACTAAATCCAGCCACTTTGTTGCCATATCCGGTGACTCAGCCTCAGTCACAAGAAACACATGATTGTATATTCCTTACCGAAGAACAGACAAAGGGTCGTATTGATTTACAAGATACGCCCCTTCCAGATGTAGACGGGGAATTGTGGGTTGATGGGTCTTGTTTGAAGTTGCCAGATGGTCCAACCTCAGCTGCATATGTAATCACCACAATACACACGGTAGTGGAGACAGCTCATATACCACAGAAGTCAGCTCAAGCAGCTGAGCTAATAACTTTGACACGAGCATGTGAGCTTAGTACTGACTTATGTGTGAACATTTATACAGACAGCCGCTATGCTTTTGGAGTGGCTCATGATTTTGGTATGCTTTGGAAGGAGAGAGGCTTTCTCACATCCCACGGGATGCAGATAATGCACGGAGAATTAGTGCATGACCTCTTGACTGCATTGACATATCCAAAGAAACTAGCTATTGTGAAATGTAGTGCACATAAGAAAGTGACTGATAAGATAGGGCAAGGTAATGCTCTTGCGAACCACGTAGCACGTGAGACTGCACTGCAGCGAAGTACTACTTCTATGTATGTAGTGAAGTCACAAGCTGAACGTTGGCATAATGCTAGACAAGACGTATTAGATATACAGAAATCTGCTTCTGTGAAAGAACGTGAGCAATGGTCTGAAGATGGAGAATTGGATGATGAGGGCTGTTGGCGGAATAAGCAGATGGATAAATGGAAATTGCCTATAGCTTTTGTACAACCTATGGTTCAGATGGCACATGGGCTGGCACATGTTGGAGCTTCAACAATAACAAAGTTGCTCAGCAAGTTTGGGAGCATCCAGAAATTTCCAGTACAGCTAAGAGAGTAGTACAGTCTTGTTTGATCTGTTTACAATACAATCCTGGAAAAGGGACACGAACTCCTGCGGGAGGGTTTGCTACACCAACTGCACCTTTTGAAGTTCTACAAATGGATTATATTCAGCTTGAACGCTGCAACAATTTAAAGTATGTCTTGGTGGTGGTATGTGCCTTCAGTAAATGGATAGAGGCGTACCCCACAAAGAATAATACTGCCATTACCACAGCGAAGGTGCTTTTGAAATAATTTTTCCATAGGTTTGGTGTTTGCAGACTTTTATGGAATGATAACGGACCTCATTTTGTTGGGGAAGTTATTAAGTATGTCCTGAAAGGATTAGGGATCAAACAGAAGTTCCATGCGGTTTTCCACCCACAATCAGCAGGGTTGGTGGAAAGGTATAGTGCTACTTTGAAGCTGAAGTTAGCGAAGATACAGGCTTTCACATCCTTAACTTGGCCGGATGCATTACCGTTGGCATTATTGTCTATTAGGTCAGTGCCACACTCTCAAATCGGCCTTAGTCCTTATGAAATAATATTCGGAAGGCCAATGAACATTTGGGGAGTTCCTAAGCCAAATTCTGTATATGATGTACCTTGTGTCCTGATGAATGATTATTTGGCACAGTTAACCAACAATTTGGTTTCTATTAATCAACAGGTTCGAGAAGCACTTCCTGACAGATCTACAGGTGAAGGCCATGAACTCCGACCTGGTGATCAGGTGATGATTAAGTCCTTTGAAAGATCAAGCAGCTTGGAACCAAGGTGGCGAGGCCCAGAACAGGTGCTCCTTGCGACGAGGACAGCAGTTCGAGTGACGAACCAAAAGAATTAGGTCCATAATACTCACTGCAAGAGAGTGCTACCTACCTTGGTGGAACCTGCTGTGCTGACCGATCATCGAGAGATTTTGACTACGGAGAAAGGCCGTGCTATATCACCTGACGAATCTGCGGAGTTCTTCCCGGACCATACGATTTCTGGAGTGTCGCGATATAATTTGGGATTGAGGAAAGACCCTGTAGTGCTGGAGAAAACTGGTTGAGCTACCGCCCTGGGTTAGTGAAACGGAGAGCCACTGTGGCAAGGGGGGGGATCAGCCATGCATTAGAGTAGTGACACCCGTCTTGGCCCGTGGTGAAGAAATCAGTGGCTGCCCAGGGATGAGAGCTCCAACGATTGTTTTTAATCCATTTCTGAAAGGGTCAATTATCACTGTTCCTAAAATGAATAACAAAGTGATAATTAGTACTATGGGGTTTGTTGTTGTTTTGGTGGTTATAGCAATAATCACCTGGTTTGTTGAAAAGAAGTCTCCTGCTCGTGAGTTTTTTTGTTGCCACTACTCCAGTACCAGAGGATCACTATTACTTTACGCTTCCCTATCAGGAGCAGAAGCACCGTCAATCGTACTTCAATAATACTTTCATTCAGATGTTGCATCATACTCATAATGCTACAAATGCTACTAACTGCTGGGTATGTGGAATGATACCTGCGCATCAAAAGAAAGGAGGAACACCTTTCATTCCTCTTCCTTTTTCACACAATGGTTCTTGTCAAGCTTGGTACACGCTTTTGTTTGCATCTGGAAAACGTACAGAGGGCCAACTTCTTTTTCACCTTAATAAAGTATGCTACCAAGACAAAGATGGGTATCCCCAAGCCAAAGGAACGAATGGGAATGGGAAGAGTATCAACCAGACAATGTTTCAATACCATATGTCTTCACAAATATAAGAGACTTTGACAAGAAAGAACAATTTGTGATTTCTGTTACAAAAACTAAAGCAGATTTATGTATACGTAGCAATGGGCGAATTCCAGTAGGGATAAGCGATTGTACCTTGATTTTAACTATTGAGGGTGTAAATAATAGTAGTTTTACAGCTTCACATAATACATATTTTGTTTATGGTAACTATGGATATTACCAACTACCTGTTGGAAGGTCATGTGTGTGTAATGATTGCAATATTTTTCACATGCTGTATCTGTATTCAGTGTGGTCCAATGTTCTGCTCCATGTGTATTACTGCTTGTATGCCTACCAAAAGAAATATTACAGAAATGAAAGCACAACATATGTTAGATAAGGAAATAGCTGAAATGATGAGCATAAATGTACAAGATGAATATTCAGATTATCCTAGAAAAACAAATGTCTTCAGCTAATTCTGAAAGGGTCGTCTGTTGTAGTTTATCAGCGATTAGATTAAGCATTAGCGGAAGACATCTTGTATTTAGCAACTATTGTGAACATTTCGTGGAATCCATTTTGTATTCATGGCAGCCATTTTCTCTGCCACATGCTGCCATGTGCTCACCATGTGCTCTGTCCTACCTTTCTGTTAACTACTCTTGAAATCTGCCTAGTGACAAGTTATATTTAGCATCTCCCACTATCGCACATGCCAGGTAAGGTCTGCAGCTGTTAGTCCTTGAAAACTGTTAGCTCCTCCTACCTGTCGACTGTGCATTTTCCACATGACCTTATATGTATACAAGTCTTGCTTCTATAACTGTACCACCTCCTTTTAGCCCCTGCGTGGGTATAAAAGGACCATGCTCTCTCAGTTCAGTGTGCTACTTCAAACATTACCAAAGGGTGCTGTTTGAACTGTAGTACCACCTCATGAGGTTAATAAACTTTTGTCTTCTATTTCAGTTTCTGTGCCAACTTCTTCCTATATGGTCTGAGGACTTTGTGCAGAGAAAGGTGAACCCCTTGCACTAGTAGGCCTTGCGGAGGCTTACTTCAACAGGTTGATCTTCACATTCTTCCAATTAATGATTCTCAAACTAACAACAGGCCTTTCATAAGCTACAGACTTGTGCAGACGTATCTGCAAATAAAAAAATGTGCAACAAGAGCAAAACTCCACGTTGAAGGTTACACACAGGAAAACATTTCAGACCTTAACTCCAGCCAACTTAATATAAAACTCAATGCACACTCAAATACCTGATTATAAATGTTCTTCTCAAATGTTCTTCTCTTAAGTACAATGCATGAGAAATAACTGTGAAAGTATAACACTCAAGAAAAGTATCATGGTCTCAATACATTGAACATCAATGCATACACAAGTATTTCTTCAATCAATATTGTCATTGCAGAAGCATGCATATAACTGTGCTACATTTCTACTTATACGTGCAGTTTGTGTACTATGAATTTCAATGCACCACATTAACATGAGTACAACTGAAAACACATTATTTATTGATGACTACATTTTACTGTCACCTCTGTATTGCATAATGGCACAGCCAGGTTGTGCTTTTTCAATCCCTTCTCTGATGACGTATTAAGTCATCACAATCTTACTACTTCCTTGGATGAGACCTACTAGAAACCTGTAGTTTTTATCAGCTTTCACCTAGATTCTTCCAAATGCTTCATATCATCGTAACATTTACACTGACTATCTTCCAGCTCAACATCTACTCTCTTCTTCATCCTTGACTTTTCAACCTTCATTCTCTGGAAAATTTTGAATCCACCACCAGGATCATTTCAAGTACGACAATACCAAATAACAGCTTTACAACAAAACCTACAATTCCATTTCCAAAGTTTCCAAACCATCTGCCTACAACAGCAAATCCACCTCCAATTGCTTCCCATGCACCTGTTGCTTCTGATTCCTTCAAATCCTTTGTCAGCTCAGAAATGTTTCAAATATAATTCTCCAAATCTTTACTTTTGTCCAGGATGTAAGTACGACATCATTGAACTTTCAGCATCCGACAGACTCCATCCTCCTTTTCGAGTAGAATGTCTAACGGAAGACGATTCAGCAAAACCAGAGATCCTATAGCTACCATTTCAGTGTCTACGACCAATAAGGCTCCAGCTGTACTAGTACTTCATCCACTATCTCGCAAACAAGAACCATCAACATAGAGTACAATATCAGATTCGGGTAATGGTTCATCTCATATGTCTGGTTTCGGTTTGGTGCATAGTTCAGTGACATTGAGACAATCATGGTTCACTTCACATACATCATCATTTTCCTGATCAGGTAGAGGTAACATTGTTGAAGGATTTAGAACACCACAGCCCTTGGCAGTCACATTTTCCGCCACAAGAATGGCTTGTTCATATTTGGTACGGCAGCTACTCAGTTGTTAGGATCTAGTCCTTGTCAACAACAACTCCACTGAATGGGGAACATACACAATTAATGAATGACCCATAACTATATTCTTGCAGCTCTCTATGCTGACATTGACCACTGCTACCACACTAAGGCAGCCAGGCATCAAAGAAGCTTTCCCAAGAACATCCTATCTTCTTTCTGCATAGTTGGCAGACTCATTTTCAAAGTGGCTGAGATTTTCTTTAGTGACTTTTTTCTTGCTCCATTTTCAATGTGATGTCCAAGATATTGAACCTCTTTTTGGCACTACTGCAAATTTCCCGGGGGATACTTTATGCCCATTCTCAGCCAGGTGGTTCAACAGAGCAATAGTGTCTTCTTTGCAAGCTTCTTGGGTATCCGATGTCACCAATAGGTAATTGATATATTGTATCAGAACTGAGTTACAAGGCATGACCAAGGACTCCAGATTTTGTTAAGAACCTAGTATCAGTATACCCCTGTGGGAAAACGCAATTTCCAAACTGAAATGTAGAGAGGAATTGACTGTGCAATTTTGCAATGGTATAGAGAAAAAGACTTGGCACAAATCAATGACAGTGACCCAGTCAGCCTTACATAGAATTTGAAACAATATTACTGATGGATTTGTTATCTTGGGACAGCAAGGAACAACAATGTTGTTCACCTTTCGCACATCCTATACAATCCTGTATTTCCCACTCGGCTTCTGCAAGTCCATAATGGGAGAAGTGCAAGGACTACCAATTATTTTCCTCAAGATCCCTTGTTGAATCATGGACTTGATAACCAGGGTTATCCCAGCATTCGTTTCAGGTGTCAAATTATATTTAGGTTTTCTTGGGTACTAAGCATTTGGTTTAACAGTAATTCAGACAGACTAAAATCCTTTAATCAGTCCGATATCCTTTTCTGAAAAATCCCACACCAGATTTAACTGTATCTCTCAGATCTGGCAGTAAATCATCAACAGTCAACAGAATGAACAACGGACAGTAAGACATATCATTCACCAATTTAAAGGTGACACCCTCATCATGTATTTGCATTGCTATGCCCATCGGCGTACAATAAATGACACAATTTAATTTACAAAGTAAGACTCTTCCCCAGAAGACTCACTGGGCTGGAGTCACACACCACAAATCGGTGATTGTCTTCCATGAACACAATTTTCACTGTTATTTCTGCGGTCTCTTCGGTTGCCATTAGTTTATTTGCCACTCCTACGACTTGGACCATTTTCCTCGAGAGGGATAGGTTTGGAACCTTTACTGTTGTCAAAGTAGAATGAGTAGCACCAGTGTCAACCACAAATGACACGTGTGGCCGGTCACGTCACTATCTATGAATGCCCCATGCTGGTCTACCTTCAAGACTGCGCCAAGCAACCAATCTTCCACCCCTCTCAGGCACTGTCAGGCTGACTGATTGGAGCCACAGCTCTCAGGTGTTTCAAACATGGGAAACTGTTGGAATGTATCATTGCCTTGAATCACATCCATATTCATATTGGGAGCTTGATTCGTGTTCTAGGACCATTAGCATTCTGCTGTGACATTGGAGGATTGGGAACCTGCATCACTGGAGCTTGGGGCATGTTAAACTTTTACCCTCTCTGCCTCTGTACATTCTGCGTCTTCACAGGGTTATTATTCTGGGACGCCACAAACCTTGAATTTTGGAGCTGATTAGCTGGATTAAGACAACATTTCTTCTTCTAATGCCCCAGCTTATTACAGATGTGACAAGAGGCTGCCTTTTTCCAACTATTTGATACCCATTCCAGTACTAGGATCAATGGGAACTCCTCAACCTCTGCCCTGCATTCGATGTGGACCTTGCTGATACATACCTTGCATAGCATCAACATTCCTTACAAATGGATGGGTCTGACTACTTCTCTGAGCCGCTTTCACTGGAGCTACCATCAATTTTTCTTTTAACTTCTGTTTCATCTCAAGCTCACCGCTGCAGTACTTAGCATATTTCAAAATCTTGTCAACTGATTTATTTTGCCAACAGATCAAATGTTGTTGTTTCATCATCATAATCTCAGGTCTCAATCCTGTCACAAACCTCAACACAAACTGTCCCATATCCTTGGTTTCTAGCGTCTCCATTCCACCATATTGCTTGAATGCCTGTAACAATCTCTCACAATAATCATGAATTGATTTCCTAGTGGTTCTGTGCCATTCGATCAATCTTAACCCAATCTATATCTTGGAGCTGTACTTTAGACTTCAAATATGTTATGACCTGTTGATACTTTTTCATCTCTAATGGTGAGGGACCTTTCATCACTCTGCTTCTTGGTAGCTCTGATTCAGGACATTGAACAGACGCCTTATATTCTGCCCACAAATCACTCAGAGCCACGATGTCAAACAATGTGTTCAAGTCAACCCACAACACCTGTGATATTTTAAAAAACCTCTTAAATTGCTTATACCACTCCGACATTTTTTCTCTCAAATTTGGAAACTCGTTAGTGAATGATGTAAGATCACTTCTGCTCTAAGGCACTTGCACATATCTTCCACCAGACACTTCTCTCAAAGGGACATTTGTTGCACCTCCTCTCCTGCTAAAGGAGGTGGTTCCCCAGGGGGTTTCTTTGACATGGTTAGCCCTCCCACTTTTTGCACGAAACATGATGTGGTTTGGAATATTAAGTGCCCTGGGCCCTTTCTAAACAAGTTCCCAGGGCCAGATTTCTTTCCCGAAAACTGTACTGTTATTGACACCACAGCCATCCTTGTAAGTCCCTAGTAAATAGTACTCCTGGTACTTAAGGAAGGGTTTTGAAGAGAGCTCCCTAGACCTGCAGCACCAATTGTGCTACTCTGAGAAGCCCCACACGAGCCTCATGCATAACTGCCATTTCAAGTTGCATGACAAGGTGTCCCCTAAATTGCAAACTCCACATGGCACTCACTGTGGGTGCCCTGTCTGCTAACACTGCATGCAATATAGATGTGACCCCTCCAGCAGGCCTTACAGCCCTAAGGCAGTGTGCCCTATAAAACATGTGAGGGCATATGTGCATGAGCAAATATGCCCCTTCTGTGTATTTGCTAATTCTTAGACATAGTAAGCAGTGGCGGACTGCAGCTTTAGGAGGGGGGGGGCAGGCAGGAAGAACACACACACACACACTCATTCTTTCACACACAGACACGCACGCACATCCTAACAACACTCATAACATTCAAACATGCATGCATGCACCAAACATTCATTTTAAAAGTTCACACACGCTAATTCTTTCACACACACACGCATGCACATCCATTAACAACACTCATAACATCCAAACATGCATGCATGCACCAAACATAAATTTTAAAACATCACACACACACTCATTCTTTGACGCACGCACGCACATCCATTAACACTCATAACATTCAAACATGCATGCACGCACCAAACATTCATTTTAAAAGATCACACACACTCATTCTTTCACACACACACACACACATCCATTAACAACACTCATAACATTCAAACATGCACGCACGCACCAAACATTCATTTTAAAACATCACACACACACTTACTTTCAGCCTTGAGGTGCCAGGAGGGTTGGGATTGCTACCTTCCATCATTGGCTGACCTTAGGTCAGCCAATGAGGGAAGGCAGCAGTCCCAGCCTTGTCAGAGAGTGGGATGGGGTCAGTGAGACTGCTGACCCCACCCCACTCTGTGACGAAGTGTCACTGATTGACACTCGCCCTGAGCACTTCAGGGCTTAAACCTGAAGTGCCCAGGTCAAAGTCAATGGGTGACACTTTCCTCGTCACCCAGGGGAGGTCCTCGAGGCACCTTTGCTGAGCCAAGGAGGTCACGCCCATAGGAGCTGTGACCTCCTCAGCCCAGCAAAGTTCAGCTCAAGCAGCCAGGAGTCTGCACAAATTGCGCATGTCTCACTCCTGGCTGTCTGAGCTGAAAATGAAGAGTGTCTGTCAGGATGACCTTTGTTCAGCCTGACAGGCACTCTTCATGAGGGGCAAAAGGTGGTGGGGGTGGCCCCTCCGCCCTAACGGAGGGCTGCGCCTGATAGTAAGTATACAGGGAAGCCATAGTAAATGCCTGTGCTGTACACTGGTTACTGCGAGTTCCCCAGCTATATGATGGCCTTTCTGAACCCTGGGTTCTTTGGTATCAAACAACTCAGAATAATAAATCCACACTGATGGCAGTGTGGGATATATTATGAAAGGCACCCAGAGGGCACCATAGAGGTCCGCCCTGCAAAACCCAACAGCCCTGGCATGGTTGCTGGCTGGTCTCAGCCAGCCTGCCACCACCAGACACGATTCTGGACTCCTGGGGGGAGAGCCTTTGCTCTCAGGGGTCAGAAGACAAAGCTCTACCTGGGTGGAGGTGTCACACCTCCTCCCCTAGGCAGGCACCCTGCTCCAGAAGTCAGCTTCAAAGGCCTTGCCACCTTTGAAATCTGACTCCCAGCCTCTGCTGCTACACGCAGAAGGCAGGCCACCAGTTCTACCCCCACTTTAGTCGGGAAAACCAGTGGGGAACTCAGGAAGAATAGAGGGAGTGGCCACCCTCAGCCTGAACCAATCCTCAGGTGTGACAGGCGAGGTGACCACTGCATTTCATTTTCCTCCATCTTGGATGGGTGAAAAAATAGCCAATCAGGGTCAGGGTTATGTCCCCTTCCCACAGGAAGTGGTCACTTAGTAGGTGTAGCCACCCTAAGATAGGTAGCCTCTAAATACAGTATTTAGAGTGCATCCCTTGACCAAGACTTTAGATTTGACAGACAAGAAGACCAGGACAAAGAAGCCCCAAGGCACAAGAACTGAAGCCCTGCTGCACAAGAAAAAGGAGCCAAACCCTGCAGACTGCTCCAAGGACTCAACAATCATTGATGCAGTATCGCCTGGAAACCTGAAGGACTCTACAAAACCCCAAAGCACCTCCAGCCTTCTAAAAATTGCCAAGAACCTCCCTCCAGGAAGGTATCACGTTCCTGCACCCTGCAGGCAAGGAGCTGATGAAGTCCGGTTTACTGCCCTTTTGGTGACCAACGACTCTGATGCAGTAACCCAGACAAAAAGCATATAACAGCTCCAGAGGACCCGGCCTGCTGCTATTCCCACTCGAACTGGGTGAACTTCTCTGGCTGGACCATTGGATCGCTCCATGACCTCGACCTAAAAACAGAAGGTGACACTTGTGAGAGCATTGCCTTATTTTATTTGCATTTTTCTATTTTCTTCCATTGATTCCTATGGCGCATAATTATGCACAAAAACAGTACATTTTCTGAACTTTACAAATTCATAATTAAAAAAGGACTTACCATATAATGAAGATCTTGATCTTAAAAAATTCATAAAACTGTATATTATTTTTGTAACTTGGTCACAAGTACAACAAATGCTTAGCATGACTCCTGGATTTACCTAACTGCTCGCCCACACTGCCACAAAAATAGAGCATTCGGTGATCTACTTTTACCTCTGGATACCAAAGTGAGATTGCTTGGACTCTCTGCACAGTGCATGTCATTTTAGTACACTATATAGAGAGCCAGCCTCCTACACAATCAAGTTTCCCATTTGTTGAATTCATTCCATTTTCAAATGTTTTACATCAATTCTCTAATTTGAATTTTCATCTCTGGAATTCTCATAACAATTTCTTGTCTTTTTCATTACAACACATCTGATAACTCCTCTGTAAAGCTTTGGTCTTATTCAAATCCACCTCATGCCTTTGGGCTAACTCCGTTTAATTTAACATGAGCTTGTCCTGCATGCTTAGTAATGTTCTTACACATGAACACAAGCTCATTCTCATGGTAAGTATCCAAGCGATTCTCCTCAAGATTTCCATTATTCATCTCATCCAGTTATAATTTGAGTCTCATCACATCTACCAATTTTTCTCTCAGTGGTGACTGAATTGTTCCCTGACTTAACTTGTACTCGTGCTTTCTCTTGAGGGGGTACTATCACTGAAAGCCTTCACCCACTCATCTATTTCCTTTGCACTAATAGTTCAAGTTACCACAAGAATTTTAGATACAGTCACATCTCCCTGTGCACTGCCACTAAGATTTAAAGGCAGTTCCCATATGGGGGTTCCAGTAGTTGGCATTTTTTGGTAAGTACCTACAGAAGTACACCCTGAAAGATTCAAGGTTGAATCTGAACTTGCCACACATGAAGTATTGGAATCTGTTGGAAATAAAGGAACAAATTCCCTAGTATTAGGATTTGCTGGAACTCGACTTGGCCCACTAACTGTATTTGGGACAGCTACATTATAAGTCCATTTTCCTGGGCCTTAATGTTTAAACAAGTGGACCACAGGACCAATAGTAACTGGGACAGTAAGAGCATCAACAATGCTTGAAGTAGAATCAACTGGAGCAAAAATGGAGCACAAATTCCCAAACCCCCACCTCCTGGCTCATAATGTACATTAACCTGAGTGGCTTCCAGAGGACTAGGAGTCACATTTGCTGGGACAATGGTGAACACACTCTTCCCATTACCATCAGTACCATTCCCACCCTCATGCTGAGCTTCACTGTATGGTGGTGGACATTCAGACAACAACCCATAGAAAAGACTGTCACCAGAATCAGTGTCACTGACCTCACTCATATCATCTGGTTCCTTTTGCTTTCCCTATTTTGCTTTTTGTCCTTTTTCTGTTTCCTTCTCTCCCTCAACTACGTTGGGCGTTAAGGTTGTATACAATTTATCTCCTTCTATCACATCTGTTTTCCAACTCTTCTGTTCAGCATCCCACCTAGCATCCACATAGGTGCACATTACTGGTTGTGGTCTACCCTGATATCTTGCTTTCTATCTGGCATGAGTAGCACATTCCCAAGAATTACCTGCCTCATATTGTGCAGATTTAGGAGGTGGTTTCATCTCATACAACGTCCTCCTCAAATTTTCAATAAATCGCAAATTAAATGTGCCATATCGTGGAAACCTCAATGCACCTTCTTTTTCTGTGATCTTGTACCATTGACCAAGCCAAACACATTTATGGAGCCCTATGTTTATCGCTATGTACCTGGGTATCTTCAGGAGGAGCCTTTTCTCTCTCTCTGCTAGGTATTTGCACATCTCCCCTACACAAATCTTGCATAGCTTTATAACATTTCATTTTCACCAATCAAATATCAATAACCACAATAAATTTTGTTTTGAGGCCGGAAATAATGCATTCCCAAAATCTCATGTTAAGCATTAACAACCCAATGCAGCGCTACCCCTTATGACGTTTTCAACCAATAGCAGTGCAGCAACACACCAACCAGCCTATACCAGCACTGCACACTGACGTTAATGCAGCTCCTCACAGCAGTTTACCTTCCTTTACAATCTGTGCGAAGGCACTTTCTCTACAACATCACACATGTATCATACAATTCAATACAATAACATTTGTCTGCTCCACTAAAGAATCAACAGTTTCCAATCACACAAGAATTTCCAAACACTTTAAAAGAAGCCTTGACCTGCGGGGTATCATCCAGATCATTATAGGTTCACTCTGCACATTAAGATGTACTATACCAATCGTCTTACATTTACACAAGAATAAGTCCCTATTTTAATTGAGCCGTTGACAGTGTTGCACAAAGAGCACAACCACTCAGCAGACAATGACAGTATGGTGGCTTCGACTCTTTTACCTTTTACTACTATCCTGGGATCTTAGGCCATGTTGGACCCAATAACCTCTTTAACTTTTTTAATAATCATCACACTCATGCAGTACTCAAAAAATATTTTCAAAACATCATCCAAATCTACAAACACTGCAAACTAGCCATGAACCACTGCAATTCATGACCCTATCCATACTCACTACTCCATTGCCAATACCACTCTTTTCCAAATCTCCAAAGCTCTGCCGATCCTACAAAGTCTGAACATGAACACTAGAGACTGGGCTCTGGGGACAAACTAATCTACAAAACAAGATTCTAGCTTTCCTTACTTCAGGATCCTAACCATTGTACACTACTACTATCTGAGAACACATTTGATTAGTTTTCTAGCTTTCCTAGATCTGACTAATCTTTTCAGGAGTTCTGAGGAGGAAGGAGAAACTCATCTATGCTTTTAAGCAATTTACATTGTAACCCATTCGGTCACACATTGAAATTCGGAGGCAGAGATTAAAGTTCAATATTTTTTTACAAATTTAAAGCCAGGGTTATGTAAATGAGTCTCAAAAACATTCTATATAAGTACAAAATCGCCAACGGTGACTAAAAGTTTCTAATCAGGTTAAATCATGCAAACATAAGGCATACCAATATTTTAGTGCTAGGAATACAAAAGATGATAAAAAGTGATGATCGGAGTTCAGATTGCGATGCTGCTGCTCAATCATTTGAAACTAATTAAATCTAAATATGCCAACTAATGCTATCCGGAAACCTAAAGATTTATCTAATAGGGTAAGGAATAGAATTATAATCCAAAGTGTCAGCATAACAGAAACCTCAGTAGGAGGTCTGTAAAACAGAGATGT
Source organism: Pleurodeles waltl (assembly GCF_031143425.1). Lineage (NCBI taxonomy): Eukaryota > Metazoa > Chordata > Amphibia > Caudata > Salamandridae > Pleurodeles > Pleurodeles waltl. The sequence continues at coordinate 434,601,416 of NC_090447.1, forward strand.
GTGTAGCATAAAGCCACCTTAGTCAAAGTATAGTAAAGAGATCTGTACCTTTCTAAGGGTCTGCTCTAGTCAAAGGGTCTAAGGAATCCGAATCTCTTAACTACTAAACACCACTTTAAACCTTGCAGAACATTCAAGAGTTGATGTTACTATTACCAGTAACTTTCCTCCTTCTGTGCACAGTTGGAATTTGCAACCCCCATTAGGCTTTCATCTCACGAACTGAACATCAGGACAACCTTGAATGCCTCTTGTGTACAGGAGCTCGGAAGGGGGTTCATCTTCACATTCTTCCAATTATTGATTTTCATCCTTGCCAACACAACCTCCCATGCCTCTTTTATCTCACACTAACAACAGGCCTTTCATTAGCTACAGACTTGAGCACACGCACCTGCAAATAAAGAAATATGCAACAAGAGCAAAACTCCACATTGAAGGTTAAACAGAAAAACATTTCAGGCCTTATCTTCAGCCAACTTAACATAGAACTCAATGCACACTCAAATACATGATTATACATGTTCTTCTCATAAGTACAATAAATGAGAAATAACTATGAAAATATAACATTCAACTAAGGTATCATGGTGCCAATACATTGAATATAAATGTGTACACGTATATTTCTTCAATCAATAATGTCATTGCAGAAGTACACATTTAACTTTGTTACATTTCTACTTATAAGTGCACTTTGTGTACTATGAATTTTGATGAACCACATTAACATCAGTACAACTGAACACACTTTATATATATTGTTGATTACATTTTAATGTCACCTCTGTATCGTATAATGGCAGAGCCGAGTTATGCACTTTCAGGGGCAAGCACTTCATTGACTATTTCTGAATTATTACAGCCTCATCTACCAGAATTAATTGGGAGAACTGGTGTGGCAGGTAGTATGTTCCCCCTCCGTCTTATATTATGCTCTGGTTGGAAATATACTACATTATGTAAGCTGCATTTGTGGAAGTAACCTTGTATTTTGATGCTCTTACATTTCCACTAGAAATTATGATCACCACATGTTGCTGGACCATGAACGGTAATATGTTGAAAATAGGACTTTTGAGGCCAAGCTGCCCTCCATCACTCAAGTGAACATAATTATGAATAGAAGCCACCTCCAAAAAGACAAGCCTGAGAAACATAGATTTTTAAAGGCAATATCAGACAGGAATTTATCTGCAAATTTGCCAGTATGGCAGCACATTCATTCACTGCCTGCATAGCTATAGAAAGCAATGGAAAGTCTTTGTGATGGACTGGAAGCTATCTATTACATGCGTGCTTTGATACAGAGCTAGACAAAGACCAGACTAACCTTCGTCAGTTTGACTTCCACCTTCTTTTTAGCAGGGTCAGAACCAGCCAAATCATCTATAAATATCAAGGCTTGATATACCAGGTTAGCAAGCATCAGGTAAAGCACAAAGGATTGGGGCATTTTAACCGTGAGCTTCATTAGGGGGACGGGTGGCTCATAAAACAAGGCATCAGTGTTTCCCATACCCTCCAGAGCAGGTCCTGAACAGCAGAGTTAGCAGGGAACCTTTAGGATGAAAGAACATTTCAACATGTCAGACAAACACTGATAGTCCGCAGGGCACTGGGAAACCTATAACAGGAATCATAATGCAGCGGGAGGGATAGGACACAGGAGTCGCTATTGTGATGTGGGATGATAATAGTATAGAATCTGAGAACACAGGTAGAACGTCCCTGGTAAAGATCAAAATCTATAATATTTTATTTGTCTGTGATGGATACTATGGCCCTAACATAAATGGTCCTGAATCCTTGAAATGCCTTATTTTTGCTAAACTGGTGGAATATAGGACACCAATCGTTATGGACAGTGGCTTCAACACTCTCCTCGATAATGAACTAGGCAGATCTACAAAACTGTCTCATGAGAACTCCCTTAATGTGTCAAGGTGTCTATAAAATGTGATACATGACCTTGAGCTGTTTGACATCTGAAGGATCTATCCAGGGAAAAACAGGGATTATACATTTCCTACCAAGAGTTATGGTCATTACTCTAGGACAGACTATCGGTGTTTGGATCTCGCACTGATAGTCTGTTTGATATCAAACATATCAGTACACATATCAGACCATTTTGCAGTCTATATGGTACTAGCATTTCCTACCCAAGCAATGTGTCCTAGGTGGAGGGTGGGTCCAGAACTATTTGTAGTTGAGCTCTAGCCATAGATGTTGAAGGTTATCTTGAAGGTGAACTTGAAGGAATTTATTAGGTTCAAGTGGCATGATAATTAAACGGCCAAGCAGCGCAGCCCATAGAGATCGAGTAGAAGAGTTGTCTTAATTTCAAATCATAAATAACTTAGAACTACAATTGCATGCACAGCAACCAGCCAAGAAGGTCCGTCCATGGAATTACCAGTGCAAATGGAAAGATGAGAGCGTTTTAGGAAAGGCAGAGAATAGATTATAAATGCAGACTTAAATGGGAAACAAGTAAGCTGCAACATTTTTAGTAAGGGGAAAATGTGGCAAGATGTGAGCTTGGAAAGCGTAAGTTAAAAGAACACAGAAATATATTAAATGCATTCAAGGTCTAGAACATGGAAAAGGCGTAACATATAACGTGGGCATTGAAAACGCATTTTATAAATTGTTCTAAGACCTATATCGAGACGAGATAATAAAAGGATTCTTAAATTTGAAGGAGTGGTTATTAAAAAAACAGTTTCACAGAATAGATAAAGACAAGAAAATAAAAAAGGCCAGAGAGATTTCAACAGAAGTAACGGTGAGCGCCATTGTGGAGCTTAAAATGGAAAAGCAGCCGGGCTAGATGGCATTCCGAGAGAACTGTACAAAAAAGCAAAGGAGATTACTATCCCAGTGGGGACGCACAATTCAATGATATTTTATTTAATAAAGCCTTGGCACCTGTATCATGGGGAGAAAAAACTATTACATTCAACCATAAACCGAACAAGAAGAAACATGAGGCCTAGTATCTCCCCACTAAACACTGACTAAAGAATTTGCAGGAATACTGGCTAAAAGAGGACAGGTAAATTAATCCAAGATGATCAAAACGGGGTCAAATCAGGGAGACAAGCAATGGAACTTACACACTTGTTCTTCAGCTCACCTGCTTGGCAGACACTTACAAAAACACTTGGCTGTGATAAAACTGGATGTGGCTAAGACATTTAACTGGGGGAATTTGTTTTATCTATGGGAGTGTTTTGGTAATTTGAGGATTAGTGCAGAATTTATCTATGCAATTGAAACTCTCTCTAATGCCTCTAGTGCAAAAATCCTTTTTAATGGGAATTTAACAGAAAGGGTAATTATAAAGAGATGTTTGAGGTACAGATGTACCCTGCCCCACTACTTCTATGCCTATATATAAAGCCTTTAGCACAATTAATCAGGAAGGATTCCAGTATAGTACATTTTGCGTTTCATAAATATGTAAGGAACATAGCCTTCTATGCAGATGATGTAGCTACTTATACCCCAGAAGCCATCACATTGGCACAAATGTCGGCCCGGGAATTTGGGACTTTTCCGGTTATCATCTAAATGAGGATAAGAACACAATTATGACATTGTATATAGGATTGTAAGAAAGGAATGCATAAAACCAATCAAATAATACATATGGGTATTATCATTACAGAGAATATTCAAAATATTGCAGCCAGAAATGTACATAAGGTCAAAAAATAAATCACAACTTATTTAAAAAATGGCAAAATATTCCTTTAACAATATTTGGCCGAGATAACTTCCTCATGATGCTTATTCTTCCGAAGGTGACCTTTTTTAAATGCATTGCTCTGGATTTTGATAGAAAGATCGAAGTCTATGTAACTAGTTTAGTTGGACCTTTAAGAGTATCAGTTTCAGATAGAAAAAACTGAAGCAAAGGCTAGAGAATGGAGGATTACAACTTCCAGACATATAAGCATACTGATGTCTTTCCGGGCTAAGAAATGAAAAATGTTGATCCAATTTCCAGACCAAACCAACAGGGCACTGATGTTTCAAACAATGCTAAAATATACAGGTCAGGAGGGGCTCATTTATACAAATCTGAAGCGACTATATTTTTTAGAAAGTTCAATTAAAATGTTAAGTGCATGTGCTATGGTGTGGTTTAACTTTAGGTCTAGAATGGGTTTCCCATAAATTAGTCAGAAGGCTCCCTTTTAGCAATTCATGGGTACTACAGAATGTATGAAAGACCAACTGAGCATATCATTAACAGAGAAGGGCATTTTACATTGGGGGGACCTGACAGATGACGCAGGTTTGCAACCATGTACTGTTCTGGTGGAACAATTAGCTGGAATAAATATCAAGGTTTAACTTCCTGCAACTGTCATCTTGATACGGTGCACAAAGTAAGAAGCAACAAGATACTGGAGAGATGGAAATAGAAAACCAGCGTGTCAATGTGGAGAAAAATGAGGAATCCAAATGGAATTAGGCACTTTGTAATGCAGGTAAAACCAAAATGAGGCCACCGTAATCAATTTAGGAATGATTCTTGTCGAAGTAATAGGTGGTAAATTTATAGCAAGCAGCTTTGAGCAATTTATACTCTGTTGCCAAATCTGATATGTTAAAAAAGAATCATCTCTTTACACTATAAGGAGTACACTGGACACTACTAAAGCTCTCAAAACTGGGAAAGACAAGTGGTCTTTTGCAATAATTATAATGTCATATCAGCAAATGATCTATATATATCTCTGCAAGCTGTCCAGCCCTGACAGTCTTGGGAAGAATTAAGTGGAATGCAATAAAAATAATTGCTTACACTATCAAGGTGAGCTCAACGTTTATTATGTTCAGCCTCGATTCAAAAGATCCTGCAGATGTTTATGTTCATTTACAGAAACTGTTATTCTATTGCCTTGCTGGACATGAAATTCCAGAATGCACCATAAACATTTGACTGGGTGAGAGAAGTACCAGTTACATATTATTTAGATAGACAATGCTTCCCTAGCACAAAATACTGGATTTTGGCATCCTTTTACATTCAGGCTAGGAAGAAGCATGTACGGGTCAGTTTAGGAAAGGAGTAGGAAAAATATTTTTGCCGTTTGTGGGTCTTGAACATCCGATGATTGGCCCAGGACTCATGCTGGATTTTAATTGTGTGATAGCCTAAGATGATCACGTAAAATATTTTGGATGTGAGTTTTTGTGTGTCTGTTACAGAACGTTAGTCATTAGGCATCTGATGGTGATGAGGACTAGAAAAATTCAATTAAAAAGAAAAAAATGAAAGAGTAGTGAATAGTTAGATCAGGGACTCATTAGTATCAGGCTGGTCTTCATCAGATGGCATGCCTCAATTATAAAAGACATAAGAGCCTGATTTAGAACTTGGCAGAGGTGAATATCCTGTCCACAGTATTACGATCCCACAGGCTATAATGGAATCGTAATACAGCAGACGGGATATCGGTCACGTTTGTTTCAGAGTAACCCTCTCCGCCAGGATCTAAATCAGGCCCATAGTCCAAAAATCCTTCGAGACCCATGCACACTTGTTCTTCCATACAAGGTTAGATGCAGGGACATTTGTTTCATCATATTCTGGTGGAGGTGACAACTATAACACTGAAGGATAAGAGACAGAGAAATGTCATGCAGGAGGAAGACCTGAGACAATATTCTACCATAAATCTGCCGATCTGAGCCAGAGAGTGTATTAGGGGCCTCAGTGTTTCCTCAAGCAGTTTACATGGAAACTCAAGACTGCACTGATAGCATTTCTCATCAATCCTGTGCGGAGAAGAGGAAACACCTCATGTCACCTTTTGCTGGTGAACATCCCTAAATTAAGACAAAAGTACAGCACCTAACACCCCAAGAAAGCCACGGATATGTTTGGAAAGAAATCACTCCCCAGCAATATTCCCTTCACAGATGTACATGTGAACAACTGGACCTTAGGAGATTTTGTATCAGGCTTTCCCAGCTCATGACTCTATGCACGCAGCATCCCTTGATATACAAACTGCCCAAGTATTCAGACAGACAAATGGAAGAGAAAGCAGTGTTTTGTCCATGTTGATAGAAGATCTAGAATGATCTAGCAGGTATGTCCTTTCTAGTCCTGGCCCAGGGTCATTGGTGCTTTGAGGGAGGGGTTAGGATGAAATCCACAAAAAACAGAAAAACAGAGGAGATGGGCCTTTTGATATTGTTCATAACTTGATCCCTGTCTAGGAGTACTTTGCACACTCACAAGTATGTAAATACTGTAATGAGGACTGAGATGAAGAGTTAATGAGAAGAAGAGTAGTTGACAAGAGCACTACTTAATGCCAAGCATTCTATTATTTTCATGACTAAGATTGTGTAGGTTCTTCCTCTTTACACAGAGATAACCCACTGGAGACAGGAAACAAATAAAGAATACAATATTAAAAAGAATAGTTACTCCAGCCCTGGTAGATTTATGCATGAACATATGACATATAATACAAATCAGCATTAGCTAAAAAAAGAAATAAGTGGTGTGGAATTGATTTGAAGAGGAAAGTGTGGGAAATTTGCAGGACGTCATTAGTGTGATAGGAAAAATTGTTTTTTGTGTTCATGTACACTTTCTAAATCAAACTAGTTTATTATGGATATTCTTTGTACCAGCAGAAACCTGATAGTCCTTAGGGCAAAGTCTTTGTTGGGGTTCATGTTCATTCTGCTTTACTGTCCACTTGTGAGTCTTGTTCTCTGCCTCACACAAGATCAAGGAATTTCTTTCAAACCTGAGATCATGAGATAGAGAGGTCAGGGGTGTCCTCTCTCCAATTCCCCCTCCCCCCCCCCCGCCTCCATTCAAAGGAGTCAGTTGGCTGAGGAGGAGGAAAGACAGCAATCAAAACACCTTGTGGCAACCCAGACTTGTTGCGTTCCTATCTTTAGGGAATGTCTGTATATAGGGATTCTGAGGGGGAAGTCCCTTTTTTAAACCTATTTTCCTTCTTCTCATGTGGGGTATGCGTCTCCCTCCCTGAAGCTCCTGTAATATATATATTTATGTCCTTCAGGCTCCTGGGGCTCCATTGGTGCGGTGAACATGTGTAAGATATGGAATATGAAGTAAGTCTAATGATAATCCACCCCTCTCCCTATATGTGGCGCTACACCTACAGTGAATGTAAGCCAGTGTCTGAAGCAGTTCCCAGGGAGAAAGGGGAATGGATTAGAGAGGGTTAGATGGAGAGAAAGAGAGACAGCTCAACTCTTCTACTCAACAGGTCCAAAATGCTGAATTAATTTAGATAGTGTGAAAATATCACAAGGAATCTTCAACTCGCCTCTCACTGCTTCTTTTCAGCAGGGCACTGTGAACCTAGGGTGGACTGAACAAAGTGGATAGATGTCAGAAGACTACCAAAGACAGCAAACAGAAGAATGACAGAGAGCAGGAACTGAAAGGCAATGAGGGCTGAGAGAAAAAGCAGACCTGCCTGAAGTGATATATCTGAGGGAACCACCAAGTAGAAAAACTAAAAAGTGGGGACGAAGGACAGTAAACGAACTAGCACAAAGGCAGACAAACTGAAAATGCAAAATATTGTGAGGTGCTAAAAATACAATAATGTGATGGATGGAATGTGTGAATTAATCTCATTCATTAGTAATTCCTCAAGCTGTATCTCAGTCCATCATCTTTTTGCCCACCATGCATCCTCAGACTGGACCCAACTATATGCAAATCAGCCTTGCTCCTGTTCCAATGGCAATAGTCCAGTACGAACTGCCAAGCCAGGTCCTCTCTGAACCAGAATATAAGCAACCTAAGACATTATCAGTTTCCTCACACAATGATAGATGCCATTCGTGGACCTAAATATTTGTCTGCCTACATTGACCTGGAAGACCCACCTCTTGAAATGGAAGTTGTACCATACACCATCCTATGCTCCAACAACCGAGCACCACGATCTTGTCTGCCTCAGATGTTGTCCTTCATAACTATGCCTATGAAGTCAAGTTGACAAAGTGACAACACTCAACATGTTCTCAGAATTCCTTACAATATGTATCTGAAGGCAAGAGAGGTTGGGTCCCTAAACTTGCTTTGCATGTTGCTAACCAATTTGCAGGTGCCGACATTCCTCTATCAGTGGAGACATAGGAGGATTGAAGGACCTCCAGAGCCTCATGCTCTATCACTGAGTGGCGTTCCTCAGCCCCTTTGAGTGAGCATAAGGCAAAAGCTATGAACTTCTCTTTGCCCTCAAACATTTGTGAAACGACTGCACCTAACCTCTTCATGCTGGCGTCCGCGGTCAGAATAGTTTTTTTTCCTAACATTAAAATGCCCTAGGGTTAGCATGCAAACTATTTCCTCCTTTACTTTGGTAACAGCCTCTATATACTCAGGGGACCATGAAAACACTGCACCATTCTTAAGCAACAATCTCAAGGGTTGTACTACACTGGCGGAGTTAAAAATGTACTTAAAGTAGTGTTCTGAAAGATCAAAGAACGACCTTACTTTGTCTCTATCAGTGGGTTCAGGCACTTGTACAAATTGCATCTGCTAATTCAAATTTTGGGCTAAACATCGTAGATGGTGTGGCCTAGAAAAGAAACCATTCCAACCATGAACTTGTACTTGTCTCTTTTGGGGGCAAGGGGGGTGAGCCCGTTTCTTCAACCTGTATAGCACTTTCTTGAGAACAGCATCATGACTTGCTCTGTCTTTGTTAGCATCATGACTTGCTCTGTCTTTGCCATATACCAATATGTAATCTTGGAAATATATGACTGAGCTTATTCCAGAAAAAAACTTCTTTCATCAACCTCATCAACCTCTGGAAGCACTCTGCTGCCGAGGCCAGCCACAATGCTGAAAGCCAATTGGTTTGTCTATGTCCTTAAATCCACAAGAAAGCATTATAGGACCTTATTACACCGGTTTTCCATTAAATATGTACATTTTAGGGTGGTTAGCTTGCAAAAGGTGCGTTTTTTAAACAGTGTGTTAAAAAAATCACTATATGGTTCAGCTGGCTGTACTAAAAAGTGAAAGGCACTTGGAAAAAAAAAACAATTTCCTTCAGTGAAAACGCATTCTGTCTTTGGATTAGAGACATTGTAGCAAAGGCTAGAATGTTTAGGATTTGTTTACCTCTCATAAATTGAATGGTGATTAAACAATGGAAAATGATAAAGCTACGCGATGTTGGCATGGTGGACGGTAAAATAAACTAGCCAAAATGGCTACTGATGTGGCATGATGAATGTGTGCTGATGCGTCATGATGCATGTGCACGCAAGCAGACACAGCGCAGACATTTTGATATGTTTTTTACCAATTCCAGGATGCCTGTAATGCGGGTGACTGGCATAAATAATTACACGCGGAGACCAGGTTGGTTGGCTGACACACAAGAGACTGCGTCACCGCAGCTCTCTCTTTATTTATATCACCGTGCTCCGTGCCCCTCCCGGACACACAGAGCACGTTGAACAAACAGGGAGAGCCTGCATGGCTCCCCGCTTACTCTCTACATCCCCCCCCATGTTTATACTCCACATGGATAAGAATTAACTGATAAACTTAACAAATGATTTAACATTACCCTACACCCCCCCCCCCCCCCACAAGGGAGAAAGTGAAAGAAAACAAAAGAAACATCAAATAACCACACAGTGCAATTCCGTAACAACCAGCGCACATATGTGCTAACACTGTCCACTTTAAACGTCCGGAGGCCTTCTTCTTCGGTCACCATCTGTCTCCAACAGTGTTATTGTCATAAACGAATGATAGGTTATGACCAATCGACTTGACAGATAAAGTCTTTTAGCTGACTACTTGGTGCAGGATTGGGGCGTAAACATTCCTAGTACGCACACCTCCATGCTCAGGAGCACACACAGGCGGGGTCTGTTCAGTTCCTGCTGGTCCGACGATACTCTCCATATCTTCAGATGTCGTTGATGGGCCACCATCTGTGTCACCTATCTCGTCTTCTTCTTCAGTCGACTCTCTCAGACCAGCCCTCCGAAAATGCGACACGTTTCGGGTCACTCTCCGTCGTCCTCTGGACGCAGTTATCATCGACCCCTTGACTCCAATGACCTCCCATACCTCAGGCTCAAACAGTGTCCTAAACTTTCCTCCTCCTCGACGACATCTCACCACCACGCGATCTCCTTCTTGAAACTCTCGATATTTTGCTCTTCGTTTTAAGCTGGCCTTCTGATTAGTAATCGCTTGTCGTCTTTGAGTGGCTTTGACATCCAGCACTGGAGGTTTCCACTTAGGACCTGATGGAATACAGTCACGTGGAGACACCTTGAACATCAGAGCAGAGGGGGCACACCCAGTGGTGCTATGGGGTGTTTGACGATACGCACTCAAAAACTGGTACAAACACTGTTCACTGTCTTCCTTCTGCTCAACTCCAATCCGGAGAGCCCTATTCAAAGTTCGCATAAACCTTTCGACGACCCCATTTGCTTGAGGCCAGTAAGGCATTACCTTACGGTGATGAATCGCCAACCCATCAAGATACGAGCGAAAGTCTTGCCCCTGGAATGGAGGACCATTGTCTGTTCTAATTTTGTCAGGCAGACCAAACAATGCAAACGTCTTTTGCAGGACTGGCCTTACATTTTCAAACGCTGTTGACGATACGACCTCGACCACAGGGAATTTGGTGTATCAATCAATCAAAACAGCAGTCAACCTTCCATCCGGAAAACTTCCAAAGTCCATGCTCACCTTTGTCCAAGGTTTCAGAGTAGCAGGTTCGGTTACTACGGGGCAACTCGGAGGTTCCACCGACGTGATAATACAGGAGTGACACTTCCCTATCATGTCGTCAACGTGCTTATCCATACCAGGGAACCACACCTTGGCACGTAACCTTGCTTTGGTTTTAGCCGCCCCTTGATGTCCTTGATGAGTTAACTCAACTACTCGAGACCATAAACGCTGCGGAAGCACAATTCTTCTTCCTCTCAGAACCAACCCATCATTATCGGTAGACAGTTCATCACGCACCTTCCATATACTTTGCATAGCCAACTTCTGATCTGGGCATGACACATTAGTCTTCTCTAAAAAATACTTCAATTTTTTGTGGCTCAGCGCCTCTTTAACATGACCCAGTACCACATCATCCTGGGTAGCACTTACAATGTCAGTTACAAGAAGAGCATTGGGACATGCCGACTGTACAACTATGCTGACGAAAACCTCAGTACTCTCTTCGTCATGTTCTTGGTGAGCATCAAATACTTTCGGAGTAGGATGACGAGATAGATAGTCTGCAGGATTGTTTGCCCCTGGTCGATAAACGAGTGTAAATCGATATGGCTGAAGCAGAAGAGTCCATCTTTCAATTCTCGGAGGTGCCAGACGCGGGCTGCCCGCAAACAATGAAACTAAAGGCTTATGGTCAGTGACTACTTGAAACTCATGTCCATACAAATACAGATGAAAATGTCGGCACGCCCATCGAATAGCTAGCGATTCGCACTCAATCTGTGCGTACCTGGTTTCAACCGCTGACAAAGCCCGGCTGGCATATGCAACGGGAATCCACTCTTGATGCCCTTGTTCTTGCAACAGAACGGCTCCAAGCCCGACAGGGCTCGCATCTACCACCACTTCCGTTCTCTTGCTGGGGTTGAAATAAGCCATAGTCGATCTGTCTAGCAATGCAGCCTTAATGTCCACAAACGCCTTGTGTGCCTCCGGAGTCCAGTCCCAACAGTGTTGCCCTTTCGTGAGCTGTCGAAGAGGTTCAGACATGGTGGCGAGTTGTGGTATGAAACTTCCACAATATGTGGCCATTCCTAGAAAGCTGCGGACTTCCGTGGGATTTTGTGGAACAGGGGCCTGACGAATTGCTTCAGCTTTCCTCAGGTCTACTTGCAGGCCATCTTTCAAAAAGATGTAACCGAAGAATTCTACAGATGTTTGGTAAAAAGCACACTTCTTTTTGTGCAGCGTCAACCCTGCTTCAGCTAACCTTTTCAACTTTGCTCTGAGATGGCAATGATGCTCTTCTCTCGTCCGGGAGTGTATCAAGATGTCATCACTCAGATTGATTACTCCCGGTAATCCAGACAAGGTCTCTCTAATTGCATTCTGAAATACCTCAGCAGCTGAGGATACCCCAAAACTGAGTCTCTTATATCTTCTTAGCCCCACATGTGTCGAAAAGGTGGTGATATTCCTACTCTCAGGGTCAAGTTCTAGCTGATGATACCCAGCGTTAAGATCCAGCTGTGAGAACCATTGTGCCCCATTCAGATCTGCAATTATGTCATCCATTGTGGACGTTATGTGCCTCTCTCTTCGAATAGCCTTGTTTGGCAACCGCATGTCAACACAGAGACGAATCGCTCCAGGTTGTTTGGGTTTTGGCGCGATCACCAACGGTGACACCCAAGGTGTAGGCCCATCTACCTTTTCAATGACTCCTTGGTCTTCCAGCAGTTGCAATTCTTTCTCAACAATAGGACGCAAATGGAACGGTACTCGGCGATGTCTTAGCGCCACAGGAACCACGCTGTTGTCTATATGCAGTTTGATACGTTTTCCTTTCAATCGTCCCAGCCCCTCGAAAAGCTGCGGGAACTCACTGAGAAGCCGTTCCACCTGAGTGTCATAGACTTGACGTGCAAAAAACACCAGTTCTAATTCTTCTGCCGTGTGGCATCCTAACAAAGTGCCACGGTCTCCAGCCACCACATAGAATTTTGCTTCTGTTGACTTGTCCCCACTATTCACAGCCACCTCCACAGTTCCTTTAAGAGGAAGGGGGTCTCTCCCTCCATAGTTATATATTTTTGTAGTCGTCGGAGTAAGTATCGGAGTAGGTATTAGTTTCCGGAAGAGAGTTTCATCCATGACGTTGACCGACGCCCCTGTGTCAATGAGTACTGATACGACTATGCCGTTGACATGAACGTCGCTCATGGGAGGCGGTCTTTTTTTTAGTTGTCTCCCTCCCGTAAAAGAAATTACAAAAATGTCCTCTTCTTCATCTTCATCGAACACCGGGCCACTCGCCATCGGGTGATCCCTTACCTCTTCCATACTTTTGGATACAGCTCTAACATTAGCATCCTTTCCTTTCTGATCTCCTGGCTTATTCCTCCTGGACCTGCATACTTTAGCGAAATGGTTTGCCTTACCACAGCGGTTGCACGACTGTCCTTTTGCCGGGCACCCCATATTCGTTCGATGTTCATAGCCACAGCTTCCACAAGCCCTATCACTGGGTTTAGTGGGATTCGGTTTGCGCGGGGTTACCTGGCGCGTCTGAACAGCATCCACCTGTTCCTCCTTTACCTGGACAGTGCGTGTTGACGACGCTGCAGCTAACAACTGACCCCTTACGGCTGCCATTGCGTCTGCTCGTACCGCAGACAGTTCATGCGATCGTGCAAGAATCAAAATATCATCTAGGGACATACCCTGCTGTCGAAGAATACGCTTTCTTAATGCATTGGACCTGCAGCCTTGAATGATCTGCGCTCGGATCTCTTCTTGCTGATTGAGCCCTGTACAGGAGCTCACCAGTTTTCTCAGCCTTGCATAAAACATATCCATCGACTCAACCTCTGTTTGTTGCACCTGTCTCAATTTAAAACGTTCATAATCAGAATTAAGTTGAGGATCGAAATGCCTGTTTAAAGCAGTTACTGCTGCATCAAAATCAGACTTGTCTCCTGTATCAGGGAGAGAATCAAAAAGCTCCTGCAGTTCGTCCCCTCCCATCAGCAGCATTACAGACCTACGTACTGCCCCATCTGTTTCTCTTGTTGCGCAAAAATAGTTTTCTAGGCGATTGATCCATAAACGCCATCTGGGCGCAGCAGTAGCCGGGTCAATCAGTTGGCTAAACGGTGGTAATGATGTGAGTGAGGAGTGAATACTATTATTTAACTGTGCTGGGAGTTGGGGATTCCCTGGTGGTGGTGGATTGGCATTGTCTTGGGGTGGGGCACTCATATTTGCACTCTCACGCTTCACTGATTAACAAAATCACCGTTTTACTCTTATCAGTCTTGTTATCTGAGGGCTATATCTATGGTTTTTTTTTTAGAACATCCTTTGTGAAGAACGATAGTCAACCACTACTTATTTGTGTTTATTGTCCATAAGAGAAAAAGAGAAGAAAAAAAATTCTTCTTCTTTTTTTTTTTTTTTTTTTTACAAATCTCTGCCTCAGACTTTCTCTATCACCATTCTTCAGTGTTCTTCACTTGATGATTTTTTTTATTTTTATTTAAACAGTTCCCCGGCCTCGGGGAAAACACTCGTTGCTGCTCTCCTGCAGCGGCAGAATGCTCACAGGCTGAGCGCTGGACGGGGAAACACTCCAGCGTCACTGTTGCTCCCCTGGCAACAGGACGCTCGAACTCCGAGTGCCCGACGGAGCGTTGCGCTCCACGTGGTTGCTATTCCTGGGGCAAGCTGTCCCGGCAACAGGACGCTCCCCACGGGCACGCTCGACGGAGCGTTGCGCTCCACGTGTGCTTCCTCTTTTTTTTCAGGACGGGGCGCAGCTCACCGGAAACGGCCTCTCCGGTCAGGAGATCAGGCCCCACACTCTCCAGGCAGCACCCCAGGCGATCGGTCTCCACCAAGCCAAGGCCGACACTCGCCCCCGTCTTCAACTTTACGCTGCATGCCGCATCTCCCCCTTCACAGCGGCCGACTCCGCACCACATGCACTGGTACGTTTATTCTTTTGTTTTAGGATGCGTGGCCTATCGACATCCCGCTCGTCGCCAATGTAATGCGGGTGACTGGCATAAATAATTACACGCGGAGACCAGGTTGGTTGGCTGACACACAAGAGACAGCGTCACCGCAGCTCTCTCTTTATTTATATCCCCGTGCTCCGTGCCCCTCCCGGACACGCAGAGCACGTTGAACAAACAGGGAGAGCCCGCATGGCTCCCCGCTTACTCTCTACAGATGCCCACCATGAACAAGTATGCATTGTGATGCATACATTTTCACGGGCCGTGTGTGAACTTGCATGTATCTTGATGCAGCTGTGTCCATTTCTAAAAGGGTTCCTGGCTGATGCTGAAAAAAACCTTGCATCCAAAAAAAACCAATTCAAAGGCATACTTTGTGTCTATGTACATGATTACAATTTTTTCTTCAGCTAAAATGCAGGCTCCAGTGAGAGTTAGAAGCTGTACTACCACTTTTGGAAAATGACAAGTTTCCACAATCTGATACATGGTACACACATCATACTGTAGTCAGCAACCGTGACACCATAATCATTTCTGAAAGAGGATCCACCAGCAAAATATGTCACAAATAGGTACATCACTTAAGTCCACACAAGGCTTGGTGACAGGGACACAACCATGGGGTTCCCCATCCTCGCTCATAGACATTAGCGAGGCAGGGCTCAGTGATGGACACTGGGTCATGGTAATTTGATAAGCAGAGAATAACATTTCATACTAGAACTATCAAGGTGTAGAGACATGCTGGGGTTTTGTACTGATGATGCGTGCAACCACTGAATTAGAAAATGCAACAGTTAGCAGAGAACTTAACACAATATTTTCAGATGGTTCAACAAACCTTGCCATTGCAGCCACATACCTTAAACATGGTGGGAGCCCAGCCATGCCTGAGTCAAGAATTGAAGAGTGATAAGATTTGGGCATTTTCTAATTTGCATGATTCTGTACCAGTACTGCAAGTGAAAATCCATTATGTTCATGACCACATGAAATAAAAGGTTTGGCATAATTAGAGTCCCAAGGCAAGTGTAGGGGCTAGTGCCTGCTTCATTTTAAAAAAAGCATTTTCAGCTTCACTAAAGCACTACAAGGGCTCAGGGGCATTTTTTCTGACATAATCCTGCCAGGGATGTGCTATTTTGGCATAACCTAGGATTAACTGTCTGCAATTCCTAGCTATGCCCAGAGAGGTACATACCTGAGAGGCAGTTACAGGGTGGGTCAGCTTTCGATTGTTTTCAACCCATCCAGAAGACAGGTCGTGCTTCCCAGCAGAGATTTCATGACCTAAGTATTACACTTGGGGAAGGCTGAACTGTTTTTCTCCTTTGAAGCTTTATGCCCTTTATTACTGTTGCCATGTTGGTGAGGAGATAGATTCCTCCTTCAATGTTTCACAGTAATACATGCCAAAAGGAGGTTGTAACATATTCAACAAAAGTGAAACCCAGAGGTAAAACCAATGTATCTAGATCCTTCTTCAGGGCCCGGGAAAAGATTGAAGGGTACTTGGTAGATCTTTGAAGAGGTCAGGTCAACGAACATATGCTGATGTCATCGGAATGTGAATGAGAAGAAATACTGGCTCTCCTCGTGTGGATATGGAGAGGAAAGCAGAACAAAGGTCAACCACACAAAGCATTGAGCATTCGTAGGGATGCAAGAAATAATGGTGGCAAGATTGGGGACCACAGAGAAGCTTGAATTAATCACATTATTATTGGTCTTAAGTGCATGTATGAACCTGTACACATTGGCTTTCCCCGTCTGGTATATCAGTAAGACCGTGCAGAGTATTACATCAACTAACACCTAGTACTAACGCCTCTTCCCTAATCAAATATGCTATCACTGGGCATATCCCTTCGTCTACCTTGCTTTTCAGAGGATAACAGGGTATTCTGGGTAGTTTTTTTTGAGTGACGACCTTCACTGGTTCCACTGATGATATGAGTCCAATATTGTTGGCCCCTGTGGACCACAGACTAGGTGATACCTGTAAAAGTAACTCTGAGAAATCAGGAGACATGGCAGTTTTATTTGCAGTAGTTAGGCATTTTGTGCTCATCCAATAGCGTGAGTAGTTTGTTTTTGTGTTGCTAGGATACATTCCAGAAATTTGCTTCTTGATTGCAAAATGCAATACATTTAAGCTTACAAAGAATGTCCCTGCATAACAGTTTAAACGGTGAAGATGGGTTGAACAAAAATAATGTTTATCGCTAATGGATCCTACAGAAATGGAAAGAGGATTAGTAATATAGTGGGGAACATGTTGGTTGGAAATACCCACTCCATCTATGAACATGCCTAAGATAGATAAAGAAGGAAATCTGAAGGCTTTTAAATCTGAGCGACAAGCACCCATCCAAATGAGACAGCTAGTATACTTACTATTAATTACACATTATATATGGGGGCCGTCCTGATCTGCCAGGATTAAGATATCCATGCACAGTCAGAACCTCTCGAGCTGCCCTAAAATTCAATATAAGAGTTTTGAGTAATCTGATGAAACCCAGACTAAGCAAGGAGGGCTGGTGCTTTGGTTGCAGCTATGGACAGTTCTGTTTTCAATGCCCCAGCTAACTGCTGGCACAAAAATTACCCTACGGCTCCGGGCCTCTCCTCAGCCAATTCAATTGCCTCTCCTAACTTGTCTTACTCTTATTCCTTCTCCCCTTTGCTCCTCCTTTTGTAGAGCTCCCAGACTCACACCCTTAATGGCTAGCAGCATATCTGGCAACTTCAGTTACATCAGTTTCAATTCTACCTTCTTTCTTTCTCTCTTGAAACACTACTCAAGGATCAGTGACTGTCAACAATTCAGCCAACTTCGTTGTCTCCCATATGATGCAAATAATCATCAAATAACTGTTAACAGTCTGTAATTATCCCTGCACAAAAGCAGGTCCTACAGCTTCTTGATCCATCTCTGTAGGACAGACTATATCCGCCCATCTCTCAAACACAGCCTTAAGTCTGGCTAAGTAATCAGCTGGTGCTTTACCCTTATATTTGTACAATTCGAGATCTTAGCCCAGTTCTTTTCACTGAGCACATATCTGCAATCGTATTCAACAGCACACCCTTCGCTTCACTCAATTCATCATTTCCTGGAGTCACTCTCTGTCATGGCGCTCTCTCGACCAGTGTTTCTCACACCTCACTTGGCACCACCTGTCGCAATAACTTGTTCACATGTCCCCAGTTGGATTTTTCTACTTCACACATACTTTGAGTAGAGAACTGTGGCACAATGGTTAGAGTGGCAAACCCTGAAGCAGAGATCTGGTCTGGGACCAGGGTTCAATTCCCTACCTTGGTGGGTCTTGGGCTCAATTACCTTGGACCAGATAATTTTCGCCTCTGTGCCTAATCTAATTAATGGGTCCCACTCTGTAACTCTGGGCAATAGCTTGCTTAATCTCCACAGCGGCCCTCACAGTGCTTGGATGCCTGGCTTCACCCTGGGGCTGTCCAGGAGTGGGTGCCTCACAGGGAAAAGCCAGGAGGGGTTCCACAGCGGTATGTGTACAGCACCTTGAGACCCCAACAGGTGAGTAGTGTGCTATACAAGTGCAAAGTTTACAGTTTTTACTTTGCAGTTCCTCTTGGAATTGAGTGGGGTTTTTTCTGGATGTTGAAATTGTTTCTTAACACTGATTAAATCAGAGGGCATATAAGGAATGTGGACAATAACTCTACTCTCAGTCGCTGGGTCATCCCTCAAGGGAAGGAGGGCACTAATCCTCAGCATCACTTGAATGAGGAGAAGGGAAACACCTTCTAGATAACTGTTTGCCAGCCTGTCTCAAATTTTCAAGCGTAAATCTAGGGCTTTGTTCTCTGCATTCTCTATGCCCCAGAACAGACCTTACCCTCATCCCTAGACCAATCAATATTGGTGGAATCAGCTTCATGCCTATGTCCCCGGTCCTCTCTGATACATTTTCTAGATTTTGTTTTGATCACACATCACAGAATTAGGTTTCATACACCGTTCTGGCACTGTAGTGTGGCCATTTTATTATAGCTTCATGCGCGTTAGCTTAACCTATTAGGCCTCTGTGCACTTTGCCCTAGATGCATTTTATTTAGCCTCACACTGTTATTTTACAATAACCAGTTTTACGGTCTTGTTTTATTTCCTTCTATCACACTGTTTAGCTTACTTCAGCGCTGTGTTCGCAAACAATACATTCTTGCTCACTCTGTGCTTCAGTCAAGGATACAGTCTGGTACATTGCCGATAGATGTGGTAGAAGTTTAGTCTTTATGGTTCGTAGACAGTACACATTCTTACGCAGGAACATCGGGGTGTTAGTTCACATCAATAGTGTAAAAACACTTTCTAGTCGCAGTACAAGTAAGAGGGAGATTCCGACCAGGAACCCACAACTAGACGCTGACTGCCCTGTTGCAGATGCTGATCCAGATCACAGGCCTTTGCTCAGGTATGAGGGTCGATGCCCTCCCGGGGGAACCTGAAAGGCAGGCTTAGAGCTTCACATGCTGTCCTCAAAAGATAACTGAGAGAGGGAACGTACTCTAGTTGCACTATGATAGCATTATTCTTATGTTTCACTCTCCTCGTTACTATTTCAATCCTACTGTGTTGTATGGTTCTGGTTATTGCGGCTCACGCCTTGTTATCTAAAATGCAGTAGTTTTATTAAACCAATCTATAAAACTCAAACTGCCTTTGTCATTTATATATGAGACCACCCTGTATATGAGAGAACTGGTTGTGACCTGAGTGACCACGACTTCCCTGGGAAGCACTAAGATGTCATGCGCTCAGCTGCCTAATTGTCTCTTCGCTTTAGGAGAGATAAGGCACTGCTAGTTAGCCGGAGCTCAAACCAGATTTGGGGTGACAAGGGTCCTTTGCCGTGGGTCAGACTTAGTCTCCCACACTGTGAATGATCTTGCCGCCCAAAAAATCCAGTAGTCTCATTAGAATAATGAGAGCCTACGCCACAGCACTAAGGACTTAGTCAATGTGCTACCTTGAGACAGAAAAACAGTTGGGCTGCAACCATCACACATCCCACTGAGTAATATTTGAGTGAGATGTGTGGTTGAGATGACGTTCAATCCTATGAGAAAAAGCAGGGCTAGTTAGTCGAACCCCAAAACATCTTTCATAAAGGAAGAACACACCCACAAAAAAATAGATACATTTTAAAGGTGTATTTTAAAAATCAAAATTCTATCGTAGTGCGCGCAGTATGAATTGTTATGATAATAAAGACAAAGAATGGTAAATGCACTGTTTAATAAAAACATGAACAGCAATAAATTTTCTGCCATTTTGGAAGTATATTTTATAACAATCGCACCTTTGTCTCCCTACTTGCTAAACTAATGACGGCACCAAAGGAAAGCCTAAGTTGAGTTTCAGATGCTTCACATCAGTATACCTGTTTGAAAAGTAGGTTCTGTAGGATCAGTGCAATATGAGATCCTGAAATTTGTGTCTTGTGTTTGTAGCTGGGCAGACACGCTCAGCCATTGAAGGCAGAATGCCTTCTTGCCAGCATTTAGTTAAAATGTGATGCAATTCTGCATAGCCTTTCCTATCTGGTGTCATCCAGATTGGAGTCCCTCTCTGCTTTTTTACACACTGTGTCAAGCTTTCATAACATTATTTAAACATTGGTGAGTCCTTTTTAGACACTGTTGAATCATTATTTAGACACTGTTGTATAACCGATTAGTAGAAAGTGGCATGATGCCCTTTTACTTATTCACATTCAGTAAGACTGTGCTCTTTGAACGGTAACAATCAACAAAACACCTAGTTATCAACTTTTGATGACACTTCGTTCACAATTCAAAAACAACAACTTAGAACAATTTATCATCTTCAGATAAAATACTGTGAATATGTTTGAGCAAGCTTGGTTATCATATTGGACTAAGAATTTACATAAAATAAACTTCCAGTCTCTATTAAGCATCTGCGTTCCCAGATAGATAATTAAAATGTGCATCTAAAAAATGAGAATACTCCCTTCCAGGGCAAGGCATAGATGTCAAACACCCCCCCCCCCCCCCCCCCCCCTCCTTTTGTATCCTCGCTCTCTTCCTCCTTTCCTGCATTTCGGTGATCTGGGGAAATAGATATTGAGGAGGGAGAGGGAAGGAAACACACACACATCCAAAGATCCCCTTCCATTCAATGAATCTTCAGCCAACAACCAGAGGACCTTATAAAGGGGTGGAGGCAGCTGGATTAGAGGGTCTCATTCTCTCACATATTCATCCTTTAAGGATCTGTGCTTCGAGTCCTGGCGCTCCTGCCTATTTCCCACATTACTGCATTATTTCCACAGCCCACTGCTTTCTCTGTTGACTGGACTGCTCCCAGTCCAACCTGCCCAACCAAATTATTTTCTCTGTATTTCCTACCTAGACGACAATTGTGCTTACCCATTTAACCACACATTTACAGCCATAAAACCAGACAGGCCATGCAAAGCAAGCAAGTGAACACGTTTAAAGTAAGTGCAGTTACACTTCACCTAAATTTTGGTTCAATCATGCTCACACTTCAAGCAAATTGTCCATGTCCTGTGTAGAGCCGTGCTCCAACCAGTCCCCCTGGAGAAACTTCTCCCCTACTTTTAGCACCTGGGACCATCATGTGGAGTTCGGTCCAGCACTCTCCTGTCTACTGTTGCAGAGGTGATTTTCCATTGTCAATGCACCATCTAGTAAAAACACATCAAGCTGGAAAGCCCTCAAGTCTAACGTGCTTAATGCAAAAAATAGCACACAGAAAAGCAAATAAAACAATTGCCCTTTCAACTGACCACAAATCTCACTAGAAAAGTGTCAGTAAGAGCCTAATGCTCCAACATGAAATTCAGTACAGTATATATGCGTGTTTTCTCAATACAAGTTTATTCACACCACAGAAATCTGTTACTTTCAGCAAAAGCTTATATAAGGAGAAGATGACAGGTCCTTCTCCTGGAGGAAGTGTGAGAGGACCTTGAGAAGAAGTTATAATTCATGAAGACGGTACTGAGAACATTTATTTTCCTCTAAAATCTCGAGTCCAGTTGCCAATACCGAAAATGAGGTTACGGAAATGTGCAAATTTACGACTCTGAATGAAAGGGCTTCTGGCCACACTAAGGCCCTCATTCTGACCTTGGCGGTCTTTTCGCAAGACCGCCGAGTTACCGCCGCGGTAAAGACCGCCGACTGCGGCGGTATGCCGCTGCGCGTATTCCGACCGCTGGGAGCGTTCCGCCGGAATACCGCCAGCAGCCACACTGGCGGTCGGCGGGAAAGTGGAGACTGGTCAACCTCCACCGCCACGCCAGCAGAACACCGCCCCCAGAATTACGACCCACATTTCTGTGTGGCGGTCTTCTGTTGGCGGTCTTCTGTTGGCGGTCACGTCCCTATGGCTCCCGTCGCCTCCCGGAGGACCAACGCACAAGGTAAGTTGATCGTCCGTGAGGGGAGGGGGTGGGGGGGTGTTGTGTGATGTGTGCGTGCATGGGGGTGTGCGTGTGAGTGTGTAGAGGGGGTGTGTGAGTGCGTGCATGCGGGCGGGGAGTGCTGCTGTGCCTATGGGCGATGTGTGTAGTTCGGCGGGTGCGCATGTCGGCATGTATGTGTGCGGGTATGTGTCCCCGTTGTGTATGTGTGTGTGTAGGGGGTGTGTATATGTGCATGTTGGGGGTGTGTGCATGTCGGGGTGCGTGTATGTGCATGTCGGGGTGGGGGTGGGGAGGGGGTTCGTACCACCTCTGGGGGGTGGAGGGTGAGGGGGGAGGACTCGGGGGGGCAGTGGGGGGTGGGGGAGACCCCTATCAGTGCCAGGGAAGGAATTCCCTGGCCCCGATAGTGCCTACCGCCATGGTTCGCATGGCGGTTCCCGAACGCCAGAAACCGCGGTGGTAAGCAGGGTCATGATACCGTTGGCGGTCTTGGGTCGACCGCCGGACCGGAGTGCGCAGACTCCAGCCCGTCGGTCATGACCGCCGTGGCTGTCGGAGTGGGGAAGTGGCGGTCGGTCGGGGCGGTGACCGCCGCGGTCAGAATGCCATTTTTAATACCGCCGGTCTGTTCGCGGTCCGACCGCCGCCTCTCCGCCGACCGCCAAGGTCAGAATGAGGGCCTAAGTTTTGAAACTTAGGGGGCATAATTGAGACTAAAATATACTTCAGATTAACAAGAAATGACATTATAGAATCAATTTGCGCACACAGTGGTATATGAGAAAAAACAGCTATGTTAAAGCACATAATATGTAGTTATGTTTTCACAGTCACCAAAGTAGAAAAGTGAATAAAGGAGTAAATCAGAAAATCAGGAATCGGAAGAGATATCACAGCTGTTAAAGTAATATTCAAAACGACTTAATCAACACTTGCCATTATGTTGATGTCTGATCTCTATGAACTATGTGCTATATATGAGGGGAGAACTCATTTAGAGTCACGGGAATTCAAGTTACCTCTACTAAGTTTCAATGTAACTTGCACAACTGTAGACATCCTGTTCATATCCCTTCCGTGTTCATTTAATCAATAAAGGAATGCATAGGGGGGTATGGCTGACTGCCGTGCAAGATGGCCGCTTGCTAGAGCATCTCCTGTCACCTACTGGCCTTATCTGCAAACATCTGTGACATAATCCATCTCCTGTGCCAAGACAGCCTGAGATCTGGAGGTTATTCGCTGCGGAGATACCAAATCTCTCCTTTATCAATTTTGAACCCCATAATGAGGCAGGGCCTAGATGGCTGTGCCAAGCCACGGCCTTGTGTACGTACTCAAGGGCAGCCATAATTTAATGAGGGAGGCGCAGTCGGAGCGGAACCGCTTGTGGCGTGAGCGGGAGAGGAACTGCCCCTACAGCGACCTGCACTAACACTTCTCTGGCCCTGACAGTGATGAGATGCAGCCATGCTCATGCAAAGCATTGTGGAGCAGGCATGCCTGCCTGTAAGTAGCTTGAAGCCTGTGTGACATACTGCTGACGTCTTGCTCAACCGACGGCAATATTGGAAGTTACTAGAAGATGGCAGGAGCCTCAAGTACCAATGCAATGGCCCAGAAGGTGAGACAGAGAGCGTTCCGACTCCTGTGTTGCAACAAAGGACATGAGTTGGGGCACAACAGCCCCGGGGGTGATCAGCCCTCACCAGTGATCTCTTGTGCACTACAGGGGCCAAAGAAGGTGAGTAAGGTAGGTCTGTCCTGTCAGGTCACAGAGAGAGGCCTAGAGTGCTTTTCGGTGAAGAAGATGGAAAGCGCTCAAGAGCGTGACCAATGACAGACAACATCTATGCACCCTAGAAGCAAATGACCTCAATGTGAAACCCCTGCAGAAGGAATATCCATTCAGTGGCCAGCCTCCTAACCCTAGACACACTACTCTGGTGGAGCATGACAAGAGGAGGACTCTCTGATAACTAAAAGAGACTACCAAACCAATACGTAAGCGATTCCTCCCGTGCTGCATTTGACTTGATATCCACTGACACTCAGATGCACAACGAGGCAACGGGTGCAGTACAGTGCTGCATCAACACTTGTCCTCCTTCACAGTCTTGAGTTCGCAATCCATTTATGGCTGATCCAGAGGAACACCCTGGAAGCCAAAGGGGCGAACAGAGGGAAAACCAACAGGCTACAGGAAAGGTCCTCAAAAGAGTCTACCCCCTGGCTGGCAGCTGCGAATACCATGGCGGAACACCCCCTGTTTTTTTCATTGTGGGACACAAAAATGTCTAT
This sequence comes from Pleurodeles waltl, assembly GCF_031143425.1. Classification (NCBI taxonomy): domain Eukaryota; kingdom Metazoa; phylum Chordata; class Amphibia; order Caudata; family Salamandridae; genus Pleurodeles; species Pleurodeles waltl. The sequence continues at coordinate 434,625,955 of NC_090447.1, forward strand.
GCCCTGCAGCAATCACCGGGGCAGAGGCGCCTGTGGAGCACTCCAAACTAAACTTGACAAATACAAGCTTCCCAGAGACACAGCTGTGACGGCCACAATGGAGGAGCCAAGTACCCCAATGAAAATCATCATCTGAAGGCAAAGCGCTCACACTTAAAGACATCATGGTGGCAATCCTGGGCCTTCACGGCCCCTTGGAGACCAACATTGATTCAGCCTCTATGAAGGTCACACTGGTGAGGGCAGATCTCTGCAACATGGGAGCCCGAAAGAAAGATGCATAAGACTCACTCACCACCCTTAAGGCCAAGAAAGTGACCTTGAAGAAACAAGTTGAAGAACTACTCACAACCACGGATGTCTTAGGGGCAAAGCTGGAAGATTTTGAAGGGCGCTCAAGGTGAAACAATGTTTGAATAATTGGGGTCCCTGAGAGATCGGAAGGGCCTGCAGTGGACCTCTGAAGAAAAGACTTCATACTTCAACTGCTACAAACCAGAAGCCTAACTACTTCTCGGTTGAGCAAGCTCATCGGGTTCCAGGCACCCAGCTAAAACCAGGTGCGCCACCTCACCTGATCATAGCTCACATCTTTAACTTAGGGGACCATGGTGCCATCTTACAAACAGCTCACAGTGTTGCACCAGTCTAATACGAAATCGCCACCATCACCTCTTTCCCAGACTTTATGCTCTGAGTCCAGAAACTGCACCTTAGTTTTGTTGAAGTCAAGAAAGACCTGAGAGAGCGTGAGATAAAATACTCTATGATGTTTCCAGCACAACTGCGAATGGTGGCAGAAGAAGAGACTTGGTACTTTGAGACCCCAGACGTGGGTTAGAACTGGCTGGATGGCAGAAGGCCGGTTGGTGGAACCAGGCCTTGAACCCAATCCAGGCAACAGCCATGCGACAACGATGCCCCAAACCAGCATCATAATCTGGATGACCTACTACAGACACAAAGCTCGCCACAACAACAGACAACTCAATCAACAACTCAAAAGGAATTGCACAGAGACTGGTTCGAGGAGGCTGGGTGAAGTCAGTGACATGGTTGGTTGTGATATTCTGCTCAGACGTTCAAAGTGAACTGAGACTTGCCCTCTGTTATTGGAAATAACTGTCATGGCAGTCAGAGACTAGATGATTCTGAACACAAGCGTAAGACTTTGGTAACAAATGTTCTTTTATCTTTAGGAGGGATGGATGGAGGGCCTCTCAGTAGTTGCCACAGTCACCTATAGTTTGAACAATGGTTTGGGGCAACAGGCAATGTTGGGGAACGGGCAGTTCAAAGTCTGCTATGCAGGTAGGCTGGGTGGGGGACCTGTTTGAGGAGTTTTTATTTTTTTTCACAATGTTTTCGTTACACCAGTTTTTCTGCAACACTGTCACTGACACTGGCCCCTGGTACTCGACACAGGTTCCCTGACTGACATCCAATCTGTTCCAATGCGACAGAGGAAAGTGATGCACCCCTGACCCACACACGGCAATGACTAGTAAAGTTGATACCAAAAATATAAAGTTGTTGTCCTGGTATATTAATGACCTAGGGGGCAATTGCTCATTAATCACTTCATATTAAATGTTGTTGTTTGTAATGTGGCTGGGAGAGAGGGAGGGAACTCAGGGACTGCTTGATGCTAGGGAAAAAAAAATATTGGGCCATGCCATTGTACAGCAGTGTGTTGTTTTCTTTGTATTTTTATTCTTTGCTATTTCGTTAATAAAAAGATTTACAAAAAACAAATTCAAGGAATCTATCCTAGTCCAGGGGTTTCTTAGGTGAGAATGAAGTGGTGGTCATGTAGCTGTGCTACCCCAGTGGGGTTCTGTGTGATACTGCCAAGCTTTTACTGATATATGGGCTATAACTTTCCACATCTGAATAGAGTGCAGCGGTGTAGGAAAGTACCATCTTGCCTGGCATGTTACCCCCATATTTCACTGTATATATGTTGTTTTAGTCTATGTGTCACTGGGACCCTGCCAGGCAGGGCCCCAGTGCTCATAAGTATGTGCCCTGTATGTGTTCCCTGTGTGATGCCTAACTGTCTCACTGAGGCTCTGATAACCAGAACCTCAGTGGTTATGCTCTCTCTGCTTTCCAAATTTGTCACTAACAGGCTAGTGACTACATTTACCAATTCACATTGGCATACTGGTACACCCATATAATTCCCTAGTATATGGTACTGAGGTACCCAGGGTATTGGGGTTCCAGGAGATCCCTATGGGCTGCAGCATTTCTTTTGCCACCCATAGGGAGCTCTGACAATTCTTTCACAGGCCTGCCAGTGCAGCCTGAGTGAAATAACATCCACGTTATTTCACAGCCATTTACCACTGCACTTAAGTAACTTATGAGCCACCTATATGTCTAACCTTCACCTGGCGAAGGTTGGGTGCAAAGTTACTTAGTGTGAGGGCACCCTGGCACAAGCCAAGGTGCCCCCACATTGTTCAGGGCAAATTGCCCGGACTTTGTGAGTGCGGGGACACCATTACACGCGTGCACTGTACATAGGCCACTACCAATGTACAGCATCACAATGGTAACTCCGATCATGGCCATGTAACATGTCTAAGATCATGGAATTGTCTCCCCAATGGCATTCTGGCATTGGGGAGACAATTCCATGATCCCCCGGGTCTCTAGCACAGAACCCGGGTACTGTCAAACTGCCTTTCCGGGGTCTCCACTGCAGCTGCTGCCAACCCCTCAGACAGGTTTCTGCCCTCCTGGGGTCCAGGCAGCCCTGGCCCAGGAAGGCAGAACAAAGGACTTCCTCTGAGAGAGGGTGTAACACCCTCTCCCTTTGGAAATAGGTGTGAAGGCTGGGGAGGAGTAGCCTCCCCCAGCCTCTGGAAATGCTTTGATGGGCACAGATGGTGCCCATCTCTGCATAAGCCAGTCTACACCGGTTCAGGGATCCCCCAGCCCTGCTCTGGCACAAAACTGGACAAAGGAAAGGGGAGTGACCACTCCCCTGACCTGCACCTCCCAGGGGAGGCGCCCAGAGCTCCTCCAGTGTGTCCCAGACCTCTGCCATCTTGTAAACAGAGGTGTTTGTGGCACACTGGACTGCTCTGGGTGGCCAGTGCCAGCAGGTGACGTCAGAGGCTCCTTCTGATAGGCTCTTACCCCTCTTGGTAGCCAATCCTCCTTCCTAGGTAGCCAAACCTCCTTTTCTGGCTATTTAGGGTCTCTGCTTTGGGGATCTCACCAGATAATGAATACAAGAGCTCACCAGAGTTCCTCTGCATCTCCCTCTTCACCTTCTGCCAAAGGATCGACTGCTCAGGACGCCTGCAAAACCGCAACAAAGTAGCAAGACGACTACTAGCAACCTTGTATCGCTTCATCCTGCCGGCTTTATCGACTGTTTCCAGGTGGTGCATGCTCTGGGGGTAGCCTGCCTCCTTTCTGCACCAGGAACTCTGAAGAAATCTCCTGTGGGTCGACGGAATCTTCCCCCTGCAACCGAAGGCAACAAAAGACTGCATCACCGGTCCTCTGGGTCCCCTCTCAGCACAACGAGCGTGGTCCCTGGAACTCAGCAACTCTGTCCAAGTGACTCCCGCAGTCCAGTGACTCTTCAGTCCAAATTTGGTGGAGTTAAGTCCTTGCCTCCCCACGCTAGACTGCATTGCTGGGTACCGCATGATTTGCAGCTGCTCCGGCTCCTGTGCACTCTTCCAGGATTTCCTTCATGCACAGCCAAGCCTGGGTCCCCGACACTCTAACCTGCAGTGCACAACCTTCTGGGTTGTCCTCCGGCATTGTGGGACTCCCTTTTGTGACTTCGCATGGACTCCAGTTCACTCTTCTTCCAAGTGCCTGTTCAGGTACTTCTGCGGGTGCTGCCTGCTTCTGTGAGGGCTCCCTGACTTGCTAGGTGCCCCCTCTGTCTCCTCATCCAAGTGGCGACATCCTGGTCCCTCCTGGGCCACAGCAGCATCCAAAAACCCTAACCACGACCCTAGCAACTAGCAAGGCTTGTTTGCGTTCTTTCTGCATGGGAACACATCTGCAAGCTTTGTCACGATGTGGGACATCCATCCTCCAAAGGGGAAGTTCCTTGTCCTCTTCGTTCTTGCAGAACACCAAGCTTCTTCCAACAGGTGGCAGCTTCCTTGCACCCTCAGCTGGCATTTCTTGGGCTCCTGCCCACTCTCGACACTGTCGCGACTCTTGAACTTGGTCCTCTTGTCTTACAGGTACTCAGGTCCGGAAATCCACTGTTGTTGCATTGCTGGTTTTCATTCTTCCTGCAGAATCACCCTATCACGACTTCTGTGCTCTCTGGGGGTAGTAGGTGCACTTTACACCTACCTTTCAGGGTCTTGGGTGGGCTATGTTTCTAACCCTTACTGTTTTCTTACAGTCCCAGTGACCCTCTACAAGCTCACATAGGTTTGGGGTCCACTCGTGGTTCACATTCCACTTTTGGAGTATATGGTTTGTGTTGCCCCTATACCTATGTGCTCCTATTGCAATCTACTGTAACTTTACATTGCTTGCATTACTTCCTTTTGCTATTATCTGCATAATTTTGGTTTGTGTACATATATCTTGTGTATATAACTTATCGTCATACTGAGGGTACTCACTGAGATACTTTTGGCATATTGTCATAAAAATAAAGTACCTTTATTTTTAGTACTTCTGTGTATTGTGTTTTCTTATGATATTGTGCATATGACACCAGTGGTATAAAACGAGCTTTACATGTCTTCTAGTTCAGCCTAAGCTGCTTTGCCATAGCTACCTTCTATCAGCCCAAGCTGCTAGAAACACCTCTTCTACACTAATAAGTGATAACTGGACCTGGCACAAGGTGTAAGTACCTCTGGTACCCACCACAAGCCAGGCCAGCCTCCTACATTGGTTGTGCAGCGGTGGGATAAGTACTTGTAACTACTTACTGCAGGAAAATACCATCTTGCCTGGCATGTTACCCCCATATTTCACTGTATATATGTTGTTTTAGTTGTATGTGTCACTGGGACCCTGCCAGCCAGGGCCCCAGTGCTCATAAGTGTGCCCTGTATGTGTTACCTGTGTTATGACTAACTGTCTCACTGAGGCTCTGCTATCCAGAACCTCAGTGGTTATGCTCTCTCATTTCTTTCCAAATTGTCACTAACAGGCTAGTGACCAATTTCACCAATTTACATTGGCATACTGGAACACCCTTATAATTCCCTAGTATATGGTACTGAGGTACCCAGGGTATTGGGGTTCCAGGAGATCCCTATGGGCTACAGCATTTCTTTTGCCACCCATAGGGAGCTCTGACAATTCTTACACAGGCCTGCCCTTGCAGCCTGAGTGAAATAACATCCACGTTATTTCACAGCCATTTACCACTGCACTTAAGTAACTTATAAGTCACCAATATGTCTAACCTTTACCTGGTAAAGGTTGGGTGCTAAGTTACTTAGTGTGTGGGCACCCTGGCACTAGCCAAGGTGCTCCCACATTGTTCAGGGCAAATTCCCCGGACTTTGTGAGTGCGGGGACACCATTACACACATGCACTATACATATGTCACGACATATGTATAGCGTCACAATGGTAACTCCGAACATGGCCATGTAACATGTCTAAGATCATGGAATTGTCACCCCAATGCCATGCTGGCATTGGGGAGACAATTCCATGATCCCCGAGTCTCTAGCTCAGACCCGGGTACTGCCAAACTACCTTTCCCGGGGTTTCACTGCAGCTGCTGCTGCTGCCAACCCCTCAGACAGCTTTCTGCCCTCCTGGGGTCCAGACAGGCTTGGCCCAGGAAGGCAGAACAAAGGACTTCCTCAGAGAGAGGGTGTTACACCCTCTCTCTTTGGGAAAAGGTGTTAGGGCTGGGGAGGAGTAGCCTCCCCCAGCCTCTGGAAATGCTTTCATGGGCACAGATGGTGCCCATCTCTGCATAAGCCAGTCTACACCAGTTCAGGGATCCCTCAGCCCTGCTCTGGCGCGAAACTGGACAAAGGAAAGGGGAGTGACCACTCCCCTGACCTGCACCTCCCCTGGGAGGTGCCCAGAGCTCCTCCAGTGTGCTCCAGACCTCTGCCATCTTGGAAACAGAGGTGCTGCTGGCACACTGGACTGCTCTGAGTGGCCAGGGCCAGCAGGTGACGTCAGAGACTCCTTCTGATAGGCTCCTTCAGGTGTTGCTAGCCTATCCTCTCTCCTAAGTAGCCAAACCTCCTTTTCTGGCTATTTAGGGTCTCTGCTTTGGGGAATTCCTTAGATAACGAATGCAAGAGCTCATCAGAGGTCCTCTGCATCTCTCTCTTCACCTACTGCCAAGGAATCAACTGCTGACCGCGCTGGAAGCCTGCAAAACTGCAACAAAGTAGCAAAGACGACTACTGCGACCTTGTAACGCTGATCCTGCCGCCTTCTCGACTGTTTTCCTGGTGGTGCATGCTGTGGGGGTAGTCTGCCTCCTCTCTGCACTAGAAGCTCCGAAGAAATCTCCTGTGGGTCTACGGAATCTTCCCCCTGCAACCGCAGGCACCAAAGAACTGCATCACCGGTCCTCTGGGTCTCCTCTCAGCATGGCGAGCGAGGTTCCTTGAACTGAGCAACTCTGTCCAAGTGACTCCCACAGTCCAGTGACTCTTCAGTCCAAGTTTGGTGGAGGTAAGTCCTTGCCTCCCCACGCTAGACTGCATTGCTGTGAACCGCGTGTTTTGCAGCTACTCCGGCTCCTGTGCACTCTTCCAGGATTTCCTTCGTGCACAGCCAAGCCTGGGTCCCCGGCACTCTAGCCTGCAGAGCACGACCTCCTGAGTTGTCCTCCGGCGTCGTGGGACCCTCTTTCGTGACTTCGAGTGAGCTCTGGTTCACTCCTCTTTGTAGTGCCTGTTCCGGCACTTCTGTGGGTGCTGCTTGCTTTTGAGTGGGCTCCTTGTCTTGCTGGACGCCCCCTCTGTCTCCTCACGCAATTGGCGACATCCTGGTCCCTCCTGGGCCACAGCAGCATCCAAAAACCCTAACTGCAACCCTTGCAGCTAGAAAGGTTTTTTTATGGTCTTTCTGCAGGGAAACAACTCTGCACGACTCTTCACAATGTGGGACATCTATCCTCCAAAGGGGAAGTTTCTAGCCCTTGTCGTTCTTGCAGAATCCACAGCTTCTACCATCCAGTGGCAGCTTCTTTGCACCCACAGCTGGCATTTCCTGGGCATCTGTCCACTCCCGACTTGATCGTGACTCTTGGACTTGGTCCCCTTGTTCCACAGGTACTCTCGTCAGGAAATCCATTGTTGTTGCATTGCTAGTGTTGGTCTTCCTTGCAGAATTCCCCTATCACGACTTCTGTGCTCTTTGGGGAAATTAAATGCACTTTGCACCCACTTTTCAGGGTCTTGGGGTGGGCTATTTTTCTAACCCTCACTGTTTCCTTACAGTCCCAGTGACCCTCTACAAGGTCACATAGGTTTGGGGTCCATTCGTGGTTCGCATTCCACTTCTAGAGTATATGGTTTGTGTTGCCCCTATCCCTATGTGCCCCCATTGCATTCTATTGTGACTATACATTGTTTGCACTGTTTTCTATTGCTATTACTGCATATTTTGGTATTGTGTACATATATCTTGTGTATATTTGCTATCCTCATACTGAGGGTACTCACTGAGATACTTTTGGCATATTGTCATTCAAATAAAGTACCTTTATTTTTAGTATATCTGTGTATTGTGTTTTCTTATGATATTGTGCATAAGACACTAGTCGTACTGTAGGAGCTTCACTCGTCTCCTAGTTCAGCCTTAGCTGCTCTGCTAAGCTACCTTTTCTATCAGCCTAAGCTGCTAGACACCCCTCTACACTAATAAGGGATACCTGGACCTGGTGCAAGGTGTAAGTACCCCTTGGTACCCACTACAAGCCAGGCCAGCCTCCTACATTGGTGGCAGCGGTGGGATAAGTACTTGCAACTACTTACCACTTTGTCATATTGTACTTTTCATAAGAGAAAAATATACAAAACAAGTTCATTGTATGTACACCTAACCAAAAAGTTTTGCTTTTCTCCTCTCACTTCTTTGCTAAGTGCTGACAAGTACCTCTCAAACTTTCAAAAAGTTCTTTAAAAGTTTTAAAAGTTTTTTTTCTGTTCTTTAAAAAGTTCTGAAACTTTTTCTTTCTTTTTCTGACCCTTAAACTCTTGTCTATCATGTCTGGTACAGGCCAAACTCTTGATCTGGCCAGCATAGCTTATGACAACCTTAGCTAGAAAGAAGCAAGGAGTTTCTGCATAGATAGAGGTTTAGGGGTAGGGAAGAATCCCTCAAGACAACTGTTAGTTAATATGCTCATTGAACAAGATAAGACCTTAGTTGGCACTTCTGGTGAGAAATTAGCTGATGGTTCCCATTCTGATTCTGGGGCACCCCTAGTGAAAGAGTTAGAAGGGAACCTTCCCAACCTGACCCTTAGCAGGCCACCTAGCATAGCTGGTACGAATGTGACTTCACATCACAGTAGGAGTGTTACTTCTGTAGGCCAGAATGTTAGAGTGCCATCTGTTAGGGAAAGGTCTCCCTCTGTTCATTCTCACCATTCTTCTGTGTCAAGGCATGCCCAACCCACCCACCCTGATGACAGAGTGTTAGAAAGGGAGCTCAATAGATTGAGAGTGGAAGAATCCAGGCTGAAGCTCAAGAAGCAACAGCTAGATTTAGATAGGCAAGCCTTTGATTTAGAAAAAGAAAGACAGAGGTTGGGGTTAGGACCCCATGGTGGTAGCACCAGTATTCCAAATAGTCATCCTGCAAAAGAGCATGATTCTAGGAATCTGCACAAGATAGTTCCCCCTTACAAGGAGGGGGGTGACATTAACAAGTGGTTTGCTGCACTTGAGAGGGCCTGTGTTGTACAGGAGGTCCCTCAAAGGCAGTGGGCTTCTATCCTATGGCTATCTTTCAGTGGAAAGGGTAGGGATAGGCTCCTTACTGTTAAGGAAAGTGATGCCAATACTTTTACAGTTCTTAAGAATGCACTCCTTGATGGTTATGGCTTAACCACTGAACAGTACAGGATAAAGTTCAGAGAAACCAAAAAGGAGTCTTCACAAGACTGGGTAGACTTTGTTGACCATTCAGTGAAGGCCTTGGAGGGGTGGTTACATGGCAGTAAAGTTTCTGACTATGAAAGCCTGTATAACTTAATCCTGAGAGAGCATATTCTTAATTATTGTGTGTCTGATTTGTTACACCAGTACCTGGTAGACTCTGATCTGACCTCTCCCCAAGAATTGGGAAAGAAGGCAGACAAATGGGTCAGAACAAGGGTGAACAGAAAAGTTCATACAGGGGGTGACAAGGATGGCAAGAAGAAGGATGGTAAGTCTTCTGACAAGGGTGGGGACAAATCTAAAAATGAGTCTTTATCAGGCCCACAAAAACACTCTGGTGGGGGTGGTGGGCCCAAATCCTCTTCAAATCAAAACAATGAAAAGAAACCACTGTGCTATTTATGTAAAATAAAAGGCCATTGGACAACTGATCCCAGTTGCCCAAAGAAAAGCACCAAGCCTCCTACCACTACAACCCCTGCTGCTACACCTAGTGCCCCTAGTGATAGCAGTGGTGGTGGGAGAAAACCTACTAATAGCCAATCCAAGGGAGTAGCTGGGCTCACTTTTGGTAATTTAGTTGGGGTTCGTCTTGTTAGGGAGACCACAGAGGCTGTGTTAGTCTCTGAGGGGGCTATTGATTTAGCCACCTTGGTTGCTTGTCCCCTTAATATGGATAAGTACAAGCAACTTCCCCTAATAAATGGTGTTGAGGTTCAGGCCTACAGGGACACAGGTGCCAGTGTTACAATGGTAATAGAGAATCTGGTCCACCCTGAACAACACCTACTTGGTCACCAGTACCAAGTGACTGATGCTCATAACAACACTCTTAGCCAGCCCATGGCTGTTGTGAATCTCAACTGGGGGGGGGGGGGTTACTGGTCCAAAGAAAGTTGTGGTTGCCTCAGATTTACCTGTAGACTGTCTACTACGGAGCGATTTAGAGACATCAGCTTGGGCAGAAGTGGAGTTGGAGGCTCATGCAGCAATGCTGGGCATTCCAGGGCATATTTTTGCTTTGACCAGGGCTCAGGCCAGAAAGCAAAAAGGACAGGGTGACTTGGATCCTGGAGGAATGGACCAAGTGCTCCCTAAAGCTAGGGTTAGTAAAGGTAAAACACTACCTACTATCCCTCCCTCTACAGTGGATTCAACTTCTGAGGAAGAAGAATTTCCACCCTGTGCAGAACCTACACCAGAGGAGCTGGAAGCAGACACTGCTGAGCTTTTGGGTGAAGGGGGGCCTGCCAGGGAGGAGCTGAGTGTGGCACAGCATACCTGTCCCACACTAGAGGGTCTAAGACAGCAAGCTGTCAAACAAGCAAATGGGGATGTCAGTGACTCTCACAGGGTTTACTGGGAGGACAACCTCTTGTATACTGAGGCAAGGGATCCAAAACCTGGAGCTGCCAGGAGATTGGTGATTCCTCAGCAATACAGAATGTTCCTCCTAACTCTAGCCCACGACATTCCCTTAGCTGGACATTTGGGGCAAATGAAAACTTGGGACAGACTTGTTCCCTTGTTTCATTGGCCTAGAATGTCAGAGGACACAAGGGAATTTTGTAAGTCCTGTGAAACCTGTCAAGCCAGTGGCAAAACAGGTGGCACTCCAAATGCACCCCTTATTCCACTGCCTGTGGTTGGGGTTCCCTTTGAAAGGGTAGGGGTTGACATAGTTGGCTCCCTTGACCCTCCTACTGCTTCAGGCAATAGGTTTTTCTTGGTGGTAGTGGACCATGCCACCAGATATCCTGAAGCAATTCCTCTAAGGACCACTACAGCTCCTGCAGTGGCAAAGGCCCTTCTAGGAATATTTTCCAGGGTGGGCTTCCCAAAAGAGGTGGTATCAGACAGGGGAAGCAATTTCATGTCTGCTTACTTAAAGGCCATGTGGAAGGAATGTGGTGTGACATACAAGTTCACCACACCCTATCATCCACAATCAAATGGACTGGTTGAGAGGTTTAATAAAACTCTCAAAGGAATGATAATGGGACTCCGTGAAAAACTCTGCAGGAGATGGGATGTCCTGTTACCTTGCCTCCTTTTTGCTTACAGGGAGGTACCCCAAAAAGGAGTGGGCTTCAGCCCCTTTGAACTCCTATTTGGACACCCTGTGAGAGGTCCTCTAACACGTGTAAAGGAGGGTTGGGAACAACCTTTAAAAGCTCCCAAGCAAGACAGAGTGGACTATGTACTTGGCCTAAGATCTAGGATGGCTGAGTACATGAAAAAGGCCAGTAAAAACCTTCAGGCCAGCCAAGAGCTCCAAAAGCAATGGCATGATCAGAAGGCTGTTCTGATTCAGTACCAACCAGGGCAGAAAGTGTGGGTCTTGGAGCCTGTGGACCCAAGAGCATTCCAAGACAAATGGAGTGGACCCCACATTATTGTTGAGAAAAAGGGTGAAGTCACCTACTTAGTTGACTTAGGCACTGCCAGGAGTCCCCTTAGGGTACTCCATGTCAATTGCCTGACACCCTACTATGACAGGGCTGATCTCACCCTGCTCATGGCAACAGATGAGGGACAGGAAGAAGAGAGTGACCCTCTCCCTGATCTCTTCTCTTCCACAGAACAAGATGATCTAGTGGAAGGTGTAGTACTGGCAGATTGTCTTACTGCTGAGCAGAAAGACCACTGCATAGATCTCCTGGGTCAGTTTTCTGAACTCTTTTCTACTGTGCCAGGCACCACTTCTTGGTGTGAGCACACTATAGATACTGGAGACAGCTTGCCTGTCAAAAGTAAGATCTATAGGCAGCCTGACCATGTCAGAGACTGCATAAAACAAGAAGTTCAGAAAATGCTTGAACTGGGAGTGGTTGAGCACTCTGAAAGTCCATGGGCCTCTCCTGTGGTACTTGTACCAAAGCCTCATTCCAAAGATGGGAAAAGGGAAATGAGATTTTGTGTTGACTACAGAGGTCTCAACCAGGTAACCAAAACAGATGCTCACCCTATACCCAGGGAAGATGAGCTAATAGATACACTCGCATCTGCCAAGTATCTAAGCACCTTTGATTTGACTGCAGGGTATTGGCAGATCAAGTTATCAGAGGATGCAAAAGCAAAAACTGCATTTTCAACCATTGGAGGGCACTACCAATTCACAGTAATGCCTTTTGGATTGAAAAATGCACCTGCCACTTTTCAAAGGTTGGTGAATAGAGTCCTGCAAGGGCTGGAAGCTTTTAGTGCAGCATATCTAGATGATATAGCTGTCTTTAGCTCCAGCTGGGATGATCACCTGGTCCACCTATGGAAAGTTTTGGAGGCCCTGCAAAAGGCAGACCTCACTATCAAGGATTCAAAGTGCCAGATAGGGCAGGGGAAAGTGTTTTTTCTGGGACACCTGGTAGGTGGAGAACAGATTGCACCACTTCAGGGGAAAATCCAAACTATTATAGATTGGGTTCCCCCTATAACTCAGACTCAGGTGAGAGCCTTTTTAGGCCTCACTGGGTACTACAGAAGGTTCATAAAGAACTATGGCTCCATTGCAGCCCCTCTTAATGACCTCACATCCAAGAAAATGCCTAAAAAGGTATTATGTACAGCAAACTGTCAGAAAGCTTTTGAGGAGCTGAAGCAGGCCATGTGCTCTGCACCTGTCCTGAAAAGCCTCTGTTACTCCAAAAAATTCATTGTCCAAACTGATGCATCTGAATTAGGGGTGGGGGCAGTCTTATCACAACTTAATTCTGAGGGCCAGGATCAACCTGTTGCTTTTATCAGCAAGAGGTTGGTCCCTAGAGAAAAGCGTTGGTCTGCCATAGAGAGGGAGGCCTTTGCTGTGGTCTGGGCACTGAAGAAGTTGAGGCCATACCTGTTTGGCACTCACTTCATTGTTCAGACAGACCACAAACCTCTACTTTGGCTAAAACAAATGAAAGGTGAAAACCCTAAATTGTTGAGGTGGTCCATATCCCTACAGGGAATGGACTATACAGTGGAACATAGACCTGGGAGTACCCACTCCAATGCAGATGGACTCTCCAGATATTTCCACTTAGACAATGAAGACTCATCAGGTCATGGCTAGTCTTATTGTCCTTCGTTTGGGGGGGGGGGTTGTGTAGGAAAGTACCATCTTGCCTGGCATGTTACCCCCATATTTCACTGTATATATGTTGTTTTAGTTGTATGTGTCACTGGGACCCTGCCAGCCAGGGCCCCAGTGCTCATAAGTGTGCCCTGTATGTGTTATCTGTGTGATGACTAACTGTCTCACTGAGGCTCTGCTATCCAGAACCTCAGTGGTTATGCTCTCTCATTTCTTTCCAAATTGTCACTAACAGGCTAGTGACCAATTTCACCAATTTACATTGGCATACTGGAACACCCTTATAATTCCCTAGTATATGGTACTGAGGTACCCAGGGTATTGGGGTTCCAGGAGATCCCTATGGGCTACAGCATTTCTTTTGCCACCCATAGGGAGCTCTGACAATTCTTACACAGGCCTGCCCTTGCAGCCTGAGTGAAATAACGTCCATGTTATTTCACAGCCATTTACCACTGCACTTAAGTAACTTATAAGTCACCTATATGTCTAACCTTTACCTGGTAAAGGTTGGGTGCTAAGTTACTTAGTGTGTGGGCACCCTGGCACTAGCCAAGGTGCTCCCACATTGTTCAGGGCAAATTCCCCGGACTTTGTGAGTGCGGGGACACCATTACACGCTTGCACTATACATATGTCACGACATATGTATAGCGTCACAATGGTAACTCCGAACATGGCCATGTAACAAGTCTAAGATCATGGAATTGTCACCCCAATGCCATCCTGGCATTGGGGAGACAATTCCATGATCCCCCGACTCTCCAGCTCAGACCCGGGTACTGCCAAACTACCTTTCCCGGGGTTTCACTGCAGCTGCTGCTGCTGCCAACCCCTCAGACAGGTTTCTGCCTTCCTGGGGTCCAGCCAGGCTTGGCCCAGGAAGGCAGAACAAAGGACTTCCTCAGAGAGAGGGTGTTACACCCTCTCCCTTTGGAAAAAGGTGTTAGGGCTGGGGAGGAGTAGCCTCCCTAAGCCTCTGGAAATGCTTTGATGGGCACAGATGGTGCCCATCTCTGCATAAGCCAGTCTACACCAGTCCATGGATCCCTCAGCCCTGCTCTGGCGCGAAACTGGACAAAGGAAAGGGGAGTGACCACTCCCCTGACCTCCACATCCCCTGGGAGGTGCCCAGAGCTCCTCCAGTGTGCTCCAGACCTCTGCCATCTTGGAAACAGTGGTGCTGCTGGCACACTGGACTGCTCAGAGTGGCCAGGGCCAGCAGGTGACGTAAGAGACTCCTTCTGATAGGCTCCTTCAGGTGTTGCTAGCCTATCCTCTATCCTAAGTAGCCAAACCTCCTTTTCTGGCTATTTAGGGCCTCTGCTTTGGGGAATTCCTTAGATAACGAATGCAAGAGCTCATCAGAGTTCCTCTGCATCTTTCTCTTCACCTTCTGCCAAGGAATCGACTGCTGACCGTGCTGGAAGCCTGCAAAACTGCAACAAAGTAGCTAAGACGACTACTGCAACCTTGTAACGCTGATCCTGCCGCCTTCTCGACTGTTTTCCTGGTGGTGCATGCTGTGGGGGTAGTCTGCCTCCTCTCTGCACTAGAAGCTCCGAAGAAATCTCCCGTGGGTTGACGGAATCTTCCCCCTGCAACCGCAGGCCCCAAAGAACTGCATCACCGGTCCTCTGGGTCTCCTCTCAGCACAACGAGCGAGGTCCCTTGAACTCAGCAACTATGTCCAAGTGACTCCCACAGTCCAGTGACTCTTCAGTCCAAGTTTGGTGGAGGTAAGTCCTTGCCTCCCCAAGCTAGACTGCATTGATGGGAACCGTGTGTTTTGCAGCTACTCCGGCTCCTGTGCACTCTTCCAGGATTTCCTTTGTGCACAGCCAAGCCTGGGTCCCCGGCACTCTGACCTGCAGTGCACGACCTCCTGAGTTGTCCTCCGGTGTCGTGGGACCCTCTTTCGTGACTTCGGGTGAGCTCCGGTTCACTCCTCTTTGTAGTGCCTGTTCCGGCACTTCTGTGGGTGCTGCTTGCTTCTGAGTGGGCTCCTTATCTTGCTGGGTGCCCCCTCTGTGACCTCATGCAATTGGCGATATCCTAGTCCCTCCTGGGCCACAGCAGCATCCAAAAACCCTAACCGCAACCCTTGCAGCTAGCAAGGCTTGTTTGCGGTCTTTCTGCACAGAAATACCTCTGCACAACTCTTCACGACGTGGGACATCCATCCTCTAAAGGGGAGGTTTCTAGCCCTTGTCGTTCTTGCAGAATCCACAGCTTCTACCATCCGGTGGCAGCTTCTTTGCACCCACAGCTGGCATTTCCTGGGCATCTGCCCATTCCCGACTTGATCGTGACTCTTGGACTTGGTCCCCTTGTTCCACAGGCACTCTCGTCAGGGAATCCATCGTTGTTGCATTGCTGGTGTTGGTCTTCCTTGCAGAATTCCCCTATCACGACTTCTGTGCTCTTTGGGGAACTTAGGTGCACTTTGCACCCACTTTTCAGGGACTTGGGGTGGGCTATTTTTCTAACCCTCACTGTTTCCTTACAGTCCCAGCGACCCTCTACAAGGTCACATAGGTTTGGGGTCCATTTGTGGTTTGCATTCCACTTCTAGAGTATAAGGTTTGTGTTGCCCCTATCCCTATGTGCCCCCATTGCATTCTATTGTGACTATACATTGTTTGCACTGTTTTCTATTGCTATTACTGCATATTTTGGTAATGTGTACATATATCTTGTGTATATTTGCTATCCTCATACTGAGGGTACTCACTGAGATACTTTTCGCATATTGTCATAAAAATAAAGTACCTTTATTTTTAGTATATATGTGTATTGTGTTTTCTTATGATATTGTGCATAAGACACTAGTGGTACTGTAGGAGCTTCACTCGTCTCCTAGTTCAGCCTAAGCTGCTCTGCTAAGCTACCTTTTCTATCAGCCTAAGCTGCTAGACACCCCTCTACACTAATAAGGGATACCTGGACCTGGTGCAAGGTGTAAGTACCCCTTGGTACCCACTACAAGCCAGGCCAGCCTCCTACACTTACCACTTTGTCACTGTGTACGTTTCATAGGAGAATAATATACAAAACAAGTTCAGTGTATGTACACTTAACCAAAAAGTTTTGCTTTTCTCCTCTTACACTTTCTACTAAGTGCTGAAAAGTACTCTAAAACTTCTAAAAAGTTTCAAAACGTTTGAAAACGTTTTTTTCTCTGTTCTTTAAAAAGTTCTGAAACTTTTTCTTTATTCTCACTGTCTCTAAACCTTCTTTTTATCATGTCTGCTGTAGAGTCTGCTCTTAAAATGGTCAATACTACCTATGACAATTTAAATTTCAAGAGCCTAAGGAGTCTCTGCTTAGATAGAGGTTTAGTGATAGGAAAGACCCTACAAGAGAGTTTCTGTATAACATGCTCATTGTGAATGATGAGTCCCTAGCTGGCACTTTAAATGAGAAGTTAATAGATAGCTCCCATTCTGACTCAGGGGAACTCCTTGAGGGAGGCGGGGAGGGTCCTGTTCCAAATCTGCCCCTTAGCAGACCACCTAGCAATGCTGGTAGTAATAGGAGCTCCCATCATAGTAGGGATGTTTTTATTCCTGGAGGCCAGGTTGTTAGAGTCCAAGCTGTTAGGAACAGATCTCCCTCTGTTGTTTTCAATTTGTCCTCAGTGTCCAAGCATTCCCAACCCACCCACCCCGAGGACAACATGTTAGAAAGGGAACTCAAAAAGTTGAGAGTGAAAGAGACCAGACTGAAGCTTAAACAGCAACAACTGGCTCTAGACAGGGAATCCCTAGACCTGGAGAAGGAGAGACAGAGATTGGGGTTAGGACCCCTTGGTGGCAGCAGCAGTATTCCTGATAGTAATCCTGTTAGAGAGCATGATTCCAGGAATCTGCACAAGATAGTCCCCCCTTACAAGGAGGGGGATGACATCAACAAGTGGTTTGCTACACTTGAGAGGGCCTGTATGGTACAGGGGGTCCCTCAAAGGCAGTGGGCTGCTATATTGTGGTTATCTTTCAATGGAAAGGGTAGGGATAGGCTCCTTACTGTTAGAGAAAGTGATGCTAACAATTTTGCAGTTTTGAAGGACCCACTCTTGGGGTGGATTTGGCTTAACCACTGAACAATACAGGATTAAGTTCAGAGACACCAGAAAAGAGTCCTCACAAGACTGGATAGACTTTGTTGACTGTTCAGTGAAGGCCTTGGAGGGGTGGCTACATGGCAGTAAAGTTTCTGACTATGAAAGCCTGTATAATCTTATTCTGAGAGAGCATATTCTGAATAACTGTATGTCTGACTTGTTACACCAATATCTAGTGGACTCAGATCTGACCTCTTCCCAAGAATTGGGAAAGAAGGCAGACAAATAGGTCAGAACAAGAGTGAACAGAAAAGTTTATACAGGGGGTGACAAGGATGGCAAGAAGAAGGATGGTAAGTCTTCTGACAAGGGTGGGGACAAAAGTAAAACTTAGTCTTCATCAAGCCCACAAAAAATCCTCTGGTGGGGGTGGTGGGTCCAAATTCTCTTTAAATCAAGTTAAAAAGCCTTGGTGTCATTTGTGTAAATTCAAAGGCCATTGGACAACTGATCCCAGTTGTCCAAAGAAAAACACCAAACCTCCCACTACCACAACCCCTACTGCAAACTCTAGTGCCCCTAGTAATAGCAGTGGTGGTGGGAGCAAACCTACTAATAGCCAATCCAAGGGAGTAGCTGGGCTCACTTTTGGTAATTTAGTTGGGGTTCGTCTTGTTAGGGAGACCACAGAGGCTGTGTTAGTCTCTGAAGGTGCCATTGATTTGTCTCCTAGTTAGGCCTAAGCTGCTTTGCCATAGCTACCTTCTATCAGCCCAAGCTGCTAGAAACACCTCTTCTACACTAATAAGGGATAACTGGACCTGGCACAAGGTGTAAGTACCTCTGGTACCCACTACAAGCTAGGCCAGCCTCCTACAAGCGGTTATGGTATTTCGCCTTTGTCTACAACAAGCCTATTCAAACAGGGGATCAGGCCCCATTAGGGGGCCTCAAATGATCCCACAGTGGAGCCAGGCCCTGGCCAAGAGAAGTATTATTCTGCTATCAGGGTTTTGTTTTAAGCAGAAAAAAAATGAGCGGCAGGAAACCGCTCTGTAATGAGCCATCACTAACATATTTTGTCATTTATATCCAAGCTAGGAGTGTGTGTCAAAAGTGGAGGGACTCCAAATACCCTTCAAAATCCCAACCACCACCCCCAATAATCACACTTTTACATGTTAGTAAGGCCTGCCGGACTAGAATAGCATGTTTGGCATCATGTATTCCATTTTTAAAAGAGTAACAGAAAGTAACTGCAATGTTTAAATAAGTCTAGACATATTTAAACATTGCCAATTTAATGGAATAATTGTTAAAAATGTGGAGGTGAGGGGACAGGGTGATTTTTTTCCCACTGGGGGGGCGGGGAATTGAACATTTTGAAGACCATTGGTCTACAATGTGGCCACAATTTGGGTGCTGTAAATTGCTAATTCATTTATAACACTCATATATCAATCATCACATATAACACAATACACTATCCTTACAGTCACATCACAGATATTTTGCTCAGCATAATTGCACTGAAAGTTCCTCTTCCAAACTGCTCCTAAAAGGCTGTTTAGTATTAAGTTTGGATATGTATTTGTATTCTATATGCCTCAATCGAGCATCAGCATTCCTTATTGCTCTCATATGTTCTACAATTATTTTGTGTACAGGAAGGATTGTGCATCCCACATACAGGAAATTAGAAAATCATCTAAGCACAAAAACACAGTAGTATGATGCACAAGTAATACAGGTGTAAATAATTATTTGTTTCTTCATAGGTATTGTATACTCTCTGAAACTGTTACTAGCTTAATACACTTTGTAATTGTTAAACATAAAACATCCACCCATGGGAGTCAGCCAACTGGTTTCAGATGTAGGTCTAGGATAACTATGAACCAATGCATCCCTAAGCAATCTGGATTTGTTGTAAATTAACGCTGGGTGTGGATTAAGCTCCTGGCCTATCATGGATTTGCACTCAAGATGTACTAATGATCTGATAGAATTTTACAGACTTCCTTGCAGCCCTGTTATAGGTGCATATTAACATAACATTGGTAGCTTTGCCTGTGATACTAATATGTGTTTTGAAGATTGACAGATTTGAGTTACTAAAACTAAATTGGAAACTGCGGGATTCAGTACTTTAGTTGGGTAGCCTCTGGTATGAAATTTCTGCTGGACCTGAAATGACTCTCTCTCTTGAAGTCCTTGTGGGTGCTACAGTTACATTTGATCCTAAGAAACTCCTCACAAGGGACAATCCTTTTCAGCTTCCCTGGGTGATGGCTTCTGGCATGTAGTATACTACTGCAAACAGTATCTTAACGAAAAAAGCTGCATGGTCCTCTCCCCTCATTGATCTCTACCTTGATGTCTAAGAATTCTAGCTCCTTGCTACTAGTGTTGTAAGTGAATTTCAGTTGGAAAATGGTGTTATGTAGCTGTCAATGAATATCACAGCAACATTCTTACTGCAGTCCGGGTCAAGAACTATGGCATCAATATAATGAATCCACAGAATGACATGCTTGGTCCCACCCGTGATTTCTTTTATTCACCTGCTCCTCACTTCAGTCCATAAAGATATTTTGGAAACTTGGGGTGAAGCAGGTGCACATCATTGCCTATACAGTTCACTTTCAAACAAAAATGTATTATAAACACAATGCGACCACAGCACACAAATATATAGTCCAATCAAGTAGCAAGGATTTGTATCCCTGGTAGAACGTTTGAGGTTGAAGAAAGAATATGTGAAGGTCCCAAGTTCGTTGGAGAGAGTGTCTTTAATTGTAGGCAAAGTTTGCCTCCAAATAGTGCGTTCTTCAAAATACAGCCAACATGTGTTTTGTCACTCAGGTGACTTCATCAAGGCTAGGCCGTCCGGCCAGCTAGAAAAAGTTGGAGAGCCTGCGGTAAGGCAAGTAGGTAGAAATCTTACAAAAATAAGTTCTATTTGTGGTAGTGTCTCCAGAGCATCACGTGCTAGGGGTCCCAGTGATCACCACAGAGAATGGGGAAGGCCCTGATAAGCCTTAAAACAAGAAACTGTATCTGAAAGTGGAGCCGGAGCGGTCGTACGGCTGGTACAAAAGCGGGTATCCGTGTAAAAAGATTGCTCCCAGTGATGTTATGGAGCTTTTTTTTAATCATTGGCATCCCTGCAATATGGTGATTATGCTAGCTAAAGCTGGTTGAGTGGTGTGTTATGTGGGGCAGAAGCACCACCATATAGGACCAAAACCTGGTTTCCCATCTACTACGTGTAGTGATGACACATGGATGTAGGCAGGTGTACTCTGGCTTTGCAACAGAGTTCCATTCGGAACCAGCAGCAGAGTTATTTTCTAGGTTCTCAGACAAAGGAAAAACTGAAGCATCTGTGAAACTGTTTGATTAACAGGAGACTAACATGATATATGTTCCTGCAAAATGATTAACTATCTTTTGTTAAAACAATTACATATGGAAAATACTATGGCATTACCATATATGCAGATGCATAAACTATAATATTCTATTTATTACAATTTTTGAGGGAGGGAAGGGGCATCTTGACCCACTCAAGGCTCGGTGTAATGGTAAGAAATATCAGATTACACATTGCACTTCTGCATATATATTGAATGTGTGTGTGTAATATATGCACACACACATAGTGAGAAAGAGAGAGAGAAAAAGAGGGAGAATGGGGGGGGGAGACTAGGAGAGAGACAGAAATGTTGAATGTCCTTTTTAATAGACTACAAAAGTGTTTAATAATCACTGTTGCCAGCTCTTTAATATTTGCTTTTGAAAGAGTCTTACTTGTATTCCCCTCTGTGTCTACGATTAAGAGATATTTCATTTCAGTCTACTTCTGGTAATAATGCAGTATTTTCTAATGTTGTTCATTATATGGGGTCGTCTCTTGCCTACTTCTTTGGTTTAGTTGAATGGCTTACATTTGGAGCTTTCTAGTTAAAGGCAGTAGTAAACAGCTTAACTGAAAACCGAAGCATCATTGAAAAAAGGTATTTTGCCATAATGAAATAAAAAAAAATGAATATAGCAGATTGTGATATCATCATGTGTTTTCTTTGCAGGGCTTGTTATCTTTATAAAGCATATGCAATATCATGTGCTTGAGGTTAATTGCATGTCTTTGGTGAAACACAAGCTCAGAAAGACTGGTTCACTAGTTGAGTGCAATGTATAAATTATTATCTTGTCTTTGCCCATATAGGGACTGCGAAATCATTACTCAAAAAAAAAAACAGTTTGTAAAAGCATATATTTAGAAGAGTTTTTTAGAAATGAGCATGTGTGTTTAAGACTTCTATGCACATAGAGGGTACTTAGAACCTGATAGACTTCAGCAGACAGGATACTTGTCACAAGCGGGACGAAATCGCATCTGCCGTATTACAAGTGCCATAGGATATAATGCACTTGTAAAATGGCGGACTGGATATCCATCACATTTGTGCCTCAGTGGAGAGTTTCTTGTCCTCCGAACTTTAAATCAGGTACATGGTCTAAGCTCTAAGAGTTTTTTTTATCTGTGTGTACTCCCACAAGACATTCCGAATGTTGCAGGCAGTATTATCATTCGCAGACCTATCAAAATAAAGAGCATATTTACAAGCGCCTCCTTGCACTGCCTTAGCATAATTTTTTTTTTTACACTAACGCAGCATCAAGGAGGCCTGTTCCTCCACCCAGATTTACAAAGTTGTGAAATTCAAACTTTGCTCCACTTTTTAACGCCTTGTACCACATTACACCTGCGCCAGGCATAACGTATGCAAGGGGGCATTTCCCCATTAGAAGGCCCAGAAAAATGGCACAGTGAAATTTACAAGATTTAATTGCACCATTTTTCCGTCAATTTTAACACCTGCCCAAGGTAGGTGTTAAAATGACACTCCCATTGTTTCAAATGGGCCTCTACACACATAGCTGGACTGGTGCCATAATTTTTGGTGCTAGTCGACCAATGCGCCACAATAGCTTCAAAAATGTTGAGATTATTGCGCTAACGCACACCATTGTGCACCATATTGTAAATTTGGTGCTATCATGGTGACAGGAAGCGCGGGGAACAAGAAAAAGTGCTGCATCATAGCTGATGCGCCACTTTCTTGTAAATATGCCCCTAAATGTGTAGATGATTATAAATTATATCAACATCCAGGAATAGGAAGCTGTAGTGATGTATTGTTTTGTATGTAAAAGAAGAATGCTATGACATCAGGGGCAGTGGAATGTTGGGGCAGTGGAATGTTGGGGCAGGCTGTGACTGGGGATTGGAATGTTTTCATATGAAAGGTTGGAGTTGTGCCGGTTTGGGGATGGCCAGCACATGTATCTCTGTCTGTACATTATAACTGGAAATAAACTTGTAAGGAAAGAACAAGAAGAGCCAGTCTACTTACTTCAGAAGCCTCCTCTTGAGATGTAAACAGAGGAAATATAAACAGAGGCATAGCGCGATTCGAAACTCGAAAACTGAAGTACTGTTACCTATGCTCTCTAAGCGACAGACCAGTAAAAATTATTCTGCCTGCACCATGCATGTTACTGACAGTGCCTGGAAACAGAATAAGTGCGGTATAATCAGATGTGCCACACTGAATACATCGTTGTGAGAAGGTAGCCTCTTTCTAGCCTTGTTACCCCCACTTTTGGCCTGTTTGTGAGTGTATGTCAGGGTGTTTGTCACTGTTTTCACTGTCTCACTGGGATCCTGATAGCCAGGCCTCAGTGCTCATAGTGAAAACACTATGTTTTCAGTATGGTTGTTATGTGTCACTGGGATCCTGCTGGTCAGGACCCCAGTGCTCATAGGTTTGTGGCCTATATGTATGTGTCACTGGGACCCTGTCACACAGGGCCCCAGTGCTCATAGGTGTGCATGTATATGTTCCCTGTGTGGTGCCTAACTGTCTCACTGAGGCTCTGCTAACCAGAACCTCAGTGGTTATGCTCTCTCATTACTTTCAAATTGTCACTAACAGGCTAGTGACCAATTTTACCAATTTACATTGGCTTACTGGAACACCCTTATAATTCCCAAGTATATGGTACTGAGGTACCCAGGGTATTGGGGTTCCAGGAGATCCCTATGGGCTGCAGCATTTCTTTTGCCACCCATAGGGAGCTCTGACAATTCTTACACAGGCCTGCCACTGCAGCCTGAGTGAAATAACGTCCACGTTATTTCACAGCCATTTTACACTGCACTTAAGTAACTTATAAGTCACCTATATGTCTAACCTTTACCTGGTAAAGGTTAGGTGCAAAGTTACTTAGTGTGAGGGCACCCTGGCACTAGCCAAGGTGCCCCCACATTGTTCAGAGCCAATTCACTGAACTTTGTGAGTGCGGGGACACCATTACACGCGTGCACTACATATAGGTCACTACCTATATGTGCCTTCACCATGGTAACTCCGAATATGGCCATGTAACATGTCTATGATCATGGAATTGCCCCCTCTATGCCATCCTGGCATTGTTGGTACAATTCCATGATCCCAGTGGTCTGTAGCACAGACCCTGGTACTGCCAGACTGCCCTTCCTGGGGTTTCACTGCAGCTGCTGCTGCTGCCAACCCCTCAGACAGGCAGCTGCCCTCCTGGGGTCCAGCCAGGCCTGGCCCAGGATGGCAGAACAAAGAACTTCCTCTGAGAGAGGGTGTGACACCCTCTCCCTTTGGAAAATGGTGTGAAGGCAGGGGAGGAGTAGCCTCCCCCAGCCTCTGGAAATGCTTTGTTGGGCACAGATGTGCCCAATTCTGCATAAGCCAGTCTACACCGGTTCAGGGACCCCTTAGCCCTTGCTCTGGCGCGAAACTGGACAAAGGAAAGGGGAGTGACCACTCCCCTGACCTGCACCTCCCCTGGGAGGTGTCCAGAGCTCCTCCAGTGTGCTCCAGACCTCTGCCATCTTGGAAACAGAGGTGCTGCTGGCACACTGGACTGCTCTGAGTGGCCAGTGCCACCAGGTGACGTCAGAGACTCCTGCTGATAGGCTCCTTCAGGTGTTAGTAGCCTTTCCTCTCTCCTAGGTAGCCAAACCCTCTTTTCTGGCTATTTAGGGTCTCTGTCTCTGGGGAAACTTTAGATAACGAATGCATGAGCTCAGCCGAGTTCCTCTGCATCTCTCTTCACCTTCTGATAAGGAATCGACCGCTGACCGCGCTGGAAGCCTGCAAACCTGCAACATAGTAGCAAAGACGACTACTGCAACTCTGTAACGCTGATCCTGCCGCCTTCTCGACTGTTTTCCTGCTTGTGCATGCTGTGGGGGTAGTCTGCCTCCTCTCTGCACCAGAAGCTCCGAAGAAATCTCCCGTGGGTCGACGGAATCTTCCCCCTGCAACCGCAGGCACCAAAAAGCTGCATTACCGGTCCCTTGGGTCTCCTCTCAGCACGACGAGCGAGGTCCCTCGAATCCAGTGACACCATCCAAGTGACCCCCACAGTCCAGTGACTCTTCAGCCCAAGTTTGGTGGAGGTAAGTCCTTGCCTCACCTCGCTGGGCTGCATTGCTGGGAACCGCGACTTTGCAAGCTACTCCGGCCCCTGTGCACTTCCGGCGGAAATCCTTCGTGCACAGCCAAGCCTGGGTCCACGGCACTCTAACCTGCATTGCACGACTTTCTAAGTTGGTCTCCGGCGACGTGGGACTCCTTTGTGCAACTTCGGCGAGCACCGTTTCACGCATCCTTGTAGTGCCTGTTTCTGGCACTTCTCCGGGTGCTACCTGCTTCAGTGAGGGCTCTTTGTCTTGCTCGATGTCCCTTCTCTCTGCAGGTCCAATTTGCGACCTCCTGGTCCCTCCTGGGCCCCAGCAGCGTCCAAAAACGCCAAACACACGATTTGCGTGTAGCAAGGCTTGTTGGCGTCCATCCGGCGGGAAAACACTTCTGCACGACTTTCCAAGGCGTGGGGGATCCATCCTCCAAAGGGGAAGTCTCTAGCCCTTGTCGTTCCTGCAGTATTCACAGTTCTTCAGCCTAGTAAGAGCTTCTTTGCACCAACCGCTGGCATTTCTTGGGCATCTGCGCCTCTCCGAGTTGCTTGTGACTTTTGGACTTGGTCCCCTTGTTCCACAGGTACCCTCAGTCAGGAATCCATCGTTGTTGCATTGCTGATTTGTGTTTTCCTTGCATTTTCCCTCTAACACGACTATTTTGTCCTTAGGGGAACTTTAGTGCACTTTGCACTCACTTTTCAGGGTCTTGGGGAGGGTTATTTTTCTAACTCTCACTATTTTCTAATAGTCCCAGCGACCCTCTACAAGGTCACATAGGTTTGGGGTCCATTCGTGGTTCGCATTCCACTTTTGGAGTATATGGTTTGTGTTGCCCCTATCCCTATGTTTCCCCATTGCATCCTATTGTAACTATACATTGTTTGCACTGTTTTCTAAGACTATACTGCATATTTTTGCTATTGTGTACATATATCTTGTGTATATTTCCTATCCTCTCACTGAGGGTACACTCTAAGATACTTTGGCATATTGTCATAAAAATAAAGCACCTTTATTTTTAGTATCACTGTGTATTGTGTTTCTTATGATATTGTGCATATGACACTAGGTGGTACTGTAGTAGCTTCACACGTCTCCTAGTTCAGCCTAAGCTGCTCTGCTAAGTTACCATTATCTATCAGCCTAAGCTGCTAGACACCCTATACACTAATAAGGGATAACTGGGCCTGGTGCAAGGTGCAAGTACCCCTTGGTGCTCACTACAAGCCAGTCCAGCCTCCTACATTGGTTGTGCAGTGGTGGGATAAGTGTTTGAGACTACTTACCACTCTTGTCATTGTACTTTTCATAAGAGAAAAATATACAAAACAAGGTCAGTGTATATACACATAGCCAAAACGTTTTGCATTTCCTCTTTTCACTCTTTTCTAAGTGCTGAAAAGTACTTCTAAAACTTTCAAAAAGTTTTTAAAAGTTTAAAAAGTTTTTTCTGTCTTTCCAAAAAGTTCTGAAAACTTTTTTTCTTTTTCTATCACTTTAACTCTCTCTAAAAAATGTCTGGCACAGGCAAAAATGTTGAACTGACCAAACTTGCATATGATCACCTTAGCTGGAAAGGAGCAAGGAGTCTCTGCATAGAGAGAGGTTTGAGTGTAGGGAAGAATCCTTCCTTAGAACTGTTAATTAATATGCTTAGAGTACAGGATAAGGCCATAAGTGCCAAATCTGGTGAAAAAGTAGCTAATGGTTCTCAATCTGATCCAGGGACTCCCCCAGGAAAAGGTTCAGGAAAGAAACTTCTCAGCCTGCCCATTACTAGACAGTCTAGCATAGTTGGTACAGAGGTTGAATCACACCATACTGATGGTGTGCTCTCACATTATACTGGTAGCCAAGCTGTTAGGGTGCCCTCTGTAAGGGACAGGTCTCCTTCTGTTCATTCCCATCATACCTCTGTATCTAGAAATGTCCCTCCCACCCACCCTGATGACAGATTGTTAGAAAGGGAGCTCAATAGATTGAGAGTGGAACAAACCAGACTGAAGCTCAAGAAGCAACAGCTGGATTTGGATAGACAGTCTTTAGAATTAGAGAAGGAAAGACAGAAGTTGGGTTTAGATACCCATGGTGGCAGCAGCAGTATTCCCCATAGTCATCCTGCAAAAGAGCATGATTCCAGGAATCTGCACAAGATAGTTCCCCCTTATAAGGAGGGGGACGACATTAACAAGTGGTTTGCTGCACTTGAGAGGGCCTGTGCTGTACAGGATGTCCCTCAAAAGCAGTGGGCTGCTATCCTATGGCTATCATTTAGTGGAAAAGGTAGGGATAGGCTCCTTACTGTGAAAGAAAGTGATGCCAATAATTTTACAGTTCTTAAGAATGCACTCCTGGATGGTTATGGCTTAACCACTGAACAGTACAGGATAAAGTTCAGAGAGACCAAAAAGGAGTCTTCACAAGACTGGGTTGATTTCATTGACCATTCAGTGAAGGCCTTGGAGGGGTGGTTTCATGGCAGTAAAGTTACTGATTATGAAAGCCTGTATAACACAATCCTGAGAGAGCATATACTTAATAATTGTGTGTCTGATTTGTTGCACCAGTACCTGGTAGACTCTGATCTGACCTCTCCCCAAGAATTGGGAAAGAAGGCAGACAAATGGGTCAGAACAAGGGTGAACAGAAAAGTTCATACAGGGGGTGACAAGGATGGCAATAAGAAGAAAGATGGTGAAAAATCTCAAGATAAGCATGGGGATAAGGGTAAAACCAAAGATCCCACTTCAAATCTTAAACACTCTTCAGAGGGTGGGGATAAAACAAATTCTTCCTCTTCTTCCCAACCTGCACACATTAAAAAGCCTTGGTGCTTTGTGTGTAAAAATAGAGGCCATAGGCCAGGGGATAAGTCCTGTCCAGGTAAACCCCCTGAGCCTACCACCACTAATACATCAAGCTCTAGTGCCCCTAGCAGTAGTGGTACTAGTGGTGGGACTGCTGGCAACAGTCAAGCAAAGGGTGTAGTTGGGTTCACTTATGGGTCCATAGTGGAAACTGATGTAATCAGTCCCAAGACAGTTTCTGTCACACCTAGTGGCATTGGCCTTGCCACACTGGCTGCTTGTCCCCTTACAATGGATAAGTACAGGCAGACAGTTTCAATAAATGGTGTTGAGGCCTTGGCCTACAGGGACACAGGTGCCAGTTTC
Source organism: Pleurodeles waltl (assembly GCF_031143425.1). Taxonomy (NCBI): domain Eukaryota; kingdom Metazoa; phylum Chordata; class Amphibia; order Caudata; family Salamandridae; genus Pleurodeles; species Pleurodeles waltl. Next base: position 434,653,890 of record NC_090447.1, read on the forward strand.
ACTTTGGTGACTGAAAACCTAGTGCCTCCTGAACAACACATCATTGGACAACAGTATAAGATTATTGATGTCCATAACTCCACTAAGTTTCTTCCCTTAGCTATAATTCAGTTTAGTTGGGGTGGAGTTACTGGCCCTAAGCAGGTGGTGGTATCACCTAGCTTACCTGTAGACTGTCTCTTAGGTAATGACCTAGAGGCCTCAGGTTGGGCTGATGTAGAGTTTTATGCCCATGCAGCCATGCTGGGCATCCCTGAGGAATTGTTCCCTCTCATTTCAAGTGAAATGAAGAAGCAAAGGAGAGAAGGCCTGAAAACTCAGGATCCCTCTCCATCAACAGGTAAAAAGGGTATCACAGTATCCCCTAACCACCCTACCATTCAGGATACCATTCCTGTGGTGGGAGAAACCTCTCCTGGGGTGGCACCTGTTCCAAGGGAATCATCAGCTGGCAAAGCTGGACTCCCTGAGGTGGAAGTACCTCTCTGAGGGATAACTAACATTGGTGAGAAAAACAGCACCATTTTAGTTAACATGGAGCATCCCTCCAACCCTCCCAGAGAAACTTTAGTCCAGAAACCCTGCACTACCTCACAACACTTAGGACAGCATCCCTGCCCTAGTGTGGAGCTCATAGGACAGCATCCCTGCCCTGCTCCAACTCAAGAGAAACAGCATCCCTGTTCTCTCTTCCAGCCAGATGGACAAAGTTTTTGCCCAGCTATGGCTTTTCTGAGACAGCATCCCTGTCTGGCATTTCCATCACTACAAATAGGTTCAGTGGACAATTCCCACTGCTCGAAACTAAAACTTACTGATAGAAACTCTGAAAATACATCTTCACATTGTTGCTTAGCTAAAAAACTTCAAACAGGGTGGTTTACATCCCCACAGGGAAGTAACCATATAGTGGATGATAAAGGGAGTAACCAGTCTATTGCAGAGCTACTCTCTACTTATCACCACTTAGACAATAAAGTCTCAACTGGCCAAGGTTAGCCTTATTGTCCTTCGTTTGGGGGGGGGCTGTGTGAGAAGGTAGCCTCTTTCTAGCCTTGTTACCCCCACTTTTGGCCTGTTTGTGAGTGTATGTCAGGGTGTTTGTCACTGTTTTCACTGTCTCACTGGGATCCTGATAGCCAGGCCTCAGTGCTCATAGTGAAAACACTATGTTTTCAGTATGGTTGTTATGTGTCACTGGGATCCTGCTGGTCAGGACCCCAGTGCTCATAGGTTTGTGGCCTATATGTATGTGTCACTGGGACCCTGTCACACAGGGCCCCAGTGCTCATAGGTGTGCATGTATATGTTCCCTGTGTGGTACCTAACTGTCTCACTGAGGCTCTGCTAACCAGAACCTCAGTGGTTATGCTCTCTCATTACTTTCAAATTGTCACTAACAGGCTAGTGACCAATTTTACCAATTTACATTGGCTTACTGGAACACCCTTATAATTCCCTAGTATATGGTACTGAGGTACCCAGGGTATTGGGGTTCCAGGAGATCCCTATGGGCTGCAGCATTTCTTTTGCCACCCATAGGGAGCTCTGACAATTCTTACACAGGCCTGCCACTGCAGCCTGAGTGAAATAACGTCCACGTTATTTCACAGCCATTTTACACTGCACTTAAGTAACTTATAAGTCACCTATATGTCTAACCTTTACCTGGTAAAGGTTAGGTGCAAAGTTACTTAGTGTGAGGGCACCCTGGCACTAGCCAAGGTGCCCCCACATTGTTCAGAGCCAATTCACTGAACTTTGTGAGTGCGGGGACACCATTACACGCGTGCACTACATATAGGTCACTACCTATATGTAGCTTCACCATGGTAACTCCGAATATGGCCATGTAACATGTCTATGATCATGGAATTGCCCCCTCTATGCCATCCTGGCATTGTTGGTACAATTCCATGATCCCTGTGGTCTGTAGCACAGACCCTGGTACTGCCAGACTGCCCTTCCTGGGGTTTCACTGCAGCTGCTGCTGCTGCCAACCCCTCAGACAGGCAGCTGCCCTCCTGGGGTCCAGCCAGGCCTGGCCCAGGATGGCAGAACAAAGAACTTCCTCTGAGAGAGGGTGTGACACCCTCTCCCTTTGGAAAATGGTGTGAAGGCAGGGGAGGAGTAGCCTCCCCCAGCCTCTGGAAATGCTTTGTTGGGCACAGATGTGCCCAATTCTGCATAAGCCAGTCTACACCGGTTCAGGGACCCCTTAGCCCCTGCTCTGGCGCGAAACTGGACAAAGGAAAGGGGAGTGACCACTCCCCTGACCTGCACCTCCCCTGGGAGGTGTCCAGGGCTCCTCCAGTGTGCTCCAGACCTCTGCCATCTTGGAAACAGAGGTGCTGCTGGCACACTGGACTGCTCTGAGTGGCCAGTGCCACCAGGTGACGTCAGAGACTCCTGCTGATAGGCTCCTTCAGGTGTTAGTAGCCTTTCCTCTCTCCTAGGTAGCCAAACCCTCTTTTCTGGCTATTTAGGGTCTCTGTCTCTGGGGAAACTTTAGATAACGAATGCATGAGCTCAGCCGAGTTCCTCTGCATCTCTCTCTTCACCTTCTGATAAGGAATCGACCGCTGACCGCGCTGGAAGCCTGCAAACCTGCAACATAGTAGCAAAGACGACTACTGCAACTCTGTAACGCTGATCCTGCCGCCTTCTCGACTGTTTTCCTGCTTGTGCATGCTGTGGGGGTAGTCTGCCTCCTCTCTGCACCAGAAGCTCCGAAGAAATCTCCCGTGGGTCGACGGAATCTTCCCCCTGCAACCGCAGGCACCAAAAAGCTGCATTACCGGTCCCTTGGGTCTCCTCTCAGCACGACGAGCGAGGTCCCTCGAATCCAGCGACACCATCCAAGTGACCCCCACAGTCCAGTGACTCTTCAGCCCAAGTTTGGTGGAGGTAAGTCCTTGCCTCACCTCGCTGGGCTGCATTGCTGGGAACCGCGACTTTGCAAGCTACTCCGGCCCCTGTGCACTTCCGGCGGAAATCCTTTGTGCACAGCCAAGCCTGGGTCCACGGCACTCTAACCTGCATTGCACGACTTTCTAAGTTGGTCTCCGGCGACGTGGGACTCCTTTGTGCAACTTCGGCGAGCACCGTTTCACGCATCCTCGTAGTGCCTGTTTCTGGCACTTCTCCGGGTGCTACCTGCTTCAGTGAGGGCTCTTTGTCTTGCTCGACGTCCCCTCTCTCTGCAGGTCCAATTTGCGACCTCCTGGTCCCTCCTGGGCCCCAGCAGCGTCCAAAAACGCCAAACGCACGATTTGCGTGTAGCAAGGCTTGTTGGCGTCCATCCGGCGGGAAAACACTTCTGCACGACTCTCCAAGGCGTGGGGGATCCATCCTCCAAAGGGGAAGTCTCTAGCCCTTGTCGTTCCTGCAGTATTCACAGTTCTTCAGCCTAGTAAGAGCTTCTTTGCACCAACCGCTGGCATTTCTTGGGCATCTGCCCATCTCCGAGTTGCTTGTGACTTTTGGACTTGGTCCCCTTGTTCCACAGGTACCCTCAGTCAGGAATCCATCGTTGTTGCATTGCTGATTTGTGTTTTCCTTGCATTTTCCCTCTAACACGACTATTTTGTCCTTAGGGGAACTTTAGTGCACTTTGCACTCACTTTTCAGGGTCTTGGGGAGGGTTATTTTTCTAACTCTCACTATTTTCTAATAGTCCCAGCGACCCTCTACAAGGTCACATAGGTTTGGGGTCCATTCGTGGTTCGCATTCCACTTTTGGAGTATATGGTTTGTGTTGCTCCTATCCCTATGTTTCCCCATTGCATCCTATTGTAACTATACATTGTTTGCACTGTTTTCTAAGACTATACTGCATATTTTTGCTATTGTGTATATATATCTTGTGTATATTTCCTATCCTCTCACTGAGGGTACACTCTAAGATACTTTGGCATATTGTCATAAAAATAAAGTACCTTTATTTTTAGTATCACTGTGTATTGTGTTTCTTATGATATTGTGCATATGACACTAGGTGGTACTGTAGTAGCTTCACACGTCTCCTAGTTCAGCCTAAGCTGCTCTGCTAAGCTACCATTATCTATCAGCCTAAGCTGCTAGACACCCTATACACTAATAAGGGATAACTGGGCCTGGTGCAAGGTGCAAGTACCCCTTGGTGCTCACTACAAGCCAGTCCAGCCTCCTACAATCGTCACGTATTTGTTTACAATTTTGTAAAATGATGCGTACCATTAAAATGCGTAGTAAAATTGTAGTAACAAATATATGTGTTATTTATGTAACAACGAGAGAGCCTGACACTTCTGTCACTGAAGAATAGTTGTACTTTGAATAGAATAATTAGAAGAGCATGGGCGCGAGGATACACATCGATGGCCGCGTTTACTCTAAGATGTAAAGGAACACGTGACAACACAACTGCCTGCCAACGCTGGGATTTGCATCAATGCTTGGAGGCCGTGGCGCACCAAGCAGCCTGTTCTGAGGCAGAATCCAGGGGCCCTCGCAGCCTTTTAATTTAGGTTTGTGTACCACCTTAAACTCACGAAAGACACGGGCAACTGGTCCCCGGAGACGCCTCAACGGCAAGACGTCGTGATAATTGAGCTCACAAAGTAATTGAAATACAATATGAAAGGATGCGATGGAAATGTGGCGCTGCAAATGCTGCGGTCTTCATTACTATTTCTGGGCCGGTTAAGTAAATAATTTACAAAATAAAGGAAGGCGGGGCAGAGAAGACCACACGGAGGCGCGTCTCCGATAAAGGACGGTAAAGAGTTATGTTATGGTCAATAAATTGTGAGGGGAGGTGAGGAACCAGGCGCCCTTTGGGATACGACGCTTACTGCATCTGTTTCTCTATAGAAGCTGCCAGGTGTGATCTGCTCTGTGGGCGACGGATGTGTCTCATTTCCTCCCGTGCATATCTGCCTGCTCAGTTATTTTCTTAGATCGTGTCAAGTTATAAATCAAATCATTTGACAGTATTTTTTGCAATGATGCGTTTCATTTCTAGTAAAGTGGTACCATACATGTTCTTTTTAATGAAACTCGCCAGCTCTTCAATTCTGCGTGCAAGCACACGTATTCTTTGCATTTGGTAGTTACATTTATATAGCGCTGTTGAGGTAACTCACTGACGTTCACCGTAAAGCTTGGCAATGATGTAATGATGTAATCTGGATGAAACAGATATATATATATATATATATATATATATATATATATTTTTTTTTTTTTTTTTTTACACCAGAGCCGCCGCTTCTCACACAACCGGTGCCAGCGTCCATAAGGGTGGTACCCATGAATCTCGAAAACACTCCCTAACCAGGAAGACACGACGGCACTGAGGGGCATTTTGGTACAAAACAAACAGCGTTTCCGCACTGGGCCTTTCTCAATGTCGATGGATGGATGTTAGGATGGATTGTTTGATTGATTGATACACACCACCTACTAAATGTATTTTCTGGTGATTAGTTGGGGCCAGGAGCTTTCAGTCGAGTACTGTGACATGTCTGGGGGATTTCACCTGGGATTTATGCACACATACACTGAAAACACACACACACACTCTCTCTCGTCTGTTTTGAAAACCGTAAAAAAAATGTGTAATATTTTACAAAATATTCTGTTTCTCTCACTTAGTACTCCTACCAGTCCGCACTGCTCTCCCGTTCCACTGCCGCTTAAACCCCTCTCACGCGCCCTGCTTGTCATATAGTGTATTTTAACATTAAAAGCCAGAGTGATTATCGTTTGCCGAACAATGAGAGTTTGAAAGCAGCAGTTTTGTTGCTGCAATGACGAGAGTTTTGGTTCAATATACTTTTGCCGGAGAATAACACTTGAAAGTAAGAATGAACTCAGTCACCTCATTTGATTCGCGTATCTGCTGCAGCGATATGTATGCTGTCTGTCGACTGAGATAACTCAGCCCTTCCTCACACGGAATTCGATGGAATGAGTACCAACTAGGTTGCCATAATATACCCTCATGGTAAAGCTGCAAGGGAAGGCTCACTTGGAGGGCAGTAAACAAATCCAGTACGCATGACGCCCACAACAGGTGAGGTGGCGTAACAAAGCCCCCTACAGCCCCCGCGGTGTGCTGGGGGGGGGGGGGGGGGGGGGGGGGGGCATCAATCAACTACTCTGTGCAGGGGCAGCAGGCCCCTGACTGGGACCAGGGGTGAGGGGGCCTCCTCCAGGGACTTTCCAGACCCCACCCCCCCCTCAAGTTTCGTTATGCCACTGAACAGGTGCCTTAACTAGAACATCACAGGTGGTGAGAAGGTTCACCGAGAGTATGCCGCAGGAAACCCTAGAAAATTAAGGCTTCTGGGGGCTCTGCTCAGGTCAGATGGCTCTTATGCGCGATCTTGAAATGTTTGAAAATCCACAGTACGCTAGGACAACATTTTTCAGATCGTCTTAACTCTAAAGGCGTGGTGTACACAAGAAGAAAATATTTTGAAAACGAAAATGCCAGAAATATTGTCCGAAACTGAATTATCTTTGACCTCATTATTTTAGTTAGTTAAAAAATATCAGTTGGCCGGCAGTATCACGAATGTACCAGTAGGCATGGATGTGCATATTTACAAATCAGTTAAGAGCACGGGACTCGCACTGGCTTAGCCAAAATAATAGGGGTCCATGTGAAGACGGGCCTCAGTCTCCGATATCTCACAGTTATTCATTGGACTTGGGCTAAATGGGGACCACTTTTAATGGTCTTGGATCCCACTGCGCCGCAGGGTTCTGTGCTACACTCGAGCGGACTCGGTGTGAGCTGGATTTCTTTTTTCCTCGTACATCTCGTCTCAGGATGTTCTTGTATCTCCAGACCTGCACACTTTGGCGAGCCTTTGCGCGGAGAAGATCACCACCTAGCGTTCAGACAGTAAAAGCCCACAGCCTTCGAATCGGGCACGTTTTGGATTTACGCTTTTAGAATTAAAGAAATGAAAGAAAGGTTGCACTAGTAGCGTTTAGAAATGGAAGAACCAGCCTGCTTAAAAAAAATCACAGTTTCGGCGTGTCACTGTCAGTGACTTATTCTCAGCTCTATTCTTTTCTGATGCTTTTTCTCGTGTTTTTCACATAACTAGAAGTACACAAACTATCATGTGAAGCCAGAGCCACAGTACCTCCTGATGATCGGATGCTTGAACAAATAGCGCTTTTTTTATCGGAGCCTGTGCTTTAACTTACTCGCACCCAGAGGCAGTTATTGGTGTACTCTTCGGCGAGGGCCAGTGACCCGGGGTACTTCAGTGAAATGAACATAGGTAGTATAATAATCACGGCAATGCTAAGAACACCCTTCATAACCAGAAGAAACTATTGTTATCATTATTATTGTTACTGTTGAGGCCCCAAGGAAGGGAACTGACAGAGGTAATAAAATCTAACAATACAAATTACTAACAAAACAATAAGGTTACAAGAATATTTGCTAGGTTCATTATTAGTCGTGCAAGTGGTAATAATATTATTCCGGTGACTGTGTTTATTGTTATTTTATGTATAATGAAAAAAACTACAGAGATATCCAGATCTTCGCTGACATAGCTGAAGCGACTTCATTATGTAGACAATGCTGTATTCAGTGGTCACAGAAACGATGATTGGTGGCCGCATCAAACTAAGGCCCATATTTATACTTTTTTAGCGCCGCATTTGCGCCGTTTTTTGACGCAAAAGTGGCTCAAACTTACAAATTACAATTGTATTTTGTAAGTTTGTGTCGCTTTTGCGTCAAAAAACGGCGCAAATGCGGCGCTAAAAAAGTATAAATATGGGCCTAAGGGACGTATTTAAGAGCCCAAAGCGCCACCTTAACGCTGCCATAGCACCGCCATAGCATCATTTTTTGATGCTAAGATGTTGCTAAAGTGGCTTTTCTGCCACGCCATATTTACAAAGTGGCACAATGCATGAATTGTGCCACTTTGAACCCCTTGCGCCACATTATTCCTGTGCCAGACTTAAAGTATGCAAGGAGGGCGTTCTGGCGCTAGGAGGCTCGCAAAAATGGCGCACTGAAATTTAAAAGTTTTCCCTGCTCCATTTTTAGCATAATTTTTAACACCTGCTCAAAGCTGATGTTAAAATGACACTCCCATAGTACCCTATGGGCCTTCTTGCACTTTGCTGCACTAGAGTCAAAATATTTGATGCTAGTGTAGCAAAGCACCACAATAGCATCAGAAGTGTTGACACTATTGTGCTAACGACCGCCATGGTGGCCATATTATAAATATGGCGCAACCATGGTGTCATTGGTTGCCGGGGGGGGGAGGTGCAAGAAAAGCAGCGCATCAGAGCTGATGCCCCACTTTTCCTTAAATATGTGCCTAAGTCTTGCCGTTCATATGGTCACAGGTACATTATAGAATGAATATGTGCAAGGTTTTGTAGACTCTCCTTCCTTAACTTGTATTCCACTCTTGATTTCCCGTTCTGCACTGGTCTTGGGTGAAATATGCCCCCCTGAAATGTTGAGGGGCCCCTGAAGGGTCGAGAGCCCCTCTGCACGGCAAGGGCTGCAGGGCCCTGGGTTACACCCCTGAGGCTGACCCGAGGAGTTTGAAGAGCGGAAGCACTGAAACCAACTGATGTCGTTTCTGAGCTAACACCTTGTGGTTCACGACAGGGGACACTGTTTGGCAATAAGCAACCAAAGCAGCAAAGAATGTGGTGCCAACATTTCGCTCTATGGTAATCAGGACGACTGGCTCCCCTGAAAGTAATATCTGATGAACTTCATACAATGGGTATTTTCAGCCATGCATCATGAGGGGACGCGGGAGCCTGATGTTGTCTAATCTCCACAAATACAACTTGGGGATAGCCAGCTTCTCTGTACATTTGTGACTTCGCTACAGTGAGTGCTCCATTAAGAGACTTAACAAAACAGAATGTCCCATTTCAGTGGTCTCCTGAATGCAATCAGTTTCAAAGAAATAAAACATGCAATTGAGAATGAAACTTAAATGGCCTAATTTGACCCAAAGTTACATACTGACATCACAGTAGGTGTGAGCTCGGTGGGAGTAGGGGCAATCCTTGCTCAACACAATGGCCATCTGAATGCACAGAAAAACATTATGGCTTATGCCAGTAGAAGCCTGTGTGAGATGGAGAGTCTGACTGTAGTGTGGGCCAGCAAACATTTTCATATGTTTTTGTAAGGGAAACATTATACTATCATCACAGAGCACCAGGCATTGCTCACTGTCTTTGGAAACCTGAAAGCTAAGATGCCCCCTCACATCAAGAGGTGGGTGTTGCGACTGCAAGAGTATGACTACGTGATTGTACACAAGCCAGGGAAAGATAAAACCCACAGATGGCTTTTCACGAGTGCCACTTGTAGGAAAGTACCATCTTGCCTGGCATGTTACCCCCATTTTTCACTGTATATATGTTGTTTTAGTTGTATGTGTCACTGGGACCCTGCCAGCCAGGGCCCCAGTGCTCATAAGTGTGCCCTGTATGTGTTACCTGTGTTATGACTAACTGTCTCACTGAGGCTCTGCTAATCAGAACCTCAGTGGTTATGCTCTCTCATTTCTTTCCAAATTGTCACTAACAGGCTAGTGACCAATTTCACCAATTCACATTGGCATACTGGAACACCCTTATAATTCCCTAGTATATGGTACTGAGGTACCCAGGGTATTGGGGTTCCAGGAGATCCCTATGGGCTGCAGCATTTCTTTTGCCACCCATAGGGAGCTCTGACAATTCTTACACAGGCCCGCTACTGCAGCCTGAGTGAAATAACGTCCACGTTATTTCACAGCCATTTACCACTGCACTTAAGTAACTTATAAGTCACCTATATGTCTAACCTTTACCTGGTAAAGGTTGGGTGCTAAGTTACTTAGTGTGTGGGCACCCTGGCACTAGCCAAGGTGCCCCCACATTGTTCAGGGCAAATTCCCCGGACTTTGTGAGTGCGGGTACACCATTACACGCGTGCACTACATATAGGTCACTACCTATGTGTAGCTTCACAATGGTAACTCCGAATATGGCCATGTAACATCTCTAAGATCATGGAATTGCCCCCTCTATGCCATCCTGGCATTGTTGGCACAATCCCATGATCCCACGGGTTTCTAGCACAGACCCTGGTACTACCAAACTGCCTTTTCAGGGGTTTCACTGCAGCTGCTGCTGCTGCCAACCCCTCAGACAGGTTTCTGCCCTCCTGGGGTCCAGCCAGGCTTGGCTCAGGATGGCAGAACAAAGGACTTCCTCAGAGAGAGGGTGTTACACCCTCTCCCTTTGGAAAAAGGTGTTAAGGCAGGGGAGGAGTAGCCTCCCCCAGCCTCTGGAAATGCTTTCATGGGCACAGATGGTGCCCATTTCTGCATAAGCCAGTCTACACTGGTTCAGGGACCCCTCAGCCCTGCTCTGGCGCGAAACTGGACAAAGGAAAGGGGAGTGACCACTCCCCTGACCTGCACCTCCCCTGGTAGGTGCCCAGAGCTCCTCCAGTGTGCTCCAGACCTCTGCCATCTTGGAAACAGAGGTGCTGCTGGCACACTGGACTGCTCTGAGTGGCCAGGGCCAGCAGGTGACGTCAGAGACTCCTTCTGATAGGCTCCTTCAGGTGTTGCTAGCCTATCTTCTCTCCTAAGTAGCCAAACCCTCTTTTCTGGCTATTTAGGGTCTCTGCTTTGGGGAATTCCTTGGATAACGAAAGCAAGAGCTCATCCGAGTTCCTCTGCATCTCTCTCTTCACCTTCTGCCAAGGAATCGACTGCTGACCGCGCTGGAAGCCTGCAAAACTGCAACAAAGTAGCGAAGACGACTACTGCAACTCTGTAACGCTGATCCTGCCGCCTTCTCAACTGTTTTCCTGGTGGTGCATGCTGTGGGGGTAGTCTGCCTCCTCTCTGCACTAGAAGCTCCGAAGAAATCTCCCGTGGGTCACGGAATCGTCCCCCTGCAACCGCAGGCACCAAAGAACTGCATCACTGGTCCTCTGGGTCTCCTCTCAGCACGACGAGCGAGGTCCCTTGAATCCAGAAACTCTGTCCAAGTGACTCCCACAGTCCAGTGACTCTTCAGTCCAAGTTTGGTGGAGGTAAGTCCTTGCCTCCCCACGCCAGACTGCATTGCTGGGAACTGCGTGTTTTGCAGCTACTCCGGCTCCTGTGCACTTTCCGAGGGAATCCTTTGTGCACAGCCAAGCCTGGGTCCACAGCACTCTAACCTGCATTGCACGACCTCCTGAGTTGTCCTCCAGTGGCGTGGGACTCCTTTGTGCAACTTCGGGTGAGCACCGTTTCACTCCACTTTGTAGTGCCTGTTCCGGCACTTCTGTGAGTGCTGCCTGCTTCTGAGAGAGCTCCTTGTTTTGCTGGGCACCCCCTCTGTCCCCTGACGCAATTGGCGACGTCCTGGTCCCTCCTGGGCCACAGCAGCACCCAAAAACCTTAATCGCATGACTTGCAGCTAGCAAGGCTTGTTTGCAGTCTTTCTTCAGGAAAACACTTCTGCACGACTCTCCACGGCATGGGACATCCATCCTCCAAAGGGGAAGTTTCTAACCCTTGTCGTTCTTGCAGAATCCTCAGCTTCTACTGTCCAGTAGCAGCTTCTTTGCACCCACAGCTGGCATTTCTTGGGCATCTGCCCACTCTCGACTTGATCGTGACTTTTGGACTTGGTCCCCTTGTTCCACAGGTACCCTCGTCTGAAAATCCATCGTTGTTGCATTGCTGGTTTTGGTCTTTCCTGCAGAATCCACCTATCACGACTTCTGTGCTCTTTGGAGAACTTTAGTGCACTTTGCACTCACTTTTCAGGGTCTTGGGGTGGGCTATTTTTCTAACCCTCACAGTTTTCTTACAGTCCCAGCAACCCTCTACAAGGTCACATAGGTTTGGGGTCCATTCGTGGTTCGCATTCCGTTTTTGGAGTATATGGTTTGTGTTGCCCCTATCCCTATGTGTCCCCATTGCATCCTATTGTAATTATACATTGTTTGCACTGTTTTCTAATACTATACTGCATATTTTTGGTATTGTGTACATATATCTTGTGTATATTTGCTATCCTCATACCGAGGGTACTCACTGAGATACTTTTGGCATATTGTCATAAAAATAAAGTACCTTTATTTTTAGTATATCTATGTATTGTGTTTTCTTATGATATTGTGCATATGACACTAGTGATACTGTAGGAGCTTCACTCGTCTACTAGTTCAGCCTAAGCTGCTCTGCTAAGCTACCATTATCTATCAGCCTAAGCTGCTAGACACCCTATAAACTAATAAGGGATACCTGGGCCTTGTGCAAGGTGTAAGTACCCCTTGGTACTCACTACAAGCCAGTGCAGCCTCTTACACCACTACATCATTACAGTTCAACATCCAAAGCGACTGAAGAGTATCTCAACTTCATTGTGAGGCCCAGCAACTCTAACCTTTAAACCAATTATTGCTGCTATCAAAGCAGATAAAGACATGCCCATCCTCAAGGACCTCATTACAATGCAATCTTGGAAGACAACTATTCAATCTTTTGCTGATGATTTGAATTCCAAAAAGTTTAAAATGTACAGGTTGAGCTATCCATCACCCAAGAGGGTATCATATTGAGAGGCTCGAGAATTGTCATACCTGAGATCCTGAGCCAGCAAGTCATCGAGCTAGACCATGAAGGACATTGTGGCAATGTAGCCACCAAAAGACCCTTAAGAGAAGAAGTGTGGTTCCTTCACCTAGATGAAGGAGTTGAGAGAGAGCTAAAAGCATGCCATTTTTGTAACTGCATATCCCCCAAGGTGACATAGCATCCATTAACAATGTCTGACCTTCCTTTGCATGCCTGGTTGAGAGTTGTAGTTGATTTATAAGTGCCAATAGAAAATGGATGTTATCTCATTATAGACATTGATGAATATTAGCATTTTCCTTTGGTGGAAGACTTATCATCGACAACCCATGATAAAGTCATCAAGTAGCTTGATGACATTTTTTGCACCATGGGGTATCCCCACTAATCTCAGATCTGATAATAGCCTGCCTTTCAATAGCAATAATTCAAGGAGTTTCTTGGTTGACTCAGTGTTAATCATAAAAAAGTACTGCTCTCTGGCCCCAAGCCAACGGTGTTGTTGAACGATTTATGGGCACCTTCAAGCAGCTACTTCAGAGAGTGTCGATGGAGGGAATCAATCTAAATCAAGCCCTGTGCCCTGCCCTTCATGCCTATCGATCAACTCCTCACTCCACAACTGGTGAGAGCCATCAAACCAAGCTACCACAATGGACTTCGGACTGATCAATGAATGCCGATAAGGTTCATGTCACAGATACTTCTCAAAGATGAAAAATGAAAACATATGCCGATCAGCGTCGACGTGCCCAGGAACCAACCTTTGAGAAAGGGGACTTGGAACTGGTCAAGCAGAAATGGAAGCGAAAAACTGACTCTCTGTTTGCTGTCGAAGCTTTGAGAGTTATGACATGCAAAGGACGAATGCTGACAGCGCATAATCCTAGAAAACTCATCACACAGGACTCGTCACATTTAACCCCTTCCCCGCCACAGACGTAGTGGTTACGTCCGGTGGCGCGGTGCTGAGGTGCCACGGATGTATCCACCACGTCCTGGTATAGGTCCTCGGGGGAAGTGCTGGCGCTCCCCCGAAGGGCCTCCCCCACACCGACCTAGGGCAGGGCTGGAAGGGGAATGGCTTCCCTTTCCACTCCCAACTCCCCCCACCCTACCAGTGACATCTGATGACGTTTGCGCGCCAACGCGCGCTGACTTCATCAGAGGTCAACTCCCGTCGCTCTGGAAGCAATGCTTCCTGCGCAACCCGAGGAGAAACTGATTAGTTTCTCCTCAGTATGGGGGGCAGGGGAGGCAGAGAGGCATGAAAAGGGAAAGAAAGGCTTTTCCTTCCCTTTTCATGTCTCTCTGTGCATTCCTGCGGCACGATTGCATACCCTATCGTGCTGCAGGAATGCCCACTAGACACCAGGGATTTTGTTTACTTTGTGTAAACAAAGAAGGGGAGCGACCCCTTGGGCAAGGGTCCCTCCCCAAGGGGGGCATTTAATCTAATGCCATTTCTGCCCCCCCAGGGGCAGATCGGCCTATATTAATTTGTCTGATCTGCCCCCAGTGGGGGCAGAAGCCATTAGATTCCAGGGATGTTTTTTTTTTTCTATATTGATAAGCGGAGCGATCCCGTAGGCAAGGGTCACTCACAGGGGGGTAATTTTTTATTAGGCCTTTTCTGCTATAATAATTAGGCCGATCTGCCCCCGGGGGGGCAGAAACCACTTAGGCACCAGGAATTGGTGTGTGTGTATGTGTATGTTTTGTTTGGGGGGGGCAGCCCCTTGAGCAAGGGTCGCTCCCCATGGGGGCACATTACTGTTGGCCATATCTGCCCCCTTTGGGGGTAGATCGGCCTATTTTTGGAAGGCCCATATGCCCCAAAGGGGACAGAAAGTCCACCAGAGACCAGGGAAGATTTTGTTTTCAAAATAAGAGGGTGGGGGTATGGCCATACCCCCACCCCAAATAAATGGGGCCAAAGTTATTCTGCCCACCAGTGGGCATATGGGGCAATTACCCCCGATTCACACCCAGGGGTGCAGAAAGTCGACTAGATGCCAGGGAATTAAAAAAAACAAAAATGAGTGTGGTGGTGGCTACCAACCAGTATGGGCATGGTTATGCCCCCACCCCAACTGAAGGGGGTAACAGTCTTTCAGCTCTCCCCCGCACACTAAAACATCTTATCCCACAGCAAGCAAGAGGACATCTGATTGTTTTGGTTTTACATTTGTGCCATGAGAGCTTGTCTAACTCTCAAAATTGCCCCACTTGGAATGGTGAGGGCTGCACTTTTTGGACTTTGGGACTCTGCCGTGTAGAAAACTCCACAAGACCTAGACACATCTGAAAACTAAACATCTGCGTTAGTCCAGGGTGGTGTGCTTCACATGCATCCGCATCATTTTCATACCCACAATGCCCTGCAAACCTCCAACTTTGCCGGAAATCGCACATTTTTCCACATTTTTGTGATGAAACCTTCCGGAATTTGCAGGAATCCACAAAATTCCTACTACCCAGCATTGTCTCATCTTTACCAATATAAATTCTGCCCCACTTGTCAGCCTAAAAATGTTTTTATTTAAACTGCCCTTTTGGACACGCTTTGGTTCCCCTCAATTTTGACATGTTTTTGGCTCTTCCCTGTCACAGGCACTTGGCCCACCTACACAAGTGAGGTATACTTTTTACCGGGAGACTGAGGGAAACGTTGGGTGGTAGGAAATTTGTCCCGGTGTGGTGATCCCACACAGAAATGTGGGGAAAATTTGATTTTTTTGCTTAATTTGAGGTTTGCTGAGGATTCTGAGTAAGAAAACATTGGGGGTGCCACGCAAGTCAAACCTTCTCGGATTCCTTCCGGTGTCTAGTTTTCAGAAATGTTTGGGTTTGGTAGGTTTCTCTATGTGGCTGCTGAACCCAGGACCAAAAACGCAGGCCCCCGCAAAAACTGGTTGTTTAGTATTTGATAATTTTGATGTGTCAACATAGTGTTTTGGGGCATTTCCTTTTGTGGGCACTAGGCCTACCCACACAAGTGAGGTACCATTTTTATTGGGAGACTTGGGGGAATGCTGCTTTGAAGGAAATTTGTGGCTCCTCCCAGATTCCAGAACTTTCTGTCACTGAAATGTGAGGAAAAAGTGTTTTTTTGGCCAACTTTTTATGTTTGCAAAGGATTCTGGGTAGCAGAACCTGGAGAGAGCCCCACAAGTCACCCCATCTTGTATTCCCCTAGGTGTCTAGTTTTCAAAAATACACAGGTTTGGTAGGTTTCCCTAGGTGACCGCTCAGCTGGAGGCCAAAATCCACAGCTTGGCATGTTGCAAAAAACAGCTGTTTTCTTTGGAAAAATGTGATGTGTCCACATTGTGTTTTGGGGCATTTCCTGTCACGGACGCTAGGCCTACCCACAAAAGTGAGGTACCATTTTTATCAGGAGATTTGGGGGAATGTTGTGTGTAAGGAAATTTGTGGCTCCTCTCAGATCCCAGAACTTTCTGTCACTGAAATGTGAGGAAAAAGTGTTTTTTTGGCAAAATTTCTAGGTTTGCAAAGGATTCTGGGTAGCAGAACCTGGTGAGAGCCCCACAAGTCACCCTATCTTGTATTCCCCTAGGTGTCTAGTTTTTACAAATACACAGGTTTGGTTGGTTTTTCTAGGTGCAGGCTGAGCTAGAGGCCATAACCTACAGCTAGGCACTTTGCAAAAAACACGTCAGATTTCAATGTAAAAATGTGATGTGTCCATGTTAAGTTTCCTGTCACGAGCATTAGGCCTACCCACGCAAGTGAGGTACCATTTTTATCAGGAGACTTGGGGGAATATAGAATAGTAAAACAAGTGCTATTGCCCTTGTCTTCCTCTACATTTGTTCCTTCCAAATGTAATACAGTGTGAAAAAAAGACGTCTATTTGAGAAATGCCCTAAAATTCACATGCTAGTATGGGCACCCCGGAAATCAGAGATGTGCAAATAACCACTGCTTCTCAACACCTTATCTTGTGCCCATTTCGGAAATACAAAGGTTTTCTTGATACCTATATTTCACTCTTTGTATTTCAGCAAATGAATAACTGTATACCCCGGTATAGAATGAAAACCCATTGCAAGGTGCAGCTCATTTATTGGCTCTGGGTACCTAGGGTTCTTGATGAACCTATGAGCCCTATATATCCCCCACAACCAGAAGAGTCCAGCAGACGTAACGGTATATTGCTTTAAAATCTCTGACATCGCAGGAAAAAGTTACAGAGTAAAACGTTGAGAAAAATTACTGTTTTTTACCTCAATTTCATTTTTTTTTTATTTCAGCTGTTATTTTCTGTAGGAAAACCTTGTAGGATCTGCACAAATTACCCCTTGCTGAATCCAGAATTGTGTCTACTTTTCAGAAATGTTTAGCTTTCTGGGATCCAGCTTTGGTTTCACACTTATTTCTGTCACTAGCTGGAAGGAGGCTGAAATCACAAAAAATAATAAAAATGGGGTATGTCCCAGTAAAATGCCAAAAGTGTGTTGAAAAATGGGGTTTTCTTATTCAAATCTACCTGTTCCTGAAAGCTGGGAAGCAAGTGATTTTAGCACAGCAAAGCCTTTGCTGATGCCATTTTCAGGGAAAAAAACACAAGCCTTCTTCTGCAGCCCTTTTTTCCCGTTTTTTGAAAAAGAAAGAAATTTCCGCTATATTTTGGCTAATTTGTTGGTCTCCTTCAGGGGAACCCACAAAGTTTGGATACCTCTAGAATCCCTAGGATGTTGGAAAAAAAGGACGCACATTTGGTATGGGTAGATTATGTGGACAAAAAGTTATGAGGGCCTAAGTGAAAACTGCCACAAATAGCCAAAAAAAGGCTTGGCACCTCAGGTGGAAAATGCCTGGCAGCGAAGGGGTTAAACACCTATGTCAGTGTTTGCCAGCATCTGAAATCACAAGTGAAGCGGCCCTGCCCGAACATCCAGATCGCACATCTGAGCCTATGTCATCAATGCATGATAATGGTGCATCTCAACTACCTCATACCTCCCGATGTGGCAGACTAGTCCAAGCGCCTCAGTGGCTCATTGAGGAATTATGATGCTAATGTTGTGTGTACTTTTTATTTAACAAAGGAGAAGGTGTAGTGTCTTTAATATCATGCGCACTAGTGCCCTTGCTTTCATGAATGGACTCTACACAGGAATTACATAATCAGATGGAAGGCATTAAGGTGTGGTTATAAAAGTTATGACGAAATGCGTGTGGAGCAAGATAGTATGTTGAAGATTAAATATGCCTGTAACAGACCTCCATGTGTGGCATATTGATTTACATGCTCCTGGGCAGGGTAGGACCCTACAGTGTCCATCTTCTCCCCCAAATTATCTGGCGCAGTCCTTCAAAATCGATCAAAGTAGGATTAGGTCACTGAGGTGTTTTGGCATTTGCAAATGCTGGCGGTGACTTATTTTAAAAGAACCCCATGTAGAAAGGACATAATATTGTTTGCTTAATCTGAAGACCTGAAATTCATAGGATAGTAAACTGACCTGCTAGACTACCTATCGCCTCCTGTTGGGAAGGTCACAATGATTTCAGCATCTTGCCTCTGGAAAAGGGGTTTATTGTTGTGCATAATCGACACATATGCTTTTTTCAATAGTTTGGATTGCTGAGTAAAATAAGAATGTTTCCTCCCTTCTTCGCGCTATTCTTGAAATACCGTGGGACAGTTCAAAAATACACACGTTGACATTTTTGGTGCAAGCATACGGTAGCTGTAAATTTGAGAGGCTTGGAAGGGAGGAGGAGGGGAGGGCGTGAAAATAACCTTCTATTTTCACAAAACCTGAAAAACATACCAATAATACAGACCAGGTGATGTTTCAATGATTTATTATACAAAATTTAAATACACTAGCAGAGGTATTTAGTTTCAGCAGAGTCAGGCGTAATTACAATACTCCACTAAAACCCTAAATATAATATATAACAGGTGTTTGGGTTTCAAATGGCACTGGTTGAATATTTTGTACTTTTCAAGTGTCAGACCCTGCAGTGTAATTCATCGTCTGCAATCCCAAATTTGCTGTTATCCGCATGTTACTATTGGTCGGTGGCACCTATGCGACGTATTACATATTTGTGTAATACCTGAGCTTGAGTGTATACCTTCACCTGGAAAAAAATCACAGCGTACCAGTGCAGACAGTCTGTTCATCTCTATGTAACTGTGGACTGACAAGGATATACAATGTGAATTATGTGGAGATTAGCATGGTGGTCATCCCCAGTATTCATAGAGGGTGAAGAGTTTGCCTGTCACAAACATCAGTGCTTGTACCATAAATCGAAATGACTTGGTGTAGGTTGAGAAGAAGGTTCTGTGGTATGCACCAATCATTGTTTACGTGATGTTTATAGGAGAAGGTGGTTATGTGGCAAGCAAGAGAGCTCAAACGAATGAGAAAATAAATGTTAAATAAAAATAGGAGTTACATAGATGCAGTTTCCCTGAAAAGTACTATTACGCAATCATGATGTTCAGGGCCGGACTGGGAACCCAAAGCAGCCCTGGAAAACGTTGTCAGACCAGCCCCCATCGTGTGCATAGCAAGCGAGTCTGACCACTACAATGGGGTTCGGGAGGTTCTCCCCCCCAAGAAAATTTGGGGAAAAATGTCAAAAACGGTTTATTCTACATCACCTTCTTCATTATATATTCAATTGTATTCGTTTTTAAAACCAAGTAAATTATGAACTTACAGTGCACCAGGATACGCCAATCTTTACTGGGTGCCTTCAATGACTCCCTCACAATCACCCCCTCACAGTGCCTCTCATGTCTCCATAGCCCCTCTCCCACATGTATTTAATTTGATTTATAGTGCCTCTCTAAACAGCGTAGGGTTGGAGCACTTTATATTACACACACATAAAGAGGCAATGAATCATACGTGTGTAAATCAGCGTATAGAAAATGTTACATAAGACAAAGGGGACTACAAGGTGTAGGGTCCATATTTCATCCATACTGGTAGGTGTTATGTAAGAGTGCTTGGTCTGGGAAGCATAACCTCAGGATTCAGAACTAACACAGTGGTTAAGGCTGACTTTACTAATAGCAATTTATTTTTACCCAATTAAACCCTATTTAACAAGATTTGGATAATCAACGACTGGGAAAAACATTCCCTTCTAACCTGTACCATGCTGTTTGCGTGCAACTTTTTATGGCAGTTCATAGTTCACTGTGCTAGATTATGATTGTAACTTATGAACTGCACAGTAAAAAAAAAAAGGTCTGTGTGACAAAAGGAGTGTCCCACTGAGCATTGCACATACAATACAGTTGTTTAAACTGCATAGTAGAAGTTCTTTACGACAGGCATATTAACCCTCGGTGCTACCTTAGATGAGTCAAAACTGCCACTAGACAAAACTCCATCTCTCCATCAGTTATCTTTGCACTTTTATTGTTACCTGAAAAGTGTTTTATATACAAGGAATTCCGCAGTGCTTTTACATTTCTGCTCTGCTACAAAACTGCCCTTCCAGTAACAAAAGCATCCCCCGCCAGCCATCCCGCCTTCCGGGGAAACACCCAATGCCCAGTATGGCCAGTCCAGTTTTGTCAATGTTATGAAAAAAGGTGGTGGTCCCCAATGTACATGACGACCATTCAGCCATGAATCTAGGGGATATTTCAGCACTATGTAGCGCACAAATGAAACTGGATCCACAACATACATGCAAAAGCCTACTTTATGCTTTAAGTGATATGCTCTGTTTCGCAGACTTTTGTGAATCCGCGTCATGTTGCAATCAGCTGTATGAATGGGGAATTTTAGATCTGCTGCCATGTTTGGCAGCCAAGTGATTTCAGTCCTTTGACATTTCAGTTGAAAGCTGCAAATGTCCCTTAGTCGAGGGCTGTTTATCTCAAAGAGGCACTACGTGCGAAAAAAACTGTTTATCGCAACAGAAAAGAATGTCTATACGTGCAAAAAAAGTTTTTTTATTTTGGTGAGCATTTCCCCATTGGACTTAAGTCCAGAATCCACCCCTACAGTACTCAAAGGCCCTACCTTAATGTATCTTTCTTCACCCCAATCATGATCCAACATCCCTCCTCCCCTCCCCCAGATGAGTAGTAAAATAAAGAAATAACTGACGTCACTGGGCCTCTCCCACCTCTGGGTGACAAAGCCCCTGCACCTGCTGCAAGTGGTAGGTAACAAAATCACCTCTGAATGTATTTCACTGATTCCGCTCTTACATCACCAAATAGCCAGAATCCTGTTCTATGCTTTCTTCTGATTTGCCAAACTTATGTTACTTGCCATGTTTTTTGACTCTCATTTCCATGTGGTACATGGTTCTTCAACTGTAGCCAGTATCTCTTCCTAAAATTCCTAGTCCAAATTGGCCATTTAAAGCTCTTTACATGAGAACTCGATTATTTTACACATTTTTGGGACGATTAGCCCAGAATCACAGGATGCTGAGCTGAAGCCAGTACTGGTTCCCCAATTCCAGTGTTGGCCACTCTGGTCGTTGGACCACATCCCCTTCTTAGTTCTACGGCCTGATTCAGGCTCGGTTCTAGAGCGGGTGTGGTAGGTGGGCCAGGACCGCCCAAAGAAGCCCTCTGGCTCACCCAGTACCATTCACAAGTGGACAGCTGCCCTTTGTTCATCTTTTGTAATGCTTCAAGTGGGGCCCACAATCTGCTTTCTCTGTCTACTTACTTAATTTTCAGGATCGCAAGCAATCACTGGGTCTTGTTTAAGGTGTGAAATCAACAGGGAAGGAGGTTGATGGTTTCATGCCCAAATGAAGAGCAGGGGTCCCCACAACACACACACTATTGCTGAAGAAACAACAAGCTCCTCCCACGAGGTATTTAAATGACACAAGTAACCTGGCAGAAACTGCCTGCCTAGGACTTTGCGTTCCAAAGAACTGGAAAATAAAATATACATACAATTAGAAGAAATGCACCTTAGAGGGGTTTGGTCTGTTTTATTTCATTCGTGCTTTGAGACAATGCCTAACTTACTGCACAGCACTAAAATAAGATCATGAAAGTAACTTGTTTTTATAAATAGCAGTTAATAAATAACGTGATAACTATGTGTTTGTAGATGGGTAGTGAATGTGGTTGTAATTGCCAGGTTTGTGTCTTCTCCAGTGATCCGCATGTAGCTTTCAGGGCACTGGTTTGTATCCCAGCAAGGGCATTTCAGCATTTCATCCTTCTGAGATTTACAGCATGGGTATCACTCAGTTAACTAATGTGAACACGGTATTTATATTGGTACAAATTACCTACATACACTTTACCAAGCACCAGTTAATACGTTTGCATAATGAAAAAAACAAAAGTATCCATGGAAAGTTAATGCTCTAACGGGCGTAGGCTATTACACATACAACACGTCTCAAACGTATTGAAAGACATCAGGGAAGGTGCTTTTTTATAAGGCAAACATGTACTAGTATAATTCAAGAACCTTAATTGCCATCCAATCGTCTAGACATCCATGCCCTTCACGTGTAGTTCAGGGTTTTGTATAGCACTATTGTGTTTTAGTTCAGTACATTTGTGATACAGTTTAAGAGTTGTGGACTTTGCACCAGTTTCTTTAAAGAAGGCCATTTTATTTTGTCCGGGTACATAAGGCGGTACTGGCTATTGTTCCACTCTGGCATTTTCCCACCAGGCAACAGGCTATTAGGACTAATTTTAGAGCCGGTAAGGCTGCCATGACCTCACAGTGAAAGCCGGATTCACTCATTCTTGTGGTCATCGCCTGCAGTGAGTGATCATTTCTGTCAGGGCTGATTTTAATTTCCACTTCTACCCTGGGATAGTGATTGAGCTTGCACAACCGGCGTTTGTAACTGGTCTGTGGAGTACTGGCCACATAATGTGTTTAAGATACTCATTGAAGGTAAATGATTTTTTGCTGTTTACAACCACATTATATGTAAGCCTTGAACACATTTAGAGTGTCAATGAAATGGAACAGGCCTTTTTGACACCTTATCAAGGTGCACATGGTTCAAGTAGATTACACGTGCATATCACATTTGGTGAAATTTGATGGAAACAGAATTGAAAATGTGTGTTTTATGGTGAACTTTGGATGCATTTCATTCAAATTTGAATTGGTATACTAAGGGTGTCCTGGCACTCGGATTCCCCATCTAGTAGTGAAGCCTCTAAATTCTGAACAAATCGGTTTCAGGTTCCTTGCTAAATTCTGGCAGGTCGTTTCGGCACAAAGCGAGTTGGAGCGAGTTCTGCAAAACGACCTCTTTATAAAAGAAAGAGTTGCCAACTAAACAGGAGTATCTGAAAAGCAGAACAGTGAGATACGCCTATTTAGCAGACCCAAGAGTCCATGTGGGTATAAGAAAAATATTAATTCTGTAAATACTTTGATCAAGCCCTATGGATGGCTTTGTGAATCATTCAAAAGGCAGTAAAAGAAATTCTCTGGGGTTCTGGGAGCCAATGCAGCTTTATGAGATGGACCAAAATTGATTCAGTTATTCTCAGGCCCAATAACAGTTGAGTAGCTATGTTTTGGACTACCTAAAGTATATTGATTAACGAGTTGGGCAAACTCAGTTAAAATGGAATTTCCATAACGTAACCTAGCTGAGAGAGTCACCTGAATAATAAGGATTTTATCAGCAATATGGGGAAATGGGAGAATTGACCTCAAATTTCTCTGGATGACAACACATGTAGGACGGCAGCTTACAAGTGTCGAGAGTAAAGGTTAAAGCAGAATCACACATTCAGCCTAGGCTTGTCACTGCACTATCGTGGGTATCAGCCAGAGGTTCCAAGCCACCAAGCAGCGGTCCAGATAAAGAAGGGGGATGCCCTCTGTGACAAGCACCTTCGGTTTCCCAGAGTTCCATTTTATTGTGCTAGCTGACATTGAGACTCAGGAGCGGCTCGCGGCAAGTAGGAGGGGCGGGCGGTGTGCGGTGCGGGGGGTGGGAAGGAATTAAAATGAAATAAAAAAAAAAATACACTTACCTTAAATGCTGCACGCCACTCTGCTCCTGCTTCTCCGCGCTGTGGGCACTGGCTCCCAGCCTGCCCTGCAGCCAATCCTAACACTGCTCAAAGCAGCGTCAGGATTGGTTGGGAGCGCCCAGCCAGGGCGCTCCTAGGCAGACTGGGAGCCTGTGCAGGCTCTTTCCAGCCCAGCACCTGTGTTGCTGGGCTGGAGAGAGCATACAGTGCATGTGTTTGGCCAGCCTGAGACGGCTGGCCAAACACACCTGTGCTCTGAGGGGGAGTGCTGTGCACCCCCCCTCACTGCTCGTCACCCCCGTGGGCCTGCCCTTTTACAAAACAATGATAATAAACACAGTTCATTATCGTTGTTTGGTAAAAGTTTTGCAGCTGTCGCTGCTGGCGGGGGAGGGGGTGACGCTCCTCTGCCCTCCTGGAGGAGCCACTTCTGTTGAGACTGCTCCTGCTGTTCGGCATGCTCAGAAGAAAGAGAAGGACTCGTCCAAACAATCATCTAGTAGCACCAAGATTTAGTTACTGTCTGCATATGCATAGAAGATTGGGCCAAACTACTTGATCAGAATCTTCAGCAGTGCTCAGGTTGACAGCCACTTGTCAGAAGTAAAGAAATCACAGAATTTATACAAGCTATTAGTGCCGTACCTACGTTTGAGCACTTTGGCACTCTAGGGTACATTGGCCTGGTCAAAGTGTATAAAATAAATACATGCTTTACTTTCAATGGTATGTTACAAAAAAGGATGCATCTCTCTTTACAATGACGTCAGCTACTTTTATACTTCGGCCTCAAGCAACTCTTCACTTCACCCACCCACACCGCAGGCCACACACTCGACCCCATCTTCTCAGCCAGCAACCACGTCTCTTTCAGCCACACCACCGAACTCAGCAGGACAGACCACTGCTGCATCCACTTCTCATATCAAAAACCAGTCACTCATCACCACCGCACACAACCCCCCCTCGACGCAACTGGAGCAAAATATCAACGGATCAACTGATCTCCACTCTCGCCCAGGCCCCACCCCCTGGGACCCCAGACCCCAACACAGCCACCACCAACCTGCATCGCTGGATAGAAGATTGCGCCAACACCCTCGCACCGCTCAAAAAAACCCCAAACACCTCCCACAGAATCAAGGCCAGCTGGTTCACCCCAGAACTACAGGAATCCAAATGGAATTTGGGACAGATTTCCTTTTGAGAATTGCTGTAGCAGTCTTGAAGGGAGCAGGCAGTGGTCCCGCAGACCTCTCCCTGCTTCCCTCAAAGTATTCCCAAATGGAAAAAAATGTTTTCGAAATAAGCAGGACTTGTCCCATTTATTATTGCATGCTGCTTTAAAAAAATGTTTTCTTATATGTAATGCAAATGCAAGGATTGAGGTCTTAGGCCTGAGAGTCCATCCCTTGCAGGCTTCCATCTCGTCTTTCATAGCCAATCACAGAGCCCCTCAAGTTGCAACCTGGCTTATTAACATTCATTAACCCAATTGTATCAATAGACAACTTACAATGTGACTTATTAGTATACAGATTGCATTACAGGTTGTCTTCCCATCCGCAAACTAGTCGCTATGTTAAGTGCACATTCCTGGTTTGCAAATGGGAATTTGCATCAGGTCCCACGTTCCGTGGCAGCTCTTTATCAATCTAATCATAGTTGGTTATTTTTAAACAATGTAATGTCATGGGGCATGATGATACTCGAGACCCATATTCTTTCTCACAAAGGAGTCTCGAGTGGTAAAGGGGCAGTGAAACCTATTTGGCCACACATCAAATCCCGGAGACTAAGAGTAAAGTTCAAAAGTTTATTACAAATTTAGGGCAAAACTTGTGTAAATGAATCTCAAAAACATGCTATATAAGTACAGAATCACCAAAGGTGAAGTAAAGTGTCAAATAAAATTCAATCAAATAAGCATAAGACATGCAATATCTCAGTTGCAGCAAAACAAACAAAAGATGAGGAACAAGATTTGATGATCAGTATAAAATTTGTGGTACTCCTGCCTAATCATTAGAGAAACTAAGTTAATCTAATTACACTAAGCTAAACTATAGGGAATCCTAATTATTCCCCATGAAATATAGAAAATAATGGAAATATAGGAAAGGGTCAGTATAGCAGAAACCTAAATAGAAGTTTTAATAGAGAGGCATTGCGTGAGTAGCATAAAGCCACACATAGGAATATAATGTAGAGAGGTTGGTACCCCTTCGTTCTCAAGGGAATCTACCCTCGTCAAAGGCTAAAGAAAACCTGCCCTCACCTAACTGGATGAATACCAATTAAACCCCACAGAACCTTTGAGAAAGCTTCAGCATCCACCCCAGTAGTTTTCCATCTTCCATGCACTGTTGAAATTGGCAACTCCCATCGAACCTCACATCCCACATTTTGGACATCGGAATGAGCATGAGAGCCTCTTAGATCCTGGTACATAAACAGGAGTATTACCTTCTCAGTTTGTTAGCACTCCTTTGTCCTTGCCAAAGTATCCTCCCATATCCCACTATCTTAGATACACAATATGCCTTTCATTAACCGTAGACGTAAACGGACACACCTGCAAAAAAGAATATTGCAACGCAAGGAAAACTCCACTTGAAGGTGAACAA
Organism: Pleurodeles waltl; assembly: GCF_031143425.1. NCBI lineage: Eukaryota > Metazoa > Chordata > Amphibia > Caudata > Salamandridae > Pleurodeles > Pleurodeles waltl. The sequence continues at coordinate 434,680,151 of NC_090447.1, forward strand.
CATGAAAACCAACATTTCAGGCCTTTGGTTCTGCTATCTTAATATGGTATTAAATGCACATTTGAATACATGATTAAAAGTGCGTCTTGCAATTATTGATGAGAAAAGAATCAAAACTGAAACGTAATTATAGGCAATTTCACCATAAAAAAATCTAAATACACGAATATTGATGTGTTTGAGTAATAGATTTCATCATGTTAAATTAACATTAGAAAACATGTGTATGAATCATTAATCTTCTACTGTGAATGCACCTTCAAAAATATGATTTAAATGCTCCACTTTTCATTAGTAACTTAAAACACACAATAGAAGTATTGTCGATTATATTGTCATGTCATTCTTATGATACATAATGGCACAGCCAGTTACCAGGCCCAATTCGCAAACCATTTTGGGGACCCCAGTTGACCTTAGCTTCCAAAAATAAACACTTAATGCACATTAATTACACAAAAGCAGGATGTGTGTGCATGTTTTCAAGGTATTGTATTTAATTTGTGTCTAGTGGTAAGGGTTTCTCCACAGAGGAGAAAAAATGTTCTAAGTGCAGAACCAATAATGAAATGTGCAAATGCACTTTTGTATGAGCTTTACAACAGAGGAGCTTTCAACTTTGAAAGTTTTGCGTTTGTAAAATGCATTTGAGTTATTTTATTGAACATCAGCGTGGCTAGGCACAGGAAACTGTCCTTTTTAAGTTAGAGCTGGTATAACCCATACATGCAGATCAATGGCCAGTCAGAACACTTATAGCAATAGTAAGAGAACACTTCACTCCACAATATGAAGACATTCACTGTTCATGCAGTGTTAAGTGCTTCTTGTCCGGCGTTCAGACGCTCTTCAGGCCTGGTAAGTGTGATAGAAAGTGTAAATAAAAAAATAAAGCAAGCTGGAGAATGATAGTAGCGTGGAGGGCAGATACCTGCACAAATTTAGGAGGGAGGAAATTCCTCCCTCTCCTGTGCCCCCTTAAACCTCAGGAGAAAACTCTCTACTGGAAGAAACTAACATGGTATAGGAGGTAAAAACAGCAATATAGCGCCGCGTTAGCGATGGTGCGCTAAAAGCGAGCCGCATAACATTTCTCTTCACGAATATTCTTTAAAGCATTTCTGACAGCTATTCAGCTAGTAAGTCTCCCCAAAAGACTAATCATTCTCTCCGGGTAGACTGCAGAGAGCGTGTTTTTCAATGCAGACAAGCCAGCACAATAATAATAATTATTGGTGTTGATATTAATAGCATGATTTATTTACAAAGCATTAAACATGTATTTTGCATTGCACAATAAGTTAGTCTATGTGTGTTCCTGCCCTTGGTGACAGCCCGAGGCTGCATCTTGAATTATTTACAATTGGCATTATTACGATTATTTTACATGTATTATGTGCACTTTTGTGCCGCACATTATTCAGCGGGCCCTCCAGGCTCAGAACATTTTCCCACAGTAGTAGCGAGCGGACGGCAAACCTTTAAAATACTCTGGATTATTCCGCAGGATACAGTACTTCATTTCAATTCTTAGCATTTTGAATAAAAAATGAGTTAAATTGCACTCGAATTTTCTTTCACAATGCTTTTTAAAGCAGCCGTGCTATAACCGAAACACATTCGAGGAAGAATGCAATACAAACATTGATTGAAAATTGAGTGATTTCGTTACTCATGTTCGTGTTTGTGTAGGCTTAAGATTCATTATTTCAGGAGATGAGCCATTTGTTGAGAGGTGATTTCTCCCTAAGAACTGCGCTCAAGTAGTTTCTCGATTAGTAGCCATTGGAATAATCCAAGCAGAGGGATGGTTTCGTCTTCCATTTCACGATGTGCCCGTCTGTTGCATCTTATGCCTCAATACTAGGCATTAGGGGGCATATTTATACTTTTTGCGTCAAAAAATTTTGCGCCGGTTAACGCCATTCTGAAGCGCCATGCGGGCGCCGTATTTATTCAATGACGTTAGCCGGCGTTAGCCGCCGGCGCTGCCTGGTGTGCGTGAAAAAAAATGACGTACACCAGGCAGCGCCGGCGTAGGGGAATATGGAGCTTGGGCGCCAAAAAATGGGGCAAGTCAGGCTGAGGCAAATTTTTCGCCTGAACCCGATTTGCGCCATTTTTTCCGACTCCCAACCCCCATTGAAATGACTCCTGTCTTAGCAAAGACAGGAGTCATGCCCCCTTGCCCAATGGCCATGCCCAGGGGACTTCTGTCCCCTGGGCATGGTCATTGGGCATAGTGGCATGTAGGGGGGCACATATCAGGCCCCCCTATGCCACAAAAAAAAATATATATATATTACTTACCTGAACTTACCTTATGTTCCCTGGGATGGGTCCCTCCATCCTTAGGCGTCCTCCCGGGGTGGGCAAGGGTGACAGGGGGGGTCCCTGGGGGCATGTGAGTGCACCTCTGGGCTCCTTCAGAGCACACAGGTCACTTAACGCCTGCCCTGACCAGGCGCTAAAAAACGACGCAAAAGCAGCTGGACGTCATTTTTTTTGACCCGCCCACTCCCGGGCGTGAGTTTTGCCCGGGAGTGTAAATACGGCGCACATGCCTCGGAGTCAATTTTTTAGACGGGAATGCCTACCTTGCATATCATTAACGCAAAGTAGGTGTCCACGCTAAAAAATTACGCAAACTCCATGGATTTTGGCGCTAGATGCGTCTAACGCCAAAGTATAAATATGGAGTTAGTTTTGCGTCGGAATTGCGTAAAAAAAAACGACGCAATTCCGGCGCAAACAGAGTATAAATATGCCCCTAGGGGTTTACTTCTGCGCAGTACTGCTGATATTTCCGTGCTCGTGGCCTTTTGAGCGGACGTGGCAGACACAGAAGACCTCACAGAGGAGAGTTAGCATAGAAGAAGGCGGACTTTGTAAAATGGCCGCCAATCCCAGCTGTGCGAGTCACTCAAAGGCAATTCTTTAGTTCAAGGGCAAGAGTATGTCAAAATCCCTTACTCCAAGCCATGTTCTCCATTCCATCGTCCTTGCTAATGACGTGGACACCCTCATGGACATGATCTTTATTTCAAACATTTCCAGGCGATACACTATTGTTGCAACAAGGGGACTGGCCTTCCAAGACACAACTGAACTGAAGGAAGAACATAAGGATGTGATGAGGACCTCCAGGCCTAACCACAGTGCTTAGTTTCAGCCAGTGACTGCAGGTGGGGCCCACTCGTTCTCTTTTTTGAGTACCAGAACACATTTTTCTATCTTTAGACGTTGGCTTAGGACAAAATAGAGAAGGGTAGAAAATAGGTTTAAAATGTGGAAGAGAATGACCAAAAACAATGACAGAGGGAGAAAGCAGGGAATAAAAAAGAACCTGCCAGAGTGAGAAAAAGGGGGAGGTGCTGGATGTGAGAGGCATCATGTGAAATTAAGTCTACACTGTTGTGGTATTGACCACCGCACCATTCATCAGCCCCAGTTACAGGCTTCTGAGGAAAATGTTGGTCACCAGCCCTTATTCTTTTGCAAATTAAGCACTGGCAATTACAATAGGACAAATGAGAGCTGTATTTGCCCAGATGGTTCGAAAATAAACATCCTCAAGTTAGAGGCCCATCATGTGCGAGTCCCCCATTGCTCTATCATCTGTGCATAAATCATATCAATAGTTAAAAACCAACTTCTTTCTCATGCTACTACATAGGATACTCCCATTGCTTCAGTTACCACATCAAATAAAAATGATGTCAGATTGGTGTTTTTCAGTGTGTGATACCACAACATTGTCTATGCGAGAGTCACGAAGAAAGAGATTTTGAGATGCCAGAGATTGCAGAATCAAGAAGCCCGACTTCATCAGTGGCATAGCAAGGATGACATGGGCCCTTCCACCATTGGAAGTCCCACAACATTCAGTGTACCCAGCACCCTATCACCCTTCCACCCACAACCACGCCTATGCACACCCATTGTATTTGGAGGCATTTGCATTTATTCACCATCAAGTATGAACAAGTGAGTAAGAAAAGGCAAATTTCATACTTCAATAAAAGTATGCATATAAGAATAAAACTCCATCTGTCATGGTATGTGTTGTAATCACTTGTCCTCGGTCCATTCCTTTCCTCCCCTTCCACTTCCTCCTTGGAACGTTCTGTACCCAACTGTCAATTGAAGTTAAGGTACTTCCTTTTCACAGTGTTCTCACACAAGTAACCACTTACCACATACAAAATATATTGATTACAGTGTAATAAGATGGCTGTGGCAAGCATTTCACAACCTCCACCATTTCTAAATGAGGAAAGAGAACCTAACCTTCCATGGAAACAGTGGAAAAGGTTATTTAAATCGTATCGCAACACTGCAGCTGGTGAGAAGTTTACATCACTGCATAAATAACACACTTTAACACATTTGATTTCATAACTCGGGAGTGGAAGGGCGTAAAACATATGATAATACATCACAGACTCAGCAAGACGATGAGGAAGGCGATGAAGTGTTAGATGCCTACCAAAATACTTTCAACAAACTTGAAAACATTTTTGGGCAGAAAATAAATAAGTGTTAGAAAGGCATTAGTTATTTGCAAGGACCCATGGCAAAAATGAAAGTTAATAATGCATTGCACCTTTAAGAGGATTGTCTAACGCATGCGGTTTTGGTCTTTTAAATGATTCCCTCTGTACAAACCAGTTAGTCAGGTGCGCCAATAATCCTAAAATACAGAAATAATTATTAGTGGTCAATCCTGATTTAAAACAATCTATAGAAATTGCTATAAGTGTTCAACATACTGCTGATTGCATCAAGGAAATTAAAGTGTGCAATGGCTCCATACCAGAGGTGAACATAGTTAGCAAGTGGGAAAGTAACAATGAGAATAGACACAAGAGCCAATCAGTCAGTGGTGACAAGCCTAAATGTTATAGGTGTGACAATATGGGATGCCTTGTTTCTAACTGGCCTGTCAAGCCACAGCAGCCACATGCCGGTAATGCGGGGTAAAAAGGGCATTTTGCGAGGGTGTGCTGGGATTTGCGCTCTAAACCTGTTCTTGCAGTAGAGGCGGGAACGCACAAAGAGTAATTAATTTTCCAATTACAAAGTAACACAGAGAGAGTCAATTTTCCATCTTGTAGAATTACCCTTATCAGTAAGCTCATCACTGTTTTTGCAGGTTCCTGTTCGCCATACACATTAGTGGATAAGGATTAATTCTCTAGTCTGTTCCCAGACAAGGAAAATGAACTTGAAGAACCAGACATCAAACCATGATGTTACAATGGCAATTTCATCCCATTAGAAGGCATGATCACTATGAAGACCAGTTTTAAAAGGAGGAATATAGTGGGGAAAGTTTATGTGACGAAGAATGGATCCAATCTGTTAGGGTGGCACCTTCAAAAGGAATTAGGTATCAGATTATATCCCATTAGCTCCGACCAAGTACTCTTAGTGGATCCCTCAATGTGTGGTAGTGACGATTGCATGATGCTTTTCCTATGGACTAGGGTTGCTAAAAAATTATCAACCCAGTATTAAATTGAAACCTAAAGATAAACCTATTCCACACAAAGTGAGGTCTATTCCCCACATAATGCAGGCTGATTTAAAAAAAGAACTGGATCAATTACACGAGTTGGGGGTCATCAGACCTATATTAAGTTCCCCGTAGTTGGCTTTGGTTGTCATAGCTACCAAGTCCTCTGGCATGGGCATAAGACTTTGCATAGATTGAGGGATTTGAATGCAAATATATGAGTCGACAGACATCCCCTAACCTGCATTCATGAATTCCTTACATTAATTAAGGATGCCAGTTGCTTCAGGGAACTAGACCTCTCGTCCGCTTACCATCAGGTTGAGCTTCATCCCGCATCATGTCACTTCACATCCTTCATGACTCCTTTATGTGCTAACCGATACATACGCATGCCTTTTAGGCTGGCTTCGGCACCCACTGCATTTGAATGTTTATGCAGCATGTGTTGAGAGAAGTATCCAATAGTATGTGATTTCAAGATGCTATTCTGGTAGATGGCAGAGATGGAAAGGAGCACACCACAATATTAATAGAAGTCTTATCCAGACTGAAGAAGGCAGGGCTCACTTTAAAAAAAGAAAAATACCAAATCAGGTTGGGGTCTGCTAAAGCGTCCCTTTATGATAAATTATTACACATTGGGACTCGTTTTAGGCCAATGAATCTTTTGACCCTGTTGATAGACACCTTAGGACGAGATAGCTAATCAACATGTCAATCAATACGTCAATAATGTCATCAATATTTATCACAACAATGCATTTCACTTTAGTCCAGTGGTTCCCAATCTGTGCGCCGGGGCGCCCCAGTGCGCCGTCAAAAGGAGCCAGGGGCGCCGTGCACCAAGGGGTTTCAATTTCGAATTGAAGAAATAATCGCTGTTTAACATCTAGACAAATTTGAGGTTTTCAGTATGAGCATAAAAAACTCTAATGTTTTCCACTAGATGGCAGCAGTGTGTTATTCTTGAAGAGTGCAGAAGTGAATGTTACTAGTCCCTCCAGCCTGCAGCAGCGGTTGCTGCTCTGACCTGCGTTTCAGCAGAGAGATGGAAGCCTCAACTGCTACAGCTTTGGATGTGTGAGAAATGTGGGGATGGAAGCTGGGCGCAGGGCTTAGACAGTCCTCTTGAAAGGTACTCAGAGGCTGACGCTGCATTTCTTCTCCTATAAGGCAATCAATGAACTGCCTGCTAGCCGTATAAAGCCAGTGTCATCACTTTCTGGCCTGGGCTAGCCGTGCCTGGTCTTTTACAGGATACTTTCTAGGAATGAATGTAGATTTAAAAATGTTTTCCCTTTTTTCCCCCTCTCTCACTTTGGCCCTCTCTTGAGGATGATCTCTCATTTCCTGTCCTTGCACCAATAATTACCAATAAAGTATTTATTTGGCGTAATCAGCTTACTTTGGGCATGACAAACTGCAAAAGATAAATACAAAACAAATGTATGGTACAAACTTCTATTGTCCCATTCATAACCTCATAAAACTTTTTCTAGAACACCTGAATGATTGATTGTGAGAGCGATTCTCTCAAACAAATTGACATTTTCATTTTTATTTAAACTGACAATAAGAAAGCAAGGCAGGATGAGTCCTTATCTTATTGTCCATTCAGGGTTCACCTTTTCTTACTTTATAGGGATGCTTAACCTCCATAAAAGACAAAGCAACTCCAGTCACAGGTATGCCAGCCACGAAACTGAAAAAAGCTCTACTATATACAGTGTCTCCTGACATGCAAGTGTAAACATTTTTATCGTTCAGTAACTGGGCATGGGAGGAAAATGAATGGTAGTGTGTAGAGAAAGTAAGGAGTTTGTTGTTTACTCAACTCTGTGAAGGAGAACTTAGTAGTGACCCTACCTCTGCCCCCCTACATGCCCTTCAGGTAGGTCAGCAACCCTGGTAGTGACTCAGATTCACACACATTTCTTCTGTGGCTTGGCCCAAACTATTTTGGAGCTAACACACCTTTTTTAGGGATTCGAATGGGCCTGCCTGAAGAAGAAATTTGCTTGCAACATAAAATTGTGTATTTTTTTTTGGAAATCTTTATACTGACTTTGCACAGTACTCTGCTATGTAGTTTTGAGGCCCAATATGTTACCATCAGACTGGAGGAAATAAAGTGCAAAAAGTAAAAAGCTAGATGGGAGACCTCTATCAGTGAACCCAGGATCTGAAACAACATTCCTGTATTGATCAGGGCCCCACAACCCTGCTCAGGAACAACCTAAAGTCACACCTCTTTAAAAAAAAAAAGAGCACTACATCAAAATGCAGCAAGAGTTCACTTTGATAACCCTGTATCTTTCCAATCAGTTGTTGACATTGCAAGACGCTCTACAGTGGATAGGATAGCATTACATCTACTATTGTAATCCTGACCCACCTACCAAAATAAATAACATAACGGGGAACAGCGACCACTGCCAGTAGGTTAAGGGAGCCACGGGTCAAAAAAGTTTGGGAACCACTGCTTTAGTCAAAGACATTAATCAAATTCAAGACACCACCATGGCCTTGCAGTCATGAATAACCACACCAGTTTAGTATTAATTTTAGTGATTTTATTCCCTATTTGGTTACAATACTACTAGCAAATTTATTAATCTTAAAATCAAGAAACACAATAGCATAGTCACAATATGGCAACTGATAAGATTTCATCAAAGCAAAAACCACAAATATTAGAATATAACACGGCGCAGACATAGACTGTCATTAGCAGAGCACATCAGCGCATTGTTCAACAAAACATAGATTCAGTCATTTGTCTATTTGCGTCAGTTCAGTGAACCCCTCACCTAACCTCAAATTAGCATTGACATGTTGGACTTCATGCAAAACAATTTAGTAACACCAATTTGGAAAACATCTAACAATGGTCTCTGTCAACAGCAAGCAGTTGGTACCTAGAAAGGAAAAGCAAACAGACAATTACAATTCATTGTCATATAGTTACCCTCCAAGTTTGGGCAGCACTCAGGCTCTGTCTTCATCTTCAGGACATCAGTTGATTCGCCATCAAAAGGAATTCAGCTTCAGCAAAGGAAAAGGGGGACTTCCCTCTTAAGGAGGTAAAGTGTAAATTGGCAATCTAAGGACAAGGATAGTTCTAAGTAAAATCAGCAGTCACTAGGCGAAGTGACAAAGTCTCTGGATCATATCAAATCGCATCAGCATCTCCCTAACTAACTCATTTCCGTGTGTCAAGGGGTTTTATCCCTTTTCCGTTGTACATTCCCCTAAACTCTAATTGGACAAGGGGTTGCACCCCACTATCTTTAACCAATTAAAATCACATTACCTCAATAATTTTGTTACCCCACAGCAGTTCTCACGTATTTTATTGGTGCTTATGATTGAAGTTTTTAGCGGGTGGAATGTCCGGTATGATTTCATCGTCCTGTGGACCTTTGCACATCTTCGGTCAGTAGCTCCATTGTCCGTACCGGTTTAGGCGACCTTGTTAATCTACACTGTTGCATTTAGCTAAAAACTTTACCATAGGCAGGGTGAATTTCATGAGAACGAATGTACTACAGTTACATTCAGCTTCTAGCTTCGGAAAAACAAAAGTTCATGAACGTTAGCGAGTCAGCACATTGCACGTTAGAAAAATACATTTAATATGAGAGTCAGGCAGCTAGGCCTCGACTCATGCTAACTAAGGCCTAAAAGATTTATTAGCAAAAGTCTACAACATATACCTATTATTATTAGTGTAAATTACATTTAATATAAAATGTCATCAATATTAGTCATTTTCATTAGTCCTCGTATACATTGGCGGCCACTCCCTGTGGGCACATTTCAAGTGCACGTTTTAACAAAACATGTTAATACAGTCTCTATGCAGCATTATTATACATCAGTTCATAAACATTTCATGTTAATATAGATTATATAAGCTACGCTCTCTCAGGTCCATGGAATATCTAGTCCACACAATATCCCACAATAGTATCAAACCCAAATTGACCCTTTTAAAAGCCTTCGAATAGGAAGAAGCTCCTGCAAATGTAAAAGAACTTAAATGCTTTCTGGGGTTCTCTGAGTATTATTCTAAATTTGCACAAAATTATGCATGCATTGTTGAACCCTTACGCGATCTATTGAGAACAAAAGAACCATTCACATGGGATACGAATTGTCAGTCTGCTTTCAAATCAGTGAAACTAGGTATAATCACGGCCCCATCACTAGCTAGGTTTGACCTGTAAAAGCCTATAGTTTTAACTACAGATGCCAGCAATAAGAGATTAGAGGCTAGCTTGACACAGATGGTAGATGGAAAAGAACAGATAGTTGCCTTTGCGTCAAGAGCTCTAAAAGGTTTAGAAAGACTAGTATGTTATTGGGCAGTCATACACTTTCCATTTCTTTTTGTGGGGCATGCGTTTCACTATCAAAACAGATCATACACCTTTATGCATTCACCACACAAGGATCGACTAGGACCACACCAAGGAAATCCAGGTGGATTTTAGGGTTAGAAGGCTACAATTTCAGAGTGCAGTATATTCCTGGTACACAAAATGTTATACCAGATTTTCTTTCTTTGCAACTGTAGACTATTTTTAAGACCCTATTGAAGAAGAAGAGAGAGAAGGTGTACTAAAGCTGTCAATCATGAACAGGACCAAGTGGGAAGAATGCCTGAGAAAGGTTGAGTAGGTGAAATTACTACTAGAACTCATATAAAAAGGATGGCCCAGAAGTAGGCGTGATGAGTCTGTCAGGCTATTTAAGTTTTGGGAGGTTAGACTTGATTTGAGCATACAGGATGAGGCAATTTACTGAGGTAAAGAAAATAGTGCCCCCCGAAGAGATAAAAGAAAAAAACATCGACCAGGTGCATGAAGGACATTTGGGATGCAGTCTTTCAAAATACAAAGGCCCATATTTATACTTTTTTAGCGCCGCTTGTTAACGCAAAAGCGGCGCAAATTTACAAAATACAATTGTATTTTGTACGTTTGCGCCGCTTTTGCGTTAAAAAGTGGCGCAAATGCAGCACTAAAAAAGTATAAATATGGGCCAAAGTTCGATCTGAGTACTGGTGGCCAGCAATGGATACTATGGTGGAAGCCAAAGTGAAAGGGTGCCTTAAATGTATGAAGAGTGACAAAACACATCAAATCAAAAAGAATCTTCTTTCACCAGTCGAGGCTCTTGACACACCATGGACTAAATTAGCTCTAGACATAACAGGCCATTTTATTCTTGTATTAATAGATTACCACTCATGTTCTGTCATTACAAAATGTGTGCATCACCTAAACACAAAAACCTTTAGCAATTTTCTTAATGATGTTTCCTTTGAGGAAGGTATCCCCAGAAAGTTACTGACAACGGGGTACAATTTAACTCAGACCTCATGAGAGAGTTCCTGAGTGAACTTCAAATTCAACATCACAAGACAGCTTTGTATTGTCCCTGTGTCAACGGGCTTGTGGAGAGAACAAACAGAATGGTTGTTTGCAAAATAGCAGAAACAACAGGTGCATAAGCCAAATCTGCCCCTCAAGACACTGTGTGGGCATAGTGCACCACACCTAATTGTGTCACTGGGATTTCTCCCTTCTTGTCTCTGAAGGGTAAAAACCTAAGAACAAAGATGACAACTTCATGGTTGAAGGAAAAGAGAACGTGCTGGGGGATAGAGGAAACGTGTCAAAGAAAATATCTATGCACCAAGATAAATACAAAAACAGATACAATATAACCAAACATGTGAGGGTTCCATCCTTTAAGGAGTGAGATTGGGTATGGGTGGATCTCACCAAACCACACAAGAGGGAATGTTCCAGGTTTTCAGAACCTTTGGAAATATCTCTGGTAGGGAAGAATGTTGTGAAGTTGGAAAATGGTCAGACCTGGGTAAGGACAAAATAGTAACTCATAGTCCTGCTCAATTAGAGATGAAGAGTGAGAGTAGTAAACCTTCAAGAAAACAGGTAGAGAATGGTCATGAGGGCTCCGGTAAATCCAAAATAGCAAGATCTACTCCAGTATGGCATGGAGGTTATGTTATAAAATAAGGCCCATATTTATACTTTTTGACGCACAACTGCGCCAACGCAGTTGTGCGTCAAAAATTTGACCGCCAGCTAACGCCATTCCAAAGCGCCATGCGGGCGCCTTATTTATTGAATGACGTTAGCCGGCGTAGGGGAAAATGGAGGTTGGGCGTCAAAAAATAGGGCAAGTCAGGTCTGAGGCAAAAATCAGGCCTCAACCCGATTTGCGCCATTTTTTGTGACGCCCAACCTCCATTGACATGACTCCTGTCTTAGCAAAGACAGGAGTCATGCCCCCTTGCCCAATGGCCATGCCCAAGGGACTTATGTCCCCTGGGCATGGTCATTGGGCATAGTGGCATGTAGGGGGACCCAATTCAGGCCCCCCTATGCCACAAAAAAAAAAGAAAGAAAATACTTACCCCAACTTACCTCAATTTCCCTGGGATGGGTCCCTCCATCCTTGGGTATCCTCCTGGGGTGGGCAAGGGTGGCAGGGGGTGTCCCTGGGGCATGGGAGGGCACCTTCTTCTGAGCCCACAGGTCCCTTAACGCCTGCCCTGACCCAGGCGTTAAAAAATGGCGCCCATCACGCTGTGCGCCGTTTTTTAAGGCCTTCCCCCTCCTGTGCGTCAAAATGACGTCAGAGTATAAATATGGGGCACAGGCCTTAAAGTCATTTTTTGGAAGGGAACGCCTACCTTGCATATAATTAACGCAAGGCTGTTTCCCCCTTCCAAAAAATGACGCACATGGTGGAACTTTGACTCCCGCGGGGTCGGACGTCAAAGTATAAATATGGTGCAGGCGCAAACAGAGTATAAATATGCCCCTAAGTGTATTGATTGTGTGCTGTCATTCGGGTGATCCTCTTTGTAAAACATATATTTTGTTATGTGCTCTTCCATCTCCTCTCACTTTCCTATGTTCCCTATTTATAGGACGGTATTAGGTAATTATTAGTAGGTCCTCAACTGTTCTTGCATAACTCACTTTTTTTTTACAGGTGCAGATTATTATTCCTTGCAGTTATGCATATTTTTCATCCAGCATTATGGTTATGCATTATGGTTTAGAAATTTATAGTAATTAATTTAAATTTCTCTCCCTGCTAAGGGAAGTGGGTTGTAATTATTTGTCCTTGGCCCATACTTCCCCCCACCTTCCCCTTCCTCCCTGGGAACACTTTGTACCTAACTGTAAAATGAAGTTTACGCAGTTAACTCAAGCTGATTGGAAACTTGTGATGGTGTATGACTTACAATAAAGCTTCTCTTCATCTTGTTGGAATCCTTCTTTATAACAGTGTGTATAAACAAAAGGTTACCAGATCACTTCACATAACCGAGATCAGGATGCAGTGCTCTGTCCTGGGCTTTTCTTTTAAAAATCACTGTTTTCAGTTGCATTATAGTTCAATTGCCTCAACGGAAGTGGCAGAGCACTGCAATATGTTTTTAACTAATGTCCAGGAGTACATCCTTGGGGACATGGAGCCATCTGATAGCCTTATATCAACAATCAATGTTGTATTTTAAATGATTTGTACAAGAGATGCTCCTTTTCTTTCTCTCTGATGATCAGTGTGGGAGAAAGGAGAACAGAGTCTGTTTTAGTGGGTTTGTGTAACATTTTGCTTCTCAGGGCTGGTAGTACTGGGACTGTCTCCAATCTGGAGCACCCACAACATAGGAAAATTAAGTATGAGATCTTACACCTAGCTGCCTTTCAGCCTTCCTGTACCAGTAATCAGACATACAAAAGGAAAATCCATGCCTAGAAACATTTTCAACTGAGCAATAGAAACTCAGTCCCACCCCTCACACTTCCTATTTCCTCACAGCTCCCAATACTCAGGTAAAGTGCAGTGCGATCAACACTGCACAATCAAATGTAGCACTGTGAGGTTACTCAAGAAGCTGCACAACCACTCAAATAAACAACCTCATGCTCATGCATTGAAATAGCTGCACTGTGTGCACTAACAGGGGCTGCAGGCAAAGCAAAAAGCAAGGGCAGGTGGTTACCCCACCCTGAAGACTACATTGAACGGTCCAAAAGCATGGCCCCATGTACAACAGATATGAGGGCATCTAAGAGGAAACTAGACTGCAGAGAAAGGTGGGAGAGGGAAACAAGAAGAGGGTAGGGAGAGAGATAAACAGAGATAAAAATAGAATGATGAGGAGAACAATGGAAGAAGAAAGAGGATATAATGAGGGGAAGGAGGGGGATGGAAAAAGAAAGAGGGACAAATCACAGAGAGTATAGAGGCAGAAGAAACAGAGAGGACAGAGTTAGGGCATCATTATGAGTTTGGTAGTCCGTGGACCGCCATGGCGGTGTTGGTGGTCTGACCACCGTCGGGTTCCCAGTTGGACTGCTGAATTACGGGTCATGTGGGCCTATGGAGCAAAGACCGCTGTGGTCCCGCTGGCACCAACAGGCAACACAGACCACTGCGGTCCGAGGTTGTACAAACAGGTCGGCGGAGCCTGTGTTTCCGTCGGACACATTATGATGTTGCACACCGCCAATGTGGCTGTGGCGCTCCAACCACCACATCTCAGCAGGAGGAAACAGGGACTATAAAAGGAGACGCTCACCTGCAAGCAGCCTTACACGTCTGGTGCCACCATGAAGCCCATCACACACGTCCAGACACTGTTGAAGATCATCGATGGAGCACAACATCCACACCGGCGTGGGCGCAACCAACCATAAATATGCACACCTACCTGTGTCATTATGATCAACCATTGTTCATTGCGCCATCAGCCACATCATATAGGGATCATGCTACAGGCACCAAGTGCATTTGACATTGTGTCCCGCATCAGAATCACACACAAAGAAATGCCCCCTTCGGGGAGGTCACTCACACTGCACTGCAACACTACATAAAAACACACGTCCACTCACCTCAGGCACAGGGACAGTGAAGTGTACACAACATTGTCTCACACAACACCAACAGCACACCAACATCACATCTACAAATACAACTCACACACTCACATTCCTCATATGCCATGGACTTTCATCACATTCAACACACATATGTATGGATGTGGCATGGAACACAAACATCACTCACAATAAACAGCCCTGCAATGGACATACACATCACCCACATTGCAACACAATGGAAGGACAATGGGATGTGCAATAGGCACAGAGACAAATATACAAACCTCACTATGCAAACAATACCCGCACAATAGGGATGGGGCCATCAAGAACACTCAGGGAAGGAGGCTGCACTGGGACACATGTCACTTTGCACATGCTCCTTAAACAACATTTGCACAGGAACCGGCCCTTCAGGTATCTCTGGGACAAACAATATTAGATCTAAATGCAATGCCTATCTGCACAATGTAGAAGTGCAAGCCAACAAAGCACATACCACTCCAACTGCATGGGCCATACCTCTACATGAAGAAGCTGCAAGGTACACGCAGTTAAATGGACACATGCACAGTCAAATGCAAACACAAGTAGCACAATTGAACACACTCCATGTCTGCACCAACAACACTCAAGCTGTCACACATTACATTAGATTAATCCATAATCCATATCTGGGAGACAAGTCTAACACCATACATGCCCACATTGGACAGCATAAGATCATAACAAACAGTACACAATCCCATGACACCACCGTTGCATTTACACCCACATAGTCATACAGTCAACATATACCCTTGTCTTGGGGGACACAAGCACTGCCCACAAAGTCAGATACTGAAAACAATAGCAAATGGGTCAGCAATCATGGTGAAACACACACAACTGTAGGCAGACAACACAAGTCACTCAGGAACAACATAAAGGTACAAAAGAAATTACAAGACAAATGTATACCCTTAAAAAACAACTGTTACGGATTATTAAATGTAAATGTTTGTAAAGTCCAAGGCCGTTGGTCAGTCCATTTGTATCTGCACATGCACATCATTGTGCCGCCACTTGACTCCTAACTGCCAGGGAACCTCCACTGGAACGGGCTTCAAGTGGGCAGACAGACACCTCAGGTATCATCTTTGGGGGGGGCAGATTTGGAAGGGTGGGTTTATTCTTGGGTTTGGAAGGGGTGGGCTTCTTCCTGGGGGAGGGGTGTGGGTGCTTGCAGGGGGGGCAGGTGTGACAGGGGAGGACTTGGAGGTGAAAGAGAGGGATTGGGAGGTGGGGGGGAATCCTCTTGGGTTTGGGGATGCAGTGAACAGGGGAAAGGTCAAGGTCATACAAAAAACTTTCCTAGCTACACGGGGACAGTCAGCAGAAGGGGGTGGGGATTTGGAGGTCGAGTCAAATCAAATCAAATCAAATCATTAACATTTATAAAGCGCGCTACTCACCCGTGCGGGTCTCAAGGCGCTAGGGGGGAAAGGGGGGGTTATCGCTGCTCGAACAGCCAAGTCTTTAGGAGTCTCCGGAAAGCGGAGTGGTCCTGGGTGGTCCTGAGGCTGGTGGGGAGGGAGTTCCAGGTCTTGGCCGCCAGGAAGGAGAAAGATCTCCCACCCGCCGTGGAGCGGCGGGTGCGAGGGACGGCAGCAAGTGCGAGGCCAGCGGAGCGGAGGGGGCGGGTGGGGACGTAGAAGCTGAGGCGTCTGTTGAGGTATTCCGGTCCCTTGTTGTGGAGGGCTTTGTGTGCGTGGGTGAGAAGACGGAAGGTGATCCTTTTGCTGACTGGGAGCCAATGCAGGTGTCTCAGGTGTGCGGAGATGTGGCTGTTGCGGGGTACGTCGAGGATGAGGCGGGCCGAGGCGTTTTGGATGCGTTGCAGGCGGTTTTGGAGTTTGGCGGTGGTCCCGGCGTAGAGGGTGTTGCCGTAGTCCAGGCGACTCGTGACAAGGGCGTGGGTCACGGTTTTTCTGGTGTCGGCGGGGATCCAGCGGAAGATCTTGCGGAGCATGCGGAGAGTGAGGAAGCAGGCGGAGGACACGGCGTTGACTTGCTTGGTCATGGTGAGAAGAGGGTCCCAGATGAAGCCGAGGTTGCGGGCGTGGTCTGCGGGGGTCGGTGCGGTGCCGAGGGCCGTGGGCCACCAGGAGTCGTCCCAGGCGGACGGGGTGTTGCCGAGGATGAGGACTTCCGTTTTTTCAGAGTTCAGCTTTAGGCGGCTGAGCCTCATCCAATCTGCGACGTCCTTCATACCCTCTTGTAGGTTGGTCTTGGCGCTGGCGGGGTCCTTGGTGAGGGAGAGTACAAGTTGGGTGTCGTCGGCGTAGGAGGTGATGATGATGTCGTGCTTGCGTACGATGTCGGCGAGGGGGCTCATGTAGACATTGAAGAGTGTCGGGCTGAGCGATGAGCCTTGAGGTACGCCGCAGATGATCTTGGTGGGTTCTGAGCGAAACGGAGGGAGGTAAACTCTTTGGGAGCGGTTAGCGAGGAAGGAGGCGATCCAGTCCAGGGCCTGGCCTTGGATCCCGGTGGAGCGTAGGCGGGTGATTAGGGTGCGGTGACAGACGGTGTCAAAGGCAGCCGAGAGGTCGAGGAGAATGAGGGCGACTGTTTCACCGTTGTCCATCAGGGTTCTGATGTCGTCTGTGACTGAGATGAGGGCGGTTTCCGTGCTGTGGTTGGTTCGGAATCCGGTTTGTGAAGGGTCGAGCAGGTTGTTGTCTTCCAGGAAGGTGGTCAGCTGTTTGTTGACGGTCTTTTCTATTACCTTGGCTGGGAAAGGTAGAAGAGAGATGGGGCGGAAGTTTTTCAGGTCGCTTGGGTCAGCCGTAGGTTTCTTTAGTAGGGCGTTGACTTCAGCGTGCTTCCAGCATTCGGGGAAGGTAGCAGAAGAAAAAGAAGAGTTGATGACGGTCTGGAGGTGCGGGGCGATGATGTCGTCGGCTTTGTTAAAGATGAAGTGCGGGCAGGGGTCCGAAGGGGCGCCGGAGTGGATAGAGTTCATGATGGATTTGGTTTCTTCCGTGTTGATGTGGGTCCAGTTGTTGAGGGTGATGTCCGGGGAAGCGGGTTCAGTGGTGTATGGTTGGGTCTGGTGTCCGAAGCTGTCGTGGAGGTCGCTGATCTTGCGATGGAAGAAAGTGGCGAGGGATTCGCACAAATCCTGTGAGGGCGTGACGGCGTTGGCGCTGGCGCTGGGGTTGGAGAACTCTTTGACGATGCTGAAGAGTTCTCTGCTGTTGTGGCTGTTTTTGTCTAGTCTGTCGGTGAAAAAGTTCCTTTTGGCAGTGCGGATCAGGTGGTGGTGTTCGCGTGTGGCGTTCTTGAGGGCGGTCATGTTGTCAGCGGTGTGGTCCTTGCGCCAGGCCTTCTCAAGGGCACGACAAGTTTTCTTTGATTCTTTGAGGGTGTCAGAGAACCAGAGAGGTTTTTTGGTGTTGGTCTGTCGATGCGTGCGTTTGAGGGGAGCAAGGTTGTCAGCGCAGTTGGAGATCCAGTTTGTGAGGTTGAGAGCTGCGTCGTTGGGGTCGGTGGTGAGGGTGGATTGGTTGGCGGCGAGAGCGGAGAAGAGTTGCTCTTCAGGGATCTTGTTCCACTGTCGATGAGGGATGGGTTGAGTGCGGAGGTGGGAGGTCTTGCGTCGGAATGTGAAGTGGACGCAGCTGTGGTCGGTCCAGTGTAGGGCAGAGGTGTGGCTGAAGAAGACGTGTTTGCTGGCGGAGAAGATAGGGTCGAGCGTGTGTCCGGCGATGTGGGTGGCGGTATTCACCAGTTGTTTGAGGCCGAGGTTGGCGAGGTTGTCGAGCAGGGTGGTGGTGTTGGGGTCGTTGTTTTGTTCCAGATGGAAGTTGAGGTCGCCTAGGAGGATGTAGTCCGGTGAGGCGAGGGCGTGCGGGGAGATGAAGTCGGCGATGGCGTCGCTGAAAGAGGCGCGAGGTCCGGGAGGACGGTACACGAGGGATCCTCTGAGGGTGGTCCTTGGGTCGGTGCGAATCTGAAAATGCAGGTGTTCAGCGGCGAGGGGGGGTCTTCGGTGGAGGTGGTGATGCTGATGGAGTCTTTGAAGATGATGGCGACACCTCCTCCTACTTGGTTGGTGCGGTCTTTTCTGGAGATCTTGTAGCCTTCGGGGATGGCGGTAGCGATGTCTGGAGCAGAGGAGGCGTTCATCCATGTCTCCGTGATGAAGGCGACGTCCGGGGCTGTGGAGTCCAGGAGGTCCCAAAGTTCAACGGCGTGCTTGTGGACGGAACGAGCGTTGATCAGGATGCACTTGAGGTGGTTGATGGCGCGTGGGCTTGTGGTCGTGGTAGTTGCGTGGTGGAAGATGCGTTTGCAGGAGTTGCAGGCGAAGGGTCCATGGGTGCGTTTGGGGTGAGCTAGGAAGCAGGTTTTGGAGCGCCCTGGGTTGAGGGCGTGGAGGGTGGTGGGGTCGTAGCGGATCAGCGGGGCTTGGGGGAGCTGGGGACCAGGGGTCGTGGCGCTGGGCGCGGGCCAGGCGCGGACGGGCGCCATAAGAGGTAGGAGGGGGGGGGAGGGGTCAGCTGGGGGCGAATGGGAGCTGGGGGGCGGGGGCGTGCAGGAGGTCGCGGCGGGAAAGCGCGAGGGGGGGGGGGACAGGTAGAGTGAGAGGAGCTGGGGGAGGGGGTTTAGGGTGGAGGAGGGTGAGTGTTAGGAGGTTTGGAGATTAGGGAGAGAGATAGGAGTAGGGTTGTGAAGATAGGGGAGGGGGGGTTGTAGAGGTGGGTGAGGGAGAGAGGTAGAGTGAGAGGATAGGGAGATAGGTAGTAGAGGGGGTGGCGGGAGAGATAGAGAAATAGATAGAGAAAATAGATAGAGAAGTCGATAGATAGGGAAATAGATAGATAGACAGATAGGTAGGTAGGAGGAGGTGGAGAGTGGGGGAGTTAGATAGTGAGATAGGGAGCTAGAGAGATAGGAAGATAGGAGGAGTGAGGGAGGTAGATAGCGAACGGGTTAGCTAGGGGTGAGAGAGGGGGAGGCGAGTGAGGGAGGGGGATGAGGAAGGAGCAGGAGGGCAGGCTCGGGGGAAGAAGACGGAGGAGGTAGAAGAGCCGAAGACAGGAGAACAGAAGACAGAAGAACAGAAGACAGAAGAACAGAAGAGGGAGAGGTTGTCTGCTGTGAGGGTGTGTGCATGTGAGAGTGTCCACTGGAGAACGATTCCAATGATGAAGATGATGTTCCCGTTCCCCCTATGGCACTCCCCTCGCCCTCTAGGCCACTGGGTCCCTCTTTATCCATGGTGTCTTGACCCGAGGTCCCGTGGCCAGATGGGTGCCCACTCAGCTGTGCCCTTTCTCCTTTGCTTCCCAGTACTGATGCTACCAATACAAAGAGGAATAGGGTAATTAGATATCCATGATCACAACTGAACAACAGCTCTGATTAGCAAACATTACCATGATGTCAAGTAGGCCCCAGCAACAAACTCTACAAAATGGCCCATATACATGTGCCATACCTTATGCGTGCATGCCATCTGAACTGTCAACAGTTGCCCACAGGAACATCAGGATCTCAGACAACTACAATTGCATGGCTGAAGTTGTGCATCACAGCAACCGTTGAACTTGCAGGAGACCTCATCATCCTCAAAGCTTTTCCCCATGGAGCATACCTCAGTTACCTGTTGTCATACAATAGTAGGCCAATGCCAACTGCATTCCCACAGATCCCACACAAGGTCATGAAGACATCTATTGATCACATACATAAATACCTAACAATAATAAACTATGCTCCAAAATCCTGCCATGTTGCTGACAAAAGTGCAATAGCCTGGAGGTGGCATGGAAATACTCATGTCACACTGGAAGCAGTTCCACAATACACACTTCACCAGGTGATATTTGTCCCAATAGAGTTGTGGAGGTAGCAATAATGTTTCTCAGATAGGCCACACATGTGGCATAGAAATAGACACTGTAGACATCATGTGCAATATGTCAGGGAGAGATCACAACACAATGAATCAGCAAGCCCCAGGCTAATCACCACTATTGTCTGGCACCCCTTACGATGACATACTCTGAGTGCATCAGTAGACGCCATTAGTCCCTTGGATGTTAGAGAGGCCCTGAGATTTGCAAGTGCTTGTTGAAGGCCTTCAACATGTTGCCCAGTTGGAAGCTACATCACTTTCTCCATTATGGTCATGCAGACTCGGATTTCTGTCTGTGGATGGATGCTTGTACTCAAACACATGTGATTTCACCATAACTGTAAGTCACTCCATGATGTATGCCAACAGTCTGGTTACAAACCTTACCCATTACACATGTGCCGTGCTCTTTGCTACATGCTGCCACATCAATGGCATAGAAATGCATGGCATTTGGTGAATACATGCAGACCAAAATTCTAGGCCCATCTGTCATGTCCCTCATTGCTACTGCAGTTGTACATGCCTAATGACATGCTATGACGCAAGAGTGAATGTGTCAGCCAATAAACAATGATGACACATTCCTGTATGTGGCACAACATGAAATGTACTCCCATTGTAAATGGCTTATTCCACACACAGGTTGCCATGCACATACAGTATATGTGAGGGAATAAAGACATCATCCTATCAACACAGATAGATCATGGATGAAAAAGCAGCTTAAAATGTTTTGCTAATGAGAAAGGGACACATGCTGACATGTAGGCACAAGGAATGTCAGTACCAGTGATGACTCATAAATCATGTCAATGGACATTCCTCACTTAACAAAGGAAAGTATTGATCTGTAGCTGCACCCAAAGTACAATGTATGCTCTGTCACATGTATGATGGCCATCTTCAGATTACAGACTGCAGTGATGCATCAGCACCTGTCATACACTGAAGAGAACTAGCCTCTGGGTGGCATATGCCAATATACTCATTTACCCATTCACATGGCTGAAGACAGTGATCCATCTCTTCCTACCTTTGGCCTGTAACATTGAGGAGTAGTGGACTGCTGAATAGAATTTACACACACCACAACAACAAACAGTACTTAATTGATCACTGTTCACAGCCATATGTCGTCCCTGAAGAGCAAGTTGTTGTGGATTGTACACAGTTGTATCCTAGGTCCCTTGGCCAATATGCAAGGCACATCAGTACACAACACATGACATGTCTACACAAACAATCACTCATCTACTGTGTTACTCATGGCTCATCTCTAATTGTCAGGGGGAGCTGCCAGAACCTAACACATTCACTTGGCAATGTGTCAGACAGAAATATACCCTGTACTCACCTCCTTGTGGCTGCTGTGCTGTCCTCAAATGCCCATCAAGGTCTGTGTAGGCCAATGATAAAATGCGGGCCATTAGGAATTTATGGTCCGACAGGGACATTAGGAAGTTATGATCTGACATGCACCATGCCCATGTTGGGAGGACAGCCCCAGCTGGACGTCTGCGATATTCCGGACCCAGCATCTCAGGTCCTCCCACCTTTTACTGCAGTGGGCGCTCTGCCGGCTGTGGACCCCCAGGGTCCACACCTTTTTGGCGATAGCTCTCCATAGTTCCTTCTTTTGATGGGTGTTGACCTGCATGGATGCAAAAGACAAATCAAGAGATTATAATCACAAGTTTCATCACAAATGGTTGAGTCACATACATGTCAGTAACATCAAGCTAGGACTTTTCTATTTGTCAATACTCCACAAGTGAGAAACACACAAGACAATAAGTACAGGGACATGACTACATACATATGCATTTCCATCTGCAGACTAACCCACCAGCCTGCTCAGGGCCTACAATAGCTGAACAAACATACTGACATCAGGTAGCCCATGCTCTATCAACCTGTACTGTGAAGTGAACTACACACATATGTGGTGTTTGAAGGGTAAACTTCTTAGGCATGAATGGAACAACACATTCAAACTCTGTAAGAATGACTTACTGCATGCAGTTCCTACAGACAACTGTCAGAGTACAAACTCCAACATTACACATGAGTAATAATCAAGGGGCTGGCATGGTGGGTACAGAAAGTGTCTCCCTTGTCCATGTGTGGACATGTGGCCTAACAAATGCATACACATGCCACTTGAGGGGGTGGGGTTCTGTGCTATCTACCTGTACCACAGAAGACCCCTTTGGACATATGTGTCCATCCTACATGGATGGTATCCAACAAACAAATGCATGCATTGCACAGTTTCTGCCATGTGACCAAGCTACTGAGTCACATATCATGGCCTCACAGGAATCAACACACTCTGCACTGTGGGATTGAAATGTATGCAATACGCCTGTACAGGACAAATATGACCTGTGTGAAGGTGACAACAGAGCTGTGGGAGTAAGGGACGTGTCATGAGTCTAAGAGACAAATTGCCAATGATGCTAAATGCAAAAAATGGGCTAGATGAATGATTTACCTCTGAACCCATTCCTAATCTAGTCAAAGTAATGAGGCATTCTGCGCAGGTTTTGCCACCAGAGCCTCATATTGGCCACAGGACAGGATCTGCTGGGGCACAGGAAGTGGGCACAGTGCCACATTTGCATAGTCGCAGTGACTCTCCCACAGCCTAGATTAGGTCCCATACTGGGAGATACATGTGACAAGCCCTTGTCTCTGCAGGCTGGGCTGACATAACCTCCATGACACTCCATTCCCATCACTTCCATGCATGAAAGGACTTGATGTAGCCAACAGCAATTTGTCTTGTGGTGCATGTGGCAACCTGAAGGGCAGAATGATTAATTATATGCCTTTTACACAACAGTTTAGCAAGGCCAGATGTGAGTTGAAAGATCTGTGGCACTATACACATTGCTCACATGACTCTTAATCAACTCATCCAACATGCATACACAGCTCATGCTGTCATGCACATACATGTTGTCTGACATTTACAACAATCATGAGGAATGAGATGACAGTGAATGGAAGTAATACCTCCTTACCTAGTTATGTGCATCCAACACAAGGAGGATCTAGGCCCCCAAAAACCTTACAAAACACAATGTGACTAAACTTAACATATGGCACTGGCCACCAATACCTGCACATTGTCCATCCCATTGATGCCACAAGGACTGCAACAACAGGCATGTGAGTAGTCTAACTGGAACACATGGGCACATTCTAGCCTGTGAGTAGGGAAAGGATTGTGAAATACATATAAAATTGTGCACAAGAGGTACTTACCTCCTCCTCTGGTGAGCCATAGAGCTGTCAATACAGGAGTAGGACCTCGTTAACTAGCCTCTCCAGCTCCTCTGGAGAGAAGTCAGGGGCCCTATCACCTGCTGGACGTGGCATGATTGGTCCCAGAGGCGGCACACAACAGCTGAGGTCGTGGAGGTGTTGCTGGCAGCAGTGTCAAGAGTCAAGTGAGTGAATCTGCAGAACATGGTGGTCACGTGCGCCACATAGGGGGTCATCACGTCCGGCGGACACAGGCATTCGCCCGCAACCACCACTGGCAATGTTAGCCGATAGCTATGTATGCTGCTGTAGCAACTGCCTACTGCCATGATGACTTCTGCCGGCGGTCGTGGGCAGTTCCTAATGTCCAGTGGAGTAGGTCAGGCAGCCGCTATTTTGGCAGCCTGAAATGCTGTTTTAGGCTATATAAACGGCATCACATCTGCGAAAATGGATTTTTGACCTCACAAACATGCTTATCCTGTCTTGTTATGTAGGTCCGACTATTCAAACTTCATTGTAGTACGTTGCAGGGAACAATGGCATCTAACAGGGGGGCACAGTCCACTAACGCCGATAGTCAATTTGGCGCTAGGGATATCTAGTCACATTTCGAGGGGCAATTGTGTTGCACATCTTTGAGTATTGGTCCATATACATGCTGTGACCACATGTGTGGAAAACCATGGGGGGCACATGTGACCGTTCTAATATTTGCAGCTGTGATGTGTACTAGTTGCTATGTCTATCCATTCAGAAATGCCTTGTAACATGATATAATTGACATGCATCATTTATGTTGTTGTGGACACATTGACTAATGGTAAAAATGTATATCTTGTCATACAGAGGTACCCAGGGAGAAGGAGGATGCAGCAACTACCTGTCTACCGTCCAATGCCAAACCTTCAGATCATGGAAGAATGTCACATCATACTGTTCTAGTGTCTGAACAGGCAAACAATAGTGGACTTATGTTGTCAGCTGGAACCAGATATGATACCAGCTATTAGTTATCCACCCAGCTTGCCACCCATTGTACAAGTCATGTCAGTACTGTACTTCCTAGCCACAGGGTTCTTCCAACATACAGTGTCCCTATCTGCTGGTATGTCCCAACCTATGTTCAGTTTAGTGTTGAAAGATGTCCTCTCAGCAATGTTGAAACATGTGGACAGCTATATCCGGTTTCCCCGACGTGAGGATTTAGACTATGTGAAGGCTGACTTTTATGGTTTTGCATGCATCCCACATGTGGCGGGGGCCATTGATGGCACACATGGTGGCTTGGTCCAACTGCAGGCCAATGAACAACTACATCGCAACAGAAAGAACTTCCATTCCATCAACGTGTAAGTTGTCTGTGCCCATTATCCGGGTTCACTCCATGATTCCTTCGTAATACAGAACAGCACCATCCCCCAGCAGATGTCACAACTCTACCCAGAGAGGGCCTGGCTGGTTGGTAAGTGACATCTGTCCTGTTTGTGTGTGTCAAATGTCTGGTGCTACAATCATGAAGTGAGTGACACATTGTTGCACATATGTCCCATTCCTTAACAGGAGACTCCACATATCTGAACCGTCCTTAATTGTTGACACGAGTGAGGAATCCAACTATGCCAGGGGAAGTCCGCTTTAATGAGGCCTATGGAAGAACAAGGCTGGTGGTGGAATGGGCTCCTGAACGCCAGATTTAGGTGTCTTGACCAGACTGGTGGAGCCCTCCTCTACTCACCCGGAAAAGTGTGTCAGATCACTGTGGCATCCTCCATGCTCCACAACATCGCTCTGTGGAGGAATATCCCATACATCTCAGAGGAGGGGGAGCCTGTCATGCCACTGCATGAAAATCCTGAAATGCCAAGTGAGGATGACAGTGGTGAAGTTTAAGGAGCTGACTTGTGGGAAGAGCTCATCAGCAGCTACTTTTCATGAGTGTATGTCATGTGATGTAGTGACTGTGACTGTACAATGAACTGTAGTCATGCATGAGAATGTGTGGAGATGAGTGTTTTAGCAACAACTGGGGAGCTGTTACTCTGCAATATTCAGTCAAAGGCTGCCTGAAGAGTTAGCTTTTGACATATCCCCACCTTGATAATGTTGCTTTGTTTGTGTCAGTTTCTCTGCAATGTAATTACATTTCCAGTAGCTTGCTATGTGATTTGAGTAGTAGGT
Organism: Pleurodeles waltl; assembly: GCF_031143425.1. Classification (NCBI taxonomy): domain Eukaryota; kingdom Metazoa; phylum Chordata; class Amphibia; order Caudata; family Salamandridae; genus Pleurodeles; species Pleurodeles waltl. Next base: position 434,705,973 of record NC_090447.1, read on the forward strand.
ATGTTTACAAGATTATGCACCTTGCTTTACCTTTGTACAGGTACCTTTACCATGACATCTTCATGTGAGCATTTCAGATTTGTGACATTGACAGGTAACTGATGCTGTTCTGACATGCAAAGTGGACATGGATTGTTCCAGGTAATGTAGGTCACAGATTTGGGGTGTATGAGACCGGTGCCAAGTCAGGTTGAACAGTGTTTAGAGGGAAGGTCTGAAGTGCAGATTGGACTTGTTTTGTGTGTTGTGTTGGGCAGATTGCATCATGTGTGTCATCATGGGGGCATGAAATATGTAATCATGGACTGTGAACAAGTCATTCACCTTTCACATTGGCTAAACACTATTCTTGTATGTTGCTATAGATATATTTCATCATTGCCTGTGCCACAACACTGACATATGGTTATGTCATACCACCAGATGCATGGTCATTGGATTATGATGGACCTGTGATAAGGGACTATTGTACTGCCAAATTATTTTCTGTCAAAATGTAATTTACTACATCAGCACTGTAATAAATTCACCCATCACAAACTAATTGTCTGCTTGCTTACTTTAAACATTTTGCTATGTAGAGATGTAAAACCATGTGAACCATATGATGAATACATAATTTACTTTTGCAAGGAGGAATGTGTTACAGGTACACAGTATCCTTGAGAGTTCATAAATTGATAGATTTGGGCAAGTGAACATTGTTTTGTGGTGGAGTTAAAGACATAGAGCCTATTGGGCTTCGCTTTCTGGTCTCTCCCACTACTTCCCACCACCATACAAATGTTATCCTCCCAGATGAGTGAACTTAGTTTAGTTTATAGATTTGTAGAGTGCATGGCTACCCGGGGGCATCCCAGCGCTAAAGTACACCATGAATGTCGGAAGAGCCAGAGGAAGCAGATTAACTGGGAAAGAGAATGGTTTTCAACTTCCTCCTAAAGAGAAGTTCAGAGGATTCCTGACAGCATTCAAAGGGCAGGGCATTCCAGGGCCGAGCAGCCCTGATGGAGAACAAATTACCTCCCCATGATCTCTTGACCGAAGGGATGTAAACCTGTCGAGAAGAACGAGATCTAAGAGGTCTAAGGGGCGAGTAAAGAAAGATCAGTTTTCTAAGGGAAAGGGGACCCTTATTGTGTAAGGCTCTGTGAAAAAGACACAGAGCTTTAAACTGAATGCGCTGCTTAATCGGGAGCCAATGAAGAGCTGCAAGTGCTGGTTTAGCGGAAAGATGCCTTGGGGTATTCATGAGAAGTCTAGCTGCTGTGTTCTGCGTAACCTGCAGCCTCTTTATTACATAATCTGGAGAACTAAGATATAGAGAGTTCCCGTAGTCCCGGTGGGAGAGAACTAGGGCTTGTACAAGAATTCTTCTGGCAGCGAATGGCAGAAGTCCAAGAATCTTCCTGACACTTCTAATTAAGCCGAAGCAGATCGAGGAGATTCTTTTAGCTTGTGGCTCCATAGTTAAGCGTGGGTCAAGCTTTTTACTTGTGTTATTGGAGGAGGCAGGCTGTTAAAAGCCTCAGAGTACATAGCCAGAGGGGCGGTAGGGGCGCCATTACCTATAATCATTACCTCTGATTTGCTGTCATTAAATTTCAGTTTCGACAGGGTAATCCAGTCCCCAATATCTTTCATGCAGTCGGCCAGGTTGGCAGAGGGGGAGTCCCTACTACTAGAGAGGGAAACCACCAATTGCGTGTCATCAGCATAAGTGACCATAGAGAGGTTATAAGGAGCGACTACCGTGGCCAAGGATGACAGATAGATGTTAAACAAGGTGGGGCTTAAAGATGAACCCTGCGGGACTCCACAAGATAGAGACCTGACGTCAGACAAAAAAGAGCGATCCAAAACTTGAAAGGATCTTCCCGTGAGGAAGGAGGAGAGCCAGGCAAGGGCTGGACCTCCTAACCCTATCTTGGAAAGTCTATCAAGGAGAAGAGTATGATCAACAGTGTCAAATGCTGCACTGATCAAGGAGGATAATAGCAGCATGACCACCTTGATCTAGAAGTTGCTGAGCAGATTCAGTTACAGTAAGGAGTGCCGATTCTGTACTGTGATGGGTTCTGAAACCCATTTGAGAAGGATGTAAATGATCGTGGCTCTCAAGATGCCTGGTCAATTGCAGGTTCACGTGCTTCTCCAGAATTTTTGCCAATATAGGAAGAAGGGCAATGGGTCAATAATTATCCAAGACAGAGGGATCCAGCTTAGGTTTTTTTAAGAGAGGCTTTATGATTGCATGTTTGAGGGAACTGGGAAGAATACCAGCGGACAAGGAATTATTAAGTATTTCTGTCAAAGGACCAACAACAATATCTGCTGCCTTCAAAAGAATAGAAGGAGGGGCCGGTTCCAAGGGAGAACCCGATTTGATATTAGCAAGAAAATTCCCAATCAGAGTACCTGTGAGGGGGGAAAAATTGGTTAGCTTGGTCATACCCGTAGGATAATTCATCTCCTGTCCCATGAGATTATTCTGAGAGGGAGATGGAGGAAAACCGGAGTATATCTTGTTAATCTTGTCTTGAAAGTGAGCCACTAATACATTACTATGCATAATAGAAGCTTCCACCGGGGAGGGCGGCATAGGGGGTATAGTGAGCTCCTTAAAGATCTGAAAGATTTATTTCTGAGAAGTGGACGAGTTCTCTATTCTACTGCTGTAATATAGAGCTTGTGTTGTCTTAATATTATGATGGTAAGATCTAATAGCTGATCTATAGGCTTCTTTAGCAGAAGGATTATAATCTTTTCTCCAAATTCTCTCCAATTTTTTACAGTTCTTTCTAAGATCCAATAGAGAAGACGAAAACCAGGGACTAGACTTATGAGCAGGTTTTTTCACCCTCAGTTTGCAAGGCAAAACTGAGTTTAAAGAGGTAGAAATCCATTTGTTAAACAGGTCCACCGTATTAATGGAGGCATGGTCACTGGCTAAGGGAGAAGCACAGAGTGCCATATGCCAAGTGCTAGGTACCAACTTCGACCAAGCACGACCCTTTGTGGTGCACCTGGGCTGTGTCTCTCTAGGAGCATCATAGGGAAACGTAAGTGACACTAAATAGTGATCGGTCCAGGGTAGAGGTAGAGAGGGGGAGAAGGTAAGATTAGGGATATTACAAAAAAAAAGGTCTAAAGTATGGCCTTTCGTGTGATTTGGACCAGTAACATGCTGGTCCATACCCATAGAGGTAAAAGAGGCTAATAATGATTTAGCCATGGACAGTTAGGATTGTCTAGGTGGATATTAAAATCTCCGAGGATGGTTAAGTTAGAGGCCTTCCCAATAGAACTGGCCATTGCCTCCGGGATAACTTCTAAAAAGACTCCACACGGGCCGGGGGGGCGATAGAGAAGGATTCCTGAGAAAGTATAAGTAGGCGACAAGTGCAGAGAGAAGAACATACTTTCACATTCTGGAATTTCCAGTGGGAATGTTGAGCATTTAATGGAGATTTTGTGAATAATAGCTATACCGCCACCTCTCATATGAAGTCTGTCTAAATGAACTATAGAATAGTTAGGGGGTAAGGTACTGCATACATCTGCTGAAGAATCTCCATTCAGCCAGGTTTCAGTGAGAAACAAGGCATCTGGTGATAGTTCTTCAAGGAGCATGTGAATATGTAAGGAGTGTGCCGCTAGGGAGCGGCAGTTAAGCAGTAATAGCTTACCTAATTGATGGGAGGAGGTATTAGAAGGCGAGATGAAATTGGGAGCCCAAGAACATTAGCATTAGCAGTCATGTTGCTCCCTCTAATTCATACACTTTATAAATGTCATCCCCACAGGTGAGTACACATTTGTGAGTTTGGAAAGAAGGGCATTGGGAGAACCGAACACTGAACTGGTGTTAGTGAAACAGATCCTCCTGGCCTTATCAGTCATGTAACTTCCTGTACTACACACACTAAAAAATATCGTCCTCCCAGGTGAGTACACTTCAATAGAGGGTGAAGACACAGGGGTCTCTGAACAAGAGAACACTGTACTGGTGTTTGGAGTTGGTCAATGTTAGAAGTGGGGTCCTTGGTTGGCAGTCAGGTTACCCCCTGTCCAAGCAAGGACCCTCACTCTAGACAGGGCAATGGAGAAACACACCCAGTTAATCCCCAGTCACACCCTTGGTAGCTTGCCACGAGCAGAAAGGCTTAACCCAGACAATGTGTAAAGTATTTGTACCAACACACACAGTAACACAGTGAAAACACTACAAAATGACTCAACACCAGGTTAGAAAAATAGCCAATATTTATCTAAACAAAACAAGACTAAAACGACAAAAAATCCAACATGCACATGCAAAGTTATGAATTTTTAAAGATTAAACCTCAATATAGCACTTAGAAATTACAAATGTTGTGATTAGGTGATGTTCAAACGGTGAAGTGTCCCTCTCCGGTTTGCAGTATCCTTGCAGGTTATTGTGGTTTCTTGAGTTGTGCCTACTCAGGAGGGAGTTCTCGGGCTATTAGCAAAGCCTGGAGGTCCTTGGGGTCCTTTGAGGTTGGTCCAGTGGTCAGCTCCTCCGCTGCGGCGATAGTCGGGACTCTGGTGCAGCAAGCAGGGGACTTGGAGCCTCTTCTTGTGCAGCAGATCCTCTGTTCTCGTCCTGTCTGTTTCTTTGGTGATATCTTCTTTTCTTCCAGTTGAATCTAATTTCTTGGTCTAGGGGAGCCCACTAAATACTGAATTTAGTGGACATTTTAGGGGGAACCCTTGGGTGGCTACACCCACTACAGTGATCACTTCCTTTGGGAAGGGGCATTTTCCTAAACCCTATTGGATATTTTCCTGCCATCCAACATGGAGGAAAATGAGATGGAGGGTCCACTTCGCCTGCAAGCCCCTAGGTGTGGTGCATGCTCAGTGAGGCCACTCCTCCTACCCTTTGTCTGGTTTTCTGCCTTTGTTCCACCCAAAAGTGGGGATTTGCAAAGAGTGAAGCCATCTGCTGTCAGCAGCAGGCCTGGGGGCTCGAGTTTCAGGGGCAGTAGCCCTTTGAAGCTCACCGCCAGGGTGTTGCACATTCCTGATAGAAGGGTGTTAGCTTCTCCACCCAGGAAGGACAATGTCTTACAAACCAGAGAGCCATGGCTCTCCCCAGGTTTGTATATTGGCCGTCTGGAGTGGCAGGTTGGATGGAACCAGTCAGCAACTATGCCAGTTAGGTTAGCTTTTGCAGGGGGCACCTCTAAGGTGACCCTGGGTACATTTAAGGTTAAATCCAACACTGCTACCAGTTTCCTATTTAATATTCAGAGTTGTTTGATACCAAACAACGCTGGGTACAGGGTGGCCAACATGTAGCTGGGTAACCCGTGTTTGAACAGTGTCCAGTACATGTACTTAAAATGGCTGCTCTGTTCACTCACTATGTCCCAGGTCTGGCAAGGACACAGTGGGGGCATATTGCTCATGCAATTATGCCCTCACATATAGAATGGTGCACCCTACCTTAGCGCTGTAAGGCCTACTAGAGGGGTGACTTATCCATAACATATGCAGTGTAGGGTGGACAGGGCACACAGGGAGTGTGCCATGTTGAGTTTGTCTTAGGTTTGCCCCAGTACACTCAGTCTGCACTGGCAGTGCTGGATGTATCTGGGTGAACGGCCCTAGAGGGTGGCACAATCAATGCTGCTGCCCTCAGGGGCCTACTCCTACTATCTCATGCACTGGGTACTGTGATACCAATTTTCTATCTTCACATCAACATCAGGCAAAAAGTGGGAGATAACCATGCAAAAAGAGGCATCCTCTCACACTACCCCCACCCCCAAATGAAAGAGGATGAGACTACCCTTTCCCTAGTGAGTCTTCGTGTTCTGTGGAAGAACCTGGAGAGGCCATCTGCATTGGAAAGGGCAGTCCCAGGTCTGTGTTCCATTTTAAAGTCCACCCCCTGTAGGGAAATTGACCACCTAAGCAGCTTGGGGGTTTCACCTTTCATTTGTTGCAGCCATCTGAGAGGCCTGTGGTCAGTCTGACAATGAAGTGCGAGTCAAACAAATATGGCCTCAATTTTTTCAGAGCCCAAACCACAGCAAAGGCTTCCCTCTCTATGGCACTCCATTTTTGTTCCCTAGGGAATAGCTTTTTACTAATAAAAACAACTGACTTGTCATGTCCATCATAATTCCTTTGGGAGAGGACTGCTCCTATCCCCATCTCTGAAGCATCTGTCTGGACTATGAATTCCCATGAGTGGTCTGGTGCTCGTAGTACTGGAGCAGAGCACAATGCTTTCTTCAGAGTGTCAAAGGCCTCATGACAATTCACTGTCCAGTTGATCTTTCTGGGCATCTTTTTGCAGGTGAGTTCTGTAAGGGGTCTTTCACAAACCTCCTGTAATATCCAGTCAAGCCAAGAAATGCCCTAATCTGTGTTTGGGTTGAAGGAGCTTCCCAAGCCGGAATAGTCTGAATCTTGGGTTGCAGAGGTTGTTCTTGTCCTCCACCACCTAGGTGGCCCAGGTACTCAATTTCTCCCTGCCCTATCTGGAACGTACTGGCCTTGATAGTGAGGCCTGCCTTTTGCAGAGCCTCAAGGTCCTTTCAAAGGTGAATCAGGTGATCCTACCAGGTGGAACTATAGACAGCTATGTCATCTAAATAAGCTGCACTAAACGTTTCCAGTCCAGCAAGGACTTCGTTCGCCAACCTTTGGAAGGTGGCAGGTGCATTTTTTAGCCCAAAGTGCATACCAGTGAACTGATAATGCCCACTAGGAGTAGGAAATGCTGACCTCTCTTTTGCTCCTGGGGTCAGGCCAATCTGCCAGTACCCTGATGTTAAGTCAAAAGTACTCAGATACCTGGCTTCTCCTAGTCTGTCAATGAGCTCATCAGCTCTTGGGTTTGGGTGTGCATCTGTCTTGGTTACTGAGTTGAGGCCCTGTAGTCCACACAAAACCTAATTTCTTTCTTGTCACCCTTCGAGTGAGGTTTGGGGACTAACACTACTGGGCTAGCCCAGGGGCTCTCTGAGGGTTCAATTACGTCCACATCCAGCATTTTCTTGACTTCAGCTTTTATGCTTTCTCTGACATGGTTAGACTGTCTGTAAATTTAGTTTTTGACAGGCAGGCTGTCACCAGTGTCCATGTCATGGGTACACTCCAGGGGTCAGAGAAAAGAGCTCAGCATACTGGTTGAGGACTTTCTTGCAATCAGTCTGCTGTTGTCCTGAGAGGGTGTCTGGCAAGATTACTCAATCTACAGAACCATTTTGGGGATTTCTGGAGAGGAGAGCAGGGAGAGGCTCTCTCTCATCTTCCTGTCCCTCATCTGTGGCCATGAGAATGGTCACATCAGCTCTGTCATAAAGGGGTTTTAGGAGGTTAACGTGTAATTCTCTTGGGTTTTCTGCAACTGCCCAGGTCCACGAGATAAGTGATCTCCCTTTTTCTTTCAAAATGGGATAGGGCCCAGACCATTTCTCCGGGAGGGCCCTTGGAGCAACAGGATCCAACACCCAAACTTTCTGCCCTGGTTGCAACTCCACCATAGCAGCTTTTTGGTCATACCAAAGCTTTTGAAGCTCTTGGCTGGTCTGGAGATTTTTGCTGGCTTTCTCCATGTAATCAGCCTTTCTGGAACGTAGGCCAAGCACATAGTCCACAGTGTCATGTTTGGGCTCTTCGAGAGGTCTCTCCCAGCCTTCCCTTACAAGACTTAGTGGTCCCCTAACAGGGTGTCCAAACAAAAGTTCAAAGGGTGAAAAACCTACTCCCTTTTCTGGTACTACCCTGTAGGCAAACAGCAAGCAAGGAAATAGGACATCCCATCTCCTTCTGAGATTTTCAGGGAGTCCTCCAATCATGACTTTTAGGGTCTGGTTGAATCTTTCTACCAGCCCATTAGTTTGTGGATGGTATGGTGTAGTGAACCTATATGTCATTCCACACTCCTGCCACATGTGTTTTAAGTATGCTGACATGAAGTTTGACTCTCTGTCTGATACTACCTCCTTAGGGAACCCTACCCTGGTAAAGATACCCAGGAGGGTCTTGCCCACTGCAGGTGAGGTGATTGTCTTAAGGGAATAGCTTCAGGATACCCTGTGGCATGATCCACTACTACTAAGATGTATCTACGTCCTGATGCTGTTGGAGGGTCAAGGGGGCCAACAAAGGCAATCCCTACCCTCTCAAAGGGAACCCCAACCACAAGTAGTAGAATTAGAGGGACCTTTAAGTGCCCACTTGCCTTGCCACTGGCTTGGCAAGAGGGACAGGACTGACAAAACCTTCACTTTTTGGGACACACCTGACCATTAGAAGTGGTTGACCAACCTACTCTATGTTTTGTTCTGGCCCAGATGCCCTGCTATGGGGAGGTCATGGGCTAAAGTGAGAAGAAAGTCTCTGAACTTCTGGGGCATTACCACCCTCCTGGTTGCACCAGGCTTGAAGTCTCTGTCCTCAGTGAACAGGAACCCCTCCTCCCAGTATACCCTGTGGGTACCTTGACATTTCCTGGCTCCTCCTGATCAGCTTACTGTCTCAGGCCTTCAAGAGTAGGGCACTCTCTTTGTCCCTGGCATAGATTTTACCTAGAGGGTAACCCTGGACCCAAGAGCTCTGGGTGGTAAGGCCCAAGCTCTTCAGGCTCAGTTCCCTCTAAAGTGGGTTACTCCTCTTCCTGAGAAGATGGGTCCTGTCTTGTGATCTGTTTTGAAGCTGGCCCCCAAGTCTTCTTGCCTTTTCTCTAGGGAGGCTGGTCCACTATTTCAGGATCCAGCTCTCCTTTTTCTCTCTGAAGTTTGCTCTATGCCCAAATCTTGACACAAGCCCACTCAGGGATCGCAAGCATTGCTGCATGGGTCTTAAGCTCTACCTCAACCCGGGGGGATTGTTCCAGGTCATCACCAAGTAGGCAATCTACAGGGATAGATGAGAACACCCCACTTTGTTTTGCCCTGCTACTCCTCCCCATTCAAAGTATACCATGGCCATGAGGTGGAACTTTGTCTCATTGTCAGGATTGGTGACAGGATAAGACCTCCCTACCAGGAACTGAGTTGAGGGAACTAGGTGCTGAGACGCCATAGTGATGCTAGCTCCTGCATCTCTCAGGCTTCTGTTTTCTCCCCATTAATCACAGGGTGCTGCCTGTAGTTGTTCATGTTACTTGGCCAGGCAGCAGAGGATAAATCTACCCCACCCTCAGTGAATAATGTTGCCTCTGTGGGGTCACTGACATGGTCAGGTCACACCTCTGACCCCATCTGGATATTGGCAACTGCATTTACTACAAGTTGACTAAAGGCATTATTTTTGTTTTTATAGCCAGTGTCTCCAGTTTGGTGCCCTTTTGTCCTATAGTCTTGGCACTAAGCCTTGCTGGGGTCAAAGTGTTTCCCTTTGTACCTTCCCCTGGAGTAGTCTCTGAGCCCACACTCCTATGCAGATTTTTGTGGGCATTGAGAAGACTCGTTGTTGTTTTTACCCTGGCTCCCATCTTTCCCTTGTGGGGCCTTTTGGCCTCTTTCTTTTGTTCTCCCCCACCAGTGGTAGTTTTGCTCACCCTTGTTTTGACCCATTGGTCTGCCTTCCTCCCCAGTTCCTGAGGGGAAAGTGGACCCAGGTCTACCAGATGCTGATGTAGCTGACCTTTGGAACATTTGCTCAACAGATGTGCTTTCATAAATAAATTATACAGCCCGTCATAATCTTGTACCTTGTTCCCAGCTAATCAACCACCCAGCATTTTTACTGACTAGTCCACAAAATCAACACAGGTTTGGCTCTGGGATTTTCAAGCCTCCCTGAACTTTATCCTGTACTCTTCAGTTGTAAATCCAAAGCCCTCAATCAGGGTACACTCATGAGGTCATAGGATTTAAAATCTGCCTGATTCAGTGTCAGGAGCCTATCCCTGCACTTCCCTGAGAATAACTCCCACATCGGTATGCTCCAGTCTTTCTTTTTAATTTCCCACCCAATACAGGCTCTTTCAAAGGCAGAAAAACATTTCAATATATCGTCCTGTAGGAGGCTGGCCTGGTTTGTAGTGCGTACCAAAGGTACTTACAACTTATACCAGATCCAGTTATCCCTTAATAGTGAAATGTAGTCAGTGTCTAGAAGCCAGGATCTCCACGGTTAGTGTGGATGAGCAGCCAAGGCCTAAGTAGGAGACATGCAAAGCTCATGCAATACCACTGTAGTCACACAGTACTCACACACATGAAAGAAAATACTCAGTGTTACAAAAATAAAGGTACATTGTTTTGGTGACACAAATGCCAAAAATATCTTAGAGACTATTCTCCCTTAGGAGGTAAGTAATATACACAGTGTTTACACTAAAATGCAGAAATACCTGTAAAAACTGTTCGAGAACAGTACAAATAGTGAAAATCACAATAGTTAGAAATGGGCCTAGGGGGACTCAATCAATCAATCAATCATAGTATTTATAGAGCGCGCTACGTACCCGTTAGGGTTTCAAGGCGCTGGGGGGGGGGGAGTGGCTGCTGCTACTGGTCGAAGAGCCAGGTCTTGAGGAGTCTCCTGAAGGTGAGAAGATCCTGGGTCTGTCGCAGGGTGGTCGGGAGGGCGTTCCAGGTCTTGGCGGCGAGATAGGAGAAGGATCTACCGCCGGAGGTCTTGCATTGGAAGCGGGGGACGATGGCGAGGGCGAGGTTGGCGGAGCAGAGTTGGCAGAAGGGGACGTAGAAGTTGAGTCTGTTGTTCAGGTAGACAGGTCCGGCGTTGTGGAGCACCTTGTGTGCGTGGGTGAGGAGTTTGAAGGTGATCCTCTTGTCCACGGGGAGCCAGTGGAGGTCTTTCAGGTGGTGGGAGATGTGGCATCGGCGGGGTACATTTAGGACCAGTCGGGCGGAGGCGTTTTGGATGCGTTGGAGGCGTTGGATGTCTGTTGCTGAGATGCCTGTGTAGAGTGCATTGCCGTAGTCCAGTCTGCTGCTGACGAGGGCCTGGGTCACCGTTTTTCTGGTTTCCGTCGGGATCCATTTGTAGATTCTACGGAGCATGCGGAGGGTGTTGAAGCAGGAGGAGGAAACTGCGTTGACCTGCTTGGACATGGTGAGGGCGGAGTCGAAGACGAAGCCCAGGTTGCGTGCGTGGTTGGTTGGTGTTGGAGGGGGTCCCAGCGCAGTGGGCCACCAGGAGTCGTCCCAGGCCGAGGGGGTGCGTCCAAGGATGAGGACCTCCGTTTTGTCGGAGTTCAACTTCAGGCGGCTTTTCCTCATTGTAGGAGGCTGGACTGGCTTGTAGTGAGTACTAAGGGGTACTTACACCTTGCACCAGGCCCAGGTATCCCTTATTAGTGAAGAGGGGTGTCTAGCAGCTTAGGCTGATATAAAAAGGTAGCTTAGCAGAGCAGCTTAGGCTGAACTAGGAGACGAGTGAAGCTCCTACAGTACCACTAGTGTCATATGCACAATATCATAAGAAAACACAATACACAGATATACTAAAAATAAAGGTACTTTATTTTTATGACAATATGCCAAAAGTATCTCAGTGAGTACCCTCAGTATGAGGATAGCAAATATACACAAGATATATGTACACAATAACAAAATATGCAGTAATAGCAATAGAAAACAGTGCAAACAGTGTACAGTCACAATAGAATGCAATGGGGGCACATAGGGATAGGGGCAACACAAACCATATACTCTAGAAGTGGAATGCGAACCACGAATGGACCCCAAACCTATGGGACCTTGTAGAGAGTCGCTGGGACTGTAAGAAAACAGTGAGGGTTAGAAAAATAGCCCACCCCAAGACCCTGAAATGTGGATGCAAAGTGCACCTAAGTTCCCCAAAGAGCACAGAAGTCGTGATAGGGGAATCCTGCAAGAAACAACAACACCAGCAATGCAACAACAATGGATTTCCTGACGAGAGTACCTGTGGAACAAGGGGACCAAGTCCAAGAGTCACGATCAAGTCGGGAGTGGGCAGATGCCCAGGAAATGCCAGCTGTGGGTGCAAAGAAGCTGCCACCGGATGGTAGAAGCTGTGGATTCTGCAAGAACGACAAGGGCTCGAAACTTCCCCTTTGGAGGATGGATGTCCCACGTCGTGAAGAGTCATGCAGAAGTGTTTCTGTGCAGAAAGACCGCAAACAAGCCTTGCTAGCTGCAAGGGTCGCAGTTAGGGTTTTTGGATGCTGCTGTGGCCCACGAGGGACCAGGATGTCGCCAATTGCGTGAGGGGACAGAGGAGGCACCCAGCAAGACAAAGAGCCCTCTCAGAAGCAAGCAGCACCCGCAGAAGTGCCGGAACAGGCACTACAAAGTGGAGAGAACCAGAGCTCACCCAAAGTCACGAAAGAGGGTCCCACGACCCCAGAGGACAACTCAGGAGGTCGTGCACTGCAGGTTAGAGTGCCGGGGACCCAGGCTTGACTGTGCAAAAAGGAAATCCTGGAAGAGTGCACAGGAGACGGAGTAGCTGCAAAACACGCGGTTCCCAGCAATGCAGTCTAGCGTGGGGAGGCAAGGACTTACCTCCACCAAACTTGGACTGAAGAGTCACTGGACTGTGGGAGTCACTTGGACAGAGTTGCTGAGTTCAAGGGACCTCGCTCGTCATGCTGAGAGGAGATCCAGAGGACCAGTGATGCAGTTCTTTGGTGCCTGCGGTTGCAGGGGGAAGATTCCGTCGACCCACGTGAGATTTCTTCGGAGCTTCTAGTGTAGAGAGGAGGCAGACTACCCCCACAGCATGCACCACCAGGAAAACAGTCGAGAAGGCGGCAGGATCAGCGTTACAAGGTCGCAGTAGTCGTCGTTGCTACTTTGTTGCAGTTTTGCAGGCTTCCAGCGCGGTCAGCAGTTGATTCCTTGGCAGAAGGTGAAGAGAGAGATGCAGAGGAACTCTGATGAGCTCTTGCATTCGTTATCTAAAGAATTCCCCAAAGCAGAGACCCTAAATAGCCAGAAAAGGAGGTTTGGCTACCTAGGTGAGAGGATAGGCTAGCAACACAGGTAAGAGCCTATCAGAAGGAGTCTCTGACGTCACCTGCTGGCCCTGGCCACTCAGAGCAGTCCAGTGTGCCAGCAGCACCTCTGTTTCCAAGATGGCAGAGGTCTGGAGCACACTGGAGGAGCTCTGGGCACCTCCCACAGGAGGTGCAGGTCAGGGGAGTGGTCACTCCCTTTCCTTTGTCCAGTTTCGTGCCAGAGCAGGGCTGAGGGATCCCTAAACCGGTGTAGACTGGCTTATGCAGAGATGGGCACCATCTGTGCCCATCAAAGCATTTCCAGAGGCTGGGGGAGGCTACTCCTCCCCAGCTCTGACACCTTATTCCAAAGGGAGAGGGTGTAACATCCTCTCTCTGAGGAAGTCCTTTGGTCTGCCTTCCTGGGCTAAGCCCGGCTGGACCCCAGGAGGGCAGAAACCTGTCTGAGGGGTTGGCAGCAGCAGCAGCTGCAGTGAAACCCCGGGAAAGGCAGTTTGGCAGTACTCGGGTCTGTGCTAGAGACCCGGGGATCTTGGGATTGTTACCCCAGGGGGCAATTCCATGATCATAGACATGTTACATGGCCATATTCGGAGTTACCATTGTGAAGCTATACATAGGTAGTGACCTATGTATAGTGCACGCGTGTAATGGTGTCCCCGCACTCACAAAGTCCGGGGAAGTTGCCCTGAACAATGTGGGAGCACCTTGGCTAGTGCCAGGGTGCCCACACAATAAGTAACTTAGCACCCAACCTTTACCAGGTAAAGGTCAGACATATAGGTGGTTTATAAGTTACTTAAGTGCAGTGGTAAATGGCTGTGAAATAACGTGGACGTTATTTCACTCAGGCAGCAGTGGCAGGCCTGTGTAAGAATTGTCAGAGCTCCCTATGGGTGGCAAAATAAATGCTGCAGCCCATAGGGATCTCCTGGAACCCCAATACCCTGGGTACCTCAGTACCATATACTAGGGAATTATAAGGGTGTTCCAGTATGCCAATGTAAATTGGTAAAATTTGTCACTAGCCTGTTAGTGACAATTTGAAAATAAATGAGAGAGCATAACCACTGAGGTTCTGATTAGCAAAGCCTCAGTGAGACCGTTAGTCATAACACAGGTAACACATACAGGGCACAATTATGAGCACTGGGGCCCTGGCTGGCAGGGTCCCAGTGACACATACAACTAAAACAACATATATACAGTGAAATATGGGGGTAACATGCCAGGCAAGATGGTACTTTCCTACACAACCCCCCCCCCCCCCCCAAACGAAGGACAATAAGACTAGCCATGACCTGATGAGTCTTCATTGTCTAAGTGGAAATATCTGGAGAGTCCATCTGCATTGGAGTGGGTACTCCCAGGTCTATGTTCCACTGTATAGTCCATTCCCTGTAGGGATATGGACCACCTCAACAATTTAGGGTTTTCACCTTTCATTTGTTTTAGCCAGAGTAGAGGTTTGTGGTCTGTCTGAACAATGAAGTGAGTGCCAAACAGGTATGGCCTCAACTTCTTCAGTGCCCAGACCACAGCAAAGGCCTCCCTCTCTATGGCAGACCAACACTTTTCTCTAGGGGTCAACCTCCTGGTGATAAAAGCAACAGGTTGATCCTGGCCCTCAGAATTAAGTTGTGATAAGACTGCCCCTACCCCTAATTCAGATGCATCAGTTTGGACAATGAATTTATTGGAGTAACAGGGGCTTTTCAGGACAGGTGCAGAGCACATGGCCTGCTTCAGCTCCTCAAAAGCTTTCTGACAGCTAGCTGTCCACAATACCTTTTTAGGCATTTTCTTAGATGTGAGGTCATTAAGAGGGGCTGCAATGGAACCATAGTTCTTTATGAACCTCCTGTAATACCCAGTGAGGCCTAAGAAGGCTCTCACCTGGGTCTGAGTTGTAGGGGGAACCCAATCTATAATAGTTTGGATTTTCCCCTGAAGTGGTGCTATCTGTTCTCCACCTACCAGGTGTCCCAGATAAACCACTTTGCCCTGCCCTATCTGGCACTTTGAAGCCTTGATAGTGAGGCCTGCCTTTTGCAGGGCCTCCAAAACTTTCCATAGGTGGACCAGGTGATCATCGCAGCTGGAGCTACAGACAGCTATATCATCTAGATATCCTGCACTAAAAGCTTCCAGCCCTTGCAGGACTGTGTTCACCAACCTTTGAAAAGTGTCAGGTGCATTTTTCAATCCAAAAGACATTACTGTGAATTGGTAATGGCCTCCAATGGTTGAAAATGCAGTTTTGGCTTTTGCATCCTCTGATAACTTGATCTGCCAATACCCTGCAGTCAAATCAAAGGTGCTTAGATACTTGGCAGATGCCAGTGTATCTATTAGCTCATCTGCCCTGGGTATAGGGTGAGCATCAGTTTTGGTTACCTGGTTGAGACCTCTGTAGTCAACACAAAACCACATTTCCTTCTTTCCATTTTTGGAATGAGGTTTTGGTACAAGTACCACAGGAGAGGCCCATGGACTTTCAGAGTGCTCAACCACTCCCAGTTCAAGCATTTTCTGCACCTCTTGTTTTATGCAGTCTCTGGCATGGTCAGGCTGCCTATAGATCTTACTTTTGACAGGCAAGCTGTCTCCAGTATCTATAGTGTGCTCACACCAAGAAGTGGTGCCTGGCACAGTAGAAAAGAGTTCAGAAAACTGACCCAGGAGATTTATGCAGTGGTCTTTCTGCTCAGCAGTAAGACAATCTGCCAGTACTACACCTTCCACTAGAGCATCTTGTTCTGTGGAAGAGAAGAGATCAGGGAGAGGGTCACTCTCTTCTTCCTGTCCCTCATCTGTTGCCATGAGCAGGGTGAGATCAGCCCTGTCATAGTAGGGTTTCAGGCGATTGACATGGAGCACCCTAAGGGGACTCCTGGCAGTGCCTAAGTCAACTAAGTAGGTGACTTCACCCTTTTTCTCAACAATAATGTGGGGTCCACTCCATTTGTCTTGGAGTGCTCTTGGGGCCACAGGCTCCAAGACCCACACTTTCTGCCCTGGTTGGTACTGAACCAAAACAGCCTTCTGGTCATGCCATTGCTTTTGGAGCTCTTGGCTGGC
Source organism: Pleurodeles waltl (assembly GCF_031143425.1). Lineage (NCBI taxonomy): Eukaryota > Metazoa > Chordata > Amphibia > Caudata > Salamandridae > Pleurodeles > Pleurodeles waltl. The sequence continues at coordinate 434,722,012 of NC_090447.1, forward strand.
TTGAAGGTTTTTACTGGCCTTTTTCATGTACTCAGCCATTCTAGATCTTAGGCCAAGTACATAGTCCACTATGTCATGCTTAGGAGCTTTTAAAGGTTGTTCCCAACCCTCCTTCACAAGTGTTAGAGGACCTCTCACAGGGTGTCCAAATAGGAGTTCAAAGGGGCTGAAGCCCACTCCTTTTTGGGGTACCTTTTTGGGGTACCTCCCTGTGAGGAAAAAGGAGGCAAGGTAACAGGATATCCCATCTCCTGCTGAGTTTTTCAGGGAGTCCCATTATCATTCCTTTGAGAGTTTTATGAAACCTCTCACCCAGTCCATTTGTTTGTGGATGATAGGGTGTGGTGAACTTGTATGTAACACCACATTCCTTCCACATGGCCTTTAAGTAAGCAGACATGAAATTGCTTCCCCTGTCTGATACCACCTCTTTTGGGAAGCCCACCCTGGAAAAGATTCCCAGGAGGGCCTTTGCCACTGCAAGAGCCGTAGAGGTCCTTAGAGGAATTGCTTCAGGATATCTGGTGGCATGGTCCACTACCACCAAAATAAACCTATTGCCTGAAGCAGTAGGAGGGTCAAAGGGGCCAACTATGTCAACCCCTACCCTTTCAAAGGGAACCCCAACCACAGGCAGTGGAATAAGGGGTGCCTTTGGGGTGCCACCTGTTTTGCCACTGGCTTGACAGGTTTCACAGGACTTACAAAATTCCTTTATGTACTCTGACATTCTAGGCCAATGAAACAAGGGAACAAGCCTGTCCCAAGTTTTCATCTGCCCCAAATGTCCAGCTAAGGGAATGTCGTGGGCTAGAATTAGGAGGAACTTTCTGTATTCCTGAGGAATCACCAATCTCCTGGCAGCTCCAGGTTTTGGGTCCCTTGCTTTAGTATACAAAAGGTTATCCTCCCAGTAAACTCTGTGAGAGTCACTGACATCCCCATTTGCTTGTTTGACAGCTTGCTGCCTTAGACCCTCTAGTGTGGGACAGGTATGCTGTGCCACACTCAGTTCCTCCCTGGCAGGCCCCCCTTCACCCAAAAGCTCAGCAGTGTCTGCTTCCAGCTCCTCTGGTGTAGGTTCTGCAGATGGTGGAAATTCTTCTTACTCAGAAGTTGAATCCACTGTAGAGGGAGGGATAGTAGGTAGTGTGTTTTACCTTTACTAACCCTAGCTTTAGGGAGCACTTGGTCCATTCTTCCAGGATCCAAGTCACCCTGTCCTTTTTGCTTTTTGGCCTGAGCCCTTGTTAAAGCAAAAATATGCCCTGGAATGCCCAGCATTGCTGCATGAGCCTCCAACTCCACATCTGACCAAGCTGATGTCTTTAAATCGTCTACAGGTAAATCTGAGGCAACAACAACTTTCTTTGGACCAGTAACCTCCCCCCCCCAGTTGAGATTTACCACAGCCATGGGGTGGCTAAGTGTGTTGTTATGAGCATCAGTTACTTGGTACTGGTGACCAAGTAGGTGTTGTTCAGGGTGGACCAGTTTCTCTATTACCATTGTAACACTGGCACCTGTGTCCCTGTAGGCCTGAACCTCAACACCATTTATTAGGGGAAGTTGCTTGTACTTATCCATGTTAAGGGGACAAGCAACCAAGGTGGCCAAATCAATGGCCCCCTCAGAGACTAAAACAGCCTCTGTGGTCTCCCTAACAAGACCAACCCCAACTAAATTACCAAAAGTGAGCCCAGCTACTCCCTTGGATTGGCTATTAGTAGGTTTGCTCCCATCGCCACTGCTATTACTAGGGGCACTAGGTGTAGCAGCAGGGGTTGTAGTGGTAGGAGGCTTGGTGCTTTTCTTTGGACAACTGGGATCTGCTGTCCAATGGCCTTTTATTTTACATAAATAGCACCATGGTTTCTTTTCTTTGTTTTGATTTGAAGAGGATTTGGCCCCACCACCCCCACCAGAGTGTTTTTGTGGGCCTGATGAAGACTCATTTTTAAAATTGTCCCCACCCTTGTCAGAAGACTTACCATCCTTCTTCTTGCCATCCTTGTCACCCCCTGTATGAACTTTTCTGTTCACCCTTGTTCTGACCCATTTGTCTGCCTTCTTTCCCAATTCTTGGGGCGAGGTCAGATCAGAGTCTACCAGGTACTGGTGTAACAAATCAGACAAACAATTATTAAGAATATGCTCTCTAAGGATTAAGTTATACAGGCTTTCATAGTCAGAAACTTTACTGCCATGTAACCACCCCTCCAAGGCCTTCACTGAATGGTCAACAAAGTCTACCCAGTCTTGTGAAGACTCCTTTTTGGTTTCTCTGAACTTGATCCTGTACTGTTCAGTGGTTAAGCCATAACCATCTAGGAGTGCATTCTTAAGAACTGTAAAATTATTGGCATCACTTTCCTTTACAGTAAGGAGCCTATCCCTACCCTTTCCACTGAAAGATAGCCATAGGATAGCAGCCCACTGCCTTTGAGGGACCTCCTGTACAACACAGGCCCTCTCAAGTGCAGCAAACCACTTGTTAATGTCATCCCCCGCCTTGTAAGGGGGAACTATCTTGTGCAGATTCCTAGAATCATTCTCTTTTGCAGGATGACTATTTGGAATACTGCTGCTGCCACCATGGGGTCCAAACCCCAACCACTGTCTTTCTTTTTCTAAATCAAATGTTTCCCTGTCTAGATCCAGCTGTTGCTTTTTAAGCTTCAGCCTGGACTCTTCCACTCTCAATCTATTGAGTTCCCTTTCTAACAATCTGTCTTTAGGGAGGGTGGGTTGGGCATGCCTTGACACAGAAGAATGGTGTGAATGAACAGAGGGAGACCTGTCCCTAACAGATGGCACTCTAACAGCCTGGCCTACAGAAGTCACAGTCCTACTGTAATGAGAAGTAACACTTTTACTGTGATGTGAAGTCACATTAGTACCAGCTATGCTAGGTGGCCTGCTAAGGGGCAGGTTGGGAATGTATCCTTTTAACCCTTTTCCTAGGGGTGCCCCAGAATCAGAGTGGGAACCATCAGCTAATTTCTCACCAGAAGTGCCAACTAAGGTCTTATCTTGTTCAATGAGCATATTAACTAACAGTTGTCTTGAGGGATTCTTCCCCACCCCTAAACCTCTATCTATGCAGAGACTCCTTGCTTCCTTCCAGCTAAGGTTGTCATAAGCTATGCTGGCCAGATCAAGAGTTTGGCCTGTACCAGACATGATAGAAAAGGTTTAAGGGACAGAAAAAGAAAGAAAAAGTTTCAGAACTTTGTAAAGAATAGAAAAAACTTTAAAATCTTTTAAAGAACTTTTTGAAAGTTTTAGAGGTACTTTTCAGCACTTAGAAAAAGAGTAAGAGAAGAAAAGCAAAACTTTTTGGTTAGGTGTACATACACTGAACTTGTTTTGTATATTTTTCTCTTATGAAAAGTACAATATGACAAAGTGGTAAGTAGTTGCAAGTACTTATCCCACCGCTGCACGACCAATGTAGGAGGCTGGACTGGCTTGTAGTGAGTACTAAGGGGTACTTACACCTTGCACCAGGCCCAGGTATCCCTTATTAGTGTAGAGGGGTGTCTAGCAGCTTAGGCTGATAGAAAAAGGTAGCTTAGCAGAGCAGCTTAGGCTGAACTAGGAGACGAGTGAAGCTCCTACAGTACCACTAGTGTCATATGCACAATATCATAAGAAAACACAATACACAGATATACTAAAAATAAAGGTACTTTATTTTTATGACAATATGCCAAAAGTATCTCAGTGAGTACCCTCAGTATGAGGATAGCAAATATACACAGGATATATGTACACAATACCAAAATATGCAGTAATAGCAATAGAAAACTGTGCAAACAGTGTATAGTCACAATAGAATGCAATGGGGGCACATAGGGATAGAGGCAACACAAACCATATACTCTAGAAGTGGAATGCGAACCACAAATGGACCATGTGACCTTGTAGAGGGTCGCTGGGACTGTAAGAAAACAGTGAGGGTTAGAAAAATAGCCCACCCCAAGACCCTGAAAAGTGGGTGCAAAGTGCACCTAAGTTCCCCAAAGAGCACAGAAGTCGTGATAGGGGAATCCTGCAAGAAACAACAACACCAGCAATGCAAGAACGACAAGGGCTCGAAACTTCCCCTTTGGAGGATGAATGTGCAACATCGTGAAGAGTCGTTCAGAAGTGTTTCTGTGCAGAAAGACCGCAAACAAGCCTTGCTAGCTGCAAGGGTTGCGGTTAAGGTTTTTGGATGCTGCTGCGGCCCAGGAGGGACCAGGATGTCGCCAATTGCGTGAGGGGACAGAGGGGGTGCCCAGCAAGACAAGGAGCCCTCTCAGAAGCAAGCAGCACCCGCAGAAGTGCTGGAACAGGCACTACGAAGTGGAGTGAACCAGAGCTCACCCGAAGTCACGAAAGAGGGTTCCACGACGCCGGAGGACAATTCAGGAGGTCGTGCACTGCAGGTTAGAGTGCCGGGGACCCAGGCTTGACTGTGCACAAAGGAAATCCTGGAAGAGTGCACAGGAGCCGGAGTAGCTGCAAAACACGCGGTTCCCAGCAATGCAGTCTAGCGTGGGGAGGCAAGGACTTACCTCCACCAAACTTGGACTGAAGAGTCACTGGACTGTGGGAGTCACTTGGACAGAGTTGCTGAGTTCAAGGGACCTCGCTCGTCGTGCTGAGAGGAGATCCAGAGGACCGGTGATGCAGTTTTTTGGTGCCTGCGGTTGCAGGGGGAAGATTCCGTCGACCCACGGGAGATTTCTTCGGAGCTTCTAGTGCAGAGAGGAGGCAGACTACCCCCACAGCATGCACCACCAGGAAAACAGTCGAGAAGGCGGCAGGATCAGTGTTACAAGGTCGCAGTAGTCGTCGTTGCTACTTTGTTGCAGTTTTGCAGGCTTCCAGCGCGGTCAGCAGTCGATTCCTTGGCAGAAGGTGAAGAGAGAGATGCAGAGGAACTCTGATGAGCTCTTGCATTCGTTATCTAAAGAATTCCCCAAAGCAGAGACCCTAAATAGCCAGAAAAGGAGGTTTGGCTTCCTAGGTGAGAGGATAGGCTAGCAACACAGGTAAGAGCCTATCAGAAGGAGTCTCTGATATCACCTGCTGGTCTTGGCCACTCAGAGCAGTCCAGTGTGCCAGCAGCACCTCTGTTTCCAAGATGGCAGAGGTCTGGAGCACACTGGAGGAGCTCTGGGCACCTCCCAGGGGAGGTGCAGGCCAGGGGAGTGGTCACTCCCCTTTCCTTTGTCCAGTTTCGCACCAGAGCAGGGCTGAGGGATCCCTGAACCGGTGTAGACTGGCTTATGCAGAGATTGGCACCATCTGTGCCCATCAAAGCATTTCCAGAGGCTGGGGGAGGCTACTCCTCCCCAGCCCTGACACCTTATTCCAAAGGGAGAGGGTGTAACATCCTCTCTCTGAGGAAGTCCTTTGTTCTGTCTTCCTGGGCCAAGCCTGGCTGGACCCCAGGAGGGCAGAACCCTGTCTGAGGGGTTGGCAGCAGCAGCAGCTGCAGTGAAACCCCGGGAAAGGCAATTTGGCAGTACCCGGGTCTGTGCTAGAGACCCGGGGGATCATGGGATTCTTACCCCAATGCCAGGATGGCATTGGAGGGGCAATTCCATGATCATAGACATGTTACATGGCCATATTCGGAGTTACCATTGTGAAGCTATACATAGGTAGTGACCTATGTATAGTGCACGCGCGTAATGGTGTCCCCGCACTCACAAAGTCCGGGGAATTTGCCCTGAACAATGTGGGAGCACCTTGGCTAGTGCCAGGGTGCCCACACACTAAGTAACTTAGCACCCAACCTTTACCAGGTAAAGGTTAGACATATAGGTGACTTATAAGTTACTTAAGTGCAGTGGTAAATGGCTGTGAAATAACGTGGACGTTATTTCACTCAGGCTGCAGTGGCAGGCCTGTGTAAGAATTGTCAGAGCTCCCTATGGGCGGCAAAAGAAATGCTGCAGCCCATAGGGATCTCCTGGAACCCCAATACCCTGGGTACCTCAGTACCATATACTAGGGAATTATAAGGGTGTTCCAGTATGCCAATGTAAATTGGTAAAATTGGTCACTAGCCTGTTAGTGACAATTTGGAAAGAAATGAGAGAGCATAACCACTGAGGTTCTGATTAGCAGAGCCTCAGTGAGACAGTTAGTCATAACACAGGTAACACATACAGGGCACACTTATGAGCACTGGGGCCCTGGCTGGCAGGGTCCCAGGGACACATACAACTAAAACAACATATATACAGTGAAATATGGGGGTAACATGCCAGGCAAGATGGTACTTTCCTACACTCATCCATTCGGCGATGGACTTCATTCCCTCGTGGAGGTTAGCTTTGGCGGTGTGTGGGTCTTTGGTGAGGGAGAGGATGAGCTGGGTGTCGTCGGCGTAGGAGAGAATGTTGAGGTTGTGCTGACGGGCCAGTTGTGCGAGGGGGGCCATGTAGACGTTGAACAGCGTCAGGCTGAGGGATGAGCCTTGGGGTACGCCGCAGATGATGTTGGTGGCTTCGGAGCGGAAGGGAGGGAGTTGGACTCTCTGGGTTCTGCCGGAGAGGAAAGAGGAGATCCAGTTGAGGGCTTTCTCTTGTATTCCGGCTTTGTGGAGGCGAGTTAGTAGGGTGTGGTGGCAGACCGTGTCGAAGGCTGCGGAGAGATCCAGGAGGATGAGGGCTGATGTTTCGCAGTTGTCCATTTGCTGTCTGATGTCGTCTGTGGTGGCGAGGAGAGTGGTCTCGGTGCTGTGGTTGCGTCTGAAACCGGATTGGGAGGGGTCCACGATGTAGTTGTCCTCGAGGTGGTGGGTGAGTTGAGCTTTGTAGGAGGCTGGACTGGTTTGTAGTGAGTACCAAGGGGTACTTGCACCTTGCACCAGGCCCAGTTATCCCTTATTAGTGTATAGGGTGTCTAGCAGCTTAGGCTGATAGATAATGGTAGCTTAGCAGAGCAGCTTAGGCTGAACTAGGAGACGTGTGAAGCTACTACAGTACCACTTAGTGTCATATGCACAATATCATAAGAAAACACAATACACAGTTATACTAAAAATAAAGGTACTTTATTTTTATGACAATATGCCAAAGTATCTTAGAGTGTACCCTCAGTGAGAGGATAGGAAATATACACAAGATATATATACACAATAGCAAAAATATGCAGTATAGTCTTAGAAAACAGTGCAAACAATGTATAGTTACAATAGGATGCAATGGGGAAACATAGGGATAGGGGCAACACAAACCATATACTCCAGAAGTGGAATGCGAACCACGAATGGACCCCAAACCTATGTGACCTTGTAGAGGGTCGCTGGGACTATCAGAAAATAGTGAGAGTTAGAAAAATAACCCTCCCCAAGACCCTGAAAAGTGAGTGCAAAGTGCACTAAAGTTCCCCTAAGGACAAAATAGTCGTGTTAGAGGGAGAATGCAAGGAAAACACAAATCAGCAATGCAACAACGATGGATTCCTGTCTGAAGGTACCTGTGGAACAAGGGGACCAAGTCCAAAAGTCACAAGCAGCTCGGAGATGGGCAGATGCCCAAGAAATGCCAGCGGTTGGTGCAAAGAAGCTCTTACTAGGCTGAAGAACTGTGAATACTGCAGGAACGACAAGGGTTAGAGACTTCCCCTTTGGAGGACGGATCCCCCACGCCTTGGAGAGTCGTGCAGAAGTGTTTTCCCGCCGGATGGACGCCAACAAGCCTTGCTACACGCAAATCGTGCGTTTGGCGTTTTTGGACGCTGCTGGGGCCCAGGAGGGACCAGAAGGTCGCAAATTGGACCTGCAGAGAGAGGGGACGTCGAGCAAGACAAAGAGCCCTCACTGAAGCAGGTAGCACCCGGAGAAGTGCCAGAAACAGGCACTACGAGGATGCGTGAAACGGTGCTCGCCGAAGTTGCACAAAGGAGTCCCACGTCGCCGGAGACCAACTTAGAAAGTCGTGCCATGCAGGTTAGAGTGCCGTGGACCCAGGCTTGGCTGTGCACAAAGGATTTCCGCCGGAAGTGCACAGGGGCCGGAGTAGCTTGCAAAGTCGCGGTTCCCAGCAATGCAGCCCAGCGAGGTGAGGCAAGGACTTACCTCCACCAAACTTGGGCTGAAGAGTCACTGGACTGTGGGGGTCACTTGGACGGTGTCGCTGGATTCGAGGGACCTCGCTCGTCGTGCTGAGAGGAGACCCAAGGGACCGGAAATGCAGCTTTTTGGTGCCTGCGGTTGCAGGGGGAAGATTCCGTCGACCCACGGGAGATTTCTTCGGAGCTTCTGGTGCAGAGAGGAGGCAGACTACCCCCACAGCATGCACACGCAGGAAAACAGTCGAGAAGGCGGCAGGATCAGCGTTACAGAGTTGCAGTAGTCGTCTTTGCTACTATGTTGCAGGTTTGCAGGCTTCCAGCGCGGTCAGCGGTCGATTCCTTATCAGAAGGTGAAGAGGGAGATGCAGAGGAACTCGGCTGAGCTCATGCATTCGTTATCTACCGTTTCCCCAGAGACAGAGACCCTAAATAGCCAGAAAAGAGGGTTTGGCTACCTAGGAGAGAGGAAAGGCTACTAACACCTGAAGGAGCCTATCACAAGGAGTCTCTGACGTCACCTGGTGGCACTGGCCACTCAGAGCAGTCCAGTGTGCCAGCAGCACCTCTGTTTCCAAGATGGCAGAGGTCTGGAGCACACTGGAGGAGCTCTGGACACCTCCCAGGGGAGGTGCAGGTCAGGGGAGTGGTCACTCCCCTTTCCTTTGTCCAGTTTCGCGCCAGAGCAGGGGCTAAGGGGTCCCTGAACCGGTGTAGACTGGCTTATGCAGAATTGGGCACATCTGTGCCCAACAAAGCATTTCCAGAGGCTGGGGGAGGCTACTCCTCCCCTGCCTTCACACCATTTTCCAAAGGGAGAGGGTGTCACACCCTCTCTCAGAGGAAGTTCTTTGTTCTGCCATCCTGGGCCAGGCCTGGCTGGACCCCAGGAGGGCAGCTGCCTGTCTGAGGGGTTGGCAGCAGCAGCAGCTGCAGAGAAACCCCAGGAAGGGCAGTCTGGCAGTACCAGGGTCTGTGCTACAGACCACTGGGATCATGGAATTGTACCAACAATGCCAGGATGGCATAGAGGGGGCAATTCCATGATCTTAGACATGTTACATGGCCATATTCGGAGTTACCATGGTGAAGCTACATATAGGTAGTGACCTATATGTAGTGCACGCGTGTAATGGTGTCCCCGCACTCACAAAGTTCAGTGAATTGGCTCTGAACAATGTGGGGGCACCTTGGCTAGTGCCAGGGTGCCCTCACACTAAGTAACTTTGCACCTAACCTTTACCAGGTAAAGGTTAGACGTATAGGTGACTTATAAGTTACTTAAGTGCAGTGAAAAATGGCTGTGAAATAACGTGGACGTTATTTCACTCAGGCTGCAGTGGCAGGCCTGTGTAAGAATTGTCAGAGCTCCCTATGGGTGGCAAAAGAAATGCTGCAGCCCATAGGGATCTCCTGGAACCCCAATACCCTGGGTACCTCAGTACCATATACTAGGGAATTATAAGGGTGTTCCAGTAAGCCAATGTAAATTGGTAAAATTGGTCACTAGCCTGTTAGTGACAATTTGAAAGTAATGAGAGAGCATAACCACTGAGGTTCTGGTTAGCAGAGCCTCAGTGAGACAGTTAGGCACCACACAGGGAACATATACATGCACACCTATGAGCACTGGGGCCCTGTGTGACAGGGTCCCAGTGACACATACATATAGGCCACAAACCTATGAGCACTGGGGTCCTGACTAGCAGGATCCCAGTGACACATAACAACCATACTGAAAACATGGTGTTTTCACTATGAGCACTGAGGCCTGGCTATCAGGATCCCAGTGAGACAGTGAAAACAGTGACAAACACCCTGACATACACTCACAAACAGGCCAAAAGTGGGGGTAACAAGGCTAGAAAGAGGCTACCTTCTCACACAACCCCCCCCCAAACGAAGGACAATAAGGCTAACCTTGGCCAGTTGAGACTTTATTGTCTAAGTGGTGATAAGTAGAGAGTAGCTCTGCAATAGACTGGTTACTCCCTTTATCATCCACTATATGGTTACTTCCCTGTGGGGATGTAAACCACCCTGTTTGAAGTTTTTTAGCTAAGCAACAATGTGAAGATGTATTTTCAGAGTTTCTATCAGTAAGTTTTAGTTTAGAGCAGTGGGAATTATCCACTGAACCTATTTGTAATGATGGAAATGCCAGACAGGGATGCTGTCTCAGTAAAGCCATAGCTGGGCAAAAACTTTGTCCATTTGGCTGGAAGAGAGAACAGGGATGCTGTTTCTCTTGAGTTGGAGCAGGGCAGGGATGCTGTCCTATGAGCTCCACACTAGGGCAGGGATGCTGTCCTAAGTGTTGTGAGGTAGTGCAGGGTTTCTGCACTAAAGTTTCTCTGGGAGGGTTGGAGGGATGCTCCATGTTAACTAAAATGGTGCTGTTTTTCTCACCAATGTTAGCTATCCCACAGAGAGGTACTTCCACCTCAGGGAGTTCAGCATTGCCAGCTGATGATTCCCTTGGAACAGGTGCCACCACAGGAGAGGTTTCTCCCACCACAGGAATGGTATCCTGAATGGTAGGGTGGTTAGGGGATACTGTGATACCCTCTTTACCTGTTGATGGAGAGGGATCCTGAGTTTTCAGGCCTTCTCTCCTTTGCTTTTTCATTTCACTTGAAATGAGAGGGAACAATTCCTCAGGGATGCCCAGCATGGCTGCATGGGCATAAAACTCTACATCAGCCCAACCTGAGGCCTCTAGGTCATTACCTAAGAGACAGTCTACAGGTAAGCTAGGTGATACCACCACCTGCTTAGGGCCAGTAACTCCACCCCAACTAAACTGAATTATAGCTAAGGGAAGAAACTTAGTGGAGTTATGGACATCAATAATCTTATACTGTTGTCCAATGATGTGTTGTTCAGGAGGCACTAGGTTTTCAGTCACCAAAGTGAAACTGGCACCTGTGTCCCTGTAGGCCAAGGCCTCAACACCATTTATTGAAACTGTCTGCCTGTACTTATCCATTGTAAGGGGACAAGCAGCCAGTGTGGCAAGGCCAATGCCACTAGGTGTGACAGAAACTGTCTTGGGACTGATTACATCAGTTTCCACTATGGACCCATAAGTGAACCCAACTACACCCTTTGCTTGACTGTTGCCAGCAGTCCCACCACTAGTACCACTACTGCTAGGGGCACTAGAGCTTGATGTATTAGTGGTGGTAGGCTCAGGGGGTTTACCTGGACAGGACTTATCCCCTGGCCTATGGCCTCTATTTTTACACACAAAGCACCAAGGCTTTTTAATGTGTGCAGGTTGGGAAGAAGAGGAAGAATTTGTTTTATCCCCACCCTCTGAAGAGTGTTTAAGATTTGAAGTGGGATCTTTGGTTTTACCCTTATCCCCATGCTTATCTTGAGATTTTTCACCATCTTTCTTCTTATTGCCATCTTTGTCACCCCCTGTATGAACTTTTCTGTTCACCCTTGTTCTGACCCATTTGTCTGCCTTCTTTCCCAATTCTTGGGGAGAGGTCAGATCAGAGTCTACCAGGTACTGGTGCAACAAATCAGACACACAATTATTAAGTATATGCTCTCTCAGGATTGTGTTATACAGGCTTTCATAATCAGTAACTTTACTGCCATGTAACCACCCCTCCAAGGCCTTCACTGCCTGGTCAATGAAATCAACCCAGTCTTGTGAAGACTCCTTTTTGGTATCTCTGAACTTTATCCTGTACTGTTCAGTGGTTAAGCCATAACCATCCAGGAGTGCATTCTTAAGAACTTGGAAATTATTAGCATCATTTTCTTTTACAGTAAGGAGCCTATCCCTACCTTTTCCAGTGAATGATAGCCATAGGATAGCAGCCCACTGCTTTTGAGGGACATCCTGTACAGCACAGGCCCTCTCAAGTGCAGCAAACCACTTGTTAATGTCATCCCCCTCCTTATAAGGGGGAACTATCTTGTGCAGATTCCTAGAATCATGCTCTTTTGCAGGATGACTATGGGGAATACTGCTGCTGCCACCATGGGTATCTAAACCCATCTTCTGTCTTTCCCTCTCTATTTCTAAAGACTGTCTATCCAAATCCAGCTGTTGCTTCTTGAGCTTCAGTCTGGTTTGTTCCACTCTCAATCTATTGAGCTCCCTTTCTAACAATCTGTCATCAGGGTGGGTGGGAGGGACATTTCTAGATACAGAGGTATGATGGGAATGAACAGAAGGAGACCTGTCCCTTACAGAGGGCACCCTAACAGCTTGGCTACCAGTATAATGTGAGAGCACACCATTAGTATGGTGTGATTCAACCTCTGTACCAACTATGCTAGACTGTCTAGTAATGGGCAGGCTGAGAAGTTTCTTTCCTGAACCTTTTCCTGGGGGAGTCCCTGGATCAGATTGAGAACCATTAGCTACTTTTTCTACAGATTGGGCACTTATGGCCTTATCCTGTACTCTAAGCATATTAATTAACAGTTCTAAAGAAGGATTCTTCCCTACAATCAAACCTCTCTCTATGCAGAGACTCCTTGCTCCTTTCCAGCTAAGGTGATCATATGCAAGTTTGGACAGTTCAACTTTTTGGCCTGTGCCAGACATTTTTAGAGAGAGTTAAAGTGATAGACAAAGAGAAAAAAAAAGTTTTCAGAACTTTTTGGAAAGACAGAAAAAACTTTTTTAAACTTTTAAGAACTTTTTGAAAGTTTAGAAGTACTTTTCAGCACTTAGAAAAGAGTGAAAAGAGGAAATGCAAAACTTTTTGGCTATGTGTATATACACTGACCTTGTTTTGTATATTTTTCTCTTATGAAAAGTACAATGACAAGAGTGGTAAGTAGTCTCAAGCACTTATCCCACCACTGCACAACCAATGTAGGAGGCTGGACTGGTTTGTAGTGAGTACCAAGGGGTACTTGCACCTTGCACCAGGCCCAGTTATCCCTTATTAGTGTATAGGGTGTCTAGCAGCTTAGGCTGATAGATAATGGTAGCTTAGCAGAGCAGCTTAGGCTGAACTAGGAGACGTGTGAAGCTACTACAGTACCACTTAGTGTCATATGCACAATATCATAAGAAAACACAATACACAGTTATACTAAAAATAAAGGTACTTTATTTTTATGACAATATGCCAAAGTATCTTAGAGTGTACCCTCAGTGAGAGGATAGGAAATATACACAAGATATATATACACAATAGCAAAAATATGCAGTATAGTCTTAGAAAACAGTGCAAACAATGTATAGTTACAATAGGATGCAATGGGGAAACATAGGGATAGGGGCAACACAAACCATATACTCCAGAAGTGGAATGCGAACCACGAATGGACCCCAAACCTATGTGACCTTGTAGAGGGTCGCTGGGACTATCAGAAAATAGTGAGAGTTAGAAAAATAACCCTCCCCAAGACCCTGAAAAGTGAGTGCAAAGTGCACTAAAGTTCCCCTAAGGACAAAATAGTCGTGTTAGAGGGAGAATGCAAGGAAAACACAAATCAGCAATGCAACAACGATGGATTCCTGTCTGAAGGTACCTGTGGAACAAGGGGACCAAGTCCAAAAGTCACAAGCAGCTCGGAGATGGGCAGATGCCCAAGAAATGCCAGCGGTTGGTGCAAAGAAGCTCTTACTAGGCTGAAGAACTGTGAATACTGCAGGAACGACAAGGGTTAGAGACTTCCCCTTTGGAGGACGGATCCCCCACGCCTTGGAGAGTCGTGCAGAAGTGTTTTCCCGCCGGATGGACGCCAACAAGCCTTGCTACACGCAAATCGTGCGTTTGGCGTTTTTGGACGCTGCTGGGGCCCAGGAGGGACCAGAAGGTCGCAAATTGGACCTGCAGAGAGAGGGGACGTCGAGCAAGACAAAGAGCCCTCACTGAAGCAGGTAGCACCCGGAGAAGTGCCAGAAACAGGCACTACGAGGATGCGTGAAACGGTGCTCGCCGAAGTTGCACAAAGGAGTCCCACGTCGCCGGAGACCAACTTAGAAAGTCGTGCCATGCAGGTTAGAGTGCCGTGGACCCAGGCTTGGCTGTGCACAAAGGATTTCCGCCGGAAGTGCACAGGGGCCGGAGTAGCTTGCAAAGTCGCGGTTCCCAGCAATGCAGCCCAGCGAGGTGAGGCAAGGACTTACCTCCACCAAACTTGGGCTGAAGAGTCACTGGACTGTGGGGGTCACTTGGACGGTGTCGCTGGATTCGAGAGACCTCGCTCGTCGTGCTGAGAGGAGACCCAAGGGACCGGAAATGCAGCTTTTTGGTGCCTGCGGTTGCAGGGGGAAGATTCCGTCGACCCACGGGAGATTTCTTCGGAGCTTCTGGTGCAGAGAGGAGGCAGACTACCCCCACAGCATGCACAAGCAGGAAAACAGTCGAGAAGGCGGCAGGATCAGCGTTACAGAGTTGCAGTAGTCGTCTTTGCTACTATGTTGCAGGTTTGCAGGCTTCCAGCGCGGTCAGCGGTCGATTCCTTATCAGAAGGTGAAGAGGGAGATGCAGAGGAACTCGGCTGAGCTCATGCATTCGTTATCTACCGTTTCCCCAGAGACAGAGACCCTAAATAGCCAGAAAAGAGGGTTTGGCTACCTAGGAGAGAGGAAAGGCTACTAACACCTGAAGGAGCCTATCACAAGGAGTCTCTGACGTCACCTGGTGGCACTGGCCACTCAGAGCAGTCCAGTGTGCCAGCAGCACCTCTGTTTCCAAGATGGCAGAGGTCTGGAGCACACTGGAGGAGCTCTGGACACCTCCCAGGGGAGGTGCAGGTCAGGGGAGTGGTCACTCCCCTTTCCTTTGTCCAGTTTCGCGCCAGAGCAGGGGCTAAGGGGTCCCTGAACCGGTGTAGACTGGCTTATGCAGAATTGGGCACATCTGTGCCCAACAAAGCATTTCCAGAGGCTGGGGGAGGCTACTCCTCCCCTGCCTTCACACCATTTTCCAAAGGGAGAGGGTGTCACACCCTCTCTCAGAGGAAGTTCTTTGTTCTGCCATCCTGGGCCAGGCCTGGCTGGACCCCAGGAGGGCAGCTGCCTGTCTGAGGGGTTGGCAGCAGCAGCAGCTGCAGAGAAACCCCAGGAAGGGCAGTCTGGCAGTACCAGGGTCTGTGCTACAGACCACTGGGATCATGGAATTGTACCAACAATGCCAGGATGGCATAGAGGGGGCAATTCCATGATCTTAGACATGTTACATGGCCATATTCGGAGTTACCATGGCGAAGCTACATATAGGTAGTGACCTATATGTAGTGCACGCGTGTAATGGTGTCCCCGCACTCACAAAGTTCAGTGAATTGGCTCTGAACAATGTGGGGGCACCTTGGCTAGTGCCAGGGTGCCCTCACACTAAGTAACTTTGCACCTAACCTTTACCAGGTAAAGGTTAGACGTATAGGTGACTTATAAGTTACTTAAGTGCAGTGAAAAATGGCTGTGAAATAACGTGGACGTTATTTCACTCAGGCTGCAGTGGCAGGCCTGTGTAAGAATTGTCAGAGCTCCCTATGGGTGGCAAAAGAAATGCTGCAGCCCATAGGGATCTCCTGGAACCCCAATACCCTGGGTACCTCAGTACCATATACTAGGGAATTATAAGGGTGTTCCAGTAAGCCAATGTAAATTGGTAAAATTGGTCACTAGCCTGTTAGTGACAATTTGAAAGTAATGAGAGAGCATAACCACTGAGGTTCTGGTTAGCAGAGCCTCAGTGAGACAGTTAGGCACCACACAGGGAACATATACATGCACACCTATGAGCACTGGGGCCCTGTGTGACAGGGTCCCAGTGACACATACATATAGGCCACAAACCTATGAGCACTGGGGTCCTGACTAGCAGGATCCCAGTGACACATAACAACCATACTGAAAACATGGTGTTTTCACTATGAGCACTGAGGCCTGGCTATCAGGATCCCAGTGAGACAGTGAAAACAGTGACAAACACCCTGACATACACTCACAAACAGGCCAAAAGTGGGGGTAACAAGGCTAGAAAGAGGCTACCTTCTCACAAGCTTTGACGATCTTCTCGATGACCTTCGCCGGGAAGGGGAGGAGGGAGATCGGGCGGAAGTTTTTGAGGTCGTTGGGGTCTGCCTTGGGTTTCTTGAGGAGGGCGTGGATTTCGGCGTGCTTCCAGCTTTCCGGGAAGGTTGCGGTTTTGAATGATAAGTTGATGATCTTACGAAGTTGGGGGTTGATGGTGGAGTCAGCTTTGTTGTAGACGTGGTGGGGGCATGGGTCTGAAGAGGATCCTGATTCGATGGAGTTCATGATCTCAAACCATATACTAAGAAAGTGGAATGCCAAAGTCAGTTTCCCACCTAGGCAAGTGTAGTATGTAGAGGGGTGCTGGAAGTATGAGAAAACACCAAAGGTAAGTAATTGAATCCATCCCAGAGCCCATGTAAGCAGGAGCAAATCACAGTAACTTTCCTAAAACACACAAGAAGACGTGATAGATGATTTTGCAAGAACCAGAAGAGACTGCAAGACACCAACAATGGATTCCTGGATCTGAAGATCTGTGAAAGAAGGGGACCAAGTCCAAGAAGCACTGAAGAGTCAAGGGAGAACAGGAGCGTCGGGCTGAGGGATGAGCCTTGGGGTACGCCGCAGATGATGTTGGTGGCTTCGGAGCGGAAGGGAGGGAGTTGGACTCTCTGGGTTCTGCCGGAGAGGAAAGAGGAGATCGAGTTGAGGGCTTTCTCTTGTATTCTGACTTTGTGGAGGCGAGTTAGTAGGGTGTGGTGGCAGACCGTGTCGAAGGCTGCGGAGAGATCCAGGAGGATGAGGGCTGATGTTTCGCCGTTGTCCATTTGCTGTCTGATGTCGTCTGTGGCGGCGAGGAGAGCGGTCTCGGTGCTGTGGTTGCGTCTGAAACCGGATTGGGAGGGGTCCAGGATGTAGTTGTCCTCGAGGTGGTGGGTGAGTTGAGCTTTGACGATCTTCTCGATGACCTTCGCCGGGAAGGGGAGGAGGGAGATCGAGCAGAAGTTTTTGAGGTCGTTGGGGTCTGCCTTGGGTTTCTTGAGGAGGGCGTGGATTTCGGCGTGCTTCCAGCTTTCCGGCAAGGTTGCGGTTTCGAATAATAAGTTGATGATCTTACGAAGTTGGGGGGTGATGGTGGAGTCGGCTTTGTTGTAGACGTGGTGGGGGCATGGGTCTGAAGAGGATCCTGATTCGATGGAGTTCATGATCTCAAACCATATACTAAGAAAGTGGAATGCCAAAGTCAGTTTCCCACCTAGGCAAGTGTAGTATGTAGAGGGGTGCTGGGAGTATGAGAAAACACCAAAGGTAAGTAATTGAATCCATCCCAGAGCCCATGTAAGCAGGAGCAAATCACAGTAACTTTCCTAAAACACACAAGAAGACGTGATAGATGATTTTGCAAGAACCAGAAGAGACTGCAAGACACCAACAATGGATTCCTGGATCTGGAGACCTGTGAAAGAAGGGGACCAAGTCCAAGAAGCACTGAAGAGTCAAGGGAGAACAGGAGCCCCTGCTAACCCGGATGAAGGTGCAAAAGAAGAACCACTGGTTAAGAAGAACAGTCAGTACTGCACCCAAGAAGACGGATGCAGGTTCCTGGTTGGTGCAGATGATGTCCCACACTGAATGGATGATTGCAGTCTGGTTTGCGTTGCTGGATTTCGCCAACAAGCCTTGGCACACGCCAAGCTTGCGGTAAGTGGAAAATGGCGCTGGACCTGGTGGCTTCTACCCAGATGGGGAGACAGATGGGGCTCTCAGCAACTAAGAGAGCATTCAGATGATCAGGCAGCATGCATAGGAATCCCACAGCACAGGGACAAAGATGCAAAAGGAGGCCCACACAGCACTACACAAAGGGATCCCACGCCGCCAGAGAACCACGCAGGAGGTTGTGCGTCACAGGAAGGAGTTTTTGGGGCCGGCGCTGCACAGTGCATGAAGAACTTTGGGGAAGGATGCCAACAAGCCTTGACAACTGCAAAACATGCATTGCACAGGGCTACTGTCTTTCTTGGAGACGCAAGCTCTTACCTCCACCAAAGTTGGCCAGCTAGACTTCAGGACCATCGGGACCACTTCAGTCTATTACCTGTGTTGCTGGATCCATGCATTTCTTCAGGAGAGGGGACCCAAGCCACTGGTCGTCACTGCAGAGGGGTGCCTGCTGAAGCAGGGAAGTGACTCCTTCACTTCAAGGGAGATTCCTTCATTCTTCTGGTGCAGGCTGAAGACTGGCAATCCTCAGAGCAGGCACAAACTGGAAACAGTTGCAGTTGCTGGCAGGAGCTGAAGATACAATGTTGCATAAGTCGTCTTTGCTTCTTTGTTGCAGTTTGTAGAGTTCTTGGAGGGTCCAGATGCAGTTTCTTTGGTAGAAGGTGAAGTAAAGGATGCAGACGATTCCTGCTGGAGCTTGCAATCTGAATCTGAGGAAACACCCAGAGGAGAGACCCTAAATGGCCCTGAAAGGGGGATTGGTAAACTAAACAGGTAACCACCTATCAGGGGAGGGCTTTGACGTCACCTGCTGGCACTGGCCACTCAGATGCTCCCAGAGTGCCCTGCCAACTTGGAATCCATGATGGCAAAACCCAGGGACACTCTGGAGGAGCCCTGAGTACCACCCCTGGGGTGGCGATGGACAGGGGTGTGGTGTAGGAAAGTACCATCTTGCCTGGCATGTTACCCCCATTTTTCACTGTATATATGTTGTTTTAGTTGTATGTGTCACTGGGACCCTGGTAACCCAGGGCCCCAGTGCTCATAAGTGTGCCTGAATGTGTTACCTGTGTAGTGACTAACTGTCTCACTGAGGCTCTGCTAATCAGAACCTCAGTGGTTATGCTCTCTCATTTCTTTCCAAATTGTCACTGACAGGCTAGTGACCATTTTTACCAATTTACATTGGCTTACTGGAACACCCTTATAATTCCCTAGTATATGGTACTGAGGTACCCAGGGTATTGGGGTTCCAGGAGATCCCTATGGGCTGCAGCATTTCTTTTGCCACCCATAGGGAGCTCTGACAATTCTTACACAGGCCTGCCACTGCAGCCTGAGTGAAATAACGTCCACGTTATTTCACAGCCATTTTTACACTGCACTTAAGTAACTTATAAGTCACCTATATGTCTAACCTTTACCTGGTAAAGGTTAGGTGCAAAGTTACTTAGTGTGAGGGCACCCTGGCACTAGCCAAGGTGCCCCCACATTGTTCAGAGCCAATTCACTGAACTCTGTGAGTGCGGGGACACCATTACACGCGTGCACTACATATAGGTCACTACCTATATGTAGCTTCACCATGGTAACTCCGAATATGGCCATGTAACATGTCTATGATCATGGAATTGCCCCCTCTATGCCATCCTGGCATTGTTGGTACAATTCCATGATCCCAGTGGTCTGTAGCACAGACCCTGGTACTGCCAGACTGCCCTTCCTGGGGTTTCTCTGCAGCTGCTGCTGCTGCCAACCCCTCAGACAGGCAGCTGCCCTCCTGGGGTCCAGCCAGGCCTGGCCCAGGATGGCAGAACAAAGAACTTCCTCTGAGAGAGGGTGTGACACCCTCTCCCTTTGGAAAATGGTGTGAAGGCAGGGGAGGAGTAGCCTCCCCCAGCCTCTGGAAATGCTTTGTTGGGCACAGATGTGCCCAATTCTGCATAAGCCAGTCTACACCGGTTCAGGGACCCCTTAGCCCCTGCTCTGGCGCGAAACTGGACAAAGGAAAGGGGAGTGACCACTCCCCTGACCTGCACCTCCCCTGGGAGGTGTCCAGAGCTCCTCCAGTGTGCTCCAGACCTCTGCCATCTTGGAAACAGAGGTGCTGCTGGCACACTGGACTGCTCTGAGTGGCCAGTGCCACCAGGTGACGTCAGAGACTCCTTGTGATAGGCTCCTTCAGGTGTTAGTAGCCTTTCCTCTCTCCTAGGTAGCCAAACCCTCTTTTCTGGCTATTTAGGGTCTCTGTCTCTGGGGAAACTTTAGATAACGAATGCATGAGCTCAGCCGAGTTCCTCTGCATCTCCCTCTTCACCTTCTGATAAGGAATCGACCGCTGACCGCGCTGGAAGCCTGCAAACCTGCAACATAGTAGCAAAGACGACTACTGCAACTCTGTAACGCTGATCCTGCCGCCTTCTCGACTGTTTGTGTTTTCCCTGCATTCTCCCTCTAACACGACTATTTTGTCCTTAGGGGAACTTTGGTGTACTTTGCACTCACTTTTCAGGGTCTTGGGGAGGGTTATTTTGCTAACTCTCACTATTTTCTAATAGTCCCAGCGACCCTCTACAAGGTCACATAGGTTTGGGGTCCATTCGTGGTTCGCATTCCACTTCTGGAGTATATGGTTTGTGTTGCCCCTATCCCTATGTTTCCCCATTGCATCCTATTGTAACTATACATTGTTTGCACTGTTTTCTAAGACTATACTGCATATTTTTGCTATTGTGTATATATATCTTGTGTATATTTCCTATCCTCTCACTGAGGGTACACTCTAAGATACTTTGGCATATTGTCATAAAAATAAAGTACCTTTATTTTTAGTATAACTGTGTATTGTGTTTTCTTATGATATTGTGCATATGACACTAAGTGGTACTGTAGTAGCTTCACACGTCTCCTAGTTCAGCCTAAGCTGCTCTGCTAAGCTACCATTATCTATCAGCCTAAGCTGCTAGACACCCTATACACTAATAAGGGATAACTGGGCCTGGTGCAAGGTGCAAGTACCCCTTGGTACTCACTACAAGCCAGTCCAGCCTCCTACATGTGGTCACTCCCCTTTCCTTTGTCCAGTTTCGCACCAGCACAGGGACTGGGGAGTCCCTGAACCGGTGTAGACTGGATTATGCAAGGAGGGCACCATCTGTCTCCTTCAAAGCATTTCCAGAGGCTCTGGGAGGCTACCCCTCCCATGCCTGAAACATCGATCTCCAAAGGGAGAGGTTGTAACACCCTTCTCCCAAAGGAAATACTTTGTTCTGCCTTCCTAGGCACTAGCTGCTTGACCAACAGGAGGACAGAGACCTGTCTACGAGGTGGCAGCAGCTGGGGCTGCCTGGAAAACCTCAGAAGGCTTAAATGGCAGTACTGGGGTCCTCTAAAGAGCCCCCAGAGTGCAAGGAATCATACAACCAATGCTTGCAAAAGCCTTGGGGTATGATTCCAACATGTTTGATACCACACATGGCCATATTCGGAGTTACCATTGTGAAGCTGTACATAGATAGTGACCTATGTCCAGTGCACACGTAAAATGGCGTCCCCGCACTCACAAAGTCCAGGAAAATGGTCCTGGACAATGTGGGGTCACCTCTGCTATTGCATGGGTGCCCTCACACACAGGTACTCTGCACTTAGCCTTCAGGGTTGGAAGGCCTGACATATAGGTGACTTTTAAATGACCTGGTGCAGTGTAAATGGCAGTAAAAGGGTGCATGCACCATTTCACACAGGCTGCAATGGCAGTCCAGCAAAAGCCTTTGCATGGGCTCCTTAAGGGTGGCAAAACAAATGCTGCAGCCCATAGGGATCCCCTGGAACCCTAATGCCCTGGGTACCTAAGTACCATATGGTAGGGACTTATAAGGGGTGACCATTATGCCAAATTTGGGTGAAATACTTGGTTACCAGTATGCAGTGACAACATTTAGAGGAGGGAGAGCATAAGCACTGGGGTCCTGGTTAGCAGGATCCCACTGACACCGTCAAACACACCAACATCAGGCAGAAATTGGGGGTAACATGCCAAAAAGGGGGTACTTTCCTACACAAGACCCTCACCCGCCCCCCCCCCCCAATGTGGGACAATAAGGCTAACCTTGCCCAGATGAGTTTTCATTGTCTAAGTGGAACTATCTGGAGAGTCCATCTGCATTGGAGTGGTTACTCCCAGCTCTATGTTCCACTGTAAAGTCCATCCCCTGTAGGGAAATGGACCACCTCAACAATTTAGGGTTTTCACCTTTCATTTGTTTTAGCCATAAGAGATGTTTGTGGTCTGTCTGAACTATGAAGTGAGTCCCAAAGAAGTATGGTCTCACCTTCTTCAGGGCCCAGACCACAGCAAAGGCCTCCCTCTCTATGGCTGACCAACAGTTTTCTCTACGAGTCAACCTTCTACTAATAAAAGCAACAGCTTGATCCTGGCCCTCTGAATTAGGTTGTGATAGCACAGCCCCAACCCCTACCTCTGAAGCATCAGTTTGGACAATAAACTTCTTTGAGTAGTGGGCTTTTTATGACAGGTGTGGTACACATGGCCTGCTTAAGATCCTCAAAAGCCTTCTGGCAGCTAGCTGTCCACAACACCTTTTTAGGCATCTTCTTGGATGTGAGGTCATTAGGAGGGGCAACAATGGAGCCATAATTCTTAATAAACCTCATGGAAGACCCATTGAGACCAGGAGAGGATCTGACCTGATCTGTGTTGTAGGGGGAGGCCAGTCCAAAATAGTCTGGATCCTCCTCTGCACTGGTTCAATCTGTTCCCTACCAACTATCTGGCACTTTGAAGCCTTGCTAGTGAGGCCTGTCTTTTGCAAGACCTCCAAAACGTTTCATAGGTGAACTAGGTGGTCATCCCAGGTGGAGCTGAATACAGCAATATTATTAAGATATGCTGTACTAAAAGCTTCCAGCCCTTGACGGACTGTGTTCACCAGCCTCTGAAAAGTGGCAAGTGCATTCTTCAAACCAAAGGTCATAACAGTGAACTGATAATGCCCTCCAAAGGTAGAGAAAGCAGTTTTTGGTTTTGCATCTCCTGATAGCTTGATCTGCTAATGCCCTGCTGTCAAGTCAAAAGTGTGGAGATACTTGGCAGATGCCAGTGTATCTATAAGCTCATCTACCCTGTGTATAGGGTGAGCATGTCTTTGTGACTGTATTGAGCCCTCTGTAATCTACAAAGAACCTCATCTCCTTTTTCCCATTTTGAGAATGAGGTTTGAGTACATGTACCATTGGGCTGGCCTAGGGGCTATCTGAGTGCTCAATCACTCCTAAGTCCAATATCTTCTGAACCTCAGACTTAATGCAATTCCTGACATGGTCAGGCTGTCTATGAATCTTACTTCTGACAGGTAAACTGTCTCCAATATCCATGGTGTGCTCACAGCAAGTGGTCTGACCAGGTGTCAGAGAGAAAAGTTCAGAAAATTGTCTTAGGAGATTCCTTCAGTCCTCCTTCTGCTCTTCAGAAAGACAGTCTGAAAGAATAACTCCTTCCACTGAGCCATGAGCTGCAGTGTTGGAGAAGAGATCAGGGAGAGGGTCACTCTCATATTCCTGTCCCTCATCAGTGGCCATGAGTAATATTAAGTCAGCCCTGTCATAGTAGGGTTTCAGGAGGTTCACCTGCAGTACACTAAGAGGTCTTCTGAGAGTGCCTAGATCCATTAAATAAGTGATCTCTCCCTTCTTTCCCACTATCAGATGTGGACCATTCAGTTTGTCTTAGAGTGCCCTGGGTGCCACAGGCTCCAGGACACAAACCTTCTGTCCCGGTTGGTACACAGTCAGGACAGCCTTCTGGTCATGCCATTGTTTTTTTAACTCCTGGCTTGCCTGAAGGTTTTTAGTGGCCTTCTTCATGGACTCAGCCATTCCAGATCTTAGGCCATAATCCACTATGGGGGTCATTCTGACCCTGGCGGTCCATGACTGCCATGGCGGAGGGCGGCGGAAGCACCGCCAACAGGCTGGCGGTGCTTCCTGGGCGATTCTGACCGTGGCAGTAAAGCCGCGGTCAGAAAAGGGGAGCCAGCGGTTTCCCGCCGGTTTCCCGCTGGCCCAGGGTATCCGCCATGGCGGCGCTGCTTGCAGCATCGCCATGGGGATTCCGACTGCCTTCCCGCCAGCCTGTTTCTGGCGGTGTCCACTGCCAGAACCAGGATGGTGGGAACGGGTGCCGTGGGGCCCCTGGGGGCCCCTGCACTGCCCATGCCACTGGCATGGGCAGTGCAGGGCCCCCCTAACAGGGCCCCACAAAGATTTTCACTGTCTGCTGTGCAGACAGTGAAAATCTCGACGGGTGCCACTGCACCCGTCGCACCCCTGCAACTCCGCCGGCTCCATTCCGAGCCGGCTTCATTGTTGAAGGGGCTTTCCCGCTGGGCCGGCCGGCGGTCTTCTGGCGGTCGCCCGCCGGCCCAGCGGGAAAGCCAGAATGGCCGCAGCGGTCTTTTGACCGCGGAGCGGTCTTTCGGCGGGAACCGCTTGGCGGGCGGCGACCGCCGACCGCCGCGGTCAGAATGACCGCCTATATCTTGTTTAGGAGGCTTCAAGGGTTGCTCCCACCCCTCTTTCACAAGAGCTAATGGACCCCTAAGAGGTTGACCAAAAAGGAGTTCAAATGGTCTGTAGCCCACTCCCTTCTGGGGTACCTCCCTGTAAGCAAAAAGGAGGCATGGTAACAGGACATCCCATCGCCTTCTGAGCTTTTGAGATAGTCCCATAATCATACGTTTGAGAGTTTTATTAAATCTCTAAACCAACCCATTTGTCTGGGGATGGTAAGGTGTGGTGACCTTTTAGGTTATCCCACACTCTTTCCACATTGCTTTCAGGTATGCCGATATTAAGTTACTACCTCTGTCTGACACCACCTCTTTTGGAAAGCCCACCCTGGAAAATATTCCCAGGAAGGCCTTTGCCACTGCAGGAGCTGTAGGGGCCCTCAGAGGAATTGCTTCTGGATATCTAGTGGCATGGTCCACTACCACCAAGATAAATCTATTGCTAGAAGCAGTAGGAGGGCCAAGGGGTCCAACTATGTCAACCCCCTACCCTTTCAAAGAGCACCCCAACCACTGGCATTGGGATCAAGGGGGCCTTTGGTATGTCACCAGTCTTACCACTGGCTTGGCAATTGACACAAGAGCGACAAAACTCTTTTGTGTCTTCTGACATATGAGGCCAGTGAAAGTGAGGGACCAGTCTGTCCCAGGTCTTGCTTTGCCCCAAATGTCCAGCAAGGGGAATGTCATGTGCTAGTGTCAGAAGAAACTCCCTATACTGCAAGGGAATGACAAGTCTCCTGGTAGCACCAGGTTTTGGGTCCCTTGCCTCTGTATAAAGGAAATTATTTTCCCAGTATACTCTGTGAGAGTCACTGACATCCCATGCTTCCTGTTTGACAGCTTGCTGTCTCAAACCCTCAAGTGTGGGACAGGTCTGCTGTGCCACACTTAGCTCCTCCCTGGCAGGCCACCCTGCACCCAAAAGCTCAGCTGTATCAGCCTGAAGCTCCTCTGGTGTAGGTTCTGCATAGGAAGTAGACTCCTCCTCATCAAAAGGGGAATCTTCAGTGGAGGGAGGGATAGTGGATAAGGGTTTACCCTTTCTAACCCTAAGTTTTGGGGGTACTTGATGCATTGTTCCAGGATCCAAGTTTCTCTGTCCTCTTTGCTTCTTGGCCTGAGCCCTTGTCAAAGCAAATATATGTCTAGGAATGCCTAGCATTGCTGCATGAGCCTCCAACTCCACCTCAGCCCAAGCTGTAGTCTCCAGATCATTGCCTAGTAGACACTCTACAGGTAAGTGTGTGGATACCACAATTTTCTTTGTACCATTAACCCCCCCAGTTGAGATTCACAGCAGCCATGGGTAGGCTAGCTGTGTTATTATGGGCGTCTGTCACTTGGTACTGATGACCGAATATGTGTTGCTCAGGGGCTACCAATTTTTCCATCACCACTGTGACACTGGCACCTGTGTCCCTGTAGACCTCAACCTGAACTCCATTTATTAGGGGTTGTTGCTTGTACGTATCCATATTAAGGGGACAAGCAACAAGGGTGTCAAGGCCAATGCCACCATCAGAGACTAAGAACAGCCTCAGTGGTTTCTCTAACGAAACCAACCCACACTACATTACCCAGTTAGCCCTGCTACACCTTTGGACTGGGTATTTGTATTATTTTTCCCACCACCACTGCTATTACTAGGGGCACTAGTGGAAGCCGTGGGGGTTGTGGTGGTGGGAGTTTTTGTGCTTTTCTTGGGACAAGTGCTGTCACATGTAACACCAAGGCTTTTTATTCTGTTGGTTGGAAGAGGATTTAGACCCACCCCCAGAGGATTTTTGTGGGCCTGATGAAGACTCATGCTTTTTTTCTTTGTCCCCACCTTTGTCATGTGACTTACCATCTTTCTTCTTATCTTTGTCACCCCCTGTATGAGCTTCTCTGCTCACCCTTGTTCCGACCCATTTGTCTGCCTTCTTTCCCAATTCTTGGAGAGATGTCAGATCTGAGTCTACCATGTATTGGTGAAACAAATCAGACACGCAGTTATGCAGAATATGCTCTCTCAAAATTAGATTATAAAGACCCTCATAGTCAGACACTTTGCTGCCATGTAACCAACCTTCTAAACCCTTCACAGAACAGTCCACAAAGTCTGCCCAATCTTGTGAAGACTTTTTTCTGGTTTCTCTGAACATTATTCGGTATTGTTCAGTGGTTAAGCCACATCCATCCGAGTGCAGCTTTTAGAATACTGTAATTGTCTGAGTCTTCTTCTCTGACAGTGAGAAGTCTACTCCTCCCCTTGTCAGAAAAGGACAACCACAGAATAGCAGCCCACTGCCTTTGAGGGACCCTCTGAAGTTTGCAGGCCCTCTCAAGTACAGCAAACCACCAATAGATGTCATCCCCCACCTTATATAGGGAACAATTTTGTGCAAGTTTCTAGAGTCTATGGTGTCCTCCCTAACTCCCTAACTCCTGAAACTGCTGCTGCCACCATGGGGACCTAACCCCAACCTCTGCCCCTCTCTCTCCACAGCCAAGGCCTCCCTATCTAGGGCTAGCTGTTGCTGCTGCAGCCTCAGCCTGGCCTCCTCCAGTCTCAGTTTCCTGAGCTCCCTATCTATGGAGTCGTCACCTGGAGTTGAACCATAGGATCCCTCAGAAAAGGAGGTGATATGAGAGTGGGCAGAGGTAGAGCTTTCCCTAGCTTTACTAAACTTAGTAACCTGACCTCTAGGTGTAAAGGGAGCCCTCCCAGAGTGACTACCCCTCCCACTGCCAGCTACACTAGATGGTTTGCTAGGAGGAAGATCTTTGGAAGGGCCCCCCTCTGATTCTTCAGGATGATTCTCTGATTCTAAGGGGTCAGAATTTTCCTCCCCCTCCTCCTCCTGGTTATCAGTATGCTCCCGATCATCCTGGAGAAGAAAGACTTAACATAAAATTCTTATTAGGGTCCCTCCCTACATCTAGGCTCCTCTTTGAGCAAAGCCAATTGAGTTATTTGAAGGTCATTGTAGGAAAGTACCATCTTGCCTGGCATGTTACCCCCATATTTCGCTGTATATATGTTTTTTTAGTGTATGTGTCACTGGGACCCTGCCAGCCAGGGCCCCAGTGCTCATAAGTGTGCCCTCTATGTGTTCCCTGTGTGATGACTAACTGTCTCACTGAGGCTCTGCTAACCAGAACCTCAGTGGTTATGCTCTCTCTGCTTTCTAAATTGTCACTAACAGGCTAGTGACCTTACTTGCTGGGCGCCCCCTCTGTCTCCTCATCAAAGTGGCGACATCCTGGTCCCTCCTGGGCCACAGCAGCATCCAAAAACCCTAACCGCGACCCTTGCAGCTAACAAGGCTTGTTTGCGGTCTTTCTGCATGGGAACACCTCTGCAAGCTTCTTCACGACGTGGGACATCCATCCTCCAAAGGGGAAGTTCCTAGTCCTCTTGCAAAACACCAAGCTTCTTCCATCCGGTGGTAGCTTCCTTGCAACCTCAGCTGGCATTTCCTGGGCTCCTGCCCACTCTCGACACTGTCGTGACTCTTGGACTTGGTCCCCTTGTCTTACAGGTACTCAGGTCCAGAAATCCATTGTTGTTGCATTGCTGGTGTTGGTTTTCCTTGCAGAATACCCCTATCACGACTTCTCTGCTCTCTGGGGGTTGTAGGTGCACTTTACACCTACCTTTCAGGGTCTTGGGGTGGGCTATTTTTCTAACCCTCACTGTTTTCTTTGAGTCCCAGCGACCCTCTACAAGCTCACATAGGTTTGGGGTCCATTTGTGGTTCGCATTCCACTTTTGGAGTATATGGTTTTTGTTGCCCCTATACCTATGTGCTCCTATTGCAATCTATTGTAACTTTACACTGCTTGCATTACTTCCTTTAGCTATTACTGCATATTTTTGGTATTGTGTACATATATCTTGTGTATATTTGGCATCCTCATACTGAGGGTACTCACTGAGATACTTTTGGCATATTGTCATAAAAATAAAGTACCTTTATTTTTAGTATATCTGTGTATTGTGTTTTCTTATGATATTGTGCATATGACACCAGTGGTATAGTAGGAGCTTTGCATGTCTCCTAGTTCAGCCTAAGCTGCTCTTCAATAGCTACCTTCTATCAGCCTAAGATGCTAGAAACACCTCTTCTACACTAATAAGGGATACCTGGACCTGGTACAGAGTATAAGTACCCCTTGGTACCCACTACAAGCCAGGCCTGCCCCCTACATTGGTTGTGCAGCGGTGGGATAAGTACTTGTAACTACTTACCACTTTGTCATTTTGTACTTTTCATAAGAGAAAAATATACAAAACAAGTTCAGTGTATGTACACCTAACCAAAAAGTTTTGCTTTTCTTCTCTTAAACTTTCTGCTAAGTGCTGAAAAGTACTCCTAAACTTTCTAAAAGTTTGAAAAAGTTTGAATTTCTTTTTTTTTTCTGTTCTTTAAAAAGTCCTAAAACTTTTTCTCTCTTCTCACTGTCCCTAAACCTTCTTCTATCATGTCTGATGTAGGAACTTCTCTTAAAATGGTCAATACAACATATGACAATCTTAACTTTAAGAGCCTAAGGAGTCTCTGCATTGATAGAGGTTTAGCGGTAGGAAAGAACCCTTCTAGGGAATTTCTGTTTAACATGCTTATTGAAAATGATAAAGCCCAGGGTGGCCCCTCATCTGAGAAGTTAGTAGATAGCTATCACTCTGACTCAGAGGAGCCCCTTGAGGGAGGTGTACAGGGTTCTCTTCCAGATCTGCCCCCTAGCAGACCTCATAGCAATGCTGGTAGTAATAGAAGCTCCCATCATAGTAGGGATGTTTTTGTTCCTGAAGGCCAGGTTGTTAGAGTGCAAGCTGTTAGGCACAGGTCTCCCTCTGTTCATTCCAACATATCCTCAGTATCCAAGCATTCCCAACCCACCCACCCTGAAGACAAAATGTTAGAAAGGGAACTCAACAAGTTGAGAGTGGAAGAGGCCAGACTGAAGCTTAAACAGCAACAGCTGGCTCTAGACAGGGAATCCCTAGATCTGGAGAAGGAGAGACAGAGGTTGGGGTTTGGACCCCATGGTGGCAGCAGCAGTATTCCTGATAGCAATCCTGTGAGAGAGCATGAGTCCAGGAATCTGTAGAAGATAATTCCCCCTCACAAGGAGGGAGATGACATTAACAAGTGGTTTGCTGCACTTGAGAGGGCCTGTATGATACAGGGGGTCCCTCAAAGGCAGTGGGCTGCTATTCTATGACTATCTTACAATGGAAAGGGTAGGGATAGGCTCCTTACTGTTAGAGAAAGTGATGCCAATAATTTTGCAGTTTTGAAGGATGCACTCTTGGATGGATTTGGCTTAACCACTGAACAATACAGGATTAAGTTCAGAGAAACCAGAAAAGACTCCTCACAAGACTGGATAGACTTTGTTGACTGTTCAGTGAAGGCCTAGGAGGGGTGGTTACATGGCAGTAAAGTTTCTGACTATGAAAGCCTGTACAATCTAATTCTAAGAGAGCATATTCTGAATAACTGTGTGTCTGACTTTGTACACCAATATCTAGTGTACTCAGTTCTGACCTCTCCCCAAGAATTAGGAAAGAAGGCAGACAAATGGGTCAGAACAAGAGTGAACAGAAAATTTCATACAGAGGGTGACAAGGATGGCAAGAAGAAGGATGGTAAGTCTTCTGACAAGGGTGGGGACAAATCTAAAAATTAATCTTCATCAGGCCCACAAAAACACTCTGGTGGGGGTGGTGGGTCCAAATCCTCTTCTAATCAAGTAAAAAAGCCTTGGTGTTATTTATGTAAAGTAAAAGGCCGTTGGACAACTGATGCCAGTTGTCCAAAGAAAAACACCAAACCTCCCACTACCACAACCCCTACTCCAACCTCTAGTGACCCTAGTAATAGCAGTGGTGGTGGGAGCAAACCTACTAATAGCCAATCCAAGGGAGTAGCTGGGCTCACTTTTGGTAATTTAGTTGGGGTTGGTCTTGTTAGGGAGACCACAGAGGCTGTGTTAGTCTCTGAAGGTGCCATTGATTTGGCCACCTTGGTTGCTTGTCCCCTTAATATAGATAAGTACAGGCAACTTCCCCTAATCAATGGTGTTGAGGTTCATGCCCACAGGGACACAGGTGCCAGTGTTACCATGGTAATAGAGAAACTGGTACACCCTGAACAACACCTACTTGGTCACCAGTACCAAGTAACAGACGCTCATAACAACACTCTTAGCCACCCCATGGCTATTGTGAATCTCAACTGGGGGAGGGGTTACTGGTCCAAAGAAAGTTGTGGTTGCTTCAGATTTACCTGTAGACTGTCTACTAGGAAATTATTTAGATACATCAGCTTGGGCAGAAGTGGAGTTGGAGGCTCATGCAGCAATGCTGGGCATTCCTGGGCATATTTTTGCTTTAACAAGGGCTCAGGCCAAAAAGCAAAAAGGGCAGGGTGACTTGGATCCTGGAACAATGGACCAAGTGCTCCCTAAAGCTAGGGGTAGCAAGGGTAAATCCCTACCCACTATCCCTCCCTCTACAGATGATTCAACTTCTGAGGAAGAAAAATTTCCTCCCGTGCAGAACCTTCACCAGAGGAGCTGGCAGCAGACACTGCTGAGCTTTTGGGTGGAGGGGGGCCTGCCAGGGAAGAGCTGAGTGTGGCACAGCAATCCTGTCCCACACTAGAGGGTCTCAGACAGCAAGCTGTCAAGCAGCAAAATGGGGATGTCAGTGACTCACATAGAGTTTACTGGGAGGACAACCTCTTGTACACAGAGGCAAGGGACCCAAAACCTGGAGCAGCCAGATTGGTCATTCCCCTGCAGTACAGAGAGTTCCTCCCAACTCTGGCACATGACATTCCTTTGGCTGGACATTTGGGTCAGATTTAAACATGCGAAAGGCTTGTCCCCTGTTTCACTGGCCTAGGATGTCAGAGGACACAAAAGATTTTTATAAGTCTTGCGTGACCTGCCAAGCCAGTGGCAAGACTGGTGGCACTCCAAAGGCTCCCCTTATTCCACTGCCTGTGGTTGGGGTTCCCTTTGAAAGGGTAGGGGTTGACATAGTTGCCCCCCTTGAACCTCCTACTGCTTCAGGCAATAGGTTTATCTTGGTGGTAGTGGACCATGCCACAAGATATCCTGAAGCTATTCTTCTAAGGACCACTACAGCACCTGCAGTGGCAAAAGCCCTCCTGGGAATATTTTCAAGGGTGGGTTTCCCAAAAGAGGTTGTATCAGACAGGGGTAGCAACTTCATGTCTGTATACTTGAAGGCCATGTGGAAGGAATGTGGTGTAACATAAAAATTCACCACACCTTATCATCCACAAACAAATGGACTGGTAGAGAGGTTTAATAAAACTCTCAAAGGAATGATAATGGGACTCCCTGAAAAACTCAGGAGGAGATGGGATGTCCTGTTACCTTGCCTCCTTTTTGCTTACAGGGAGGTACCCCAAAAAGGAGTGGGCTTCAGCCCCTTTGAACTCCTTTTTGGGCACCCTGTAAGAGGTCCTCTAACACTTGTAAAGGAGGGTTGGGAACCTTTAAAAGCTCCTAAGCAAGATATAGTGGACTATGTACTTGGCCTAAGATCCAGAATGGCGGAGTACCTGAAAAAGGCCAGTAAAAACCTTCAGGCCAGCCAAGAGCTCCAAAAGCAATGGCATGACCAGAAGGCTGTTCTGATTCAGTACCAACCAGGACAGAAGGTGTGGGTATTGGAGACTGTGGCCCCAAGAGCACTCCAAAACAAATGGAGTGGACCCCATCTCATTGTTGAAAAGAAGGGTGAGGTCACCTACTTGGTTGACCTAGGCACTGCCAGGAGTCCCCTTAGGGTGCTCCATGTCAACCGCCTAAAACCCTACTCTGACAGGGCTGATCTCACCCTGCTCATGGCAACAGATGAGGGACAGGAAGAAGAGAGTGACCCTCTCCCTGATCTCTTCTCTTCCACAGAAGAGGATGCTCTAGTGGAAGGTGTAGTTTTGGCAGACTGTCTTACTGCTGAGCAGAAAGACAACTGCATAAATCTCTTAGGTCAGTTTTCTGAACTCTTTTCAACTGTGCCAGGCACCACATCTTGGTGTGAACACACAATTGATACTGGAGACATCATGCCTGTCAAAAGTAAAATCTATAGGCAGCCTGACCATGTCAGGGACTGCATAAAGCAAGAAGTTCAGAAAATGCTTGAACTAGGAGTGGTTGAACATTCTGAAAGCCCATGGGCCTCTCCTGTGGTGCTTGTACCAAAGCCTCACTCAAAAGATGGAAAAAGGGAGATGAGGTTTTGTGTAGATTACAATGGTCTCAACCAGGTAACAAAAACTGATGCTCACCCTATACCCAGGGCAGATGAGCTCATAGATACTGTACACTGGCATCTGCCAAGTATCTGAGCACCTTTGATTTGACTTCAGGGTATTGGCAGATCAAATTATCAGAGGATGCTAAAGCAAAAACTGCATTTTTGACTATTGGAGGGCACTACCAATTTACAGTAATGCCCTTTGGTTTGAACAATGCACCTGCCACTTTTCAGAGGTTGGTGAATACAGTCCTGCAAGGGTTGGAGGCTTTTAGTGCAGCATATCTAGACGATATAGCTGCCTTTAGCTCCACCTGGGATGATCACCTGGTCCACCTATGGAAAGTTTTGGAGGCCCTGAAAAAGGCAGGCCTCACTCTCAAGGCTTCAAAGTGCCAGATAGGGCAGGGGAAAGTAGTTTATCTGAGACACCTGGTAGGTGGAGAACAGATTACACCACTTCAGGGGAATATCCAGACAATCATGGATTGGGTTCCCCCTACAACTCAGACCCAAGTGATAGCCTTCCTAGCCCTCACTGGGTATTACAGGAGATTCATTAAAAACTATGGCTTCATTGCAGCCCCACTTAATGATCTCACTAGCAAGAAAATGCCTAAAAAGGTATTGTGGACAGCTAACTGTCAGAAAGCTTTTGGGGAGCTCAAACAGGCCATGTGCACTGCACCTGTCCTAAAAAGCCCATGTTACTACAAGAAATTCATTGTTCAAACTGATGCATCTGAATTAGGGGTATTCTGAGGGCCAGGATCAACCTGTTGCTTTTATCAGCAGGAGGTTGACCCCTAGAGAAAGGTGTTGGTCTGCCATAGAGAGGGAGGCCTTTGTTGTGGTCTGGGCACTGAAGAAGTTGAGGCCATACCTGTGTGGCACTCACTTCATTGTTCAGACAGACCACAAAACTCTACTTTGGCTAAAACAAATGAAAGGTGAAAACCCTAAATTGTTGAGGTGGTCCATATCTCTACAGGGAATGGACTATACAGTGGAACATAGACCTGGGAGTACCCACTCCAATGCAGATGGACTCTCCAGATATTTCCACTTAGACAATGAAGACTCATCAGGTCATGGCTAGTCTTATTGTCCTTCGTTTGGGGGGGGGGGGGGGGTTGTGTAGGAAAGTACCATCTTGCCTGGCATGTTACCCCCATATTTCACTCTATATATGTTGTTTTAGTGTATGTGTCACTGGAACCCTGCCAGCCAGGGCCCCAGTGCTCATAAGTGTGCCCTCTATGTGTTCCCTGTGTGATGACTAACTGTCTCACTGAGGCTCTGCTAACCAGAACCTCAGTGGTTATGCTCTCTCTGCTTTCCAAATTGTCACTAACAGGCTAGTGACCAATATCACCAATTCACATTGGCATACTGGAACACCCTTATAATTCCCTAGTATATGGTACTGAGGTACCAGGGTATTGGGGTTCCAGGATATCCCTATGTGCTGTAGCATTTCTTTTGCCACCCATAGGGAGATCTGACTATTCTTACACAGGCCTGCCAGTGCAGCCTGAGTGAAATAACGCCCACGTTATTTCACAGCCATTTACCACTGCACTTAAGTAACTTATAAGTCACCGATATGTCTAACCTTCACCTGGTGAAGGTTGGGTGCTAAGTTACTTAGTGTGTGGGCACCCTGGCACTAGCCAAGGTGCCCCCACATTGTTCAGGGCAAATTCCCCGGACTTTGTGAGTGCGGGGACACCATTACACGTGTGCACTATACATAGGCCACTACCTATGCATAGCGTCACAATGGTAACTCCGAACATGGCCATGTAACAAGTCTAAGATCATGGAATTGTCACCCCAATGCTATTCTGGCATTGGGGAGACAATTCCATGATCCCCCGGGTCTCTAGCACAGAACCCGGGTACTGCCAAACTGCCTTTCCCAGGGTTTCACTGCAGCTGCTGCTGCTGCCAACCCCTCAGACAGGTTTCTGCCCTCCTGGGGTCCAGCCAGGCCTGGTCCAGGAAGGCAGAACAAAGGACTTCCTCAGAGAGAGGGTGTTACACCCTCTCCCTTTGGAAATAGGTGTCAGGGCTGGGGAGGAGTAGCCTCCCCCAGCCTCTGGAAATGCTTTGATGGGCACAGATGGTGCCCATCTCTGCATAAGCCAGTCTACACCGGTTCAGGGATCCCCCAGCCCTGCTCTGGCACAAAACTGGACAAAAGAAAGGGGAGTGACCACTCCCCTGACCTGCACCTCCCAGGGGAGGTGCCCAGAGCTCCTCCAGCGTGCCCCAGACCTCTGCCATCTTGGATTCAGAGGTGTGCTGGCACACAGGACTGCTCTGAGTGGCCAGGGCCGGCAGGTGACATCAGAGAGTCCTTCTGATAGGCTCTTACCTTTCTTACTAGCCTATCCTCCTTCCTAGCTAGCCAAACCTCCTTTTCTGGCTATTTAGGGTCTCTGCTTTGGGGAATTCTTCAAATACCGAATGCAAGAGCTCACCAGAGTTCCTCTGCATCTCCCTCTTCATCTTCTGCCAAAGGATCGACCGCTGACTGCTCAGGACGCCTGCAAAACCGCAACAAAGTAGCAAAGACGACTACTGCAACCTTGTATCGCTTCATCCTGCCGGCTTTCCCGACTGTTTCCTGGTGGTGCATGCTCTGGGGGTAGCCTTCCTCCTTTCTGCACCAGGAGCTCTGAAGAAATCTCCTGTGGGTTAACGGAATCTTCCCCCTGCAACCGCAGGCAACAAAAGACTGCATCACCAGTCCTCTGGGTCCCCTCTCAGCACGACGAGCGTGGCCCCTGGAACTCAGCAACTCTGTCCATGTGACTCCCACAGTCCAGTGACTCTTCAGTCCAAGTTTGGTGGAGGTAAGTCCTTGCCTTCCCACGCTAGACTGCATTGCTGGGTACCGCATGATTTGCAGCTGCTCAGGCTCCTGTGCACTATTCCAGAATTTCCTTCATGCACAGCCAAGCCTGGGTCCCCGACACTCTAACCTGCAGTGCACAACCTTCTGAGTTGTCCTCCGGCGTCGTGGGACTCCCTTCTCTCAATTCGGGTGGACTCCGGTTCACTCCTCTTCTAAGTGCCTGTTCCAGTACTTCTGCGGGTGCTGCCTGCTTCTGTGAGGGCTCCCTGACTTGCTGGGCGCCCCCTCTGTCTCCTCATCCAAGTGGCGACATCCTGGTCCCTCCTGGGCCACAGCAGCATCCAACAACCCTAACCGCAACCCTTGTAGTTAGCAAGGCTTGTTTGCAGTCTTTCTGCTTGGGAGCACCTCTGCAAGCTTCTTCACAACGTGGGACATCCATCGTCCAAAGGGGAAGTTCCTAGTCCTCTTCGTTCTTGCAAAACACCAAGCTTCTTCCATCCGGTGGTAGCTTCCTTGCACCCTCAGCTGGCATTTCCTGGGCTCCTGCCCACTCTCGACACTGTCGCGACTCTTGGACTTGGTCCTGTTTTCTTACAGGTACTCATGTCCGTAAATCCACTGTTGTTGCATTGCTGGTGTTGGTTTTCCTTGCAGAATCCCCCTATCACTACTTCTGTGCTTTCTGGGGGTTGTAGGTGCACTTTACACCTACCTTTCAGGGTCTTGGGGTGGGCTATTTTTCTAACCCTCACTGTTTTCTTACAGTCCCAGTGACCCTCTACAATCTCACATAGGTTTGGGGTCCATTCGTGGTTCGCATTTCACTTTTGGAGTATATGGTTTGTGTTGCCCCTATTCCTATGTGCTCCTATTGCAATCTATTGTAAGTTTACACTGCTTGCATTACTTCCTTTTGCTATTACTGCATATTTTTGGTATTGTGTACATATATCTTGTGTATATTTGGCATCCTCATACTGAGGGTACTCACTGAGATACTTTTGGCATATTGTCATAAAAATAAAGTACCTTTATTTTTAGTATATCTGTGTATTGTGTTTTCTTATGATATTGTGCATATGACACCAGTGGTATAGTAGGAGCTTTGCATGTCTCCTAGTTCAGCCTAAGCTGCTCTGCTATAGCTACCTTCTATCAGCCTAAGCTGCTAGAAACACCTCTTCTACACTAATAAGGGATAACTGGACCTGGTACAGAGTGTAAGTACCCCTTGGTACCCACTACAAGCCAGGCCAGCCTCCTAAAGTCATGCCTTCATAGGAGTACCCATGACCTCAGAGCTAGGCCCAGCAGTAGACATGATGTAGTGAGTGTTAAAGTAGTGTAAGTGAAAAGAAAAAACGACTCTACCTAACAGCTAGTCTCTTAGAAAGGAAGGTCTGAGACTAGATCCTGTAACTAGGTATATGTATGTATGTATAACTCAGAGTACTCTTTCCTGTGGAAAGCACCAGTGACAGTCTGATAAGGCAATTGAAAGTACTATCCCACCACTGCCACCAATGTAGGATGCTGGCCTGGTTTATATTGGGTACCAAAGGTACTTACACCTTATACCAGATCCAGTTATTCCTTATTAGTAATGAAGGTGCAAAAGAAGAACCACCGGTGGAGAAGAACAGTCAGTACTGCACCCAAGAAGATGGATGCCGGTTCTTGGTTGGTGCAGATGATGTCCCATGTCAGATGGATGATTGCAGTCTGGTTTGAGCCTCTGGATTCCATCAACAAGCCTTGACACACACAAAGCTCACGGTTAGCGGAAATGGCGCTGCCCGGGACCAGGAGGGACCTAGTGTCCTCTACCCAGGAGGAGGAGGCAAAGGGGGCTCTCAGCAACTCAGAGAGCCCTCAGAAGCCAGGAGGCACATACAAGAGTCCCACAGCACGGGGACAAAGAAGGTGCAAAAGAAGACCCACGCAGCACTAAACAAAGGGAGGAGAGACCCTAAATAGCCCTGAAAGGGGGATTTGTCAGCTAAACAAGTAAGCACCTATCAGGGGAGGGATTTGACGTGACATACTATCACTGGCCACTCAGATGCTCCCAGAGTGCCCTGCCAACGTGGAATCCAAGATGGCAAAACCCAGGGACACTCTGGAGGATCTCTGAGCACCACCCCTGGGGTGGTGATGGACAGGGGATTGGTCACTCCCCTTTGCTTTGTCCAGTTTTGCACCAGAGCAGGGACTGGGGTCCCTGAACCGGTGTAGACTGGATTATGCAAGGAGGGCACCATCTGTCTCCTTCAAAGCATTTCCAGAGGCTCTGGGAGGCTACCCCTCCCATGCCTGAAACATCGATCTCCAAAGGGAGAGGTTGTAACACCCTTCTCCCAAAGGAAATACTTTGTTCTGCCTTCCTAGGCACTAGCTGCTTGACCAACAGGAGGACAGAGACCTGTCTACGAGGTGGCAGCAGCTGGGGCTGCCTGGAAAACCTCAGAAGGCTTTAATGGCAGTACTGGGGTCCTCTAAAGAGCCCCCAGAGTGCAAGAAATCATACAACCAATGCTTGCAAAAGCCTTGGGGTATGATTCCAACATGTTTGATACTACACATGGCCATATTCAGAGCTACCATTGTGAAGCTGTACATAGGTAGTGACCTATGTCCAGTGCATGCGAAAATAGTGTCCCCGCACTCACAAAGTCTGGGGAAATGATCCTGACGATGTGGGAGCACCTCTGCTAGTGCAGGGGTTCCCTCACACACAGGTACTCTGCACCTTCAGGGTTGGAAGGCCTGACATATAGGTAACTTATAAGTGACCTGGTGCAGTGTAAATGGCAGTGAAAGGATGCATGCACCATTTCACACAGGCTGCCATAGCAGCCCTGTAAAAGCCTTCGCATGGGCTCCCTATGTGTGGCAAAAGAAATGCTGCAGCCCATAGGGATCCCCTGAAAATCCAATGCCCTGGGTACCTAAGTACCATATACTAGGGACTTATAAGGGGTGACCAGTATGCCAAATTAGTGTGAAATACTCAGTTACCAATATGCAGTGACAAAATGTAGAGGAGAGAGAGCATAAGCACTGGGGTCCTGGTTAGCAGGATCCCAGTGACATAGTCAAACACACTAACATCAGGCTGAAATTGGGAGTAAAACATGGCAAAAACAGGGTATTTTCCTACACATCCCCTTCAGTGAAGGGAGGGACAACTCCTTTTGAGAGTTTGATGTTGAATGCTTTTTCTTTTAACACTTGTATGCTGCCACCAGAGATGGGTGTCAATACCAAACCTTTTCTTTGCTCTTCTATCTCCAAAAGCTGACTTTCTAAAGCCTGTCTTTTGGTCAGCCTGGCAATATCCAGGTCTGTATCTGTTGGTGCTCTTTAGCTTGTTGTGAGAAGAGGAGCTACCCTCATCCCCATTGTCCACAGTTTCTTCATCCACCCACCTCAGATGCATCATCATCAACAGCTGGGGGATGATCTCTTTTATTCTGGGCCACCAGAAACCTATGTTTCTCTGTTTTGGGGCATTTTCCAGTTTGAATCTTGTATAGTCTCCAGAGTCCCCTTAATTGTTCATAGGTATACGCCTCATAAGGTTCCAGGTTGAGCTCCTGGGTTCTGGACTTTGAGTCAGACATTTTTATCTTACTAATGTTGGGACCTTTTTGGAATTTAGACTTCCCCTTTTTGGATAACCAACTAAATCAAAGTTTTTTAAACACTTTCTAAAGTTGTAGGGACCTAACCAGGGCCCTAACAATTACCTTTAAAAATGTGTAAAAATTGGTAGTCAATTAGAAAAATCAAAAACAATTATCTAGAGACAATTTAGAGAGTTATTCATGTGTTTACACAACTGAAAAAGTGGTATACGCAAACACAAATTCTTTTTGCCCACCACTGATACACCAAATATAGGAGGCTGGCCCTCTATGTAGTGTGCAAAACTAAGGACACTGTGCAGAGGTTCCATGAAAAAATTAGACCACCTTATACTCCAATTTTTAAGGTGGCTGGTTGAGCAGTTACGCCAATCCAGGAGATGTGCTAAGTATTTGCTGTACTCTCAAATCCAATCATGCACCATACACACTCAATTAATAACTCGAGAACAGAATTTATAAAAATATTTCAGACTTTCATATACATTTTAAGGCAAAGATATTTAGAATACATTAATTACTTTTTGAGTTATGACTTTTTGGAGTTTCAATAAAGTTAATCTCTCTGTGCGTAATTACGCACCATTGGAATCAATGCACAGTCACCTTTAAAAATGCATTTAAAATCGTACTGTTGGGTTACCAGTCTCTTCTCTTTCAGGCTGACCGGAGTGGTCGGTGGGCACACTGTGCCAGCTGGAGACCCTCAAGCAGCACCCGGTTCTGGCGGCAGCAGCGTTGGAAAACCTCTTGGAACAGGCATAGGGACACCTGGAGGGGCCAGTTGGAAGAGGATCTGGTTTGCAGATTTAAAGTTGGTGCTTGGAGGTCCCCTTCAGCTGTTGAGGTCACAAGGGGTTAGGGACCCAGGTTACACAGCAGATCCCGCGATGCAAGCCCAGGGTAGCCAGGTGCTGGGCGTTTTAGAGGTCTTGGATGCTGTGTGGAAAGGGACCCTTTGGAGCTGAAGGTAAGTCTTCTTCTTGAGGTCCGGCAGGATGTCATGGACACTCTGGTGGGAGATCTAGGGTGTCAGTGAAGTCCCTCGACTAGGGCTTGCTCCTGGTCCAGTTGCAGCTCTGGGGGAGCTGTTGTTGGTGATGTCTGATGTGCACTGGTTATTACCAGGGGTATTGCCACAACTCGGCCACGGTAGAGCACTGTGCCACCAAACAGGGCACACTTGCAGGTCTCATCTGGGCTGTATTTGGTGTGTCACTGGGTCTGGCTGCGACTTCCGGTTGCGGAGATATTGTCTGTTCGGTGAAGTGTCCCTCAGTGGTTTGTAGGTTCCTTGAAGGTTCCTGTAGTTTCTTGAGTGGTGCCTCCACCCAGGAGGGACTTCTTGGGCTATTTGCAAAGTCTGGAGGTCCTTGGGGTCTTTTGAAGTCGGTCCAGTGGTCAGCTCCTCCACAGTAGCGATTCTCGGGACTCTGGTGCAGCAAGTAGGGGTCTTGGAACCTCTTCTGGTGCAGCAGGTCCTCTGTGCTCATCCTGTCTGGTTCTTTGGTGCGGTCTCCTTTTATCAAGGTGAATCTAATTTCTTGGTGTAGGGGAGCCCACTAAATAATGAATTTAGTGGGCTTTTTAGGAGGAACCTGGTAGTGTCCAGTGGGGCACTTACCCCTGGGTGGCTAAACCCACTACAGTGACCACTTCCTATGCAAAGAGGCACTTCCCTAAACCCTATTGGATAGTTTTCTGCCAACCAACATGGAGGAAAATGAGATGAAGGGTCCACTTTGCCTGCAAGCCCCTAGGAGTGGTACATGCTCAGTGAGGCCACTCCTCCTACCCCTTGTCTGGTTTTCTGCCTTTGCTCCTGCCAAAAGTGGGGGCTTGCAAAAGGGGAAGCCATCTGCTGCTAGCAGCAGGCCTGGGGGCTTCGAGTTTCAGGGGCAGTAGCCCTTTGAAGCTCACCACCAGGGTGTTTCACATTCCTGAGGGAGGGGATGTTAGCTCCTCCTCCCAGGAAGGGCATTGTCTTACAAACCAGAGAGCCATGGCTCTCCCTCAGGTTTGTATATTGGCCGTCTGGAGTGCAGGTTGGATGGAACCAGTCAGCAACTATACCTGTTAGGTTAGCTTTTGCAGGGGGCACCTGAAAGGTGACCCCTGGGTACATTTAGGGTTAAATCCAACACTGGTAGCAGTTTGGATTTAATATTCTGAGTTGTTTGATCCCAAACATCCCAGGGTATCATGTAACTGGGGAACCCATGTTTAACCAGTGCCCAGTACATGTACATAAAATGGGTGCTCTGTTTACTCACAATGTCCCGGGTCTGGCATGGACACAGTGGGGGCATATTGTTCATGCAATTATGCCCTCACATATAGTATGGTGCACCCTGCCTTAGGGCTGTAAGGCCTACTAGAGGGGTGACCTATCCATAACATATGCAGTGTAGGGTGGACAGGGCACACAGGGAGTGTGCAATGTCAAGTTTGTCTTTTTAGGTTTGCCCCAGTACACTCAGCCTTCACTGGGAGTGCTGGAGGTATTTGGGTGCAGGGCCCTAGAGGGTGGCACAATCAGTGCTGATGCCTTCAGGGGCATACTCCTACTATCTCATGCCCTGGGTACTATGGTACCCATTTACTAGGGCCTTACAGGGATATGTAAGAGTGTATCCAATTGTGCCAGGAATCAAAACAGATTTAGGGTAAAGAGCTCTGGCCCAGGGAACCTGTTAAGCAGGGGACCTGGCCACTACAAACTTCTAGAACACATCAACATCAGGCAAAAAGTGGGGGCTAACCATGAAAAAAGAGGGCTCCTCTCACAGTCATGACAAAGTCGTTCCCAATGATTCTGATGCTAATGGCGCCGGTCACGGAGTCACATGGACCCCCAGGTACAGTACCTTGTGAAAATGAGGAAACAAGCTGGGGATCGCAGCGTCACTGAATCTGATGCGTTGTTGGGTCTGGTGCTGTGGAGCAAAGGAGCAGAGGCGTCATGAAGAGGCGTAGGGTCCTTGCTGCTGAGCAGTGGAGGTGAGGTGGCATTGGTGCGAAGTTTTGGATCCGCGCCCTTCCAGCGGGTCGATATCTGGCAGTCACGGCGTGGTGTGGCAAAGTTGGGTGTCACGGACGTCGGTCACACAGCACTTCACGGAGTCGCAGACTTTGGCGGGGCTGCTGCGGCATCGGGCCTGTGGGGTCGTCATACTCCAGCGAGGATCACGGCTTCAGGTGCAGGTGGCATCGCAGAATCTGACAGTGGCATCGGTCCAGGGTCATCCGAAGTCAGTACACTTGTTTTCTCTTGATTTTCCACCAGCTTCTTTCGTGGACCTAGGGACTGGATTAGGCACCACTTGGCAGGGAAGGAGTCTCAGCAGAGTATCCAGGTGTGGAAAGAAGAAGTCTTTGATGGCGC
The DNA here is from genome assembly GCF_031143425.1 of Pleurodeles waltl. Taxonomy (NCBI): domain Eukaryota; kingdom Metazoa; phylum Chordata; class Amphibia; order Caudata; family Salamandridae; genus Pleurodeles; species Pleurodeles waltl. Next base: position 434,764,560 of record NC_090447.1, read on the forward strand.
TGAGACTTCAGAACAGGGGGCAAGCTCAGTCCAAACCCTTGGAGATTCTTCTTAAGCAGGAATATACCACAAAGTCCAGTCTTTGTCGCCTTTCACAAGCAGAAGCAGCAACTGCAGGATAGCCCAACAAAGCATGGTCACAGGCAGGGGCAGCACTTCCCCTCAGCTATTCAGCTCTTCTCCTGGGCAGAGGTTCCTCTTGGTTCCATAAGCAAATCTTGCAGAAATCTAAAGTCTGGGGTCTTGGATTCAATACTTATACCCCTTTCTGCCTTTGAAGTTGCCCAACTTCAAAGAAAAGTCTCTGTTGTTTGCTGGATCCTTCCATGTATACAAAAAGGGACGATTTATACCTGGCAAGTGGGTACACTTGCCAAGTCGAACTGGCAGTTTAAAACTGCACACACAGACACTGCCTTGGCAGGTCTGAGCCATGTTTACAGAGCTACTCGTGTGGGTGGCAAAATAAGTGCTGCAGGCCCACTAGTAGCATTTGATTTACAAGTCCTAGGCACCACTAGTGCATTTTACTAGGATGCCTAGTAATCAAACATGGCAATTATGGAAAAGCCAATTACACATACAATTTCACATAGGGGGCACTTGCACTTTAGCACTGGTCAGCAGTGGTAAAGTACCCAGAGTAACAAAAATAGCAAAAACAGAGTCCAGAATACACCATCAACCTGGAAAGCAGAGGGAAAAAGTTTGGGGAGACCATACCAGGGATGCCAGGTCTAAGAGTGAAACTCCTGGCCTTAGCAGTCATGCCAGTCCCTGTACTGCACACACTATACAAATATCATCCTCCCAGGTGAGTACACTTCATGTGTGAGCTACCAAACAGGAGCCTTTGGATAGAACACTGTGCTGGTGGTTGGAGTGGCATTAAGAGAGCCTCCTGCGAGCTGCATGCATGTAAGTCCCTGTACTAAACAGACAATACAAATGATGGCCTCCCAGGTGAATACACTTCAATTGAGAGTTAAGACACAGGGGTCCTTGGACAAGAGTACACTGTCCTGGTGTTCGGAGTTACAGATACAGGACCTGCTAGGAGTTGTAGTCATGTCACTCTCTCTAGTGCACACACTATACAAATGTTATCCTCCAGGTGAGTACACTTCATGTGTAAGTTAACAAACAGGAGTCTTTGGAGAAGAGAACACTGTGCTGGTGGTTCGAGTAACAGTAAGAGAGCCTACTGGGAGTTACAGTCATGCAACTCCCTGAACTACACACACTACACAAATGTTTTCTGCTGAGGTGGGTACACTTCAATTGAGAGTTACCAAACAATGGTATTTGGACAAGAGAACACTGGGCTGGTGGTTGGTTTTACAGAGGCAGAGCCCTCCTGGCCCTAGTAGTCATGTCACTCCCTCTACTTTCCACATTTGACAAATGGTGTCCGCCCAGCTGAGTAAACTTAAATTGTGAGATGCCAGACAGTGGTCTTTAGACAAGTGACCACTGTTCTAGTGTTTGGAGTTGCTGAAACAGTGCCTCCTGTGAGCTGCAGTCATATCACTCTCTGTAGTACACAACTTGCCCAATGCCCTTCCCCAGGTAAGTACACTTCAATTGAGACTTCACAAACAGATCTATTGTAGCAGGCGACCACTGTGTTTATGTTTGTAGTTACATGACTAGTGCCTGATCGGAGTTGTAGTCATGCCAGTGCCTGTACTACATACAAATGTTCTCTCCCCAGGTGTGTAGCCTTAGATTGGTATGTACCAAACAGAGGTATTTGGAGAAGTGACTACTGCTCTGGTGTTTGGAGTTGTAGAGCAGTGCCTGCTGGGAATTGTAGTCATGTTAGTCCCTTTACTAAACACACTTTGCAAATGTCATCTGCTAGCACAGGTGTTTTAATAAAAATTATTAATGAGTGTTCATGTGTTCTGAATAAAGGGTTTGTGTAGAAAATAATGAAGTAGAAAAATAATGCAAGCGTTTGAAAATATGATTACGATGAGTGGCCGCCAATGTTCACAAAGTGTACTTATTAATAGTCTAATGCTGTGAAATGTTGAATATATGTTTGACTAATGTAGTAATATGTCATATTAAGGGCTATACATTATGTACTAGTTTTATTAATTGTAGACCTTCATAGATTTGGAGTTTTAGTTTTATTGGACAAAGTATGAACATGGGATTAATTGACCAATAGGGATTTGGGAAATAGTTTGCTGTTTTTGATTTATCGACATTACACTGAGAGAAGACACTGTCATTGCCCATTTTCTTGCTGACCGAAAAGTCGATATTTTCCTGTGTGTCTTGACAAGAGGCGTGCTTAACTTTATTGCTTAAAGACCTTGCACTTTCTGAACTTTGATGCTGAATTCTGATGCCTTGCTGATCGACTGATATCCTGAGGACGCAGACTGACTCTGCTTGCTGATCTACACTGAGGATAGGTATTATGAATTAGACTGTTGATTATTATACGTATTAGCTTTTTCTTTCTAGGAACCAACTGCACTGTTTTGATAGAGCCATCGTTAGATGTTTTCCAAATTTGTGTTACTAAATTGTTTTGCATGAAGCCCAACATGCTGATGCTAATCTGAGGTTAGTTAAGGATCTTCATTAATGAAATTATGCTTATAGGGAATAATGCTTGATGAATTTCTCTGCTGAACTCAAATGTATGTTATCACTCTGACGCAGTTGATTTTGTAATTGATTTGCACCATAACCTTAGAATGTGTAGTAGTTCAAGCATTGATTAGACTAAGTTTCTTCCGCCGCTTTGGACAGCCAATATTGTTTCTGTATGTGATTCATTTGATTTCAAAATTAATCTGTTTGACCTTAGCCTTGTTAATGTGGGGAAATAAATATTCCAACTTTTACTAAAAGGTGTGGTTATTCATGACTGAAAAGTCATGGTGTGTGACAATTACTGACTCTATTATTACAGCTATTGATTGTTGTTGATTATTGATATTGTATATTGGTTATTGATTATTGATTTGCCTGTACTGGAGCTATGGTAAGAACATCTTAATTGCGAGTCAAAAGGCTCATCAACCGATTTGAATCCCCTTGTAAGTTTACTTATTAAGGCAGACATGCTAACACATCTCCCCAAGTGAGTACAGTTCAAATGTGAGTAGACAAATAGAGATCTTTGGACTGGTGGACACTGGGCTGGTGAGTGGAGTGACAGTAAAAGTGGCAAAGGTGAGCTGTGAGCATGCATGACAGCATTTTGGTGGCATTTTTAGTGTTGCGACTCACCAGACTCCACTCCCCCAGGTATTGCTGTCAAGCCCTCTGGATGCAGGAGGGTCAAAACCTTCTCCTCCCAGGGAAAGGGATGTAATGGGACACTGGGAGGGCCACTGCCAGTCTTCTTGGCCTGCAGCTGGTGTCTGGAGACCAGGGAATAGACCTTGATTCTGAAACCGTTCCACCTCTTCCTAATGTCCTCTCTTGTGCGCTGGCTGGTGCCTACAGCACTCACTCTGTCAACTATCCTGTCCCACATTTCCATGTTCCTACTGAGTGGAGTGTGCTGGACTTGTGCTCCAAACAATTGTGGCTCTACTCTTATGATTTCGTCCACCATGACTCTTAAGTCATCTTCTGAGACACAGGGATTTTTTAAACATGCCATGGTGGAAAAAAAACAAAAAACGGGTGACTGACTTACTAAAGACTGGAAGTGCTGAAGGGTGTAACTGGACAAAAGTGTGTGCAGGGTGTTGTATGGGATGCTGAGACAAAGTGCTGTGTTTTATAGTGTCCTTTGCAGGTGTGTCCAGTGTGGTAATGTGTGTCAGCTGTGTTGTCTCCTAAGTCATACAATGTGCAGTTTTGTATTACTTTGGTGACTGTGGACTGCATGGTTCGGATGGCCATTGTTTGACCACCATGGGGGGTCTGCCATGGTGACTGTGTGGCTCAATGGTTAGAGCAGCAGACCCTGATGCAGAAATCTGGCCCAGGACCAGGGTTCAATTCCTGCCTCAGCAGGTCTTGGGCTCAATTTCCTCGGACCTGATAATTCTTGCATCGGTGCCTAATCTAATTCATGGGTCCCACTCTGTAACTCTGGGCAATAGCTTGTTTAATCTCCACAACGGCCCCAACAGTGCTGGGATGCCTGGCTTCACCTTGGAGGTTGCCCAGGAGTGGGCACCTCAAAGGGAAAAGCCAGGAGGCAGTGGTATGCGTACAGCGCTTTGAGACCCTAACAGGTGAGTAGTGTGCTATACAAGTATGAAGTTTACAGTAATATGGTCAGTGATTCATCGCGGCGCTGGAGGTTGGACCTCTATTTTCAGCTCTCTTCACTGCTGCCGGCCTGACTTTTTTGGTTGGCGGTCAGAGGTCCTGCCTGTATGACTCATAATAGGGTGGTCTGAAAGACCGCCAACATGGCGGTCTTTCCAGGACCACCTACATGGTGGTCTGGCGGCCCGACCACCAAACTCGTAGTGAGCCTTTAGTAAGTGGGGAGAGAGAGAGAGAGAGAAGTAAATGGATAGAGAGTGCAAACTAGCTAGCGTTTGCATGCTCTGTAACAGAGCAAGGCCCTCATGCACAGGCATTTAGCAGCCTGCACTCAGTATGTTCTTTCATTGTGCAGGACCTCCTAATGTGTGCATGCACTATGCATAAATAGCCCTCAAGCCACATGCATTGTTCAGGAAGCACTCAGCATATAATTTGCACAGCAGGACAGCAAAGGAAAATATTGGGATGTACAGTGCTGCCCCACGAGATCCAGAGCCATGTCAGGTTCTAAGGACAACCACTGAATACAAAAGTTATTCCAATTTAGATGCATTGTATGCACTCTTCTATCCGAAGTGTACATCATGAAAGTCTGGCATGGCTCCACCCTGCTGGATCAGTGCTGGACAACCGTACACAGTTACCTTAATTACTGAGCTGACAGCATTTAAAGAACCAGTTTTGCACTCATGTCCTTTACAGCATCAGCCCTATGAGCAGGGCTTGTATAGCATCATCAGTACTCATTGCACACTGGGCATCTGTGTATATACTCTGTCCATAAGTAGGCTACGTTCATCCTGTGGAGATATCTGCATATGCACACTGCCAAATTGTTTGCAGACTCACCTCCAGGTTTACTGTGTGCACAGCAGCCTCAGACCTGAGGTACTGCACATGCCTTAGTTGACACATGGGTGCATGATGCAGGTGGGATTTCATGATTGGATCCATTCCTGTACTGGACACAAGTGTAAACTAATAACCTCAGCTGGTTTGTAACTGCACATTTTATCCAAATGCAAAGCAGCATAGTTTATCTCTAGAAAGCAGCAGCCAGAGCTGCCTTGCTTTGCAGGTGGGTGGAACGCCAAGTCAACTCCTTTCTATTTCCCCACATCTCTCTTAAATGAAAAGGTAAACACTGAAGCCAGGCCTAGGTAGCTACTCACAAATAGAATTAATTTAAAAACACATTAGAAGTAACTCATAACTCTGCCGGTGCAGGGCAGACTGGGCCCCCTCATCCTCTGGTGCCCCTATTCAGAGTGGATAGGGGCACCTTACCAGAGAAAAGTGCAGCAGCTGCACCACTGGTAGCTCCTCACCCGGACTTGGTTTAAACTTATAGGAAGCTTTGCATATCATTAAAGTTCTAAAAGACCTGAGTTTTCTACTGGTGGCTCAGGCCCTCATTACGTCCTCGGCGTTTTCTTTCAAAGACCGACGAGGTACTGCCGTGCTGAAGACCGCCAGTGCAGGCAGTTTTCCGGTCAGCGTATTATGACTGCTTTTCCCTGTCTTTTTTCGGACAGAGAGCCGCCAGCAGCCATACTGGCGGTCGGCGGGGAAGTTTAGGTTGCTCCACCTCCACCGCCCATCATCAGAACACTGCCCACCTAATCACTGTAGGAAAGTACCATCTTGCCTGGCATGTTACCCCCATATTTCACTGTATATATGTTGTTTTAGTTGTATGTGTCACTGGGACCCTGCCAGCCAGGGCCCCAGTGCTCATAAGTGTGCCCTGTATGTGTTACCTGTGTTATGACTAACTGTCTCACTGAAGCTCTGCTAATCAGAACCTCAGTGGTTATGCTCTCTCATTTCTTTCCAAATTGTCACTAACAGGCTAGTGACCAATTTCACCAATTTACATTGGCATACTGGAACACCCTTATAATTCCCTAGTATATGGTACTGAGGTACCCAGGGTATTGGGGTTCCAGGAGATCCCTATGGGCTGCAGCATTTCTTTTGCCACCCATAGGGAGCTCTGACAATTCTTACACAGGCCTGCCACTGCAGCCTGAGTGAAATAACGTCCACGTTATTTCACAGCCATTTACCACTGTACTTAAGTAACTTATAAGTCACCTATATGTCTAACCTTTACCTGGTAAAGGTTGGGTGCTAAGTTACTTAGTGTGTGGGCACCCTGGCACTAGCCAAGGTGCTCCCACATTGTTCAGGGCAAATTCCCCGGACTTTGTGAGTGCGGGGACACCATTACACGCGTGCACTACACATAGGTCACTACCTATGTGTAGCTTCACAATGGTAACTCCGAACATGGCCATGTAACATGTCTAAGATCATGGAATTGCCCCCCCCAATGCCATCCTGGTATTGGGGAGACGATCCCATGATTCCCCGGGTCTCTAGCACAGACCTGGGTACTGTCAAACTGCCTTTTCAGGGATTTCACTGCAGCTGCTGCCAACCCCTCAGACAGGTTTCTGCCCTCCTGGGGTCCAGCCAGGCTTGGCCCAGGAAGGCAGAGCAAAGGACTTCCTCAGAGAGAGGGTGTTACACCCTCTCCCTTTGGAATAAGGTGTCAGGGCTGGGGAGGAGTAGCCTTCAGGTGTTGCTAGCCTATCCTCTCTCCTAAGTAGCCAAACCTCCTTTTCTGGCTATTTAGGGTCTCTGATTTGGGGAATTCCTTAGATAAAGAATGCAAGAGCTCATCAGAGTTCCTCTGCATCTCTCTCTTCACCTTCTGCCAAGGAATCAACTGCTGACCGCGCTGGAAGCCTGCAAAACTGCAACAAAGTAGCAAAGACGACTACTGCGACCTTGTAACACTGATCCTGCCGCCTTCTCGCCTGTTTTCCTGGTGGTGCATGCTGTGGGGGTAGTCTGCCTCCTCTCTGCACTAGAAGCTCAGAAGAAATCTCCCGTGGGTCGACGGAATCGTTCCCCTGCAACCGCAGGCACCAAAGAACTGCTTCACCGGTCCTCTGGGTCTCCTCTCAGCACGACGAGCGAGGTCCCTTGAACTCAGCAACTCTGTCCAAGTGACTCCCACAGTCCAGCGACTCTTCAGTCCAAGTTTGGTGGAGGTAAGTCCTTGCCTCCCCACGCTAGTCTGCATTGCTGGGAACCGCGTGTTTTGCAGCTGCTCCGGCTCCTGTGCACTCTTCCAGGATTTCCTTTGTGCATAGCCAAGCCTGGGTCCCCGGCACTCTAACCTGCAGTGCACGACCTCCTGAGTTGTCCTCTGGCGTCGTGGGACCTTCCTTTGTGACTTCGGGTGAGCTCCGGTTCACTCCACTTCGTAGTGCTTGTTCTGGCACTTCTGCGGGTGCTGCTTGCTTCTGAGTGGGCTCTTTGTCTTGCTGGAGGCCCCCTCTGTCTCCTCACGCAATTGGTGACATCCTGGTCCCTCCTGGGCCAAAGCAGCATCCAAAAACCCTAACCACGACCCTTACAGCTAGCAAGGCTTGTTTGCGGTCTTTCTGCACAAAAGCACCTCTGCACGACTCTTCACGACGTGGGACATCTATCCTCCAAAGGGGAAGTTTCTAGCCCTTGTTGTTCTTGCAGAATCCACAGCTTCTACCATCCAGTGGCAGCTTCTTTGCACCCACATCCGGCATTTCCTGGGCATCTGCCCACTCCCGACTTGATCGTGACTCTTGGACTTGGTCCCCTTGTTCCACAGGTACTCTCATCAGGAAATCCATCGTTGTTGCATTGCTGGTGTTGGTCTTTCTTGCAGAATTCCCCTATCACGACTTCTGTACTCTTTGGGGAACTTAGGTGCACTTTGCACCCACTTTTCAGGGTCTTGGGGTGGGCTATTTTTCTAACCCTCACTGTTTTCTTACAGTCCCAGCGACCCTCTATGAGCTCACATAGGTTTGGGGTCCATTCGTGGTTCGCATTCCACTTCTAGAGTATATGGTTTTTGTTGCCCCTATCCCTATGTGCTCCCATTGCATTCTATTGTGACTATACATTGTTTGCACTGTTTTCTATTGCTATTACTGCATATTTTGGCATTGTGTACATATATCTTGTGTATATTTGCTATCCTCATACTGAGGGTACTCAATGAGATACTTTGGCATATTGTCATAAAAATAAAGTACCTTTATTTTTAGTATATCTGTGTATTGTGTTTTCTTATGATATTGTGCATATGACACTAGTGGTACTGTAGGAGCTTCACTCGTCTCCTAGTTCAGCCTAAGCTGCTCTGCTAAGCTACCTTTTCTATCAGCCTAAGCTGCTAGACACCCCTCTACACTAATAAGGGATACCTGGACCTGGTGCAAGGTGTAAGCACCCCTCTGTACTCACTACAAGCCAGGCCAGCCTCCTACAATCACGTTCCATGATTCGGTGTGGCGGTGTTCTGGTGACGGGGTGCTGGCGGTGGAGCAGCCCCCATGGATCCCGTCCCCTCCCGGAGGATCAATGGACAAGGTAAGTTGATCGTCCGTTGGGGGGGGGGTGGGAGGGTGTTGTGTGTTGTGTGTGTGCATGGGGGTGTGCGTGTGAGTGTGTAGAGGAGGTGTGTGAGTGCATGTATGCATGTGTGCGGGTATGTGTTGTGGTGTATGCGTGCGTTTAGGGATGTGTGTATGTGCATGTTGGGGTTGGGGGTGGGGAGGGGGTGTGCGAATGTGCATGTTGGGGGTGGGGAAGGGGGGTCCTGCCACCTTTGGGAGTGGCAGGGGGTGGAGGGTGTGGGGGAAGGACTCGGGGTGGGCGGTGGGGGTGAGGGAGACCCCTATCAGTGCCAGGGAAGGAATTCCCTAGCACTGATAGTGCCTACCGCCAAGGATTTTGTGGCAGTTCCACTCCACACGAAATCAATGGCGGTCCGCAGGGTCGTGATACTGCTGGCGGTCTGGTGACGGCCGCCGGGCTGGAGACTGAAGTCTCCAGCCCAGCGGTCGTCACCGTCCTGGTGGTCGGAATGGAGAAGTGGCGGATGACCATGGCGGTATCCGCCATAGTCATAATTCCATTTTTGTTCCCGCCGGCCTATTGGCGGTCTTACCGACCCTTCTCCCCCGTCCACCAGGGTTGTAATGAGGGCCTCAGAGTCTAAAGTTCATATTTCTCTTCACCATCTTCAAAGCTTGAGTGAGTCACAAACCAAAATGTTTTCAGAACTTTGTTCACAATTATACACTTGCTCTGAACCTAAATTCTGGCAATGCTAACCCACTCAAAAAGGCGAAATAGTCCTGCATATCCACAGGAGCAAATCTAACTGCGTTTTAGAAGCCCAGTTTCAAACCTTTTGTGCCCATCTAGAATTGAATTGAGAGCGGCTCAGTAAGAGCTGCTTGACAGTTTGACTAGATATCTCTTCTCAACTTGGGCCTGTAGAGACTCACACTGACAGGAGACAGAGGGGAAAATGTATGGAAAGTGGCGCTGCACTGAGTGCAACAACACTTTCCCTGCACCCCTTAGCGCCCCCTACCGCCAGCATGTGTACGCCGTATTTAAAATACGGCGCACCATGGCGCAGGGTGGGGGCAAAAGTGGCATTTTTCATGACGCTATTGATGTACTCTGCAGTAGTAGCGCCAAAATATTGGTGCAACTCATGCAGAGTACATAGGGGCCCATTCTAAGTAACGGAAGTCCCATTTTAACGCCTGCTCTAAGCAGGCTGTAAAAGTGCCGTAAAAAATGGCATCTCATAGATTTAATTGCACCATTTTTTCGCCTTCACCTAGCTGGGGACCTCCGCCCCCCCCCCCTTTGCATACAATATGGCTGACACAGGCATAATGTAGCACAAAGGCTTACAGAGTGGCGCAAAGCATGCATTGCGCCACTCTGTAAATTTGGTGCTGGGATTTCGGCCTTGTTGGGCCACAGTAATATAAAAAATGATGGCTATATTGTGGTGCAAGGTGGTGCTAGGGGGTTATAAATATGCCCCAAAGTTTCTCACACATGCTTAGTGCCACTTGCATTCTCCCATCTTCCTAGGGTCTACAGAGACCGGGAGACGAGGGGGACAGCAGGTGAGACCACCAGCTGTGTTCCTTCCACTACACTCGGGTATCTGGAGACCCAGATGAGGACCAGCTTAGTTAATCAATGTCACGATGTCACTCAAGTGGATGTTAAAGCTAAATTCTTCCTAAGGAAGCAGTAAACAACGACTATAGAAAACCAGTGAAACCGGCTTCACGCCAGAACACCCTCCAGCTGCTCTATGGCTCGCAAAAGGCTCTGACTCTTGCCCACTTGCAGGGGAATTAACAGCTGAGAACCTTGTGACAAACCCATCCTGAAGAAATTGTTAGACATACTAAAAACTACATCACAGGGAAAGAAGATTTTTGCCTGTTCTTTGTACTATTTGTGAAAGACTACATAGTTCTTCTCACAAGACATCAGAGTTATAGGAAAGGTGTTCTAAGAAACTTTCCACACAACAAAGATAGTCAGCCTCCCCAAAAGGGCAGCTAACTCTTGTGGGGCCACCGAGAAATTATTGGTATATGACTTCTAAGACAACTCTCCCTGGTCCTGATTTTTTGGAAAGGGATCAGTGGGGATGGAAACCCTTCAGCTGCCATGTGGCTAGAGAACAAGAAGCAGGTAAACAAGTTTAAGAACAGTTTCACTAGTAACTGTTTTCTGCATGTCAGCGAAATGTACTGAAATGTACTTTTTGCCAAGCAAAACCTTTTGAAGTACTCTATATTTGATTAAGACCTATGTAATGCACAGACCACCACAGAAATGTCATCAGTGTTATGCAGGTTAAAGGCATTTATGCTGCATAAGTAAGAAAATGCAACAGTTAAGGGGTTACCCTGAGTTCCCCAGAGCCTGGGTTTATGGCAAAAGAGAAATTAATATGGTTCTGTTGATCAATTGTTAAATGCTTCACAGACTCAGAGGCTGGATATCAGTCCTCTCATAGGCAAATCAATCACATTGCAAAGTTATTTACAACACAAGCAGTCTGTGCCAATTGTGATCGATTCGTTTTCAGACACTGCAGAAGAAGTTCGTCTATTTTAACTGCACACAGACCATCTTATCTCAGATATTTTGCTTCTGAAGTGGTGTTAGCTGTTGTAAAAAAATATACACTCTACCCGTGGAGGAAAAACAAACGTCTATGCTTGTGTGCTAAATAACTTTACGTGGGAAATGAGGCACACATGATAAGCATATTTCTGGAATATGAGCTATTGGATGTTAATTGCACTGTTTGTTGTTAATATACAAATTTCACTGTAAACATGTGAGGGTAATGAGTTATAGATATTTATGGCATTTTTTATATTAAATGCTGTAAGCTGGCAATGGGAGAGCTCCCCTGCAATGCCCAGGATACCCTTTTAACCTTAAATTTTAATACATTGGAGTACATTTTTGAAAGGTAAAGGAAACTATATGCAGACAGATCTTGTATTTAAAATTACATCTTTGTGCTCAAGGGGGTAGTTATGATCTCCCAAAAAGTTGCCATTTGGACATTTGGTTTTCTTTTTTGTTTCTATTTTAATTTAATTTTGTACTTTTGTTGCATAAAAGTGCACTGGCTTCTAAAATCATTTTCATGAAAGTAAAAAAAAAGGAAATTATAAAACAAATTACCAATGTGTTATGTAATACCTATAAATTGTTTCTGTGTGTTTACTTTACAAGTTTCTACATTCAGGGTTAATAAGACCTGACTCCTTATTACTCTTTGTAGCCTGCACACACATAAAGGGAGGCCACCTCTTAGGTGCAGGGGAAGAGGAAGAGAGACAAAACAAACACTAGAGAAACTTCTGTGCTTCCTCAATTGTGGCAGTAACTGAGTCGCAGGTACAGGAATAATTACTCCACAACAGCTATAAGGCGAAGTTAAAAAAAACATGATAGCACAAGCGCCAATAATATAATAATAGAGTAGTGAAGTGTGTGCAGGGTCACTTACCAGCATCCCAAGCAAGTGAGATGGGAACCTATAAGCCACAATGCTGATCAGATGAACTTCAGAGGAAGGATGGCTTTCGGAACAACTGCCAGTGCAGCAGCGAATGAGAAGGCAGCCAGGGTCAAGAAACTACCTGAGTAGTCAACGATGGAAAAGAATAACAAAGGTGAAGTGGCCGAAGAGGCGTGCGTATGGACTGTAGGGGTATGAGGAAACCATGCTTCTATGCACATATGGCCAGACACAGTGCAGCACGAGATGGCACCTTAAAAGTGTCTCTGTCTGACATGACCCTGAAGACACACCTCACTGGAAAAGCCTCGAACCACCGCAGCCAGCAGTGACCAGGCCGCCATAGGCGCCTCTGAACATTCTATGAGTGACATGGTGTCTGTTTCTTTGGTTCCGCCTCCCTCCTTCCTGATGTGTGGGTTGTGGCAGTAGTCCCATCTCTCCGATCTGTAGTTGAGTCAAGTGTCACCCTCCTCATGATACAAAACAATAGACTGAAAGTACTCAGAACCAGTTGAAGTGTTTTATTTAACACTATGAACTGTATTTTAGCTCATGATGTCATACTGTTTTTTACTTCACAGTACAGCGCACACTGAATACACAGCTGCCTGCATATATATAATAAATAAATAAATATTGTGCCTTCTCTGTTTCTTAAATCCTAAAGATAGTTGTGGTCGGAATCTATTGCATGAACCGGCTAATAAGCTCACATACTACCACTTTCCCAGTTTGTAGCATGCTTAGAACATCAAATGGATACACTGTTTAATATTACAACAATAAATAATCAATTTCTTAAGATGGCAGTCTGTACACATGCGTGCTTACTAAAAATGAGGGAATTATTTTAAAAACAGTAAAAATTGACTTGAGTTTAAAACAGTTTTTCCTGACTGGCCATGGGAAGATAATGTATTGGGGAGAGAGACTCCTTTACTTCTGGAACTTGTAGCACATGACATACTTCCTCCTGCAGAGTATAGACTGTCATAGGAAGGACATTACACCATCCACCCTATTTAGGGTGGATATTTGAATGTATTTTTTTCCTGTCCATCACTACCAGGAAAGACTTGGTGGCGAAGAACAGCAAAATAAACAATACCGATCCCCTAGGACATTTATTCCAGGGTATTGGGGTCATTATGTTTTTCAAAATCAAACTCCCATTTCGGAAGTCCGTTTATGAAAAACAAAAAATGTCCATAGTTTGGTGTAAGCCAGTCAAAACCGATGGCGGAGAACACCAAACTTTTTGCACATTGAAAGAAAGTGCCATGATGGAGGTTCCTTCAGTGTAGAGCGATGTCTGCTGAGCCAGCGGACAACTCTGTATTTGGCAGGCAGAGTACTCTTGGGTTTGTGGAGGTAATGTTCACGGCTATCCCTTTGGACAAACTCTGAATCTGCCTCCTAGTTCTTTATTAGAAGTCTGTAATCTTCAAAGGGAGCTGTTAGAGGACAATGGGTAGTGATGAGTGGGCGGTCTAATAAAGCTGTCTCAGCTTCTGGCTACGTATTTCGAGGTTAGATATTAATCTATTAGGAGCCAATCAAAAATGCCACATTTATTGAGCATGCATCTTTCTGGGTTACAAATAATATTCTGTACATTTAATATGGTGCTCTTTTCTTAATCCTCCTTACTTGTAAGATCTCAACAACACTACAAGCATGCATCTATGTTTTTTTTTATAAAGCTCACCACTTTAAATACTCTTTCTGCAACATGTCTGTGACCTTACATTGACAGGTTTCGTCCCTGGTGAACTGACCTTTCATCCTTTTGAGGACAATGAAATGAGTACTTGGTTAGATTAAGAAATAATAATTGCATACACAAAAGGTTCAAAGCAAAGCACGGAGGATAAAAGTGCTGCTTAAACAGCAGGTTATTATAAAAGACTGAGGGCCTGTTTTATATGTTGGCGATTTGTCCGTCAAGTCGCTTTGACAATGGGCCCGAAAAGACCATCACGTCAGCGGTCTCCCACCCAGCGTATTTAGATGTTAGCGATTGGGAAACAAACTGCTGGGGCAGCATTTTCCCATTGCCGCCTGACTGGACTCCGCAGCCGCCAGGCTGACAGTGTACTGCCGACCTGTATTAGAAGTTCCAGCTGTACCAGCTGTGTGATGGCAGCAGTTTAACAACAGAGGGGGAGTGTCCCCTTGGAAATATGTGTTGATATAGGTGTGTTCCATACGATGCTTGCGACAACCTATGTCAACACATATTCAACCCCAAGAAAAAAAAAAACATACTTCCATGTACGTTGATAGTTGGGTTGTGTTCGATGGTAAAACGTCACCCCTTCACGCACATGTCCCATGTACTGGTCACCTTCATGTCCAGCGACGACGGGGTCTTTGTCCTTCGTGCTCAAGTGTCAGCAGCATTGGCAGGGGTCCTCCAGTCGTGTTCCTGTGGAAAAAGTAAATGAAAAGGGGGGAGAAGGACGGTTTTCAACCCTTGTCTCTCCAATCTGCCAGCCTTGGGTTGGAGGTTTTCCTGCTACACTCTGCCCGGTGGGAAGGCAGATCGGAATCTGCTCGGTGGGTACAGGGGCTGCAGTCACGCCGCCAGCTAATGTTTCCCATTATTCAATCAACGTGGGATCCAAAGTCTGGTGGAGTTGGTGGGACTGTGGCAGTCTTTCGTCGGCTGTCCTGGCCGCACCTAAATAGGGCGAGTGGACCGGCATGCCGCCGTGCGGGAAATTCCGACGAAAAAGCAACGGCAGGGCGGTTACTGCCATCTAAAGCAGGCCCTGAATTAGTTACTTCCTAATGAAAGTGTAATTATTTTATTCTGATGTTTTTTTAGTTAGCTAAACTACAGTTTAGACATCCTCAACCTCTTAAAGATAAATTCTTATCTCTTTGAGACCTGAATAGAATAAGTCCTTGTAGTGTTGTACATGAAGCTGTGAGCATTACTGGGAATGGAAGGATGGGATTTTAATTCCATGCACCTGGACCCCACCGTCTCTTTGATCTTTGAAGTCACTGGGATATTGGTGAGGATGCTTGTGTAGGTCTCGGTGACCTGCCTGATTCCTTGAGCCACTAAGAATAGAGACATGACAAGAGTGTTTACAAAAATAAAATCCCCCAAAGAGTTCTTTAGGCCCAGGGGCTATCAGAATCTACCTCAAACTCATCTTCTAAGATCTTCACCATTGTCAAAGAGTTGTAACAACAATAGTATAGAAGATAATTAGAAAAAAAGCTGAAAATTGAGTCAAGCAGGATTGAAGAGTGAGGATAGAAGTCATGGGTAAGGTGACAGAAGTTAGTATTGGTCATGCAGTGGTTTGAAAGAACTAACTGAAAGTACAATGTGATAGGGTTATATTTCTCAAATCACAGTTCAGATCATGATAACCGGGCCTCGCGTGACCCCCTAGGTCCAACTGTACTAATTGTTCTGCAGTGTGCATGCAGCTCATCCTTTCACAGAGATCCCAGCATCTACCTATGGGGTCTATAATGAGTGGCACACTAACAAGGTATGGTAATACTGCACCCGGCATATTACCACACTGACAGTAGATGATTCGACGTTTTAGAATTTGGAATGAGGAAGAGCAAAAGTGACATAAATACACTATTTTTTGCATGTCTTTCCCCGAGTGCTGGGACATGTGCAAACTCATTTCAGCTGAAGCCGGGACCTTTGAGCTGCGTATAGGATCATCAACTGTGTTAGAATCGGGCCATATGTGCAATTACCTCAGCAGTACAGGCTGTTCAGATAATAATCAAGCAGTGCTTTCCCACGCCATATAAATATGTCAAGAAACATTGCTATGAGCATGTGAAACAAATGCTGCTTCAGGATTGACTTGTTAAGATAATTTGAAGGAATTTGAGTACCACATTGCCTACCTAGATATTTGTTTCAGGTTTTGGTGTAGCAAAATAAAGTGCACATCTGAACATCTTCCATGCTCTCTAACAGGTCTCCTCCTGAAGCCCCCGCTGGATTTCTATGGCAGCAGGTTGATGTATGTGTGTTGATGCTATCTGCAGGGCCAGATTGGCTTTTTATCCCATCTGGCATTTACTTGGTGGTCTGGAGCCCTTGGAGGCCATTTGGGAGGGCACTAGAGATAAAACAATCCAAGAGGGAGAAGGGTGAGGGGGGAGGACAGAAAGAGAATTAATGGATGAAGAGACATAGATCATGAAAGATCATGGATGGGAAGGGAGTGAGGCTGGTCTCTGCATTTTTGCCAGAGTTGCTTTTGGTTCCTCAGTCCAGCTTTGGTTATCTGTCAGAGCTGGTACATAGACAGTAGATTCTCCTTAATTGTCCTTAATTGTCCTCTCTGAGGATGACTTTCCTCATAATTAGAATCATCATCGTCATCATCATGATCACCACCATCATCGACCCTTTTAAATGGAGTATCTGCATGAAGTCAAAAGGATCACATGTCTGGGAGACTAAGGCTTAACCTGATCTGGTTGACCCCAAACTGGTGGATAAACTGGTCAAGAACCTGGTCCAAAAGTCAACTTTGGCAAACCTTTGGGTCCCTTCTTTCAAGGACCGTAATTTGAGCTCCATCAGGATCCTCCATGTGGTACCTTTGCTGCATGTCTGGTGTTACAGAGCAGCGTTTTAGTATTTAGTACATGGGCTGACCCTTGTGAACCCTCTATTTACACAGAACTAAGGAGGCAATGGAGACTGTGCTAGGGATCACTGCTGTGGCCTGTGAGACTCTAGACAAAGAAAGTATGAGGCCTTTCCCCCAGGCATGCCCACGTCTAAGAGTGGAACTACCTTGTGCTATGTGGCCTGCAATCATGACTGGTGGAAAGTGGGTTGCCTCATGGCAGAGCTCTGTTCCTCACCCCATGCGTGGGCCGACCTTAATACTTAGTGCTGCAGTGGGAGCTGGTAGGATCTTGGAGTGCCAGAAATTATGAAAGTCAGTGATATTCTATTTGGCCTCACTGTAGTCTCAACCATATTGAGAAATATTAGGCAAGCCCTTCATGCTATGCTTGAACTGGTTCCATTTCACAACAGAGTAAAAGCAAAGCCAGGATTTCACCATCTTCTATAGTCTTTAAGGTTTCTCTGTGGCTTCACTGACATGCAAACACATAGAGGGACTCAGGTCCACATAGTCTAGGTGGCTCCCAGAGCATAAAACCAATGGAGGACGAACAGGTTTGGGATAGTAACATGGGCTAACTCGTGTTGCAGATAAGTCCTACTAAAATGTATACAGTTTATTTGTAAGGGTCCCTTTAGAGAACTACAAAAGAGAACAGACCAACAGACCATCTCTTCTAAACATGGGATGGTTAGGATCACCAACAATCATTAGTTCTCTGGTAACCCCACTCCAGTGGGCTGCATGACCGACACTAGGGGAATCACATTTACCTTGTTTGCTGTAGACACCTTCCAATGTGTTGGGCTTGTTGACTTACCCGAGGCACTTAACAGCAGGTTCTAAATGTAATACTGCCTCCCAAAGTTGGTAAGTATGTGCATGCATGACACTGATTATTCTTACCCTCTGCTACACAGCATGCATTATGCACAATGATATGAGGTGCGCCTCACTTCCACCAACTCAGCCAATGGGATGTATGATGGAACAACACATGTGAGAACCACGCATGCTTGAACAACGCGGTCAGAACAACGACCGCATTATTACCACAAATGCCTTTACCATGCATGCCTTTACAGCCATTTTTCGTTGGAAAAGCATGCCTAGTAAAGTCATGTGTGGGCACAGCATGCGTGGTTCTAGCATGACACACCCCCACTCGCCCAAAAGGCCCAAAAGTACCCCACCCCTAATACTAAAACTACCCCGACCCACCAACCCGCCCTAAAAGCGAAAGTACCCCAACACACCCCACCCACCCTGAGCCCTAAAACCTTCCCCGACCCCCCACCCGCCCTAAAAACAACCAACCCCCACCCCACCCCTAACAACAAAACTAACCTGACCCCCCACCCTGCCCCTGAAAACAAAACTAGCCGACCCCCCAGACCCAGCCCCTAAAAACAAACTACCCTGACCTCTCCCACCCTTCCTCTAAAACAAAACTACCCAACCCCACCACCCCCGCCCCTAAAAAATAAACTACCCCAACACCCCCCACCTTCCCTGAGCCCTAAAACTTCCCCACTCCACCCCTAAAAACAAAATTATCCCAACACCCACTCCTAAAAGCAAAACTACCCCTATCCTCCACCTCTACCTCTAAAACAAAACTACCCTGATCCCCCCACCCTTCCCCTAAAAAACAAACTACCCCGACCCCCCAACCATGCCCTAACCCCACTTACCTGACCGCGCCCTCTCCCAATCCACTTTGCATTTTCTCTGCCCTAACCACGCATATGCGTAGTTCAGCACATGCGTGGTTAAGGCAGAGAAAAAGGCAGTAGTTGTTCCAGCAAGCATGGTTAAGCTTGCGTTGTAGATGACATTTTTGTTCCGGCATTGTGGTTCAGGACGTTTACCCAGCCAATCTTTCCCATAAAGGCCAAACACAAACAAAACCCTTTTACCCCTTCAGTCTGAAGGATGCCCAAGATCCCAATGAACATCAAAGCACTTCATAACCTTACCAGCGGTATGAAGAAACACATAAATAATGGAATTGTACGTCCCCGAAACAGCTTTAGGCTTTGCAATAGTTATGAACGGTGCTATACAAATACTAACTAATACAATACACTGGGGTGAGTTCTCACCACCTCGACTTGGATGTACTTAGGTTAGTGCCTGCCCTGATAATAGTTGGACCTCCAATAGTACTTCTACTCTTGAAGCTATAACAGTTGTGGTCCTGCACACACACACACATCACCTTGGCTCTGTCTGTCCATCAAGCTTTTGTCCTCCACAAGGCCAAGTTGCCTCTGCTTTTGGAGATGTAACCTGAATGGAGCTCAACATCTGTATTCAGTCATGTGCATCTTTCTCCTTTCACTGCAATGCTCTTTGTGAGATGCTTTTGTTTGTCACCAGATAGCCTACCGGTGCTCTCATCCTTATATGAGCCCACCTTCTATGACTCTGAGTACAGGGTTTTCCTTGTTATATCCTCTGCTCTTAGACAGATGATCACTATGGTAGGTGAAAAATGCTGCTTAAAACCATTTGTAGCAGTCTCTGGCGAGACACTTCCCTTCAACTCATTCATTAAGGGTGAGTTCCTTTACCATCAATGTTAACTGTTGATCAAGTTCTGGCCTCGCCCATATCCTTGACACCCCCCATTCCTTCACCACACTCCTCCTTAACAATGTGCTTCGTACAGTATATTTTAAGGCTGTACTGGACAGTAAATCTAACCAAGTGTAATTATGGCCCTCCTTGTCCCAAAGTTGGATAGTGAACCCTGACTTTCTACATAGGCTACCCGAAAACACATATACAAAGGCCTTCAGGTAAATGAGGGCCCTTGATGACTCCGAACCCTTCTGCACCATTGGGACTGCAGCAGCCTTATCTAGTTACCTCGTTACTCGCCTGTATCTGTAGCTAGCCATGGTCCTGCATGTAGTCAGGGTCTGAATGTTTAATTCTCCTTCATTGGTATGCATATGGCTTTCCAAGACAGAAAATACCATTCACAAGGCACACACTATTGTACTGAGTAAGGGTAGCCTCATGCAATTAAGGGGTAAGGGTAAATGGTCGTATGTTACAAATCACGCATCTTTGAGTATACATCTTCAAGGTAAGGTAACAGTGGTTGTGTAGGTACATCCAAATATTGTTAACATACCAGTGTTATAAGCTACGGAGCTCTTATACTTTTACATAATTTCCCTGGTAGCTCTTCCCCTTAAGCGTCATTTGGTATGTTCCTTCTCCGCCCCCTCCCTCTTTTCTTCACCTTCATTTTGCTCCTGAAATGTTGAAAATGAAGGTGCAAGGCCTCCGGTGAAGGTCTGTAGCAGTTTACGACGGATGGTCTTAAGGATAGGTACTGGTCCCATGTACCTAACACGTTACTCTTTATTTTGCCTCAGCGTCTTTCTTTCCAACACACTGCCTTGCAATCAGAATTTCAAGAACTGAAACATATTAAAACAGATTTCACAACTTTATAAATCAGCTAATCTAGGACAGAAACCCATAAAAAAAACTCTAAGCACAGACGTACATAAAAGAAGATTGGTAATTTCAGGTCACCTTTTCTGATTTTGTCGATAACATTATAATCTGGAATTAAATGGGAGGGGGGAGAGGTTGTAAGGGTGTGATAGACTGTATGAGTGACAAAATGTTGAAAGGCATTAAAGACATATAGGTGGTCTTTATGACAATGGGGGTGATTGTTAAAGTGGCGGTGACATCTCCAACAGGCTGACGGTTATTACCGCCAAATTATGACCATGGCGGTGATAACTCCCTTAGACAGCCATTGTACCACACCAACCGCTAGGGTGTTAACACCACTGACCACGACGGCAGCCATCAAGAGCCAGGCGGAAGACAAGGTACCGCCCACCATATTATGACATAGCAAACCGCCACGATTTCCGGGACGGTACCAACGCCATCAAAAGCCTGGCAGAAACAGAACACAGAAGACGAAAGACTCACCATCAGAGACACAGAGAAGATCAACGCCACCATTGAACCGGAACTGCAAGTCTTCCCGATGCTCCTCAACGCCATGCTCCACCTGGAACACCAATGCTGACGAAGACGACGACGGTGAGTATCGCCGGCTAGCACACAAGGGAGGGAGGGAGGGAGGAAAAGGAGAGTGACCACATACGCATAACACACACCATCCACAAACACACCATACACACAACCAGCTGCAGAGGAAAAACAATCTCACAATACACACGTCATAATAATGCAAGGACAACATTTAGCCATAACTGATATTATAATTTGATGCCAACAGCTACCCTATTGACCACGTGATAAGAGAAATTTGAGTAAATCTTCAGAAAGGGCCAATGGCCAGTCCAAAGTACAAAAGACCTGCATGGCCATTGGGCACAGTCTGAGCCCCAAATTGTTCCCTGACGAAATCCGCACTACAGTGTGCAGGGGCATCATGTTGGAAATGGCCAGGCATCTCAGGGGGAAGGAGGGGATGGGGGCACCTCAGCTGACGTGGGGAACTTGCCCACTAGTTCTACAGGGGGCTCCATGCCCATTATCCTTTGCTGGGGAATGCAAGGTCAAAGTCTCTGAGGTGGGGAACTTACCCACTGGTTCTGGAGGGAACTCCATGCCCATTATCCTTTGCTGGGGAGTGCAAGGTCACAGTCTCTGAGGTGGGGACCTTGCCCACTGGTTCTGGAGGGAGCTCCTTGTACAACAGTCCCTGGAGGGTGAGTTACATGCCCTCTGCTGGAGGTGAGGGCTGCTGTGTCCCAGCTTGAGGTGAGGGCTGCTGCGGCCCAGCTGGAGGTGAGCGTTGCTGTGTCCCAGCTGGAGGTGAGGGCTCCTTGACCACTGCTGCTGGAGATGAAACCCTGCCAGCCTCTGCTGGAGGTGAGGGCTCATTGCCCACTGCTGTTGGAGGGGAACCCCTGCCAGCCACTGCTGGAGGTGAGGGCTTCTTACCCACTACTGTTGGAGGGGGCCTTTTGCCTCTCTTAGTTGGTGGAGTGGGAACCTTCCCTCTCCTGGGTGGTGGAGTAGGATCCTTCCCTCTCTTGGGTGGTGGAGTACTGAGGGCAGCAGGGCTGACTGGGGAAGGGCCTGAGGTGCGTGGGGTAAAGGAGATGTCCACCCTCCTGGGTGAGCAGGCACGGGCAACTCAGTGAGGGGCTACTTGGAGGGCGGTGCTGGTACAGGGGAGCTTCCATCGGAGAAGGAATCAGAATCAGTGTTGTCACCTCCTGTCTCAGCCGTGATGCTCCCATCGCCCTCGGTCCCACTGGTTCCCTCGGCATCGGTGGACTCTGCCTCCTGGGTCCTGTGGAATGCAGCTTCCTCTGTCACCGGTGCCCCTGCTCCTCTGCCAGATGATGTTAATGCACACATGGACAGGTTGGCAGAAGAAAAAACGGGGGAGAGAGAAAGGGGGCACTGGGTCAATTACAGAACCAACACCACAGATGGCATACACATTACCGTCACACATGGGGATCAAGATTGAGCACCATGCATTGCACTGGCATTCCATTGGCTAAGTACCACAGCAAGATGAGAGCCAAACACCGCCAACTGCACTCCTCCTGGGAGTCACTAAGCCCTGTCTGACATGGAATGCAACCTAGCTAGGTTACCAGATTTTGCAATACACCCATTACCCTTGAGCTGGATCACACTGCAATGTCGGAGCTGGCATTAAGGGCCACCCTCTAACTGACCCCCACCAACAGGATCCCATGCCACCTACCAATTATCACCTCCTTGTGGCTGCTGTGATGCCCTCAAGCACCCATCCAACTCTGGGTAGGCCACCGCCAGTATGCGGGCCATCAGGGGGTCAGGTTCCGACAGGCACCCTGCCCTCATTGGAAAGCCATCCCCAGCTGGGCCGCTGCAGTCTTCCGGGCACAGAGTCTCAGGCCCTTCCACCTTTTCCTACAGTGGGTGCTCTGCCTGCTGTAGACCCCCAGGGTCCGCACGTCCTTGGCGATGGCACGCCTCAATTCCTTCTTTTGATGGGCGCTGACCTGCAGAGGAAACACAGACAGGAGGACACCATTACACATACAATCCAGCCTGTCACACATATGGCCCACAAGTCCCATTTCCATCTCCACTGGCACACACATCATCCAGCTCCCACCATGTACACTACCACCAGACATAGCACCCCCCCCCCAAATGACACGATGCTTGCACACACATCTCCATGCAAACTTGTCACATGCATCATGCCCAAAGTGTACTCACCTGTTGGTCTGGAGGCCCATACAGATGTCCATACTGGGGTAGGACCCCATCCACCAAGCGCCCCAACTCCTCCGAAGTGAAGGCAGGGGCCCTTTCCCCAGTCACAGGGGGCATGGCAGCATCGAGACACAGGTCACAGCAGCACACGCAGTGTAGGTGTTGTCCTGTGGAAAGTCAGGAATCAAGTGAGGATTTAGATAGAAAATGGCGGTCACGTCCGCAGCGGTGTACATCGTCACCACCTGTTCGCTGATCCCCTTTGGTCACTGTATTCCATAGAGCCCCATATTAGCCAATAAGGAATTGCATGGCTGTGCAAGACCACCTTCCGCCATGACGCCCAACGTCAGCGGAGTAACCTCACTTCCACCTGTCCCTAGATACAGGACAGGCGGTGGCCATTTAATGGTGGTGGACTACATTCAGATAATCCATAACTGCGTCATTGCTACAATTTGCATCTACATTGACATTCCCATTGTCCTATCACATCAATGCTCAATGTACACTGAGGTGGTGGTTCCATTGTTCAAATTGTGACAGGCTACTCACTCTTGTGTCCCTTAGATACCTACCACTGGGGATGAATAGGAGAAGGAGACAAGCCCTGTGTACAGCCCCCTTGTGGACTTGGCTACACTGGAGGACAGGCACATAATACTCACCTATAGACTAGACAGGGCCACAATCACAGAGCTGTGTGCCCAGTTGGAGCCTGATCTGATATCAGCTATCGGTCCTCCCACTGGGAACCCCCTCTTGTGAAGGTTCTATCAGTGCTCCATTTCCTGGCAACTGGTTCTTTCCAAGTGACAGTGGGCTTGGCAGCAGGAATGTCACAGCCAATGTTCTCAATCTTGCTGGCAAGGGTTTTGTCTGCCTTGGTCAAACACATGTGCAGCTACATTGCTTTCCCCCAGGTCGAAGACTTGGCCACTGTGAAGGCAGGATTCTATGCAAAGGGACATATACCCAATATTATTGGGGTGGTTGACGGTACACATATTACGTTTGTTCCCCACCCCCGCCAGAATGAACAGGTGTTCAGGAATCCAAAGAGTTTCCTCTCACTCAGTGTGCAAATGGTGTGCCCGGCAGACCAATACATCTCCCACGTCACTGCCAAGTATCCTGGGTCGGTGCATGATGCCTTCATCATATCGAATAGCAGCATCCCAAATGTGGTGGCACAACTACAGAGGCACAGGGTGTGGGTAATAGGTGAGCCTGACTACCCACCCAATGTATGTTAGTGTATGCCTTCTGATGTCAACCCCATACCATTGTGTAAGGCTAATGTTTGTCCCTCAATACTTGCAGGTGACTCTGGCTACCCAAACCTATTGTGGCTCCTGACCCCTGTGTGGAATGCCAGGACAGGGGTGAGGATCGTTATAATGAGGCACATGGGCGAACCAGGAGAATTATTGAAAGGACCTTTGGCCTCATGAAGGCCAGGTTCAAATGCCTCCATCTGACAGGTGGATCCCTGTGCTACTCACCCGAAAAGGTCTGCCAGATAGTAGTGGCATGCTGCAGGTTGCACAACCTGGCCCTCAGACGCCATGTGCCTTATCTGCAGGAGGTGGAGACTGGAAATGCCCCTGTGGCAGCAGTGGACCCTGAGGGCAGTGATGATGAGGAGGCAGAGGATGAGGATGTGGACAACAGAACATCAGTTTTACGTCAATACTTCCAATGACACACAGGTCTCAACTTCCTGTCACCTATGACTTCTCATTTTGCAGATGTTGGTGCTATAACAACTGTGTACGGATTTGATGACTACAGACAGCTACAGGTCATTAATTGTATGCTATCACAGTGTTCAGATCATTTGCACAAGATGTGACTGTTTCCATGAATGTACATTTTCATCACATAAAACAATAACAGTCAAGTTGTGTTCAAGGGTGTTTGATGTAGTGCAAATTATTGATGGAAAAGTGCAATGGAATGTAGTGATAGTAGAGGAAAGATTAGGGTATTGTTCCATTCTGTTTGAAGCACAGGTCCAGTGCCCAAGGGGCCCTAGGAAGGGGAGCAAAGGCAGTTCAAAGTGGACAAGGTGACAGGGTGGGACACAAGATGGACATTCAGGAGGGTCTCATTTCCTGGTGGTGGTCTTGGTCTTGGCAAGTGTCTCTGGCTTCTGTCTAGGTCACAGGGAATGTTTGCGGGGTTGTTCACCTTCTGCAGGGGGAGGGGTGCTGGTGGCCTGTGGGTCCTGTGGCAGGGCCTCCTGCCCACTAGCTGCAGCGGATGTGGTGGTCTAGTCAGTAGACTGGCTAGTGGTAGGGGCCCGCTGGTGTTCTGTCCATTCCCTCATGATGATGGCCATATCTGCCAGCACCCCTGCTATGGAGATCAAATCAAATCAAATCATTAACATTTATAAAGCGCGCTACTCACCCGTGCGGGTCTCAAGGCGCTAGGGGAAAAGGGGGGGTTATCGCTGCTCGAACAGCCAGGTCTTTAGGAGTCTCCGGAAAGCGGAGTGGTCCTGAGGCTGGTGGGGAGGGAGTTCCAGGTCTTGGCCGCCAGGAAGGAGAAAGATCTCCCACCCGCCGTGGAGCGGCGGATGCGAGGGACAGCAGCGAGTGCGAGGCCAGAGGAGCGGAGGAGGCGGGTGGGGACGTAGAAGCTGAGGCGTCTGTTGAGGTATTCCGGTCCCTTGTCGTGGAGGGCTTTGTGTGCGTGGGTGAGAAGTCGGAAGGTGATCCTTTTGCTGACTGGGAGCCAATGCAGGTGTCTCAGGTGTGCGGAGATGTGGCTGCTGCGGGGTACGTCGAGGATGAGGCGGGCCGAGGCGTTTTGAATGCGTTGCAGGCGATTTTGGAGTTTGGCTGTGGTCCCGGCATAGAGGGTGTTGCCGTAGTCCAGGCGGCTCGTGACGAGGTCGTGGGTCACGGGTTTTCTGGTGTCGGCGGGGATCCAGCGGAAGATCTTGCGGAGCATGCGGAGGGTGAGGAAGCAGGCGGAGGACACGGCGTTGACTTGCTTGGTCATGGTGAGAAGAGGGTCCAAGATGAAGCCGAGGTTGCGGGCGTGGTCTGTGGGGGTCGGTGCGGTGCCGAGGGCCGTGGGCCACCAGGAGTCGTACCAGGCGGACGGGGTGTTGCCGAGGATGAGGACTTCCGTTTTTTCAGAGTTCAGCTTTAGGCGGCTGAGCCTCATCCAATCTGCGACGTCCTTCATACCCTCTTGTAGGTTGGTCTTGGCGCTGGCGGGGTCCTTGGTGAGGGAGAGTATAAGTTGGGTGTCGTCGGCGTAGGAGTTGATGATGATGTCGTGCTTGCGTACGATGTTGGCGAGGGGGCTCATGTAGACATTGAAGAGTGTCGGACTGAGTGATGAGCCTTGAGGTACGCCGCAGATGATCTCGGTGGGTTCTGAGTGAAACGGAGGGAGGTAAACTCTTTGGGAACGGTTTGCGAGGAAGGAGGCGATCCAGTCCAGGGCCTGGCCTTGGATCCCGGTGGAGCGGAGGCGGGTGATTAGGGTGCGGTGACAGACGGTGTCAAAGGCAGCCGAGAGGTCGAGAAGAATGAGGGCGACTGTTTCACCGTTGTTCATCAGGGTTCTGATGTCGTCTGTGACTGAGATGAGGGCGGTTTCAGTGCTGTGGTTGGTTCGGAATCCGGTTTGTGAGGGGTCGAGCAGGTTGTTGTCTTCCAGGAAGGTGGTCAGAGACCATGGTGGTGTTGAGGGCCTGCAAATCCTCCCTGATCTCCTGATGGTTTCCTCCTGCAGCTGCTTGCTCTCCTGCATGTTGGTACGGATCTGGCCCATCTTGTCCTGGGATTATTGGTAAGCCCCCAGGACATTAGTGAGTGCCTCCTGGAGAGTCGATTCCCTGGGCCTGTCCTCCCCCTGGTGCAGAGCAGCCCTCCCAGTGCCCCTGTTCCCCTCTGCCTGTGTCCCCTAAACGGTGTGACCACTACCACTGACCCCAGGTCCCTGATTGTCTTGGGGGTGACGTGTGGACTGGGGTCCCTGTACTGGTGGGCACACTGCTGATTGACGTGTCCTGGGGACAGAGGTGTGGGGATGTTGGGTGGGTGCTGTGGTGTTGCATACTGATGGGGGAGGCTCCGTGGTGGACTGTGAGTGGGCTGGGGTGGCAGACTGACCAGTGGTCCCTGATGGGCCAGGTAGTTCATCCAGATCCTGAAGTCCAGAGTTACTGTCATCACTGGGGGTATCTTCTGCTGGGGTACTGGATAGTCGTGGCACCTCCTCGCCGCTGACATTAGCTGGGGCACCTGTGGGTCTGTAAGTGATGTATTATGCTTCATGTCTGTGACATACTGTACATCGCTAGCTTCCCCTCTATTGTTGCTGTTGCCCTGCCAATTTTCTTGTGTATGGTGATGTATTGTGGGATTGTTAGTTCTCCATGCTGTACATGCTTTGGTGATGGATGTACGTGCAGGGCATTGGTATAGCATGCAGGGCTTGGCATTGGGGTTAGTCAGATGTGTAAGTGCAGTGTGTGGGATGGAGTGGAGTGATGGGGGTGAGGGTGAGGGAGTGTGATGGCATGCAGGTATGGGGGTGATAAGTAGTAAATATTGGCTCACCAGTGTCCAGTTCTCCAGCTACTTCAGTGAGTCCCTCAGGATGCAGGATTGCCAAGACTTGCTGGTGGCCTGTGGGGGAGGAGGTGGGGGTCCACCGCCAGTCTTCTGGATGGCGAGCTGGTGCCTTGCTGCTATGGAATGTACCTTGCCCCGTAGGTCGTTCCACCTCTTCCTGATGTTGTCCCTTGTTCTTGGATGCTGTCCCACAACGTTCACACTGTCCACGATTCTCCACCATAGCTCCATCTTCCTGGCAATAGATATTTGCTATAACTGTGCTCCAAACAGCTGTGGCTCTACCGTGACTATTTCCTCCACCATGACCCGCAACACCCCATCAGTGAA
Organism: Pleurodeles waltl; assembly: GCF_031143425.1. Lineage (NCBI taxonomy): Eukaryota > Metazoa > Chordata > Amphibia > Caudata > Salamandridae > Pleurodeles > Pleurodeles waltl. The sequence continues at coordinate 434,792,552 of NC_090447.1, forward strand.
ACGGGGTGTCTTAGTGGGGACATGGTTGTTGTGTGGTGTGTGTTGTGCAGAGGGTGTTGAGTGATGTGGTGGGGTGTGGGATGTGGGGTGCATGACAGATGGATGGGTGTTTGTGGTGTGTGTGTGTAGTTGTCTCAGTGGTCTTTGTGTTAGTCTTGTGGCGATTACTGGTGTTTGTAAAGGGTTGTGGGTAATGTGGGTGTGTGCTTTATAGTGCTGTGGGTGTGTGTGTGTGGAGTGTGTATCACTGTCAGGTGTGTTATTTTCGTTTAGGCAAATGTTGTGTTGTTTTGTATTTGGGTGGCCATTCTGAGTGCGCCGGTGTGTACCACCAATGGTTTACCACCATTGAATGTCCACCATGGTGATTCGTGGGTCATAGTGGACGTTGTTTTGTTGGCGTAACGGTATGGGTGTTCGTACCGACACTTTAACACTGGCCTTTCGTCTGGCAGATTTGTGTATATGTCAGTATTTTGTCGGTTTGGTGTGTGTGTGTCATTATATGGCAAAAGGATATTTGCCACTGCGGCGGTATGTTGGCAGCAGTCACCATGGCGGTAAACGGCATTTACCGCCAATGTCATAATGAGGATAATAGTGTATTTCAGCAGCAATCCACGGTTCAATAAAGTGAAAAACTTAATCAGAGTCCTTGCTTGCTCAAGGCTGTTTGTTGCCCTTCCTTTTGTAGTTTTCAAGGTAGTGGATGACAATTGTAATTTCGTGATTTCAATTCCTCACTCCTACTCTCAAGCCCATATTGTCAACGATGTGGTCGGACTCCATCTAGCCGATTGTGTTCGGTACTGTTGGGAGAGTATTGCCATTCGCCAAGCATGTGATCTGTGGCATCTTCGTGGTGTACTACAACAATATAGAATGTTAACACCTATCCTACAGTTTTATCGAATTCAGGCTATTGTGAAGTCGAATGAGTGTGCATTTAAGAATATTAAATTGAAACTTTTCTATCTATACTTACGTTAACAAAAGAGACATCGCTTCATGTGCAGATCATATATCATTGACCCTCTTTTGTGACATGCAACCCCTGGAAAGGGGCATGAAATGATATACAAATATGTTACATATAACATTGCAGTGTGCAGGTTAACCAGTACTTTCCATCAAAGCACACCACATACTATCTTCCAACAGAACCCAGCATATAGAACTTTAATCCTCTATCCAATATGGGCCAAATACGCCTGCACTCACCACCAAGCAACACTAAACACACGCCTCCATCTGCCGGGCAATGAGCATGTCTATTGACCTAGAAGACGCCTAAGCAACTGGCGAACCTTCCCCTGCCCCCCCCCCCCCCCCCCTCGGGTCTTAACAATTACCCGCCCAAATCATACCCCCGTATCTCAATGAATAAGACAGAGACACCTAACCAAGAATATACACAGAAAAACACAATACTAGTAACACATTATTACAAGCTGAATTAGACTCTGGTCTGTGAGGACAACTCCAGGACCACAAAGAAAGTCACTGAACTTCCAACAGTGCTGCGACCACATACCAACAGCAAAATGTGAGCTACACAAGAGCCAAACATAAATGTATTTTAGTTCTGTGGCGCCAATGCACCACAGTGATCATTACAGCCGGTATTATGACGCCAGTAATGTGTCTGTGTAGCAGGCATTTGTGAAAAAAACTGTCCAAAGAGGAGAGTAATTTGTTCCATGTCAACATCAAGCCTACAGTAGGTGTCATAAAATACGCTCATTAAGTACTTCGCTCGCACGGTGTCACACAACTAAAAGGGGCTTATATCACACCTCCCCCACGTGGTATACACTGATTTATCCTAATGCGGTCGCCTGTCAATCAAGAGAGGAGAATGAAAGCTTCTCTTTCAGTCTCTCTGAAACTACTGAGGGAAACAGCCACACACTAAAGCCACGCATCTTAGCAATGAAAGTGAATAAAAAGTCTGCTTTTTAATGTCCCGTTTTCACCAAGATTATTACTATTGAGCCTTTTGAATACATGCTATGCAGTTTGTTCTAACAGTACTGCTCTGAACAGAGGGCTGTCTGTGGAGCATATAGACAGGCCGTCGCAGAAATAATTCAGTCTGCATTTGGTCTGCTCTGTATTCCAACACATTTGTGGCACGCCCTGTCACAAAAAGCAGACTGGCTCCTATTATCCATATCTCATGGGCAGAGAGAAGGCAATCAAGCAATGTGGGTGTCTGGTTCAGGAAAAGGGAAGCAGCATTTCTGTGATTTTGTATCAAGAAACCGAATTGTTCAAAAGGTAGACTGCTGCCTATCAGAGACGTGGAATTTTGGAATACTCAAGGTTTAAGTGAAAAGACAGATAAAAAAAACCTAGTGAAGTGTTACGGTATTTAGGGGCATATTTATAGTCCTCTAGCGCCACCTTGCACCACATTAATGTCATTATTTTTTACGTTAATGTGGCCCAACGAGGCCAAAATCCCCGCGCTGTAGTTACAGAGTGGCGCAATGCATGCATTGCGCCACTCTGTAACCCTCTGCGCTACATTATGCCTATGCCAGGCATAATGTATGCAAAGGTGGCGTTCCCCCGTTAAGGGAGCCGGGAAAATGGCGCAAGGAAATCTATGAGATTTCCTTGCAAAATTTTTTGATGCCACTTTTAACATCTGCTCAAGAGCAGGCGTTGAAAGGGGGCTTCCATTCTTTAGAATGGGCCCCTATATATTCTGTATGAGTAGTGCCAATATTTTGGTGCTACTCCTGCAGAGTACATCAATAGCGTCATGAAAATTTACACTATTGCCCCCTACCTTGCGCCATGGTGCGCCATATTTTAAATACGGCACACACATGATTGCGGTAGAGGGGTGCTAAGGGGCACAGGGAAAGCGGTGGTGCAGTACCACTTTCCATAAATTTGCCCCCAAGTTTGGCCTGGAACATTGTTAGGATGGAAATGTCCTGTGTATTGTTGAAGACGTGTACCCCTGCCCTGAGTTCCCAACTGTACTGTTGTCTGGATACCTGCTAACTTTTTGTCAAAGACGAACACGAATCATGCATGTGCACCATGACATAGACCTGTCTCATGGATTGCAGTCTTGTTGGACCAGGAGGGGCACCCAAGGTGCTACTCCCATAGTGGTGGAATCTGCTGTCTTCACCAAGAGTTAAGTAGTACAAGTGTGATGGTGGCAGCATACTGTGTAGTGATCAGTGGTAGTGAACATGTCCTTTTTACCCTGTGTCACTGGAGTGACGCCAATAGGTTAACTCACCTTTTTAAAAGTTCCCCTGCTGTGTGCTTAACTCACCCTTGTCCTACATCAGGTAGATGTGGAGTGCTGTGCAGTACAGGAGTACTGACTGTGCTGTATGATGTGTGCCTGGCAAGGGCTCAATACAGGGATAGAACAGTACTGTGCGCTATATGTGTGGTTAATGCTTGTACTGGATGCATGTATGCCTGCAAAGAATACATTACATTAGAGTTGTAGTGCTGTGCAGTCCATGTGCAATGGAAGGATGTGTGCTTGTGTGACGTACAATACATGAAGGTCGAATTGTTGTGCAGTGTGTACATGGTGAGTGTGTGTGCTGGCAGTGTGTGTGTTTGTAAATAGAATACCCTGGTACAATACAGAAAAGCTGCACACAGGATTGAGGAACAACAGTCTACCTTTTTCTTTTAATATTCTAGAAGTATCTCTCATGAATACACATATAATGCTCAGAGGATATCCTTTTTCTGATTTGTTCTCTTTACTATTCAGTGCAAAATATATATTTATTCTCCTTAATATTCACTTTAGTTCATAGGTACAACTCTACTTTTAGTGTTACAGTGTGAGCATGATTATAATTCTTAAAACCACAATAACCTTCCCCCCATTCATACCTATACACACTACATACAATTCTTCCTTTTCATACATACATTCAATGGTTAAAAACATCCTTCTCTATCTATCTCAGGAAACAAGATGGGGCTGATAAGGGAATCATAAAGATTAGGGCTGGTGGCCTATGATTAACCTTTTGATGCACATATCATTTTGGCTGTCATCCAGGTGTGAGCTCTGGTCACTCCTGTGAATTGTGCAGGGGGTCAATAAGCTCTGGAGACTTGCCTGGTGTGACGGACATCCTTTCAAGGAGAAAGAAGAAAAGGAGAAGTTGACACTTCATGAGAAGCAGACCCACAACATAAACTTCCAAGACACAGACCCTAAATCACATTTTGGAGTCTGGAAATGGACTATAAGAAGGGGAGGTTGAGACTCCAAACTTTGTCATCTGCTAAACAGCCAGGTGTGAGGAGGGGAAGCTCTGCAAAACTTTTGCCTGTGACCAGGACTGTGGCTAAGGCCTGCTAACCTTCCTGCTGGGTGAGGGGACATCACCAAGGGAAAACCAAGATCACCTGCCCTGGAGCCTGGAGCATCAGCACATGCTTGCTTGCCAAGATCAGTGTACCCTGTGAGGAAGAGGAGAGCTCTGGAGGGAGCGAGGTCCAGTATGGAGACTTCCATGAGGACTCCCTGGTGCAAGGTGGAAGGATTCAGATCAGCACCTATCGAGTCATAGCTGTTGTGCAGGATTTTTTTCAGTGACCCCAGGTATACCAGGAGAGGAGCGTCGTAGACTGATCAGTGCAACAAGCACTATGTGGAGAGCGCTAGCTGTAGTGCCTCATAGCAAAGAACCCATATGCCAGAGGGGGCCTCAGTAGAAACAATTGTGTGACCAGGGTGCCAAGACTTGTGAAAGCCTTATTAGAAGCCCTGTGTGCCAGGAGGGGCCACATTGGTGTGTGCAAATGCACCAGATGAGTCTGCATTGTGTTCAGAGGCACTGCAGCAAAAGTGCATGCGTGGGGGCTGCCGGTACTAACTGGGTAAAGATTTCAGGCCGTTGCATGAGAATGGACAGAGACTGTGGCCAGAAGGTCGAGCATGTCCAATGAGATCTGCCCTGACTGACCCCCAAGGGTCAAGAGGATGCCAAGGAAGACGTTGCACCCTCTCTGTATTTCGGTTGGGAGACAAACTATTTAATTCCACTCCCTCCACTACCCCAACGCTGGGAAGAAATTGACTTACAAGCTGGAAGCTGCTCCGATCGCTGGGGAGAACTGAGTGCTGCTGTGTGTGCCGAGAGCAGCCCAGCATCTCCAAGCAGGATCTCAACTCATGAGTACCAGCGCTCAGGACACCCGCTATACCGTCAAACCCTTCCATGCTGCAGGAGCAGTTAAAACGTTGACTGGGCCTTGAGGCCCCAGGAGATTTGCTGCTGAAGATGATCTTGTACCATAGACACTTTTGACTAATTCCTAAAAGTCAAAAGGGAATTCTTGAGTATGGCCTACTAGTGAGCACTCCCTCGATGCGACCACCAGTTAATGGGGAATAACCCATGGCAATGTTATAAGCAAAAGGATGAGACAGAGATGTATCTGACAACTACTAGATCCCCAACCTCAAGGGGATTGTGGTATTCCTCATGAATTTCGCTATTCCTTTGACTGTGAAGAGTTAGAAAGAAAATACTTTTTTTCTTATAAAAACAAGTATTTGACTGGACATTGATTTATGGGTCATACTGTGTGCACTTTGTGTGATGGCTCCTGTGCACTTTCCTGTATCTACACTTTAATACTTTAGACTGTATTTTCCTATAAAAAATCAGCAAAGAATTTGCGAGAAAAGTGACAGTTCAGCAAGCAAAATAGCATAGTGGGTGGGTGTTTTCTTCAGATGCTCCCCACCTAAGTCAGAAGTGCACGATGCTTCCATGAGAAGTTTTACCTTTTTAATAGAGCAAATGTAGGTGAAAATGATTCTAAAGTGCCAAACACAGTCACATGAATCACAATTGAGTGTGCTAGTTTTCACTGATGGTTCATTGCACTCCGCAGTTTAACTGTGACCAAGCATGTCTCCTTTCATGAAGGAGTGCATGCGAGTGCATGCAATTGTGTCCCACCTTGTCCAACATTGAGCGGGGACATTCCTGCACCTTTTCCCAGACCTCAGGCCTCTCATCTACCTTCATTTGCCTTCTAAAGAGCCTGTGGAAAGGTATCAGGTGGGGACTCTTCCGTCGGATATGCCACGTCACCAGGAAGGGGTGTAGCTGTCAATATCAAGAGAAAATCCCTTTCAGGAATCTGCATTGTTTCTCCCTTTCTCTCTGAAGCCCCCATTGAACCCCCCCCCCCCAACTGCCTCCATCCGTGACGTACTCAGAAGGCAGGATTGTGCGAGGGAAAAATAGGCTTTTGGCTTCCTGAAGCTTCACTCATCAAGTCAGAGAGAGTCGAGGTGTCAGCACAGGACCCGCAAAATGAGGCTGCTCCCTCCTCCCGTGCTCCTACCTCCAGCCCAGACCACAGGCAGGAGACACTGATGTGGCAGTGGTATAATGGTAAAGAAGCAACCCCCCTCCCAAGTGAAGCATCCCTCAGTGATGCCACTCACTCCAAATGGTCGCAGTGATGTAGGGTGTGAGGAGAGCACCTATATTGTAAGGGACCTCACCTCACTACCCTGACTCCCATCAGGAGCAAGACACGTGGTACCTCGGAGGTCCACGCAGGGGAAAAGGGCGAATGATCCCAATGCGCGCCCTGCCTCCACAGTCCCTGCTAACTGCAGGCAGCAACTTGAGACTGGTGGCTGCATTTCCACATGAGACTGTGCCTTACCTATAACTACCAGTACCAAAGCACCAGAGGATGGACTTTAACAGTGCCGTAACCAAGGCCCCTGCGGTGCTGGAGGCCCGCGCTCCAGGGGACCCCCTCAGCGCAGTACACAGTGCACGGGTGGCAAGCCCCTGACTGGGTCCAGGAGGGAATGGGCCCCCTTCAGGGACTTTGCAGGGAGGTCCCCTCAAGTTTCGGACTTTACATACAATGACCGCCTGTGACTATATGCGATAGTATATGAACTATGAAAGTAGATAGGTCTCTTATACACATCATGACCCTTCGTCACTGTAGGTGGGCTTCTAGTAGATTTTCATGGGCATGAGGGTCTGCACCGAAACAGATGACTGTATCTTAGCAAGCAATGATTTCATTTGGGTGTTTGTGGCTCCACCTGGCATGTGATGCCATTAAATGGGCATATATGTGACTGCACCTAGCCGTAGGAAGCTGGACTTTGGGGTATCTAAGGCTACACCTGGCATATTATCACAGAGCCTCTGTAAAAAATCCAATACCCAGCATGTGAGACTGTATTTGGCACATTTTCTGTAGCTGGGTACATCTGGACACAGAAGACTGCACCTAGCATATGAATGCAGTGCCGGGGCATGCTAAGCTGTATGAAGATATGTACAGCTAAACTTAGGGCCAGATTTATATCTTTTCACGCAAAACTGTGTTAGCGCAGTTTTGCTTGAAAAAGTATAGCGCTGGCTAGAGCCATTCCAAGATGCCGGCCGGGCACCAACTTTATGGAATTGCACTAGCCGGCGCTAATGCCCTGTTAGCGTCCTTAGAAGTGACGCTAATAGAGCGGGTGAGGCATAGGGGAAACCTGGGCTTGTGCGCTGAATTATGGCGCTACACTGTTTAGAGGCAGAAAAATTGCCTCTAAGCAGTGTAGCGCCATTTTCTGGCGCACAACCCCCATGGACATGGCTCCTGTCTTACTAAAGACAGGAGCCATGCCCACCACCCCAATGGCCATGCCCAGGGAACGAATGTCCCCTGGCCATGGCCACTGGGGCAAGCGCTGTGCCGGGCCCCAAATCAGGGCCCCCGAGCGGGGTAATAGAAAAAAATATATACTTACCGGGACTTAGCTGGGGTGGGTCCCCCATCCTGTGGTGTCCCTCTGGTGTGGGTGGGAGTGTCCCTGGGGCCAGGGAAAGGCACCTATGGGCACTTTCCATGGTCTCTGACCACGGAAATATGCCTACCGGTCCCCTTACGCCTGCCCATGTTCAGGCGTTACATAATGGCATTTAAGGCCCTCATTCCCCCGTGCTGGATTTTAGCACGGAGGATAAATATGGCACAAAGGCCATATCGTCCTTTTCTGGACGAGAACACCTAAGTTGCATCTCATTGAAGCAAGGTAGGTTTTCACGTCCAGAAAACAACTTTAACTCCATAACTTTGGCACTAGACATGTCATGGAGTTAGGTTTGAGCTAAATTAGCGTAAATAAAAATGACGCTAATTCTGCACAAACCGAGTATAAATATGGGCCTTAGTATACAATCTTTGTACCTTGGCATATGAGACTACACCTGGCACCTGGCAATGGCACCCAGACATGTGAAAATCTATCTTTCTTGCATAAGAGGTAGCATTAGGATAATAAGTTGCAGCGCTGTATGTGGTGGCAATATCTATCCATATAATGGCAATGTCCAGCACATGAAACTGTAACAGAGTATGTGAGGCTGTACATGAGCAAATTATGATTTTTCTGGCATATTGTTGTTGTAGCAGAGCATTTGGGAATGTGTCAGGGTGCCTGAACTGTACCTGGAAATGTAAGGACTGAAGCTGAGCATACAAGGCTGCATCCTGCATAGAATGGACATGTGAAAGCTGCTGTACCCGTGAAGGAAAGTCTATATATGGAAATATGAGGCTATTCCTGCATACACGTAAATGGGAGTCAAATGAGTGCACCTATGGATATGAGGCTACACTAAACATAGTACGGGAGTAATTAGACGTGAGGCTGTGTGTAGCATGTGGTACCTGTACCTTGATGCATGCAAGTTTAACTTGTGGATAATGTCTGTCCCTGGCATATAATAGCTGTAGTTGGAATATGAGGCTGTACTTAGGCATATGATGGGTGTTTACGGATTTTGTTGTATTTGGCACATGATAGCATTGTCTTGGCATATGAGTTTGAACTTGACACAATATGGCAGAACCTGAGCATGTGAGGCGACACCTGAAACCTGGCAGCAACGTTTCAACAGGATGCTACTTAAACAGGGCAATGAAAATCTACGTTGGCTTCCTATTCATAAGACAGTATCCCTGGTATGATGCACAACATATTTGCTGAAATCAAGGCCATTGTTAGGCCCACTGCCTGCCTGCCTTTGACAATGAGCCCTCTCGGATGATGCACTGTTGTTGTCTGGTAGCCTAATTTATTACATACATTTAAAAGTATAAAGTTCGTCAGATTTCTTTCAAAAGACTGATTAAGAAAAAATCGTCTTGACTAAAAAGTCTTGGGCCCAGGCATGGTTGGAATTGGGCAACACATGACAGACTTAGGGCCAGATGTAGGTACTTTGCAAATTGCGAGTTGCAATTTGCGAGTCCGAGCGACTCGCAAATTGCAACTAGCAATTTGCAATGCAGAACGGTGTCTCAGACACCGTCTGCGAGTCGGTATGGAGTCGCAAAGACCCACCTCATTAATATTAATGAGGTGGGTCGCAAATTGCGGCCCCATAGCGACTATGGGCACTCACTGACATGGAGGCCTGCTGTAGTCAGCAGACCTCCATGTCCGTGACTGCTTGCTAATAAAGCAGTTTTTTTTTTCAAGTGTAGCCCATTTTCCTTAAAGGAAAACGAGTTGCACTTAAAAAAAAAAAACGAATCCTTTTGTTTCGTTTTTTTTTTCAGGGCAGGTAGTGGTCCCTCGGACCACTACCTGCCCTGAAAAAATATTTTGGGGTCCATTCACAAAGGGGAAGGGGGTCCCATGGGGACCCCTTCCAATTTGCGAGTGGGTTACCATCCACTTCAAGTGGATGGTAACTGCGACTCCATTTGCGACCGCATACGCGGTCGCAAATGGAATTGCATACCACTGCGAGTAGCAAATAGGAAGGGAACACCCCTTCCTATTTGCGAATCGGAAATGCATTTTGCGAGTCGGTCCCGACTCGCAAAATGAATTTCTGCATAGCAAACTCCGGTTTGCGACTCGCAAACAGCAATTTTTGCCGTTTGCGAGTCGCAAACTGCTTGCTACATCTGGTCATTAATTTGGGAGCAGTATTACAACCATCTAATGTGTTTGCTAGAAATTGCAAACATTGGGTCATGGCAAGGGGTGTTGAAAGTTATAATTCTGCAGGTGCAATTAATAATTTTCCACTTCGCAAGATTATGATTTATATTTTTCAATTATATCTCTTATGAAATTCTCCCATTTCTGCATTAATATTCTCCCACGTAAAGTAGGTTAATTTGCATTTTTTTAGCAAAAGAAGGAAAAGAAAATGCTAAGGACGTTTTACTTAATTTACTGGAAATTACATTCTCAAAATGCGTGGTTGAATTTTTTTCTTGTTCCGAAGAATATATTTTTGCTTGTTTTTCTCTTGTGCATTTCTTTAAGTTAAAAACTGTGAATATTCATGGAATTTGCCAAGTTTATCTCAGAATTTTAGGAATTTTGAAGAAGCAAATCCACAAAATTACAAACCCAACTTGGGGAAAGTGGAACATCCAGAATTTTGCCATTCAGGCTTCATATTTTCCCTTTTGAAGAATTGGACCGCATACATGAAGATTGGCAAGTTAATAGACGCGAGTAAATGTTCATTCAAATGTTATCTAGTGTGGGAAAAGCCTATCTAAAGTGAGGGAAAAGACTGACACTGAAATGGCATTAAGGCATGGTTGTCTGAGTTCACTCAGTACTATAATCAGAAGTTCACATGCAGTATCAACTGGCTAAACTGCTGCTTTTTGGACTTTAAAGGGCGCTTTACAAGGTCACTTGTGTTCAACCTGGTATATCTCCATCCCCAATCACTTCGGACTCCAACCCTCGAGGACATCTGTAACTCTAAGAGGTGGAAAATACTCCAGACTACAGGATTTTGAGGAATGACTTGTGGTAATCAGTGTTTCAGCTATGATTCCAGCATTCTTTTGTGCAGTATTTCAGTTAGAGATTTTGCATACTTTCAGAGACCTAAGTCCCTGGTAATCTTGCAATTCCTGGTCCCAACCCTAATTATTCAGGCACTGTCACCATCACTATTTTATATAGAGTGCCTCTGGCTCTTATAAAATGGTTCTGGTCAAAATGTACCTATTGCTAAATATTTGTATTTGTATATGGTATTTCTATAGTGCAAACCTAGCCAAAAGGTAGCAGAGCACTGTATGGTGAAAGACGAGCATAAAGTCAATGAGTAATAGAAGAGGAGGCTTGGTTTTGGACGGTTTATGCACATCATTACAATAAGTGAGGAAATTGCTGTTGCTTTTTCAAAACCTACTGTTTCTTTCAGCTGCCCCTCGTGACCTAGCTGGGTTGTTTGAGGGAGAGATGGGAGACGTTGGGAGCTGGTGACCAGATGAGATATCCATTTGGATTGTCTTTTAAAATGCATTATGGGAAGCTTCCGAATCCATCAATGTGCAGAATGGGAGCTCAAATATAAATGTCCCACCAAAAAAGCTCAGTTTTATTGCCTTTAGTTTTTATCCCTTGCTAGTGGGTGGTGCCCTGTAAAGGAGATACTAAGGGGAACCGCTGAAGGAGAGGAGTGGTCCCTTTTCCACCATACGGTCTGCAAATGTATATAGTATAGGAGGGAGGTGGGAGGTATGAGGATGGCACGTCAGTGACTTCCTAGGTCACTTGAGTTGAGTGCTAAAGCAGGAATCTAGAAATAGGACTTAACTTCCCAAACCTTGATCCAGAATGCAATGCATGGGACTAGAGAGGGCAATGGAAGTGGTTTAGAATAAATGAGTCAGTTAAAAAATAACATGTTGAAAGGAAGGGGTGCAGAGGCACACTGCAGTTCTCTAGTACTGTCAGAATCTCAGTCCCAGAGAGCAGACAGGTGGGCTTAAGCTGTAAATGTGTGGCTGGACATGTAATTTCCAAATCACCATCCTCCAAAAGGCAAGAGAATGGAAGCTTTGGAAGACTGAACAATGGAGAGTCAAAAAACTAGACCGCTAACCACCATGGTGGTGGGAGCTTCCAGGTTGCAGTATAATTCAAGGTCAATAGAGACAGAGCATATTTAAGCACCCTACGCACAGGTTTATTTGCCTGGCAATGACTCATAGTTGTATCGTCTCTCTGCAGTCGTACAGTTCACCCATCCAATTCTGCATCCCTCATCTTTGTTATGTTCAACCTTTACTAGTGCTCTTGGTTATCCCAGCTATTTATGTTGTTATAGCTTATAGACTGCTTGTTCACCAAAGGTTTCTTGTCGCTAAGCTAGATGGATTGAACTAAGATAAACAGAGTTACTAAAGGCCATATGCCTGTTTAAATAACCACGTTTTCAGAGCTTTCCAGAAGTTCCCCAGACCGTGTTTCAAGCGGAAAATGTCTTCGAAGTAGACAGGGCCTGAACTGAGAAACAGCGTCCCCTCAATCTTTCTTTCCGAAAGCTTGTAAAGGCTAGCATATTGGCTCGGCTGGATCTCGGTTTCTTAGGAGGGAACATATTTCTTAATTCTGAGGAAACATATTTCTTAATTCTAAATGACAAGAAGCTCAGGCCTCATGCTGTTCTGTTTAGACCTTTAGACACCGTGCAGCATACTTTAAAGCATATGTGCGCCTGTACTGGAAGCTAGTGTAGCACTCTCAAAAGATGGGTAACGTGAGTGCTGAGGCAGGAGAAAGAAAGATCAACTGTGCTCCTTCATTCTCAATGACATGTAATCTGTGCAATGCTTAATTTGTGCTTGTTGTTTCCGGAGCAGAGCACCGGCACTTATTTTCACGGGCTGGCGCTTATTCTTATGCCTCAAGCATTTGCTGCGAGCAAAAGACACATTTGGGAAAAGACGGAGGAAGAGAAAAACGAAAGAGTGTCCCTATGTGAGAGAGCAGAGAGCTGCAAGAGTGAGCTGAAGGGGCAGGGAGAGGCTGTAAATGTATTGAAGAGGCCTGAGATGGCGTCAGGATTACGCTGCCTCAGTATTCCGTGCTTCGACATTCAATTGCAGCAGCTGCATGTTTCAGGAGAGCTCTGAGCACCGGCACGTTTTTATTCACAAATTCAACACTGATTCTGTGTAAGGTAGTGCATATGCTGAGGGTCGGACAGAGAACCCAAAGATGCCCTTGCAAATTGTGTCAGACCAGCCCCTCTAGGGTACATAGTGAGAGAACCTGGCCACTACATGAGGGCTTGGGGGGGGGGGGAGGGGGGCCAAGAACATTTGGAAAAAATGGCAAAAAGGTGCATCCTGTAACACATTTTTCATTATATATTAAATTGTATTAATTTTTAAAGCATAGTAAATTATGACCTTACAGTGCACCAAGATACAGCAATTTTTACTGGGGCTCTTCAACGATCCCTTCACTATAACCCTCAAACAGTGCCTCTCCTTTCTCCACAGCCCCTTTCTTAAATGTTTTTCCTTTTTTTTGTATCGCCTCTCCTACCAGTGTGGGACGTTGGAGCACTTTACATACTGAGAAAGTTAGTCATACACGTGTAAATCAGTGTATTGAAAATGTTACATATGACAAAGGAGACTACAAGGTAGGAATTTTGTATGAGTTCTTGGTCTGGGGAAGCATAAATTCAGAACTGAGTACATAACACAGTGGTTAGGATTGACTTTACTAATAACATTTTTTTTTGTAACCCAAGCAAACTCTTTTTAGCAAAATTAGTATAATCAAAGACTTGGAAAAAACATAACCTTATATGTACCATGCAGTCTGCATGCAGCTCTTTGATTACATTTCATAGCTCAATGTGCTAGATTATGACTGTAATTTATGAATTGCACAGTGACAAAAGTATCTCTGTGACAAAAGCACTATCCCACTGAGCATTGCATGTTAAATATTATTCTGCGATCCTCATAGTACACTATGTTACATGAGTCAAAACTACTGCTAAACAAAACTCCAATCTCTCTTCAGCAGGTAAATTAACCAACAGAGTTATCTTGGCACTTTTATTGTTGCCTGAAAGGTGTTGGATATAGAAGGAACTCTGCAGCGCTTTTAAAACTGCTGCACTGCTTACAAAAGTGGCCCCCCAGTAACAAAAGGGGTCCCCCACACTTCCAGCCGCCCGGGGAGACACATGCCACATGAATTAACAAAATCTAATCTCGAGTGGATGACTGAAGTCACAATAAGTTTCCTCCCATTAAACAACAGCAAAGAGGCAATTTTCCTAGAAATGTTAATCAAAAGGAACATTTAGAAACTACTGTTCATATCTGAGGTTAAAACAAAACGCTGCCATGTAACACAAACCCAAGACTCTTAGTGGAGATTGATGGAGTAAGTGCTGGGCCAAGGTATCTGAGCCAGAAATTAAGATTCCATTGAGTGCTCTCATTTCTCAAGAGAACAATTTCTGTTTTGTTGGTGTTCAGATTTAATTGATTGGTTGCCTTCCAATTTGCAACAAATCTTAGCGTGCTCTGAAATTTTATATAGCACTCTGAAGTATTATCCAAATGAAAACGTACATAGACCAGGTCCAATACTGCTTTCCAAATGCTGCTTGTCTCAGACTGGATTTAGAAAAGGCATTTGATATTCCCTCCTGGGATTACCTTTTTCTAGTACCTGCCCGTAGGGGCACTGGAAAACGACTTCTTGCATATACTTGATTACTATATAGGAATCCCACATCCTAGATTCAGCGAGGCCCCCTCATTTCCACATCTTTCTCAGTCGGTTGGAAACCCAGCAAAGGTGCCCACTCTCCCCCATACTCTTCACGCTAGCAATAGAGTCACTGGCCATTCAGCTTCGAGGGGAGAGCCAAGCGTGGGACATCCCTTTAGTAGACCAAATACATGCCATTTCATGATATGCGGGCGACTTACTCCTATACCTCCAAGACCTAACAATGAACCCCTCTTCGCTCCATGACACTCTGTCCAGCTTTGCCAAAGCTTATGGGCTGCGGGTTAATTGTACTAAGTTGGTGATCTAGCTGCTTTGTTCCAGTCAACCTACCCGCACCATATACTTCTGCGGATTAATTGTACTAAGTTGGTGATCTAGCTGCTTTGTTCCAGTCAACCTACCCGCACCATATACTTTGGAGAGGCACTCCGTTGGTGCAGAGAGGCGATCCACTACCTGGGCATCCAACTGTATCCCGCTCCTCTTGGCCTATATGAAGGGGATCTCTTTGGAGACCTGTTAGGCATCCGATCACAAGTCAGCTTCAGGCAATCCCTCCCCCTTGCTTCAATTGACAAAATTGCCCTGACGAAAATGGCCATTTTGCCTCGGCTGGTATACTACGTTGGGTAACCTCCCAGTCATCCCCTTGAGATCCTTCTTCATTGACCTAGACTCTCTCCTATGCATGCTTGTTTGGGGTTCCAAACAGTGTTGCATGGCCCTCAACAAGTTACAACTCCCAGTGGGCTGGGAGGGACTGGGTGCCCTCTCCTTTGAAGCAAATTATCTAGCCACACAATTACAATGACTCTCATGCTGGACTGAGGTGCGATATATGGATGAAAGTAGCTACACCGGAGGAGTTCTACCAATTGCTACAGTTTGTAATATCCTTTTCCCAAAGGTATACACCCTTTCTCCCAGGTCCCTATTGGTAGCATTTGCACACAAATGTATGTTTGGGATATATTGCCTTTCCATCGGCAAATCGGTGTATGCCCTTAACCTCCCCTTGGTCGGCCTCCTCCACTTTCTGGGTGTCTTTACCTTGGCTAACCTGACAGCCTGAGCAACCCGCTCCTTGCACATGATGCTCTTTCCCTGGGTCAGTTCCTTTTGTTCAGGCAACTCTAACACCTCTCATACCCTCTCGGGCACTGTGGAATCAGAACCGACTACCCATCCAGTTTTACAGGCCATTCTCATGATGGGCACAGGCCGCCACCCTATCACCTGGCTCTATAAAGCCATTTGCGACCTCTTGGATGCCCTTCTCACTGCGCTGAGAAGTAAATGGGAGAAGGGCTTTGAGAGGACCCTTCATGATAAGGAGTGGGAACAGGCTTTAGAGCACCCTCAGCAGGTCTCATGGAACTCCAGCTTCAAGTACATCCAGTTGTTTATGTTGCATAGAGCGTACCTTACCCCAGCCCAGCTGAACCATTACTATCCTGGTGCGCACCCTGCCTGCCCCTGCTGTCATGCCCCAGATGCTGACCTCAAACATATACTGTGGTCATGCTCGATGTTGTGAGGCTATTTGGATGCGATATATACTACCTTTCATGGAGCTTACAGACATCTAGAAGTGGGAAGCATGTGCCTTATGCATCTTCAGGCACAGGAAGAGACGCAAAGTGTGTACCCACTTTGCAGCCCTAGCACTCCTCCTCACCAAGCGCACACTCACACTCCACCGGCGCTCACCAACACCTCTACCAGTGGAGGCATGGCACGGTGCACTGCGCAAATGGGGCACTGCAGAGGAAGATGCCCTCCCCTATGAAAAGATCTGGCACTTTTGTAAGCGGCCCATTCCCCCCCAATGGGCCACCCTCATCATGAATTTTCAGCAGAGAGTGAGCAACAATGATATGCCTCCATGAGAACACTGTCACTTGTATTATTACCCCCGGCCCCCCACAGGTAACATCCATGGCAACATTTCATATCAATTACGTCCATCACCACCCGCCCTCCCCCTTCCCATTTCTGGCCTCCTCTCCTCCTCCCACCCACCTTACTTTGTGCCCCCACAGCCGACTTCCCATAGCTGGCGCCCCACCTTAAACCATGCCAGCAACCTTCACAAAGCAACAACCCATACTCTATACCACTCTCAAAAAAGAGCTCCACCCATTGCCAATGCCACGGGGCCACCCCGTCTCCCTCCCTGGTCATACTTCCTCCCCCAAGTGACTGGCATTTTTGCAGAGCATGGACAAACCTCTTTGGCCCACCGAACAGCGCTTGGCACTTCATCAGTCATTCACCTGTTACTCTTTGCAGATCCCTCAACACTATGTAATGCAGATGTCCCAATCTGTGCGGTGTAATTTGCTATACTGATGTGAATTGAATTGTCCTACTGCCACTACTGTATATGTTACAAAAACAAATAAAAAGATGTTTGAAAAAAACAATCCAAACGAAAACATACATTGCAAGCTCATCTGCATAATTGTAAACCTTGCTTCCAAAGGTAGACAGTGCCTCAACCAGAGGTTTCATATACAGGTTGAACAAAAGAGTGGATAAGGCAGAGCCTTGAGCGACTTCACAGCGGAGGCTAATAGCTTGAGAGACGAGGTTTCCACGCTCCACTGATTGCGTACGGTTTCCTAAGGAAGGCCTGGTCCATTCTAAGGCTCTCCACTGCACCCCAGCCTCTGATATGTGGTTGATTAGAATCCTGTGATCAACTGGATCGAAGATTGTAAAAAGTCTTAAAAGGACAAGTGCTGCATTCCTACCATGATCTTCGGCCAGATGTAGGTCATCTAGTACCACTAATGTCATGGATTCCGTACTATGAAATGGTCTAAAACCAACTTAAGCTGGATGAAGAAAATCGGTTATTTGGAAGTGCCTGCTCAACTCCGTCAGTTTAGCCGGAAAAAGAAGAAGAGAGATAAGATAATAATTGTTTTTAATTGTTGGATCGCCCCCTGTTTCTTCTGCAGGGAAATCACTTTGACATGTTTAAAAGTCTGAGGCACTTGGCCCTCCTGAAGTGATTTATTCAGTAATGATTGTAAAGAAGCAGCTATTGTAACAGTCATACCTTTCATGGTAGCGGGGTGAGGGACAAGCAAGGATCCTTAGGTGAACCCGCTCGGACTTTGGTTAAAAGTGCTTTAAGTCTTCACTCATCATTAGTTTCTCAGATTACCTTCTTGGGTTTCTCTTTGTCTTGTTTCTTGTGATTGAAGCACGAACATCTGCTGCTTGTCCTTGGTCTCCCGTGCATGAGCATCTGGGGGAGCAACAGCAGTATACTGAGCAGCGTCTGCTTCCATGACTGTATCATCCGCTCAGGAATCGGGTAAGCTTGTGGCGTTTGTTGGGATGGAGGTTTCTGCTATCAGCCACAGCATGATACTTCTACTTCTGACATAGCATCAGATATGTACCTCTTTCTCTCACTCATCTAGTCGTGACTCGCTACACCATCTAAAGGAGAGTAACTGGGCCTATCTGCAATCAGATACTAGTCTATCCCAGATTTTGCCAACACTGACCTCCAACAGCAAGTGCTCCTCTGTTTTCTCTATCAAGTCTCCATTTTCATATTTTCTATATTGAGAAATTGGAGTAGTCACTAATTCCAGAGGGATTTGGGGATAGCCAAAACTCTCACCAGATCTATGCCTCAGGCCAAAGCTTGACAACAAAATCCACTAGACATCATCTGCAATATTAATGGCCAAAGAAGAAGCAGTTTAGAATTAACAATTTTCCATCTAGAAAGAAATAATTATAGAGAGCAGGGATTGATGTAAGGTGTTGAAGAATTTCAACAGAGGGCAAATTGGAGCTTTGGCAAAGATGACTTTATTTTTTGTACTTTCTTTTGACCTTCCACTGAATACATGTGCACGATTCTTCTTCCACAACAAGGGCATGTGTTGAACTAAGGTGTACCCAATGAAGAAGGGCTCCACTTCATAACTTAGGGTCGAACAAAAACGAGTTTCATGTTTAAAGCTTTAGTTGAATCCTTCCGCTGTTGTGTGATTTCTATAGATGGCATAGATAGGGGACCCAGGCAGCATTTCTAGTGCTCTTTCCTTACAAATAGCCCGGGATCTCACAGAGGTGATATCACGGCTGGCTACTACAACTCCATCTCCACATGGTTGGCTAAACAGGATCGTACTAAGCTTTAGAAAGTTTAAATCAAGGAACTCGGCTCTTCCTTAACCACCCACCCTCAAAACACTATACTAGCTGCCTTTTGCAGAACACAGTCTGAAAACTGTGCCTGGCCATTAAGCTACTGTTTGGTAATGCAGCAGGCTATCTCTGCAAGATCTTCCAGCCTCATAAGACCTTCAGGAGCCTGAGGTAAGCTACTATATCTTTCTAGTCACCCAGCCATATAGATACATTCGGTGGCAGATAACTTCACTGTAAAGGTTCTTTTCCAAGGACAGTCTGTCTGCTCTCCCTAGATTTAGGAGAAATGTAGGGCAGCCTCTTCTATGACATCAGCCCAGCCTAAATGAAGTAGAGTGTGCAGACATCTTTTTTTCACAACTGGCCCTTTAAGTCCCCTTCTAAATAAGGTCCTAAGGCATTACCAGGGTTGGACTGGGGCAAAAAATAGACTTTGGCACCAAAATAAGAGTGATCCTTTTTGGCAAATAAGATAGCTAAACAAGTGGCCCACATTTGCAAATGAGGGCAGTTTAAAACTTTTAGAGGACCACTAGGTGTTGTGCAAGGTCCCAGAGACTGCATGCATTTGTGCTTGCTGGGGAAATCAACAATAACAAGCATTTGCAATGCAATGGGTCTCGCTTTTGCTCGATTTAGAACTATTAGCGATGTAAATTCCTAACTGGACTTTTCTTGCCACATAAATTGAAAATTAAAAGTAAAACAGTTGATACAAGCAAGGCAATTCAAAGCGTCACGCCCTCCGTAAGCGTGAGCACAAGAGTTATCGGCTCCCTGCGTGAATGTCTAGAAAGGATCGCGGCTGGGATGAAAGGAAACCGAAACCAGAGGAGGGGCCACCACTTGCTGTAACAGGAGGAAGCCTAACGTAGTGTGATGGCCAACAAAAATGTTCACTTTGTGAAATCGCCTGGGAGGGAACTCAGCACACAAAGGAGGGCCATTTCACAAAATGCACCAATAAAAATGAAGCATCTAAAACAAGCACAACAAAGAATGAATAGCAAGAGTGGGCGTGGTTAAAAGCACACAGAGAGAATACAACAGGCCAGAGCGATTGCGTGCTCGACCCTCAAAGCCGGTCCACCAGACCATAAAACAGGTCCGCAAACAGTCAAAAATACTGATCTGTCAGAACAGCCCTCTTATGCTGCCAGGTTGCCCTATAGGCCACTCCGAGCCCCAGCTTCACCACTCTACAGCTCCCTCATGGTTGTATCCCATGTCCCTTAAAGCCAGGTCACCTCCTCTCTGGAGACTATTGTCTTCAATGGCTTCCGGACTTCCCTCAGATACTATGCTAAGCCTTTTATTTTTTGTCTACCCAACATAACTTGAATATATGACGCTTACCAATATAGATTACGCCTTCAGTAGGCCCCATGTACTCCTAATTCTTCTACTACTCGGAAATGCGATATTTCAAATAACTGTTGGAATATTTTTCACTTCCACAAGGATAGAAATAAAATGCAGCACCTTTTATGTACTGTAAAATGTTGGAACTCACAAAAGATGAAAAGTGTTTTTCTTTAATTTGACGGGCAGAAAGCTAGCCCACTCTAAGGTAACTGTGTGCGCTCTGTGACATTCAAATTATGTCTCTGCTCGGAGAAAGTAGAATACAAATTAGTTTTCTTTTTTCGCCGATTGCCAGATGTTACTCTACTTTGACCTGTTTCCCATTTTAAGTTTTTTTTGAGTACTGCTAAATTTCAACCTACATTGTTGGTCCTACACAAAGTGCGGTCCATGGAAGATGTATATGACATGTGAAGAACATCACTGCCATCTACTGGCTACATTCCAGACCACACGTACACGTGCACTTTAGTTAAATTATTATATACATATTTTTTTTTAATGGCAGTTGCCTCGGACGCGAGCGTCTGACCAATAAAGAAAACTCAGTACTGTTTCCTCTGACGTAAACGTGCTGTATTTTGCCGCACCTTTCAACCTGCTGAGAGTAGTGACAAAAATACTTGTTGGATCGAGGGTATAGTTTGTAAATAATTTGTAATGGCGGACTTTCAGTGCCGCCTTATTTATTATTCACGTTCATAGCAGAGATAAAAATCTGAACATTTAGCCTTTGGTAATAAAGTACGCCCGTATATGCGCGTGAAGAGGTTAAGGCGGTAAATTCCATTTCCGGCAGCCTTTCCCGCCATATTTTATTCTCGGCCTGGTAATTAAGGGAGTGAGTGCCTGAAACTCCACCAGGTTTCTTTGACATCAAAAAGCGTAGGAGGCCTCTTTGAGAATGAGAAATAAATTATTTTTACCAGCATATCTAACAGTATTACCACATCTGCTCTAAGTAATAGAGTAATCTGTCTTCTGTCTTCTGTCTTCGGCTCTTCTACCTCCTCCGTCTTCTTCCCCCGAGCCTGCCCTCCTGCTCCTTCCTCATCCCCCTCCCTCACTCGCCTCCCCCTCTCTCACCCCTAGCTAACCCGTTCGCTATCTACCTCCCTCACTCCTCCTATCTTCCTATCTCTCTAGCTCCCTATCTCACTATCTAACTCCCCCACTCTCCACCTCCTCCTACCTACCTATCTGTCTATCTATCTATTTCCCTATCTATCGACTTCTCTATCTATTTTCTCTATCTATTTCTCTATCTCTCCCCCCCTCCCGCCACCCCCTCTACTACCTATCTCCCTATCCTCTCACTCTACCTCTCTCCCTCACCCACCTCTACAACCCCCCCTCCCCTATCTTCACAACCCTACTCCTATCTCTCTCCCTAATCTCCAAACCTCCTAACACTCACCCTCCTCCACCCTAAACCCCCTCCCCCAGCTCCTCTCACTCTACCTGTCCCCCCCCTCCCTCGCGCTTTCCCGCCGCGACCTCCTGCACGCCCCCGCCCCCCAGCTCCCATTCGCCCCCAGCTGACCCCTCCCCCCCTCCTCCTACCTCTTATGGCGGCGGCTGCGCGACTGCGCAGCGGGCGCGCGCAGCGGGCACGCCACTGGCGCGCCGGAGGCGCGCCAGAGGCAAGCCCGTCTGCGCCCGTCCGCGCCTGGCCCGCGCCCAGCGCCACGACCCCTGGTCCCCAGCTCCCCCAAGCCCCGCTGATCCGCTACGACCCCACCACCCTCCACGCCCTCAACCCAGGGCGCTCCAAAACCTGCTTCCTAGCTCACCCCAAACGCACCCATGGACCCTTCGCCTGCAACTCCTGCAAACGCATCTTCCACCACGCAACTACCACGACCACAAGCCCACGCGCCATCAACCACCTCAAGTGCATCCTGATCAACGCTCGTTCCGTCCACAAGCACGCCGTTGAACTTTGGGACCTCCTGGACTCCACAGCCCCGGACGTCGCCTTCATCACGGAGACATGGATGAACGCCTCCTCTGCTCCAGACATCGCTACCCGCCATCCCCGAAGGCTACAAGATCTCCAGAAAAGACCGCACCAACCAAGTAGGAGGAGGTGTCGCCATCATCTTCAAAGACTCCATCAGCGTCACCACCTCCACCGAAGACCCCCCCCTCGCCGCTGAACACCTGCATTTTCAGATTCGCACCGACCCAAGGACCACCCTCAGAGGATCCCTCGTCTACCGTCCTCCCGGACCTCGCGCCTCTTTCAGCGACGCCATCGCCGACTTCATCTCCCCGCACGCCCTCGCCTCACCGGACTACATCCTCCTAGGCGACCTCAACTTCCATCTGGAACAAAACAACGACCCCAACACCACCACCCTGCTCGACAACCTCGCCAACCTCGGCCTCAAACAACTGGTGAACACCGCCACCCACATCGCCGGACACACGCTCGACCCTATCTTCTCCGCCAGCAAACACGTCTTCTTCAGCCACACCTCTGCCCTACACTGGACCGACCACAGCTGCGTCCACTTCACATTCCGACGCGAGACCTCCCACCTCCGCACTCAACCCACCCCTCGTCGACAGTGGAACAAGATCCCTGAAGAGCAACTCTTCTCCGCTCTCGCCGCCAACCAACCCACCCTCACCACCGACCCCAACGACGCAGCTCTCAACCTCACAAACTGGATCTCCAACTGCGCTGACAACCTTGCTCCCCTCAAACGCACGCATCGACAGACCAACACCAAAAAACCTCTCTGGTTCTCTGACACCCTCAAAGAATCAAAGAAAACTTGTCGTGCCCTTGAGAAGGCCTGGCGCAAGGACCACACCGCGGACAACATGACCGCCCTCAAGAACGCTACACGCGAACACCACCACCTGATCCGCACTGCCAAAAGGAACTTTTTCACCGACAGACTAGACAAAAACAGCCACAACAGCAGAGAACTCTTCAGCATCGTCAAAGAGTTCTCCAACCCCAGCGCCAGCGCCAACGCCGTCACGCCCTCACAGGATTT
Source organism: Pleurodeles waltl (assembly GCF_031143425.1). Classification (NCBI taxonomy): domain Eukaryota; kingdom Metazoa; phylum Chordata; class Amphibia; order Caudata; family Salamandridae; genus Pleurodeles; species Pleurodeles waltl. Next base: position 434,815,697 of record NC_090447.1, read on the forward strand.
GTGCGAATCCCTCGCCACTTTCTTCCATCGCAAGATCAGCGACCTCCACGACAGCTTCGGACACCAGACCCAACCATACACCACTGAACCCGCTTCCCCGGACATCACCCTCAACAACTGGACCCCCATCAACACGGAAGAAACCAAATCCATCATGAACTCTATCCACTCCGGCGCCCCTTCGGACCCCTGCCCGCACTTCATCTTTAACAAAGCCGACGACATCATCGCCCCGCACCTCCAGACCGTCATCAACTCTTCTTTTTCTTCTGCTACCTTCCCCGAATGCTGGAAGCACGCTGAAGTCAACGCCCTACTAAAGAAACCTACGGCTGACCCAAGCGACCTGAAAAACTTCCGCCCCATCTCTCTTCTACCTTTCCCAGCCAAGGTAATAGAAAAGACCGTCAACAAACAGCTGACCACCTTCCTGGAAGACAACAACCTGCTCGACCCTTCACAAACCGGATTCCGAACCAACCACAGCACGGAAACCGCCCTCATCTCAGTCACAGACGACATCAGAACCCTGATGGACAACGGTGAAACAGTCGCCCTCATTCTCCTCGACCTCTCGGCTGCCTTTGACACCGTCTGTCACCGCACCCTAATCACCCGCCTACGCTCCACCGGGATCCAAGGCCAGGCCCTGGACTGGATCGCCTCCTTCCTCGCTAACCGCTCCCAAAGAGTTTACCTCCCTCCGTTTCGCTCAGAACCCACCAAGATCATCTGCGGCGTACCTCAAGGCTCATCGCTCAGCCCGACACTCTTCAATGTCTACATGAGCCCCCTCGCCGACATCGTACGCAAGCACGACATCATCATCACCTCCTACGCCGACGACACCCAACTTGTACTCTCCCTCACCAAGGACCCCGCCAGCGCCAAGACCAACCTACAAGAGGGTATGAAGGACGTCGCAGATTGGATGAGGCTCAGCCGCCTAAAGCTGAACTCTGAAAAAACGGAAGTCCTCATCCTCGGCAACACCCCGTCCGCCTGGGACGACTCCTGGTGGCCCACGGCCCTCGGCACCGCACCGACCCCCGCAGACCACGCCCGCAACCTCGGCTTCATCTTGGACCCTCTTCTCACCATGACCAAGCAAGTCAACGCCGTGTCCTCCGCCTGCTTCCTCACTCTCCGCATGCTCCGCAAGATCTTCCGCTGGATCCCCGCCGACACCAGAAAAACCGTGACCCACGCCCTTGTCACGAGTCGCCTGGACTACGGCAACACCCTCTACGCCGGGACCACCGCCAAACTCCAAAACCGCCTGCAACGCATCCAAAACGCCTCGGCCCGCCTCATCCTCGACGTACCCCGCAACAGCCACATCTCCGCACACCTGAGACACCTGCATTGGCTCCCAGTCAGCAAAAGGATCACCTTCCGTCTTCTCACCCACGCACACAAAGCCCTCCACAACAAGGGACCGGAATACCTCAACAGACGCCTCAGCTTCTACGTCCCCACCCGCCCCCTCCGCTCCGCTGGCCTCGCACTTGCTGCCGTCCCTCGCACCCGCCGCTCCACGGCGGGTGGGAGATCTTTCTCCTTCCTGGCGGCCAAGACCTGGAACTCCCTCCCCACCAGCCTCAGGACCACCCAGGACCACTCCGCTTTCCGGAGACTCCTAAAGACTTGGCTGTTCGAGCAGCGATAACCCCCCCTTTCCCCCCTAGCGCCTTGAGACCCGCACGGGTGAGTAGCGCGCTTTATAAATGTTAATGATTTGATTTGATTTGATACAGATATTTTAATAATGGTGTGTAGTAGAGAACATTTTCAGTACACAGATTACGTTTTTTTGCTCCATGAGTTTGCCAGCACCTGTATCATCAGGGTCTTCAAAAATACAAACATTGTGGCTGATTGAGAAAAAACATTTATGAGTATGGGAAATAGTGCTACAGGAATACTCTTTTAATTACTCTTACATGTAATTGGGAATCAGCCACTAAACATCTAACTCTCCATTAGTGGAGTGCAAATCAGGCACAGTATGTTTGACTTTGTACCAGCTGTATTTGGACATTTGCAGAATAATCCGATTCTATTAACATTTTAGATGTTTAACACCACTTTGGAAAGGCATGTAAAAGTACATCAAGAAGTACTAATGGAGTACTATGTTACATACTCCAAACATTATTTCTGAATAGGCCTCACATATTTTTGCTGCCACAACACAGCATTCACTGATCCTCTAACAATATTAGACACATGCAATTCTAAAGGAATTCGCACAAGGCTAAATAATTTGGGGCCAAGGGCCAGATGTAGGTACAAAGCAAATTGCGACTTGCAATTTGCGAGTCCGAGCGACTCGCAAATTGCAACTCGCAATTTGCTATGCAGAACGGTGTCTCAGACACCGTCTGCGAGCCGCTATGGTGTCGCAAAGACCCACCTCATTAATATTAATGAGGTGGGTCGCAAATTGCGGCCCCATAGCGACTCAGGGCACTCACTGACATGGAGGCCTGCTGTAGTCAGCAGACCTCCATGTCCGTGACTGCTTGTAAATAGAGCATTTTTTTTTTTTCAAGTGTAGCTCGTTTTCCTTAAAGGAAAACGAGCTGCACTTAAAAAAAAATCCGAAACCTTTTGTTTCGGAATTTTTTCAGGGCAGGTAGTGGTCCGTTGGACCACTACCTGCCCTGAAAAAATATTTTGGGGTCCATTCACAAAGGGGAAGGGGTCCCATGGGGACCCCTTCCAATTTGCAAGTGGGTTACCATCCACTTCAAGTGGATGGTAACTGCGACTCCATTTGCATACCACTGCGAGTTGCAAATAGGAAGGGAACACCCCTTCCTATTTGTGAGTCGGAAATGCATTTTGCGAGTCGGTCCCGAATCGCAAAATGCATTTCTACATAGGAAACTCTGGTTTGCGACTCGCAAACTGCATTTTTTGCCGTTTGCTCGTCGCAAACTGGTTCCTACATCTGGCCCCAGATGTATCAAGCTTTTTTGCATTCGTAAACGGTGCAAATTGCAAAATTCGGCCGTTTGCTAATGCAGAATTGCCTTTAACAATGTATGAAAGGCATTCGCAGTGCAATTTTAAGGAATAACTATTTTAGCAATTCCTTAAAATTGCGACCCCATTTAAAGAATCAAAAATTGCTAAATTGGAAATCGCAAATAGAGAATTCCTATTTGCGATTTTCAAAGCACATGTATCAAGCATTTCCTAAATGCGAAAAGTTTGGCGGTAACCATTTGCAAATTAAAAAAATGCATTATAAATGACATGACATAAATTGACATGTAGCACACACACGCCCATAAGGCATGTGTGTGCTTCACATGTCCGTAAAAATATTTTTTGGGGTGCAGCAGAGGGGGCCTTAGGCCCCCAGCACCCTGAGATTTGCATTTCCTAAATTACAAATTCCTAACTGGAATTCTCAATTTGGGAAATGCAAAAACATTCGCAACAGGCCCATAGGTGCAAATGGGGTCGGGTTCTCTATTTGCGATTCGGTAATAGCATTTGCGAATTTTGAGAAATCGCTATTACCGAATTTAAGAAATCGCTATTACCGAATTGCAAAATTCTTACATACAATTTTGCATTTTATCAAAAGCGATTTCTTAAAATTTTCTATTTAAGAAATGCAATTTTGTTTTTTGATACATCTGGCCCTTGGCTTTTAATCTCTTTTTTTCACCTATTTAAGATGGCAATGTTTCTGAGAACTCAGACCAGTGAGCCTGATGTATCAAAGGGGGTTGCCATTATTTGTCTATAGGAGAAACACATTGATAGCCGAAGAACTGGTGTGCCAGTGTTTAAGATACAGCTACATTCTACACCATATCATGGGTTTGCTTGCAGTCCCCTGGATGGGGCATTGCCTGATGTATGTATGCACTGCTCCTTTTGGGATAGGTCAGATTGATACACCAGTAAGATTAATGGATTTATTCTACTCTTTCTCTTTATAAAGTGTTTTTTCGAGCAAATTGTTTCAACAATGTTGAAAAAGCACTCCAAGAAATGGAGCATACTTGTTACGGCTCTTGTTCTTCATCAAGCTACTACTACCAATAAAGTCAGAATATGTTACAAGCTCAGGAAACTGTTCATCAGGAATACCACATGTACATTTCCTCTTACTGGTTTCTGTGAAATTAATTATTCACTTGTCTTGAAAAATGTTTTTTTTTAAACTTTGCATTTTCAGAATCTACTGTCACCTGGAGAAACATAAAGCTCATACTTTGTACCATTCGTATATCTTGGTTTAGGTAGTACTATAAAATGTACCACATATTTTTAAATGGTATGATAAAAGGAATACAACCTTTGTTGGCATGCCCAGTCCTTAATAAGTAAACTTACAAGGGGACGCGTATAGGTCGATTAACCTTTTGAATCGCATGGAGTATCCTAGTCATGCAGTGATTGCTGAAAAGAATCAACATCAATTTATCAAGATCAAATACTTAGGAAACCACAAAGAAAAAACATATTAATCAAAAATAACCATCACTCATGGAAAGGTTAACAATTTTTATTCCCTATTGGTTACAATTCTAATCAAATGTTAATTATGCCTTTATTAATCAAACTTTATTAGTTCATCAAAGAAAACATTTTCTCCAAAGAAAATATGAGCAACAATGCAAATCATAAGTCAGTGAATATCAGCATTAAATGCTGCAATTCAGCAAATTAATTTGTCAGTCAATTTTCACTGTCAATGTCCCCCCTGTCAGCCTACCTAACCAAGATTAGCATTAGCATGTGGGTCTTCATGCGAAAACAATTTAGTGAAAACTTTAATTTGGAAAAATCTATCTAAAAGAAAATTTCTATAAAACAGAGCAGTTGGTACCTAGAAGAAAAGGCACAAAACTTGTCAGTCACATTTCATAGCTACCTATCCAGGATGGATCAGCAACAAGTCAGTCTTCGTCCCCAGGTAATCAATGGTCAGCTACAGATCTGGCTCACAGAGTATAAACCAGGTGACCAGGTAGGAGCCCACTCCCATGATCGGGAGGAGCTGAAAGACCCTGTGCGTGGTAGGTTCCTCATTCGGGGCATCCCATAGATCCTGCACAGTCTGGGTCAGTGCCTCGTACGTGATAAATTGCCCTCCTGATAGTCTAGTTTGGTCAACCAAATCCCCAAAGGGGATAAGGGACCCAGGCGGAAAGCAGTCCCAGCTTGTCGGCAGTTCCGCCCCCATCCAGGGTTGCATCTGCCTTGCAGAAAAGAAACTCACTGGATCGCCAAGGGGTATGCCCGCTAATAGTACTTCAGGGGCGTACGGGGTCTGCAGTCTGGTGCGTCTTAATCCCCTTTTCCAACAAGTCAATGCTGTGACCATCAGAACATACAGGAAAGGGGTTCGGATCTTTGGGTTCAACAGTTTGGCTAAAAATAAGCCCGACCAGTTTCTGAATCTGGTGGACCCAGCTCCGATAGGTTCCTGACGTCAAGCCATTTTGCGATCCACTGGAGTTGGGCCGCCAAATAGTACATTTCAAAGTCTGGCTCGCCCAACCCTCCATCCAGTGGAGGACGGCGAAGAGTGGACAACGACGTCCCCTGGTATCCTCCATCCCAGATGAGCTCCCTGACGAGTGCGTCCAGACCTTTAAACCAACTTGCTGGGATTTGCACTGAGAGGTTAACGAAGAAATATAAGAGGTGGGGGAGCATGACCATTTTTGAGAGCGCTATCCGAGCCATCGTATGCAGTCTAAGAGAGTGACAAAACACAATTCATGATTTCAGGGATCGGAGGGTTTTGCCCAGGTTCCCTTCCCGAAGGTCTGCTAGATCATGAAATATGTTTATCCCTAATTATTTGAATGTCTGTGGTGCCCAGGGTATATCAGGGGGGCAAGTAGCAGGGCAGGAAGCTCTCACAGTTATTGGAAATATACAAGTTTTTTTCTTATTCTTCCTTTGGCTAGAAGAGTAACCGAGTTCCTCAAGGAGTTGTAATGCCGCTGGTATGCTAGACTCACTGTTGCGCAGGTAGATGAGTAAATCGTCCGCATATAATGAAATTATATGGGTAGTATTACTGACCTCAATGCCCCATTCCTGTCAACTCATGCAGAGTTGCTCTTCCAAAGGTTTGATAGCTAGGGCAAAAAGAAGGGGTGAGAGGGGGATACCCTGCCTAGTGCAATGGTACATTTCATATATGTCAGAGATCGCTATACCTGTTTGTACTCTCACAATAGGATGACTGTATAATAGATCGACCCACCTCACCCATTCAGCACCCAGACTCATGCAAAGCAGGACCCCTTTTAGGTAATCCCATCTCAGGGAGTTGAAAGCTTTCACCAGGTCAACTGAGATGAGCATGGTGTTAGGGTTAAGTGTGCCCTCCACGGAGTAGACGATCAAAAACAGCTGCCGGTTACGGGCAGTACTGTGCATAGGTATAATGCCATTTTGGTCCTCATGTATCAGTGTCTGCTTGTGAGGCAGTAAGCCGTTCAACAATATCTTGCTGAGTATCCTAAAGTCGCAGTTTAGCATCGGCAGGGGATGGAAATCTGTCACTGTGATGATATAGTAAGCCCAGAATGCTGTATTGATGCTCTGGGGGGGGTACAGGAGTGTCCCGGCCGCCGTGTTTGAGGCTTGTAGCAGGGAAACCCATTTTCTTAGGGCAGACCAGCCATGCTAGCAGCCGGCCCAACTTCCCATCTTTTTCAAGCACCCTATTCAAGTAGTTCTTATAATCAATGCACATCAAGAGTTTCAACGCAACGTTATAATCCCCATGTGTTTCTAACAGTCATGTGAGGGCCTCAGGGCTATTCCCCAGTTTGTTATCTCTGCGGTGGATTACATCTTCCAATTCCCTAAATTCGCATTCAAGGGTGCGTCGTATGCCTACCGTTTGGCCCATGCAATGTCCCCTTATCACTACTTGAAGGGCCTTACATTCTGTACTTTGGTCAATGCCGTTGCAGCATTGGTCATAATGTATTCTAATGGTCAGCGATTGAGGGAGTCCCTAAATACCGGGTCTTCTAAGGCCGCTGGCTGGAGCCGCCATATGCATTTCGAGGGCCAGTCATCTATGCAACGCCAAGTCAGTAATAAGGGGCTGTGATCTGATAGTATGCGCTCTAGGTATTCTGTGTGCGGAATACTGGTGCTGAGTGGTTTAGTGCAGACAAACCAGTAGATTCTAGTATGGAGCTAGTGTAACCCAGAGAAGTAAGAGTAATCCCTTTCCAGGAGGTTGGACACGCCAGAGGTTCTCCATGTCCCAATGTTCCGTCCAAGCAATCAGTCCTGCCATCGTTTTCTGAGCCACAGCCCTAGGCAAGAGCAGGGGGTGGGTTGTCAAACGGTCTAAGGAGGTATCAAGCACACAATCAAAGTCCTCCCCCCCAAAAAAAAGTATGGCCCCTCAGGAAGACGGGTCAGGCGGGCTGCTAAAGTATATCAGAATGGTACCTGTCCTGATTCGGAGCATAGATCATACCTAAAGCTATGTGTTTGCCATGTAGTCTACCTTCCACAAGGACAAAGTGACCCTCTCTGTCTGTGTTTCCTGTAATGGTCTCAAAGAGGACCCCTGCCCTTACCCATATCAAGGCACCCCGTGTGAATGCCGAATACATGGTGGCATATATTTGACCTCGCCACTGTAGCTGCTCAACCACCTCTGAGGTAAAAGTGAATCATGTAACATTCTAACCATCTACAATGAAGTGCGGCAAGTAGGGGGGATCAGTGCTTACCAAGGCCCGAGTATGATATGAAAGAGTCTATGGCTGGGTATGCAAGGACAGTGGTGCCAGCGGGGGCACCAGTTTAAACAGTGTTGCCCACAGTTTGGGGAGTCACCTCCAGGGCCCCATCATTGTGAAGGGAATCACAATCAGATGAAGGTTCCTGGTGATCTGTGCCACGGTTTGCACGCCTCTTACTGCTGTAGTCTGCCAGTCTCGGGGCACCACCTGGTTTCTTGCTTGTTCTGGATTGACCAAGGTAAGGGCGACCCTTTCCAGTAGCCACGGTGCTGCTGACAATAAAACGACTAGCAGGCCGTAACCTCCAGAAGGAGTCCCAGAGGAACATTTGGGAAAAAAAACTCATATTACAAGAACTCCTGAAAAGAGGTAAAAAAGAGAAGCTGACAAGAATAAAGAATCAGGAGAAACAAAACTGCTGTCAAAAAACAGGATAGGTCCAAAAACACCGGAAGCAGGAGCGAGGAGCACTACCAGGACAGAAGTGTTTGCAATGCAAGGAAAAGAAGACCTTCTGTGCTTATATACTGACAAACAGGAAGTGACATGCAGGAAGAACTAAAGGTACCATCTTGGATTGGGTAAGCCACATACAGGTAAATGGAAAAAGTGCCCTTGTAGAAAAGGTAGTGCAATGCATGCAGGGAAGGAAACACAGACACTTGGGAAGAAGAAAATATGGCCACAAGAAGAAAAAGAAAAAAGGAAAAAAGAAGTCCAGCAAGTAGGTAAGAAAAAATACGGGGGCCGGAAGCAAACGGGGCGCGACCCAGAGCCCAAGAGAGGACTCCTGAGTCGCGCAACGGTCGAGAAAACAGATTTCAGCCCAAAAAGCGGCCTGCGGCAGGACCGGCCACCCGAAATGCGGATTGCCGTTCTGACCACGGCCCGAGAGGGGGACGCCGCGGGTCCCCGTGGTGTCACAATAAGAGTCTTTGTCTCCATCCCTATCCGAGGATCTAGTGTCCATCAAGGTTGCTACTGCCTGTAAAGCAGCCCTTCTATCCATTTCAGTTTACGTCAGGGTGCATCTGGAAATGTGCTGTGGGCGAGGCCAGCTGCGTGATCTGCAGTGCTTTCTACGGCTCGGAGTGTCACTCCTCTGCATGGAGGTGGTCCAGCCGAACCTGACCGGTACATTTCCAGCCAGGTCCAGGTGTCTTCCGGGCTCTAGTAGAAATGAGTTCGGCCACCTACAATTACCTTCAGCTTGGCGGGGTAAATAAGGGAGTAGCAGATGTCCTCCTTTTTGAGCGATCCGTTCACTTCCATGTAAGAGGCACGTTGGGTCTGTACCTCAGCTGTGAAATCGGGGAACAGGGTCACCTGTCTCTTTCCAATTCTGAAGGGACCTGCTTCTCATGCCTGCTGTAGAAGAATATCCCTGTCCTTATAATGCAGTAATTTTGCCACTACTGGTAACGGTGTGCGGCCAGTGGCCTGGTCAGTACTCAGTGAGCCCGCTCCACTGCAAATAATGATGTGAGGTGGGCTGGTGCCACCACCTCCCTCATGCTTGGTTCTTGGTATGCAACCGTATCTTGTCCTTCCGTGCCCTCAGAGAGGCTAATGATGCACATATTATTTCGTCTGCTAAGGTCCAATACGTTATCTGCCCTGCGTTCCAACCATTGCACGCTGTCTGTTAACTGCTGTAGTTGTGTCTTCAAGGCCTGATGAGAGGGTTTCAGTTTGGCCAACATGTTCTCAGCACCTTGCACTCTACCAAACACTTTCTGATGGTCCACCCTTGTCATGAGGATATTTTAGTGAGATTTTTATGGGTACATTATTTTAGCTGTAGGCCTGCTGCTTGTGCCCTTTAGCCTAATAAGAATTTATTTCATTCATTTTAATTTCTGAGCAGAAGCTTCATTCTGTAGTGATGTTTTATTTCCTTTATCTCATACACTTTTATCCTAGGTTCTTTTTTCATTCTTCATAGTAGGACATTTGTGTTCTGTACCCTGCTCAAGGCTGTGCGCAATATTGCTGTCGGTACAAAGTAGGAGCACCACAATCTTTGCCACTTCACAGGAAACATACGTGTTCTTACATTAGGAGAGTTTTCTCAGAACACCAGCTTTTTTATTATAAAACATCCCCCTGCCCCATATATGTTAGAGGGTGAAGTCCAGGGAGAAAACTGCCATTGTATGCTGTCGCTTCACTGCAGCTGTCTGCTGAGACTTGACATCTTTTGCACCTACTAGGGAGAGGACTGTCAGTAGGCCAACAGCTCTTTTCGCTACTACCATATTCAGGTATGGGGTATGGTGTCTCCCTAGTGATCCTGAAGGGCAGATTAGGGCTAACACTGCTGTGTTCTAGTAGTACCTTAGTAGCGTAGTAACGAATTCCAATCCTTAGCATTCTGACACTATGGTGGGACTTTTCTTATGTTTCACTTTCCTTGTCACTGCATGGTTATTAATTGTTTATTATCCTAATCATTGCAGTACATGCTATGTTAGCTAGAACACAGTTGATTCAATAAAATGTATTGAAACAATTCTTGCTTTTGTTTGTCTTTGCATGTGTGAGGCAAATGTAACCGAGAGAAAAGGAGGAGATCTGTTACACCACGATTTCCACGAGAAAACAGAATGTCATGCACACAGCTGCGTCAAACCACTGCCACTTTTAGGTGGTGGTGAGGTACTACTAGTTGGCCGGAAGGGTTAGGCTGTAAGTTGTCACAATGTGTGATTGGACTCAGTTAACCACAGCCTGGGGGGGCTGCTGCCCAAATCCAGCAGTCTCATTGGTACAATGAGAGCCAACATGACATGGCGCCACCAACATTTGGTCAGGCACTGAATTATGGATCTCCCTGAGTATCTCTCTCTCTCACTATGTGCTAAAGGCACCCTAATACCATATACGGAGACATATTTCCTCCTTAGCTAAATAGGTAGCACCTATTTTAGACTGACGGTTGTTCAAGCTTGAACTTTAAAAGGATTAATTCCCAATTGGTGTCCTTATCTCTGAACCACTACATTTATTATGGCAAACCCACAGTGGGTGGTAATTGCAGTAAATATGAGCTGCCCTTACTAATCCTTTATTAAATAATGGCCTCACAGCCCAGTGGGGTGCTGTTACATTTGTGATTGAGGATCATCCAGCCTATAGAACAGAAATGTTCTCCTCTTGGGTCAATATTCCAGAAGTTGATGGGAAAACGAATACATTTCATCATTATATACATGCTAATGCACCTGCACAATACAGAGTATACGCATACATAGGGATACCTCTACATTTCAAGACCACCAGAACTGGCTTGATGGTGCCCTACCACATACATCACTACACGTTAGGTTAGGTCCTGTGAGTAATGATGGTCCTACCTGGCCTCAATGGGCCACATACACACCACATCCTGATGCAGGCACCTTGGTGGTAGCTGAGGGTAGCCACTTATACATTGAGCTTGTAGCAATATATAGACTATTAGTACAGTTTGTAATGCAAATATTAAATATAAATCAAACATGCGCTGCTCCAGCACAACCGCACACAGTCACACCAGGCATTAACCCTGCAATGGTGCATTCGACCATGGGTAAAGTACCCAAAAAACTTGAAGAAATTCCATTTTGGCTAGTTCAGGAAATAAACACGCTGGAAGCTGTGTTTCCTCATACAGGACCTCAAGATAAACACAGAATTCTCACCATGTGCTTGCCATTTGGAATGCTTCCCACAGTGGATAACTGCAACACTTGGGGCATGGTATTTGCCACACTACCGCACACGGTATACCCTCACTTACCAATCTTCCGGAAGTGTTAAAACAAATTCAAGATGAATACAGGGCTGCCCGACCCTGGATTTGGGGATGTAATTAATGGGCAGTTTTGCAACAGAGTCCTCAATAATATTAAGTAACCTTGAAGGGGAAGCCGTAGCACTAGCAGTGCGCATGCAGCTCTGGGATGTTCCTGCACAGGATCAAGAACGCGAGCTGCCTAAAATTATTGCTGAAACATATTGAATATAGGTCAGAATAGTTTAAGAGCCAGACCTAAGAAATAAATCACAATTAAAAGGTAAATCCAATAAGGATTCTACCAAGCAAGCAACTGAAGGGTCTAAAACATGCTGGGATAAACAAAAAAAACATTTAAAAAAGACAAGGGAGAATCTCCACATTCGGAGTCCCCTGAGAAATGTTATATAACTTTAGAAATAGGGACAAAACAAAAACTCCTGATAGATATCAATATACTGATACACGCTTATCTTGTTCCTTTTAGGAGTCACCGGATAAACATAGTGGGAGAGGTGGGCAATCAGAACAATGAACAGAGTACATGAAACCGAAAAAGATTCACAACATTTAGCAGAAGTTTCAGTTGAAATTGAAGACAAACGTCCACAACAAATACCCCTATTCAAAAAGAAGAAGGTGGGAATCTATTTCTGCATGAAATGCCACGCAAGTTGAGAGTTTTATTGAAAAACAGGAACTAGCCCTTTGGCTCTGCTATACAGCGCAGCAGAGATCAAAATAGTTCACCGGAATCTTCTAGAGCATCTGGAAGTGAAAGCAACTGACTACTTCATAGAAGTCGAGACTGGGGACATGAGCATCTCCCCCCGCAACAGGGTGTATAAAATGAAAATACAGTTAGAGGGAGACACTGAGCGCACAATTGATATAATATTCTGGTAAAGACTGACTGGCATTTATGACATTTTATTGGCCGAAAAAGATTGCCCGTGAAGTCCAACGGGGGCAAGAGATCACTAAGCCTTCTGATAACGTGTCCTTTTATGTCAATTTTATATACATTAGGACTCGTTTTAGGCCAATGAATCTTGTGACCCAGTGGAGAGACACCGTAGTACGAGATAACTGATCAATATGTCAAGCAATATATCAATAATTTCATCAATATTTATCACTACAATGTACCTTACTTTGGAATAAGACATTAATCAAATTATCGACGCAACCGTGACCTTTCAGCCATGAATAACCACACCTGTTGATAGAATTTTGTGAATTTTATTCGCTATTAATTACAATCTACAAGCAGCAGAGTCAATCTCAAAACCAAGAAGCATAAGAGTATAGTCACAATATGGCAACTGTGATAAGATTTCATTAATGCAAGAATCACAAACATAAGAACATAGCACAGCGTGAACATAGATCAGAATACAAAGAATATAACTTGAGTCTTAGTTCAGCATAGTGTAACGTCAGTTATTTGTCTATTGCGTCAGTCGGAGTGAACCCCTAACCTAACCCCTAATTAGCATCAGCATGTTGGGCTTCATGCAAAACAATTTAAACACAAATTTGGAAAAAATATCTAGCTATGGCCACTATTAAAAAATACAGCAGTTGGTACCTAGAAAGGAAAAGCAAACAGACAAATTATAATTCGCATTGTCATATTTACCCTCCAGGAATAGGTCAGCACACAGGATCAATCTTCGTCTTCAGGACATCAGTCAAATCGCCATCAGTCTAACTTCGTCTAAAGGACAGGGGACACTTCCCTCATAAGGAGGAGAAGTTTAAGGGGCAGTCTATGGGTAAAGATGGTTTATTAAGTCTCAAATCACCAAACAGAGTGACAGAGTTTCTGGATGAAATCAATAGCATTCCCTACCTAATTCTAACGTCCCTTCTGTGACATGAGTTTTTATCCCTTTTTCGTAATACCTTCCCCAAAATTCTATTGGACATTCACTATACCCCACTATCTTTAACCTATCAAATTATACATTAGGTAATTCCAATTGTCACCCCACGATAATTTATAACACTTTGATTGGTCTTCATAATTGACGTCTTCGGAGGTGGCACATCTGGGGGGTTTCATCACCGTTTTGGCACGTTCCTCGGGTCATGAGTTCCTTTGTCCATGGTCAAATGTCCTTGTACATTTCTTTAATCTACTTTTGTTTCAAAATTGTATAAAACTCATACTAAGGCAGCTAGCATGCGGATGAGAACTGAATTGGTATGGTTACATGAAACGGAGAAAAGGAACAAATGCAGGGTCATGGCCCTTTGTGAGTCAGCACACTGAAAAACCGAGAAAAATACTTTAATATGAGAGCTAGGCAACTAAATCCACAGCTCATGCTAACTTAAGACCTATAGGATTTTCAATGCAATATCGTAAACGCTAATTTAAGCTTGATTAATCATAATGCAAACAATTTATTTCTCATAATTGTCATTAGTTTGTGTACAAAATAGTAGCTGCACATTATAATTCAAATGCACGTTAAGCAAATCACTATTTATTGTCGTTTTTTATGCAGCATGGTTAAGCATTTATATAAGCATTTCACTTCTAGTATATGTAATATTTAAACTATGCTCTCTCACTTCCTTCTCGCTCCTGGTTCTTATGGAATTAATAGAGTCATACTCACTTGATTGGGCATTGGCACAAGCCTCTTGCTGTATCACATTCATGAAGGGGGGATAAAGATTCTCCCAACCATATAATACCAATTAGGACCCAACCACAGCTTCAACCTCAATATCCTGTTAGGCATGAGGCTAAAAACACCCGTAAGGGATATTCTCGTGCAATTAGAGTACCAGGGTGTAATTGAGCCCTGTGTCTCCCCAATGAACAATCCTCTGTTTCCTGTTGCAAAACTGGACCATTCTTATAGAATAGTCTTAGATTATAGACATTGAAACAGTCATACACGCACATTTGCCATCCAAAATGTGCATACCACAGCATGCATCAACAATATAGTAAGCAAAAAATACAAAAAGATGCTGGATATTTCCAACAGGTTCTTCTGCCAAAATATAGCTCCTGAAGCCAAGGATTTAACAGCATTTAGCATTTTAGCCTTGCAGAAAAACTTTTGTAAGCTCCCACAGGGGTATAAAAACAGTCCTGGGCTGTTTTCAGTACATATAACATCCATTTTACACAACATTGACCCTGAGGTGTTGTCCTATGTTGATGACATCTACCTAACAATTGATGATCTCATTCACCACCTGAAGTGGATGGCCTGCATTGTTGAGGGATTTGCCAAACTCGGCTACAAATCCAATTTTAGAAAATATTGCCCTTTTCTGTTTCCTATTTTTGAGATATGAGTTATCAAGGGAAGATAAGAGCCTAGCGCCCCACTTTCTAGAAAGGTGCGCACAATTGCAACCACCAGATACCATAAAAAAGCTCCACTCTTTATTGAGCTTTTTAAACTTTGGCAGAATTTACATTCCAGATTATTCACATTAAAGGATTATGGTGGTCATTCTGACCTCGGCGGTAAAAGGCGCCTACCGCCGGTCAGAAATCCTCCATAATCCCGCCGCGGTCGCGGAAACCCGCCACGGTCATTCTGACCCGCAGAAGGCAAACCTCCGAAAATCCGACCGCCACAACAGACCGCCAGACCAGCGGTCGGCGGAAAGGTGGAGGTGACCAAACCTCCACCGCCACGCCAACAGAAATACGCCCATCCCATTACGACCCACGAATCCACGCGGCGGTCATTCAAACGCGGTATTCCATTGGCGGGACACACCGGCGCGGTCAGAATACACACAAACGAACAAAACTCAGCCACATTGGACGATTTGAATCCCACACACCTGATACACATACACACACCACTCCCACACACACAATACAATATAAAACACACACCCACATCACCCACAAACCCCTACGCTTAAAAATTCGGAAAGAAGGCAAGAGCGAGACACCAGCATCCAAAACATAACAGCCACAGCCACTCAACACCATCACCCACACACTATCCACACACAAAACAACACACACCACCACACTCAACTCACTTAAATACACATACTCCACCCCACACATCATACACACCACCCCATGGCACCCCAAAGACAACCCCGCTTCACAGACGAAGAACTCAGGGTCGTGGTGGAGGAAATCGTTCGGGTAGAGCCCCAGCTGTTCGGCACACAGATACAATACACCAGCATTGCCCGGAGGACGGAGCTATGGCAGAGGATTGTCGACAGGGTGAACGCAGTGGGACAGCACCCCAGAAATCGGGAAGACATCAGGAAGCGATGGAACGACCTACGGGGGAAGGTGCGTTCCATGGTATCCAGGCACAACATCGCCGTGCAGAAGACTGGCGGAGGACCCCCACCTCAACCCCCACAATTCACATCATGGGAGGAGGAAGTCTTGAACATCCTGCATCCTGACGGCCTCGCAGGAGTCGGCGGAGGAATGGATACTGGTAAGTTGAAGCTTCAATACTGCTTCCCCCCCACCTGCATGCCAAATCAGACCCCAACCCTCACCCCCATCCTCGAACCCCACCCTCACCCCCACCCCCATCCTCACCCCCACCCTCACCCCCACCACCATCCTCACCCCCACCACCATCCTCACCCCCACCACCATCCTCACCCCCACCCCCAGCACACCTATTCCCCGCCAATGTCTCACCATCACAACCCACACATCCCAAAACCTAGGCCTGCATGCGTCCACTAAGCATGGACACCCATCACCAAAGCATGCCCAATGCATATACACATCCCCCCCACAAGCCACCCTCACCAAAGCCCCCACACACGAATGCCAGCACTTGGGGACACGAGAACCCACAGATACACCCATATGCGACACATTTAAACTATAACCATACCTCTATACCCCTGCAGGACCCGACCGTCAACACACCGCGGCGGAGGGGCCAGAATTATCCACACCCCCCACCCAAGAGGCCGTCAGCGATGACAGCAGCTCTGTCGACCTGGACACCGATGACCAGCCCGGACCATCGGGGACCTCTGGACAGTCGGTTCCCCTCACACAGGCCCAGGCCACTACAGACCCAAACCCCTCTGGGAACACCAGCACAGCTCCCACCCAGCGGGCCCATGCCTCTGTCTCCAGGGCGCGTCAATCTGCGGTGTGTCTACCACTACAGGGCACCCAGGATAACCCACCACCCCAACAACAACAGGGACCTGGGGGCAGTGGTAGTGGGCACACCGGCCAGGGGGCAGAGGCCCAGGGAAACAGGGCAACTCGGCGGGCAGCTGTGCGACAGGGGGGGGAGGAGAGGCCCAGGGAACCCACTCTCCACGAGGTCCTCACCACCATCATGGGAGCATACAACCGCTCCCAGGAGACGATGGCGACGGTACTGGCCCGGTTCCAGGAGATCCAGGTGCTGCAGGAGGAACACTATCGGGGGTACAGGGAGGACATCAGAGCCATCAACACCACCCTGGTTACCATGGTAGGGCTGCTGCAGGACCTCGTAAACAGCAGGGCGGACACTGAACAACACCCAAGGGCCCCTGCCACTAGCCTGGACCAAGAACAGCCATCCACCTCCGCCGGCGCTAGTGGACAGGAGGCCCCCGCACAGCAGCAGCCCACCAGACCCCCACCTCCTGCAGGAGAAGAACCACCCCGCAAGAGGGCCCTGAGATCTCGCAAGAAGACAGAGTAGGATGTCAAAACCCCCGCCAGCAAAGGATACCACCTGATGTCATCCCACTGTCCCACATTGTCACCCTGTCCATCCTTGAACTGCCCATGCTCCATCTCTCCACAGGCCTCTGGACAATGCACCTGTGTGACTGTTACTCTGGACTCTGCCATGGACATTCCTTCACCATAGCCCCCACCCACTTGAAACCACCCATCCCATTTTGAGCACTTCAATAAACACCTATTTTGCACCAAAATATCAGGAGTCTGGCTGTGATTTCAATAGATTGTAATTGACATGACAGTGCAAATATGTCCTTGTACATGGTGAAGTCAACAAACAGCTGCCACAAAGCTGTAGTCCATGGGGAAACGAAGCACAGGACTCGTAGTGGGGACCCCAGATCTGAAATAGGGAGGGAAAAGCCAAAACTCAGTCATCATACACTGGGGCAAATAGACAGGCAGCAGAGATGCTGGAGAGTAGTTAACATTTACTAAATTATCTTTGAAATGTTACCTGTGTCCTATTGGAAGTACTGTTCAATGATTCTGTCCCTGTTGTCTGTTTCAGCCCCGTCGTCTTCCTCCTCGTCACTCTCCTCAGGTTCCACCGCTGCCACAACACCACCGTCTCGACCATCCTCCTGCAGGAAAGGCACCTGGCGGCGCAAAGCCAGGTTGTGAAGCATGCAGCAGGCCACGATGATGTGACACACCTTCTTAGGTGAGTACATTAGGGATCCACCTGTCATATGCAGGCAGCGAAACCTGGCCTTTAGGAGGCCAAAGGTGCGTTCGATCACCCTCCTAGTACGCCCATGGGCCTCATTGTACCGTTCCTCTGCCCTGGTCCGGGGATTCCTTACTGGGGTCAGTAGCCACAACAGGTTGGGGTACCCAGAGTCCCCCACTAGCCATACACGGTGTCTCTGTAGCTGTTCCATCACGTAAGGGATGCTGCTATTCCTGAGGATGTAGGCGTCATGCACTGACCCTGGGAATTTGGCATTTACATGCGAGATGTACTGGTCAGCCAAACACACCACCTGGATGTTCATTGAATGGTAATTTTTTCTGTTCCTGTACACCTGCTCCCTGTCTCTTGGGGGAACCAAAGCCACATGGGTCCCATCAATGGCACCAATAACGTTGGGAATATGTCCAAGGGCGTAGAAATCACCCTTCACTGTAGCCAATTCGCCCACCTCAGGGAAAATGATGTAGTTCCTCACGGATTTCATCAGGGCAGACAACACTCTGGATAACACCTTCGAAAACATGGGCTGAGACATCCCGGAAGCAATTCCCACGGTTGTCTGAAATGACCCACTTGCCAAGAAATGTAGTACTGACATGACCTGCACCAGAGGGGGAATCCCTGTGGGTTGGCGGATGGGGGACATCAGGTCGGGCTCCAGCTGGGCACACAGTTCATGGATAGTGGCACGGTTAAGACGGTAGGTCAGGATAATGTGGCGTTCTTCCATTGTCGACAGGTCCACCAGCGGTCGGTACACGGGAGGATTCATCCGTCTCCTTGCCCAACCCAGCGGACGGTGCCTAGGAAGGACAACATGGAGCACACAGTCAAGCAACCCACAGGTACGTACTCACAGCTAGCACAGTATACGATTCTCTATGCAGTGAATGGCGTGTCTGAGTGGCTATGCAAGGCCTAGGCCTGTGTGACGCAGTTGAAATTGAGCCATGTGGGCCCTGGAAATGGCGGCTGCCTGACCTGTGAAGTGTGACAATGGGATGTGAGGTCAATGCGCTGGCGTGGCACACCGCGGCGGGCGGCGGGCGACGGGCGAAGACCGCGGCGCGAAGCCGCATTGGTTAACATTGAAGCCTATGGGTTTCAGGAGCCAATGGCGAAGGGCGCCGGCGGTGGCGGGACGCACCGCCGCGGTACGCACCGCCGCGGACGTGACCGCCATTTTCTATCTACTTATCCACTTGCGACTTGAACTTTCACAGGAGAGGACCTATACTGCAAGTGTTGCTGTGACCTCGGTCTGGAAGGGACAATGGCTGCTGCGACTGGGGAAAGGGCCCCTGCCTTCACTGGAGAGGAGCTGGAGAAACTTGTGGATGGGGTCCTCCCCCAGTATGCGCTACTCTACGGTCCTCCAGACCAACAAGTGAGTTTAATTCAATATGGATTTGGGGCCACTGGCTGGCTTGGGGGCCTGGCGGGGATGGGGGGCATGTTGGGGCTGGCGGGGGGCCTGGCGGGGGGCCTGGCGGGGATGGGGGGCATGTTGGGCATGGCGGGGGGCATGGCGGGGGGCCTGGCGGGGATGGGGGGCATGTTGGGCATGGCGGGGGGCATGGCGGGGATGGGGGGCATGTTGGGCATGGCGGGGGGCATGGCGGGGGGCCTGGCGGGGATGGGGGGCATGTTGGGCATGGCGGGGGGCATGGCGGGGATGGGGGGCATGTTGGGCATGGCGGGGGGCATGGCGGGGGGCCTGGCGGGGATGGGGGGCATGTTGGGCATGGCGGGGGGCATGGCGGGGATGGGGGGCATGTTGGGCATGGCGGGGGGCCTGGTGGGGATGGGGGGCATGTTGGGCATGGCGGGGGGCATGGCGGGGGGCCTGGCGGGGATGGGGGGCATGTTGGGCATGGCGGGGGGCCTGGCGGGGATGGGGGGCGTTGGGCCACTGGAATGGAAAATGCTGAGAAACTTGAACGTGGTATTTCTCCCTCCCTGTACGTGTCACATAGGTCCGCGCCCATGAGAAGATCGGGATTTGGCGTGCCATCGCCAAGGAAGTCCGGGCCTTGGGGGTCCACCATCGACGGGGCACCCACTGCCGCAAGAGGTGGGAGGACATCCGCCGCGGGACCAAGAAGACCGCCGAGTCTCTGCTGGGGATGGCCTCCCAACGTAGGCGGGGTGCCTGCCGTCAACTGAGCCCCCTGATGTTCCGGATCCTGGCGGTGGCCTACCCTGAATTGGATGGGCGCGTGAGGGCAGCACAGCAGACACAAGGGGGTGAGTACAAGCATTATCTACTCTGTTGTCGCGCAGTGGAGGTGTCTGGGTGGGGGAGGAGGGCTGGGGGTCCCCCTAGGCCAGGGCGATATCTGTAGGCTGGGCACCCCCGTAAGCCCCTGTGTCCCCAGCCACCACCCTCAGTAGTTTGTCAGTACAGCCATCCCTGGGCCGTGTCATCCATGGGTGCAGTTGTCAACTCTAGGCGTGTAGGCCATGTTCCACGGAATGCGTAGCGTACCCCAAGTGCGCAACTTAGTGCAGGGGGCATCTGTGTCTGTCATGTCCGCTAACTGTACCGGAGATCCATGTACTCAATATCCCTTTATTTCTCTCTCCCCCCCCCTTTTTGTTTGTCTTTCTGTGCTTGTGTGCATCAGCATCATCAGGCGGAGGAGAAGTGGCATCGGGGCAGGAGGGAGCTGCATCTCACATGGCCCAGGAGGGCCATGCCACAGAGTCAGACTGGACCAGTGAGACGGAGGGCGAGGGGAGCTCCACGACGGGGACGACTGGACCCTGCAGCGACACGGACACGTCCTCGGAAGGGGGCTCCCTTGCGGGGGTGGCACCATCCGTGCCCCCCGCCATTACAGGTACAGCCGCCACCCAGCGCACCATCTCCGCCCTCCCAGCAGCCCCTCAGCGTTCACCCCGTGCCCGCTCTGCCAGGAAGCCGGGCATCTCCTTCGCCCCAGGCACCTCAGGCCCTGCCCCTGTTACCCCCGCTGCCCTCAGTGAGGAGGTCATTGACCTCCTCCGAACGCTCATTGTTGGGCAGACTACCCTTTTGAATGCCATCCAGGGGGTGGAGAGGGAGGTTCATCGCAGCAATGCGTACCTGGAGGGCATTCATTCGGGTCAGGCTGCCCATCAGCGATCGTTCCAGGCTCTGGCCTCAGCACTGACGGCAGCCATTGTCCCTGTCTCCTGCCTGCCTCTACTAACTCCCTCCTCCCAGTCTCCTGTTCCTCTGCCTGTCCCACCCACACCATCAGACCAGCCTGCACACACCTCAACACCCAAGAGAAGCTCATCCAAACATAAGCACCACAGATCACGCAGACATTCACACACGCAACATTCCGATGCAGACATGCCAACAGTCACTACCACCTCTGTGACCCCCACCTCCTCGTCTCCCTCCTCCCTCCCTGTGACGTCTACACTCACACCTCCATTCACCTCACCATCAGCCAATGTTTCCATCACCAGCACACCCTCCACTCCAGTCCGCACACGTGCAGTCACCACCCCCACTGCCATTTACACGTCCCCTGTGTCCTCTCCCACTGTGTCTGTCACCCCCTCTTCCACACCACACAAACGCAGCCACCCACCCACCCAACAGCCATCCACCTCACGACAGCCTATCCCTCCTGCACCTGCACCCAAAGACAGCAAACGTGACTCACCTACAACCACATCCTCTCCCTCCACTCCCATTCCCACTGTACCTACCACTCTCCATTGTCCCAAGAAGCTCTTCCTCGCCACTACTAACTTCTTTCCTGAGCCTGAGCCCCCCCCTCCTTCTCGTCGGGGTAAGAAGAGCACCTCAGCCACCACCAGCCCTGCAGCCCCCTTGACAAGGGTGCAGGGGTATTGGAGCCCGCCAGCCCGCATGTCTGGATCTTCGCCCAGCAGCAAGGGGACAGCCAGCCCACCCCCTGGGAAGAGGAGCAGAAGGCGGAAGGGTCGCCGCAGGAGCCCGCCTTCTACATCCCCCCCGGACACCACCCAGAGACAGTCACCAGCCACAGCTCCAAAGGGAGGAAAGGGCCACAGGCCCACGACTAAGGAGGGCAAGGGCAGCAAGTCGGAGAGGTCAGGCAGCAGGCCTGCTGCCCAGGAGGAGCCCACAACCCCCATAGCCGCTGCCCCGGGAGGAACCGGCACAGCTGCCCCGGGAGAGCCCACCACCCCCATAGCCGCTGCCCAGGGAGGACCCAGCCCAGCTGGCCAGGAGGGCCCCACCACCCACAGCCCAGGTGGGCAGTGAAGGAGCACCATCCCCGCTGGCCAGGAGGGCACCACCAGGCAATTAGCAGTTGGCCATAGACCGGCCGCCGTCTCCAGAACCGCTGTACTGGGCCCCGCCGTCTCAAGAACCGCTGAACTGGGCCCTTCAAGGCAAGGAGCGCTGAACTGGGCCCCGCCGTCTCAAGAACCGCTGAACTGGGCCCCGCCGTCTCAAGAACCGCTGAACTGGGCCCTTCAAGGCAAGAAGCGCTGAACTGGGCCCCGCCATCTCAAGAACCGCTGAACTGGGCCCTTCAAGGCAAGGAGCGCTGAACTGGGCCCCGCCGTCTCAAGAACCGCTGAACTGGGCCCCGCCGTCTCAAGAACCGCTGAACTGGGCCCTTCAAGGCAAGAAGCGCTGAACTGGGCCCCGCCGTCTCAAGAACCGCTGAACTGGGCCCGCCGTCTCCAGAACCGCTGAACTGGGCCCTTCAAGGCAAGAAGCGCTGAACTGGGCCCCGCCGTCTCAAGAACCGCTGAACTGGGCCCCGCCGTCTCAAGAACCGCTGAACTGGGCCCCGCCGTCTCAAGAACCGCTGAACTGGGCCCTTCAAGGCAAGAAGCGCTGAACTGGGCCCCGCCGTCTCAAGAACCGCTGAACTGGGCCCCGCCGTCTCAAGAACCGCTGAACTGGGCCCTTCAAGGCAAGAAGCGCTGAACTGGGCCCCGCCGTCTCAAGAACCGCTGAACTGGGCCCTTCAAGGCAAGAAGCGCTGAACTGGGCCCCGCCGTCTCAAGAACAGCTGAACTGGGCCCTTCAAGGCAAGAAGCGCTGAACTGGGCCCCGCCGTCTCAAGAACCGCTGAACTGGGCCCCGCCGTCTCAAGAACCGCTGAACTGGGCCCCGCCGTCTCAAGAACCGCTGAACTGGGCCCCGCCGTCTCAAGAACCGCTGAACTGGGCCCTTCAAGGCAAGAAGCGCTGAACTGGGCCCCGCCGTCTCAAGAACCGCTGAACTGGGCCCGCCGTCTCCAGAACCGCTGAACTGGGCCCTTCAAGGCAAGAAGCGCTGAACTGGGCCCCGCCGTCTCAAGAACCGCTGAACTGGGCCCCGCCGTCTCAAGAACCGCTGAACTGGGCCCCGCCGTCTCAAGAACCGCTGAACTGGGCCCTTCAGGGCAAGAACCGCTGGCCCTTTGGCAGACGTGGCAGGGCAGGATCTATCTCGGGCAGGGCTGCAGGATGTCCTCTGGCCAACTTGCCTCCTCCAGTGGCAGTGGGGTCTGTTATGGACTGTATGGACTGTGGCTTTGCTCTCCCCATGATGGCCCAGTGGGCAGGCCACCCACTGTATGGACTGTATGGACTGTGGCTTTGCTCTCCCCAGGATGGCCCAGTGGGCAGGCCACCCACTGTATGGACTGTATGGACTGTGGCTTTGCTCTCCCCAGGATGGCCCAGTGGGCAGGCCACCCACTGTATGGACTGTATGGACTGTGGCTTTGCTCTCCCCAGGATGGCCCAGTGGGCAGGCCACCCACTGTATGGACTGTATGGACTGTGGCTTTGCTCTCCCCAGGATGGCCCAGTGGGCAGGCCACCCACTGTATGGACTGTATGGACTGTGGCTTTGCTCTCCCCAGGATGGCCCAGTGGGCAGGCCACCCACTGTATGGACTGTATGGACTGTGGCTTTGCTCTCCCCAGGATGGCCCAGTGGGCAGGCCACCCACTGTATGGACTGTTTGGACTGTGGCTTTGCTCTCCCCAGGATGGGCCAGTGGTCATGGAGTCCCCTCGTGGATCTGGCGTCGTGTACTCAAGTGGCTGAGGTGCCCCCCCTTCCCTTCCCCCTGAGGTGCCTGTCCTATTTTCTTTCTGATGCCCCTGCAGTGTTCTCTCCGTGGAGTTCTTGTCGTGGGACTGGGCCTTGCCCCTTTGCACAGGACCCCTGTGATCCACGGACAGTGGTTGGACTACATTTAGTAGCTGTATATATTTTGTACATAGTTTATTTATTTATTGGGATTAATGGTGTACATATTTCAATATATCTGCCCGTTTATGATCTCTTCTTTTGGTCTTTGCATTATTTCGGAGGGGGGTGGTTTGTGGGTTGTGACAGTGATCTGTGGGAATGCATTGATGTGTGTGTTGTAGTGGGTGTGGGTGGGTGGGTGTGTGCCGGTAATCTTTTCCCTCCCCTGTGTCGTAGGTGCCGTACTCACCGATGTCTTCCGCGCCGCCGGGCGTGCTCCTGGTATATGAGCAGGAATAGGAGTGCGGGGATGACCTGCAACTCTGGCTCCATACTGCCGGAATCTCGCGTGGAGTGCGTAGAGGTGAGCATTTTCCCGTTCGTAGTCTGTTTCCACCGTGTTCTTATCGGCGGTGCTCCCGCCCCGGAAAAGGTGGCAGATTGGTGGGTCGTAATAGGGTGGGCGGTACTTTGTCTGCCGCCGGGCTGTTGGCGGGAACCGCCGCGCTGTTTGTTTGTACCACTGTGGCGGTCGGAGTGTTAAGTTGGTGGGCTGTGTTGGCGGTTCCCGCCAGGGTCAGAATTGCATATTTTAGACCGCCGGCCTGTTGGCGGCTTGGCCGCCGCTTTATCACCGACCGCCAGGGTCAGAATGAGGGCCTATATGATTTAATATACCCCGACTTTTCAAACACATATTGAACAGTCGAACACACCCTTTCTCAGAGCATTACAAGTCATACTTGCAGCAAAACATTTACACACAAGGGACAACAAAACAGATTTGGTCATCAGAGTAATTGCTGGTGCCATTGGTTTTACCTATTAAACATTCAATGAGGGTGATACTGTCCCTATTGCATACAATTCACACTTATACTCCACAGCTGAACAATGTTTCACTCCCCCTGAAAAGATTCTAACTGCTGTTCAGATGGCTATCATTAAAGAGAGACCTCTGACTGCAGGGAAATTCATCATTGTTGTGTCTCTGATCCCAGCCCTTGAGGCTGCCGCAAAGACCAGCGTCCCAAATGCTAAGGCATTACCTTCATGTTGGATCCAATGAGCAATGTCTCTGACAGCAACTTATGTTGACTATACTTTCAACACAAAATTACAAACTCAAGAATTCCTCTGATGCGAAATGGAATATACAATACCGGCAAAAACATTGCCAATTGATCAATAGCAAACAATTATTTACACTGATGGATCAGCCCAACCAGCCAAAGGCACAAAACATCAATACTCTGCTGCTTGTGCAGCTGTGAGTGGCTAAATGAAAGATGGTGAATTCCATCCACAAAACACTTACATGCAGACCTTACGAGACTGCACTCCACAACTAGCAGAGCTTAAGGCTCTGATCATGGCACTAGAACACACGGATCCAGAACAGCAAACACTGATGGTCTGTGATTCATACTACTGTGTCCAGTCCTTCAATTAATATCTGCATTACTGGCATCAGAATAGGTTCAGAGATTCAAAAGGCAACACCGTCAAACACAGGTTACTCTGGGGGAAAGTAGTGGATCTGAAGGAAATGCTACCCAATGCCCATGTAGATCATACATTGGGACATCAACGCGTAGGAGTGCATGTTGCAGGCAATACCTTGGCTGATGAAGGGACCAAGTCAGCAGTAGCTACAGCTTCTGTTGCTGTAATAACTTGTTCATGGATGAGGTCGGATGATGAAACACTTGCTGCTGTGAAAGCTGCAGCTGA
Source organism: Pleurodeles waltl (assembly GCF_031143425.1). Classification (NCBI taxonomy): domain Eukaryota; kingdom Metazoa; phylum Chordata; class Amphibia; order Caudata; family Salamandridae; genus Pleurodeles; species Pleurodeles waltl. The sequence goes on from NC_090447.1 coordinate 434,841,578, forward strand.
CGGCAAGCTATAACCAAAGCAATATCCTGCCAAAAGTTCCAACCACATAACTATCCTAAATACATTCCCTAGTAACATGCACTAGTATCATGTGATCCCCAACCATGATCAAAGATCTGTGTTGATAAAAGCGGCACATGAGGGAGTTGCTTCTGCCCATGCCAGTGTGGCGGCTACTATTTCTTTACTTCAAAAACTCTATTGGTGGCCAGGTCTATACAAACAGACAAAACAACAAGTCCTCTGTTGTGACTTCTGTCAGCAAATAAAAGGGTCAACCATTAAACACCCATGTAGATACCCCTTCTAATTTCAAACAAATCACTACAATGTGGTACCTGGACCAATGTGGTCCCCTGATACCTGATGGGTCATACAAATACATCTTAGTCACTGTCCACTCATGCTCCAGATTTCTATAGGTATGCCACAAAGATTAGCTGACACTCAAACTATTATTAAAGATTTTGAAGTCTTTATCGGTACATATGCAGTTGCAGCTTTCCACTCAGACCAGGAGTAGGCAAATGCCACTGTTGGCATGGTTAACCCCACACTTTTTGCCTAGTGTTGATGCCAGCTTTGATTGAAGGTGTACTGGGACCCTGCTAACCAGGCCCCAGCACTAGTGTTCTTTCCCAAAACTGTACCTTAGTTTACCCAATTGGCACAGCCCTGGCCCACAGTTAAGACCCTTGTAAAAAGTAACCCTGGTACCAAGGGCCCTGTGGCCAGGGAAGGACCCTAAAGGGCTGCAGCATGTATTATGCCACCCTAAGGGACCCCTGACTCAGTACATGCACACTGCCTTGCAGCTTGTGTGTGCTAGTGGGGAGAAAAGACAAAGTTGACATGGCACTCCCCTCAGAGTGCCATGCCCACAAACCACAGCCTGCGGCAAGGGTAAGTCACCCCTCTGGCCGGCATTACAGCCCTAAGGCAGGGTGCACTATACCACAGGTGGGGGCATAGCTGCATGAGCACTGTGCCCCTACAGTGTCTAAGTCAATTATTAGACATTGTAAGTGCGGGGTAGCCATACTGAGCCATACTGAATATATGGTCTGGGAGTTTGTCATTACGAACTCCACAGCACCATAATGGCTACACTGAATACTGGGAAGTTTGGTTTCAAACGTCTCAGCACAATAAACCCACACTGATGGCAGTGTGGGATTTATTGAAAAATCCACACAGAGGGCATCTTAGAGATGTCCCCTGCATGTCAGCCAGCCTGGTAGAGTAGCCCTGCTTTTGCCTCACTGGAATTCAGGGACACCATGACTTCCTTAGGGGTCGAACTACATTTCTTATCCTTTTACCATCCTGAGGGTAACTGTATACTGGAGCAGACGAACTGAGACTTAAAGCAATCCTTAACCGCGAGAGTATAAGGCATGGGTCATAGTTGGCTTGGTCACCTGAATGGAGTCCAGAGAGCACTTAATAATCTGCCAAGAAGGTCCTTGGGAGGGCGCATCCCATATAAGGTGCTGTTTGGGACACAAATGTATGTTCCAAATCTTGATGGCTTTGGCAAGGTGGCGGCAAACACACTCTTTGACTTAAATGAACATGTCACTGTCTTGCAGGAAATACAACAGTTCTGTGACGAAAACACGTCTACCTGTGACATCTCCTTGGGACTAAAGAATGCACCAAAAACATCTACTGGCTAGATTCTGAAAGTTGGGGATCTAGTACGAGAACAGATTGCTGTGAATAGGGAGTTTGGTCCATCATTCTGTGCACCATAACTGTTATTCTACCACTGCTGCCTGGATCAAAAGAAAATCACTTTGTCTCCAGTGATAATGTCAAGCTACACCATATGGACAATCCTCCACAGAAGACCTAGCGGACTCCTGGGTAGTTCCCGAATCCCTATCACTACAGACCAGGATGTTCCTCTACGGCAGTGGTCTTCAAACTTTTTTTTCCAAGCCCTCCAAGCAAAAGTTTTTAGGGGTTGTCCCTCCTCCCCCCAACACCCCCCTCCTATCAGAGGAAAATTTCTGTACATTGGTACTCTGCATCATCGATAGTTATCCCCATCTGCATATCTCAGGTCATATCTGGTCAAATTTGTCAAATAATATTAAACATAAGAGTGTTTAGCAAACTGAAAATGTGTGAGTGTCTGTGGTTAGATGACAGAGGCCTATTACACAGTTCAAATCAGGTTTCCAAAAAAACGTTTGCCCAAAACTTCACACTGTTGCTTTATTTTCTTCAGGAAACATATAGGGGGTCATTCTGACGGGGACCGCAGATGCACCGCCAACAGGCTGGCGGTGCATCCAGACCTATTCTGACCGCTGCGGTAAAGCTGCGGTCAGAAAAGGGAAACCGGCGGAAACCGCCGGTGTTCCCCTGGCCTGAGGAATCCTCCATGGCGGCGCTGCAGGCAGCGCCGCCATGGGGATTCCGACCCCCTTACCGCCAGCCTGGTTCTGGCGGTTCTGACCGCCAGAACCTGGTTGGCGGTAACGGGTGTCGTGGGGCCCCTGGGGGCCCCTGCAGTGCCCATGCCAATGGCATGGGCACTGCAGGGGCCCCCTAACAGGGCCCCACCAAGATTTTCAGTGTCTGCATAGCAGACACTGAAAATCGCGACGGGTGCAACTGCACCCGTCGCACCCTTTCCACTCCGCCGGCTCCATTCGGAGCCGGCATCCTCATGGAAGGGGGTTTCCCGCTGGGCTGGCGGGCGGCCTTCTAGCGGTCGCCCGCCAGCCCAGCGGGAAACTCAGAATTACTGCGGCGGTCTTTTAACCGCGCAGCGGTATTCTGACGGCGGTACTTTGGCGGGCGGCCTCCGCCGCCCGCCAAAGTCAGAATGAGGCCCATAATTTTATTTGATATAGTAAAAACACTTTTAAATCTAATTTGACAGGTGTGCCTGCTTGTCCCCACAGTGACGGTCAATCTGTGGCTGTATCCTTCCTACTGCCGTCCTCGGGCTGTGCTCCACTTCTAGTGTTGAATGATACTTTGTTTTCAATACCGCAAGAGCTGAGAACCCAGTCTCGCATAAATATGATGAGCTGAAAGGCAGGAGAGTTTTGACAGCAATTACTGTCAAAGCTGAGTGTTCTGCAGACATTTTCAGCCAAAACTCCCCCAGTGACAATTTGCTTCGTTACATCTGCAGTGTACAGTCACTCTGGAGCTCAATTAGATCTTCCTGTGTGTGAATAGGGAGATGGGTCCCCACCTCCACCATAAATGGCTGAAAGACCCAATCACCCATGTGGTCATTGTTCTCAGGGAAATACTTTTGTGAACTGTTCCGGAGAAATGGCAGAAACTCTGGAAATGTCATATTTGGTGTCCTCAAGATCAGCTGCTAGACATGGCAATGGCTCAAACAGACAAGCTTCAGTTATTCTTCTCCATAACTCCAACTTCTTCTTGAATGCAGGTATTTTTGTACTCATTGTAAAAGAAGTGATTTCAGGTCCTTGCAAAGAAGAATTTTAAGAATTTAATTTCTCAAATATCAGCAAAGTAAGCTAAAATCACAAGCCAACAGGTATTACATAGTTGTTCGGCTTTGCAGGGATCCAAATCATAAAAAAATTATGAACTTCATTCCGTAATTCAAAAATGTGATTCAGTACATTCCCCCGGGATCACCACCGGACTGTCTGTGTGAAGCAGCAAGCCATCATGCTCAGTTCCCATTTCTGTGCATTAAATGGCAAAAAGTGGGGTGGACCTTAATGAAATTGACAAATTTTACTGCAGAATTCAGCACATCCTCAAGTTCAGAGTCCATGTTTCAAAAAGCAAGGGCTTCCTGGTGTATCATACAATGGGTCCACAGAATAGGTGGAGCCACTTTCAGCACTTTAGCTTTAAGGCCAGCCCTAGCACTACACATGGAAGGAGCACCATCTACCATCTGTGCAGATCCTGACACAGTGTTCCCACTTTAAGCCATGGAGACCAAGGAAGTCATTGACAATGTCAAATAGGTTGGATGCTGTTGCCCCCCCCCCTCACTTAATTTGTAGAATAAAAAATCTTCCAGGATTGCAGTTTCATAACAGGGACATAAGCAATTAAATGGGCTTCCTTTGACAAGTCAGTCGCTTCATCCAACCGCAAAGCAAAACAACTTGATTTCAACCGGGCTATGAGTTGTCCATTGGTGTCTTCTGACATGTCAGAAATGCGAAGGCAAACTGTTGTGTATGAGATGGTTATCGCTTTTTTGCCAAGCATAGTCTTAGCCACATCAAGAATTGCTGGCAGACTCATTTTTTCTCCATCTGTAAAAGTTTTTTTTGTTTTTTGGCTATGTGGTATACCACTTGGTACGAAGCTTTTAAAGCATTTGCTGGGGTGGATGCCACATTTTCACTATTTCTTTCTGTTGAGTCATCTCCTGCAACTTCCTGGCAAACAAATCTCTCCTCTTCCCTGCTAGAGACCCATTTTTTGTGTCCAAGTGACACCTTATTTTGGTTGGTTCCAAACTGTCATTAGCTAAGGTGACACCACGAATCACACACTGTGGCCTAATTTCTCCAGTAACGACGACGCAGGTGAAGCCAAAGTCCAATTAGAAGGCATCAAAATTTCTCATTTTTGCAGATTTTCTTTCACCATCAGCTTTTCGTTCGAGAACCCTACCATCTTTTGGCATCAGGAAATGATCCATGTCAAAAGTGTGCTTGACCTAAGATACAAAATTGTGAATCCACATGTCAATAAATAGCAAGTATTTGCGGTTTCAAACACACAGCTGCAATTGCACAGCTGCATGAGGAGGAATAGGTTTTTAAACTTTGCAGTTTCAAAAAGAGCCTTCTCAACAATTTCTTACTATATATAAAATAAGTGGATAAGCAGTTATTCCAGATGATCCAAGGTTTACATGGGTGCACCCAATACCTCTGCACCATGTCCATGCAGATAGCACTGCAAGGCTGCACAATTCATTTTTTAAAGGTTAGAGAGGTGGAACGTAAGCATTGCACCTAAACCATCACTCTAAAAAAACAACAAAAAAATCAAATATACCTCTCCTGGTCCTGCTACTCGAATAGAAGTGTTTTTCCTCTTGCAGTTAAGAAAACGTTTAAGAAATGTTTCTTGTATATTCTCAATATGTGTGGTGTGACAAAAAGGTAAATGGCGAGCGCTCTGGCCTCTGCACTTTTACACTGAAGACAGGCACAGTTAAAGGACTCCCTGTGAAGTAAAAACTAAAGCCTACACCAGGATTCTAACAACAGGAGAAATGCAGTCCCTTTACAATGGTCTCTCCAACCACCATAATACCAATGGAATCCAGATGCAAAGTGCGTACAGGAGAGGGAGATATGTGTGCTCTGACTGCTGAATACCAAGTGGGCTGTGGTGGGTGCAAGGGCAGCCCTGGACATCCAATCCAAGAGTGCTCAGGTAGAAGCAGCACAATGGGCAGTGTTTAACTCCCCTTCACCACCTCCCAATGTCATATGCGGACACAAAAAATATCCCAAGGCACGACCAGTATTTTGGTGTCTCTGTGAACTCTGTTTTACTCCCTCAGGGCATATTGGTTTGGAACTAATTTGACATAGCATTTTAAGAAATGTGCACTTCTGCAAAGTCTGTATATCACTTCTGACAATAGATTTGTTCATTACATTTTTCATCATTCCAAGGCCAGTGCAGTCTGGACCGTGAGTAAGTTGCAGCCAGAAGGCGCCATGCCATGTAAGACACAGCTAGAACTGCCATCTTAAGATGGCTCTCTGAGTACTGCATAACATGGATTACCTGAATGGGCTATGCTGGCTAACAGGTCCTGCTGCAGCCTGGGTGTGCCACCCTGCTTCAGAGCAATCACCCGACCTGAAGAGAGGGCTGAGCAGTACACTGAGCACCCTAAACCTCTCTTCACTGTTTTACCCCATATTGTTTTCTCTATTCGTTTGTGTCTTAGGGGGTGATTCTAACCCTGACGGGCGGCGGAGGCTGCCCGCCAGAGTTCCCCCCTCCAGAATACCGCACCGCGGTCAGGAGACCGCTGCGGTTATTCTGGGTTTCCCACTGGGCTGGCGGGCGACCGCCAAAAGGCCGCCCACCAGCCCAGTGGGAAACACCCTTCCCACGAGGAAGCCGGCTCCGAATGGAGCCGGCGGAGTGGGAAGGTGCGACGGGTGCAGTTGCACCCGTCGCGAATTTCACTGTCTGCAATGCAGACAGTGAAATTCTTTGTGGGGCCCTCTTACGGGGGCCCCTGCAGTGCCCATGCCATTGGCATGGGCACTGCAGGGGCCCCCAGGGGCCCCACGACACTCCATACCGCCATCCTGTTAACAGGATGGCGGTATGGGGTGTCTGAATCCCCATGGCGGCGCAGCTCGAAGGGCAGCGGAAAATCGGCGGGAGACCGCCGGTTTTCCTCTTCTGACCGCGGCCAAACCGCCGCGGTCAGAATGCCCTGCGGGGCACCGCCAGCTTGTTGGCGGTGCTCTCGCCGACCCTGGCCCCGGCGGTCCTTGACCGCCGGGGTCAGAATGACCCCCTTAGTGCTTGGTGACCACAGGAGGGTCAGAGTCTCTTGGCAAAAATTACAAATTGTGCCATGACATTAAAATAAAAGGTTGGAAAATGCACTGTTTTGCTTGTTTCACACACGCACACAGAGACAATGGGTTATACATGTGTAAATCAGTGTACAGAAAATGTTACATAAGGCAAAGGGTGCTACAGGGTGCAGGATTCACATGCCATCCATACTGGTAGGCACTTTTGAAAAGTGCTTGGTTTGGAGTAGCACCAACTCATGATTCAGAACCTAACGCACTGTGGTTAGGGTTGACGTTAATAATAAGAATGTATTTCCACCGTAAAAAAACCTTTTTAAGCAACCTCAAGATAATAAAAGACTGGGAAAGTACATAACTTCATAACCTGTAGCATGTAGTTTGCATGAAGCTCTTTGATGGCAGTCCATGACTCACTGTGCTAGAATACGATTGTATCTTATTAACTACACAGTAACAGAAGAAGCTCTGTGACAAAGGCAGTAACCCACTGAGCTATGCACATAAAATATTGTTCTTTGATGTGCATGGTGCACGTTCTTCGAAGCAGGCATATTAAGCCTCTGTGCTACCTTAGATGAGTAAAAACTGCAGCTAGACAAAACTCCCTTCTCTCTCCAGCAGGTACATTAATCACCTGAGTTAACTTAACATTTTTATTGTTGCCTGAAAAAGTGCTGAAAATACAAGGAATTTTGCAGTGCTTCTAAAACTAATGTACTTCTACAAAACTGCTACATGCTCTTCAATCAAAACAACTTTAAAACTGTCAGGGGATGGTTTCAGCATATAAAATGTTTCCCAAAATGACATTACTGGACAAATTTAGGATAAGAACATTCTTTTCTACCAACCTGCTAAACACCAGGACTCATGGGGCGTCAGAAACACAGATTACATTTAGCACATGCAAACCGGCCCTCCCTAAAAAAAACAACTCCCCACCCTTCTAGCCTCCTCGGAAACGCTGGATATCCGCTTACCTGCAATTAATTTTTATCTTCTCTTCTCTGAACCAGCAAGGCAGTGAAAGGCAGAAGCTACAGAGTTGGCAGGAACGAGGAGGCAAAGGGCAGCAACCACGAGCGGAAAGGCAGCAAGCAGGAAACAAAAGGCAGCAGCGGAGAAGAGCCACTAAAAGCAAATTAGTGACCATTCTGGAACTTCAGAAAGGTAGAATTTGCTGCATTTCCCTCTCCTTCTGTGCTGCTTTCACTGTGATTAGTGCAATGTCACAGCTAATGGTGCTGGCTCATGATTGGAAGCTATGGCAGTACAACCAATCAGAGAGCTCCAATGGAGATGAGGGAAAAAGGGAAGGATACAAACATACTTTCAACGTTCGAAAGTGCACAATGGAAGGTGAGGTTTTCTGATGAGGTGTGAGCCCCCCAGGGATGATGCCTTGCTCCCCGGAGGGACACGCTCCACAGTTTGAAGACCAGTGCTCTACAGGTTTTGAGCAGCAATGCTGACACTTCCCCGAGCTTGGAGAGGGTAGAAAATAATCTTTCACTAGTACTACTATCTTCATCTGCAACAAGAAACAACCAAGGTAATGAGCGCTACTAATCAAATGTAACTCAAATGGATGGCATTGTTTACTACGAACCACCAAGGGAAACGTCTGTTAGTTCTCCACTTCCTAACACAGCTCCATCTTTTGCACTAACTGCTTCTGGATATTTTGCCGATCAAGATGATTCCTCATTTGACTCTTTCACCACTTCTGCAAAACCATTGTCAAGAGCTCATAAGCTGATAAATTGGCTTAAACAAAATTATTTCATTCAACCATGAAATTATCTGTGGCTTTTATTAACTGTAGTTGTCTTTCTTCTTTGGATTGGGTTTGTCATTGTCTTTTCCTTACTGATAGATGATCATTACCTTCCTGAACGCTCTGTAGGCGAACTGGTGGATTAGGTCCTAAAACCACATTTTTCTTCACATAAGGTCTGTCGAGACTTGTCTCTAGTGAACATTTCAGCTATACTAGTTCCAGATGGGATTGTTTGGGATAAAGTACCCTTTGATATATTTGGCCTGATGGAGGTCCTTCAAATTCTATATGTTTTAAAACTTCCTTTAAATAATGTCGTAATACCTGGGGTTGTTTCTGAAGACTGGGATGTAAAACTGTTGATTCTGTGCTATGTGAATTAGAGTACTTTACTGTATTTGAAAGTGAAGACATTTATCAAACAAAAGACAATTATGGTGATATGTTCTGTTACAATTATTATGCACATCATTTCATTTATGGAGCGAGTACCTGAAAGGCTATTTTTTATTATACACAATGGGAACATTGCCTACCCCACCAGTGGGGAGTTCTAAAACATATATGTTTAAGTTTACTTACTTTTTTTGGGCATAATGTTCAAGATGCTGCATCCTATTATTTCACATTGCCCGTAATGTAAATGTACAATGTGTTGTTGACTGATACAAAATGTATTTATTCTGATTCCTTTGTTTCCCAGTTGACTATAGAAGGCTATGAATATTGGATGAGGTCGATTAAATTGAAGAGTGTTTGGGAAACTAGGCATTGGCAAATACAGGGAAGGAAATCTTTGTTTAGAGCATGCCTGATACCTTTACAAACGATGGGCCTGATTCACAAAGGTAAACTTAGACATTTGGTCTAAACTTAAACCAAATGTTTAAGTTTACGACTTTGAGAATTCACAAAGGGCATTTACGAGTAGTATCATTACATCCGCACTCAGGGTCCGTGACGTAGGGACTGTATGCATTGAGTCAATCTTGCAGACTGTAAACGTGTTTGTTCAGTCAGGACTCAGGAGTTTAGCCTTCATAAGCCATTTATGTGTGTAGTGTTTCATTGCGACTCACATCACAGTACATGTTCCTGGAGCATGGGCTACCTGATGTCAGTAAGTTTGCTTAGTCATTGTAGGCCATTAGCAAGGTAGTCGGTTAGTCTGCAGATGGATCCAAAAGTGTGTAGTCATGTCCCTGTACTTATTGGCTTGTGTGCTTTACACTTGTGTTGTGTTAACAAATTAAAGATTTTGAGCCTGGTTTTTCTGACATGTGTGTGACTCAATCATTTGTGTAAAAACTTGTAATCTCTTGATTTGTCTTTTGCATTCATGCAGGTCAACGCCCATCAGAAGAAGGAGATATGGAGAGCCATCGCCTGGAAGGTGCAGATCCTGGGGGTCCACAGCCGGTGGAACACCCACAGTCGCAAGAGGTGGGAGGACCTGAGACGATGGGCCCGGAAGATCGCAGAGGTCCAGCTGGGGCTATCCTCCCAACGTGGACAGCGAGCATGTCTGACCATCATCCCCCTAATGTCACGCATCCTGGCGGTGGCGTTCTCAGACCTTGATGGGGGTTTGAGGGGAGCACAGCAGTCACAAGGGGGTGATTACAGGGTATAATCCTGCCTGTCACACTGCCATGTTCACTTGGTTGGTTCTGACATCTGTCACTGATGATTAGGGATGTGCCATGTGTCACACAGTTGATGAGTGACTGTTTGTGTAGATATGTAATGTGGTGCATAGTGATGTGCCTTGCCTGTTGGCCCAGGGAACTAGAACACAATTGTGTGCAATACGCAAACAAAATGTTTCCCAGGGACAACATATGGCTGTGTACATTGATCAATCAACTACTGTTTGTTGTTGTAGTGGTTGTAAATTCTACGCAACAGACCAATACTCCTCAGTAGTACAGGCCAAAGTAAAGGAAGTGATGGATAACTGTCCTCAGCCATGTGTCTGGTTAAATGAGTATTTTGGCATGTGCCACCCAGAGGCTACTTGTCATTCGCGTGTGAAGGGTGCTAGTACCTCACTACTGTCTGTAATGTGAAGATGGCCATCATACATGTGACAGAGCATACATTTATCTTTGGGTGCAGCTACAGATCAATACTTTCCCTTGATAAGTGGGGAATGGCCATGTACATGATTTGTGTGCCACCATTCCCTGTGCCTACACGTTAGCATGTGCTCTTTCGCTTTTGACAAAATGTGTTCGCTGCTGTTTCATTTCACTGGATGATTTCTATATTCCCCCACATATATGTGCATGCCAAGCTGTGTTTGGAATAGGACATTTGCAATGAGATTGTATTTCGTGTGGTGCCACAGACAGGAGTGTGTCACCATTGATTGTTGGCTCACACATACCTTCAGCCATCATTGCATGTCATTTGGCAATGAGGGACAAGGCATGTATGACTAGATATTTAAGCCACAGTGTGCATGGCCAGGCCATCAATGCGGTATCATGTAGCAAAGTGCACTGCACATGTGTAATGGGGAAGTTTTTTACCTGACTGCTGGCATGCATCATGGAATGTCTTGCAGTTATGTTGAAATCACATGTGCTTGGATCAACCATTCTTTCACAGACGTCTGTGTTTACAGGACCAAAACAGGGACAGTGACAAAGATTCCCTTGGCCAACGTGTTGAGGGCCTTACTGTAGGACTAATGGATTCTACTGATGCATCAAAGCATTTAAGGGACATATCTCCCCGACAATTTGCACATGTTTGCAGTGTACATTTTCATGCCAAATGTGTGGCCTATCAGAGCAATTACTACCTCCATGACTCCATTGGGACCAATTTAACTTGGTGAAGTGTGCATTGTGAATATATTTCCAGTGTGACATGAGTATTTCCATGTCACCTTCTCAAGACTACTGTTGTCAGCAACAAGGCATGTTCTGGGAGCGTCATTTCCTATTGTTGTGTTATTGGTTACGTGACAAATACATGTCTGCATGACCTTGTGTGTCATCTGTGGGAATGCAGTTAGCATTGGCCTAGTATTGTATGACAACATGTAAGTGATGAAAGCTCCATAAGGCAAAGCATTTAAGGTGACACAGTCTCCTACTTGTTCCAAGGTTACTGTGATTACACAACTTCAGCAATGCAATTGTAGTTGTCTGAGATCCTGATCTTCCTTTGGACAACTGTTGAAAGTTCAGATGGCATGGATGCATATGTTATGGTACATGTAGGGGCCACTTTGGTGGACTTTGTTGCTGGGGCCTGCTTGACATCATGGTAATGTTTGCTAATAAGAGCTGTGTCAAGTGTGATCAGGGACATGTGGTGACACTATTTCTCTTTGTATTTGTAGCATCAGCCCAGGCAAGCAAAAGGGACAGGGCACAGCCAAGTAGGGAAGCATCTGGCCATGGGACCACAGGTTAAAACACCACTGACACAGAGAGACCCAGTGGCCCGGAAGGTGAGGGGAGTACGACGGAGGAGACTGGATCTACATCATCATCATCTGATTTTTCCTCCAGCGGCCACTCCCTACTGGTGGCGGACCCATTAGGACCAGCTACAATACCATCTTTGTCTGCCACCCCCAGTTCTATCGCCACCCTCCCTGTTCCTCCCCACCCAGTTAGCCATGCCTGCTCACTCAAGAGGATGGGTATCTCCCTTGCCACAGGAACCTCCACCCCAGCCCCTTTTTCCCCTACTGCCCTGAGTGAGGAGGCTTTTGACCTACTGAGGAATATTTCTGTGAGTCAAACAGCCATTGTGAGTGCTATCCAGGGGTTGGCCTGCCAACTTCAACAGACCAATGCTTTCCTGGAAGTCATTTATAGTGCCATGCCTGGCCTACAGAGATCATTTCAGGCTCTGGCATCCTCACTGATTGTAGCTAGTCACTCCCACATTCCGTATCCCCTCCACCTCCCTCTTTCCAATCCAAATCCCCCATTCCCCTACCTATCCCAAGCATACAGACAGATTTGCACCCACCCACCTCAACACATACAAGCAGCACACATAAATAAAGACACCACAAAAGGCACCGGCACGCACACACACATCAGCCACCTCTTCCCCTGTCACCTCCACCAGCCCACACACCACATCAAGCATACCCAGAGGCACCACCACAAAAGGCAGTGGCACACTCTCCATACCCAGCAAACTCACAGACACCACAACAGACAAACAGACATCCATCACACCTACGATACCCTCAGACACGACCCCAACAAACACACAGACATCCACCACATCCACCATACCTGCAGGTACCACCTCAACAAACACACACATCCACCACTAGAAGCACACCTGCAAACACCACCCGAACAGACACACACACATCTACCTCTCCCACATCACCCAGCAGCTCCACCTCTTAGCCCCTAAGACACACAAACGCTCACAGACACACAGACACCACCCAAAAATGAGTGTGCCTCACACACACACACACATACATACCAAAGATATCAACACTGACACACCAGAAAACCACTCCCTCAACCTTCAAATCCCCAACCCCTTCTAATGGCCATCCCTGTGTTCCAAAGGAAAGTTTCATTTTCAACCTTGCCCTTTCCCCTGTTCCCTCCACCTCCCATCCCAAACCCAAGAGGCCCAACCCACATCCCAACCCATCCTTTTCACATCCAAGTCCTCCCCCAAATAGCCTTGGACAGTTTACATTTAGTTATGAATAAACCCAAACTGTTGTTTTTTGGATCACATTTGTCCTGCAATTCCTTTTCTACCTTTTTGTTTTTCCTGATTGATTTGTGTTGTTGGTCTAGAGTTGTGTGTGTTTCAGCCTGCTTGCTGATCCATTTGTTGTTGTTTGCAATATCTGACTTTGTGTGCAGTGCTGGTGCCACCCAAGACAAAGGTAGATGTTGACTGTATGGAAATGTGGGTATCAATGCAATTGATGCAATTGTGGTGTCCTGGCATTGTGTTATGTTTGGTATGGTAAGTATATCATATTGGTTGTCCAATGTCAGCATATATGGTGTTAGACTTGTCCCCCTAATATTGGTTGTACATTTGTCTCATGTGTGGGACCTCGAATTTTGTTTGCACAGACATGGAAGGTGCTCATTTGTGCTAGCTTCCTTTGCATTTGGCTGTGCTTGTGTCTATTGTGATGCGTGTACCTTGCAGCTACTTCAGCTAGATGTATGTCCCATGCTGTTGCTGTTGTATGTGCTTTCTTGACTTGCACTTCCACATTGTGCAGATAGGCATGTCACTTGGCTCTAGTATTGTTTGTCCCTGAGATACCTGAAGGGCCCGATCCGTGCAAATGTTGTTTTAGGGGTGTGTGCAAAGTGATATGAGTCCCAGCGCATCATCCTTCCCTGAGTGTTCCTTGTGCCCCCATCCCTATTGTGCAGGTATTGTTTGGATAGTGAGATTTGTATAATGGTCTCTCTGTCTATTGTGCATCCTGTTGTCCTTCCATTGGGTTGCAATGTGGGTGACGTGTGGGTCATTTGCAGAACTGGTTAATGAGAGAGGTGTTTGTGTTCCATAAAACATCCATGCATATGTGTGTTGAATCTGACAACGGTCCATGGCATGTGTGCAATGTGAGTGTGTCAGTTGTATTGTTAGATGTGATGTTCCTGTGTTGTTGGTGTTGTGTGACACAATGTTGTGTACACTTTACTGTCCCTGTGCCTAAAATGTGCAGACATGTTTTTTGTGAAGTGTTGTGGTGCAATGTGAGTGACTTGCCCAAAGGGGGAGTTTTGTGCTTTGGATGTGTCCTTCGTTGTGGATTTGGTGCCCGTAGCATGACCCCCATATCATTTGGATGACGGCGCAATGATCTGTTGTTGAGCATAATGACACAGGTAGGTGTGTGTGTACTTACGGTCAAATGCGTCCACAGCGGCTTGGATTTTGCGCTCCATCGATCATCAGCAGCGGCTGAAGGACGTGTTGATGGGCTCCATGGTGGCACCGGACGTGTAATGAAGCCTGCAGGTGAGTTACTCCCTTTATACTCTCCATTTCCGCCTGCTGAGATGTGGTGGTTTAACCGCCACGGTCACATTGGAGGTGTGTAACCTCAAAATGTGCCCGGTGGCAACACATGCACCGTGTGCCTGTTTATGCTGCCTCGTGACCGTGGCAGTCTGCAGTGCCTGGCGGTGCAGGAAGGTTCGCGGCAGTCTTTGCTCCGTAGGCCCGTTTGACTCGAAATACAGTGGTCTGACCTCCCAGCCGAAGGCTGTTGGACTGGCACCACAGCCATGGTGGTGCACGGACCGCCAAACTCGTAATGAGGCCCTAAATGGGTTACATTTACTATTCCCATTCCAATTTATACTAATTTGAATAAGGTATGGTACACTAAAGATGTGAAAAATGCTACTGGCACTCCAATCTACACCAGTTTGGCAAAAATGTTGGACACGAAAGGAGTGACGTTTACTATACGCACTCCAATGTAATGAATTCATTTACTATTCCCGTTACAACCTATCGCAATTTACGGAAAGTGTTAGAGACTAAAAGACAACCATTTAGTATCCTCACTCATATCTATATCAATTTGAAGAAGGTGTTGGACACTAAAGAGGTGAACAATACTATTCCCCCTCCAAACTAATTCAATTTGAGGACGGTGTTGGACACTAAAGGGGTGACATTTACTATTCCCACTCTAATCTAAACCAATATGGGGAAGGTGTTGGAAACTAAACAAGTATCATTTGTTATTCCCACTCCAAACTACAGCAATTTAGGGAAGGTGTTGATGACTAAAAGGAAAACATTTACGATTCTCACTCATATCGATAATAATTTAAAGAGGGTGTTTGACACTAAACAGGTAACCAATACTATTCCCACTCCAAACTAAACCAATTTGGCAACGGTGTTGGACACTAAAGGGGTGACATTTACCATTCCCACTCCAATCTAAACCAATATGGGGAAGGTACACTAAAAGGGAGTTATTTACTATTAGCCCTCCAACCTGTACCAATTTAGGGACGGTTTTAGACATTAAAAAGGTAATATTCACTATTCCCACTACAATCTACATCAATTTGAAAAGGTGATGGACACTTAAAAGGTGACATTTACTATTCCCACTCCAAAATAAACCACTTTATTGAAAGTATTGGACAGAAAAGAAATTGTATTTACTATTCCCAATAGAATCTAACCCAATTTAGGGAAGGTGGTGCATACTAAAAGGGGGACTATTCCCACTCCAATTAAACCATATTGAAGAAGGTATTGGACACTAAAGGGGTTACAGTTACTATTCCCACTCCAATCTAACCATATTGGGGTACGGTGCTGGGCACTAAAAGACCGATATTTACTATTCCCATGCCAAAGTAACCATATTGGGGAAAGGTATTGACACCAAAGGGGTCACATTTATTATTCCTACTCCAATGTAACCATATTGGGGGAAGGTGTTGGACATTAAAGGTGTAAAATGTACTATTCCCACTATAATCCAACCATGTTGGGAGAAGATGTTGGACACTAAAGGGGTGTCATTTTCTATTCCTACTTCCATCTGAGGCTATTTGAAGAAGGTATTGGATGCTAAAGAGATTAAATGTACTATTTCCACTACAATTTAAAACAGGTTACACAAGGTAATACAAATTAAACATTTTATATACACAATCAATACTCCACGCTCGCAAACAATGTTTTAAGTATAAAATAAAATGTTATTTAATTCACACTAACCAAAATTACAAATCTATGTAGTCATATTTAAACATTAGCATAAACATATTTGTATTTCTATGAATAATTATTATGATTTTTAAAATATTTATTACCATTCTGAAACTTCAAACCATAAAGGACAAAATAAATCATAATCCAAAATGAGCAATCCTAAAATAAACAATTGTATAAAACTATTTTTATATTTAACAAAATGAAAAATATATTTGTGAAATTATAATTTTAAATTAAAGAAGTAAAATATTTGTGCTATTTTAATTTATTTGTCAAAAAATCTAAAATGTTAAATTTTGACATGAAAAATGTCTTATTATTTTGCTTTACTAAAATAAAAATTATATATTTTAATTTTAAAATGATATTTATATGTTTTCTAATATTACAATGTTTAAAAACAAATGAATGCTATTTATACATATTTTAGTTAAATGTAAATAAAAATATTAGCAATATTAATGTAAAAGGATACATTTAAAAATATTAAATGATTAATTTGCATATCATAACCAGAATTCACTTAAAAATATATACTTTAAAAAATATAACCACCCTTATCCCCTTCAAACACAATATCTCACTACAAACAAAAGTAGAAAATTATTATTTGTAAACATTAATACAAATACAAATTTCAACAATTTAATAACTAATAAATTATTTTACTAAAAAACACACAAAAAATAGAATCAAGCACACTACAATAAATTGCATACTAATTAACACTAATAAACAATATTACATACAACATTTTCTGCACTGAGATTTGTTTACAATGATAGTAAAATCAATACTACAAATATTGTTTTTACTTTGGATATTCCTGTTGATGATATTTTTGACATCCCAATATTCTTGACACAATATAATTGTATCACAGTATTTTTTCCAAAATGTTGTCTAAACATCATAATGCAGCCACAGTGTTATCAAAAACAGAAAGTACATTTAGTAAAGCCTTGGTTTTGTAGCAAGCAGGGTAATGGAAAGGCTAAGGTATCACAAACATCTACAGCTAAACACCAAACGTAACTTTGTCATCATCACACTAAACATCCAAGAAAAGTAAAGCACAGCCCAGATGCTTCAGTGTGCATCAGCAAATGTTTCATAGCTGCAGGCAAGAGTGCAAAGAAGAGTCTTGTCATTCACATGACATTTAGTACTATACAAAACAAACAAAAAATGTACACATTTTCTCCTCAAAGTGAGAAGGTTCCTCCTGATACGGGTAGTGTGAGGATGTACTTGATAAATGATGATATACAGCTCATACTTTGCTTTTAGTCAAGGGTGATCAGAGCTGCAGGGCCCCTATACTGAGAGGTGGGCTCAATGTGATATGAGCTGCCTCTCCTGGGGCAGACAGCATCTGAGTGTGCAGTATCAGAGAATGCAGTGGCATTGTGAACTTGCTAGTGGCATTGGCACGGGGCAGCGTCAGTGTGCAGTATCAGAATCCGCAGCGTCAGTGGCCAGTGTCATTCTGCTGTGAGTACTGTCAGTATATGCCGTGTTAGGATCTGTGGTGTCAAGGTGTGCAATGTCAGGGTTGGCACAGCCAGTGTAGAAAGTGTTTATTATGAAGTAGATGAGGCATGAATGTATGCAATGAATTAAGATTTAATGCAGAACAATTATGTGGCAAGAAGCTCTACACTGCAGGGCTTTCACGTAGAATGGCCATGTGCCCAGGGGCTATTTGTACAAAGTGGATTCACACAAAGTGCAACTGCCACCCCCATCTGTCAGAAAACCACAGTTCAATGGGTGATTTAGAACCAAAACAAAACTTCATTCTGTTCTGTTCCTTAGAGCCCCTTACATGTATTTCTTTCAACAGTAGAAGGTGTATCATGAATGGTGTAAAGTCTCATTTAAAGCCAAACCTATGAAAAGGTCAAAAAGCAGCTTTATTAACCTCTTTAGTGTGAGCATTGGCCACTTGCCGACACCCGCACTACCTCCCTGGTGCGGGTCGCGACCCATGGCCAACACCAGGGATGGGGCTGAAAAATCCTCCAGTGCGTTGCACAGAGAGGATTGTTTTTTATTTAAATGCCCGTTGGGAGACACGGAAGAGCTGCCCTTGATCGCAGCACAGCTGCAATCCAGGGCCAGGAAACCTCACTCGACACCAGGGAATTCACTTGGGGGGGTGGGGGGTGGCCCCCTCTGAAAATGGGCATTTTTTAAAAAAGAATGTAAGTTTACGATTGCGCCCCCCCAGGGGTTTAAAAAAAGTTTAAAAAATAATTTTTTTAAAAAAATTAATTGACAGGGGGTCGCACATGAGCAGTGCTGACCCCCTATGGGGGCAATTTAAAAAAAAAAGTTGTATGGTTTCCCTGACCATACAACTATTAAAAATATATATATATATATATATATATTTATATATATATAGAGAGAGAGAGAGAGAGAGAGAGACATATAGATAGATAGATAGATCGATAGATCGATAGATAGATAGATAGATAGATAGATAGATAGATAGATAGATAGATAGATAGATAGATAGATAGATAGATAGAGCAATCACTTTTGTCGATGCTGTTTGGTTTCCCTGGGGGCTGCGATTGGCCCCCAAGAAAACCACACCCACAAATGAAAGTGATCTATATATATATATATATATATATATATATATGTATATATATATATATATGTATTTGCCACCAGTTCTCTTGCAGTTGCAGCTTACGTCTTCAAAGCAATGCACATACTTCAACTGACGCGTTTCAACTGTAGCTTTTAGGCAGCAATAAAAAAGTCAAGTAACTCTTGTGATTATGTTTCTGCTACAAAAGGTTCTAACTTTTGTCTAGTGGCAGTTTTGATGCCATAAAATAGAGCAGGTTTATATGCCTACTGAAAAGATAAAATCTGTATTTTATGTAAGTCGCTGAGTGGATTAGTAAAGTCAGCCATTACCTGCGCTTTAATACAAATGAAATGTATGTGCGAGGGAGGCTATGGAGAGATGAAGGGCACATTTGCTGGGTGGTAGGAGGGAATCTGAAGAGGAGGTCATGGGAGTGGGTGCACCAACAATGATTGTTGGACTGGGCCCCAGAGGTGCTAAAGACTGAGACGATTGGCATGTGACAAGGTGAAGTAATAGTTTGTCTTTTTTGTTTTTTTGAGTGTCTTGAAAGAACTTGCTGATTGAGAGTGGAAGCGAAGGTAAGGTGCTGACCTTTAGTGTTGCATGCATCACAACCACACACCCATCAGCAATGTTGTGACTTCTATGTAGGCTAGTGTTTTAGAGCGAGAGTTTAGCCAGTAGCAAAGATGGCGTCTCATTGTATTACTGCTGCTCAAGCCCTAATTATAGAGGACAGCTCTGACGTAGGATCAGAGACTCAGACAGCAGATACTAAGACAGCATCTGAGGGTAGGACAATGGCGCAACCTCTGGGAGTGATTTTTCCGACAACTCCTCTCCTAGTGATTCTGAGGGAGGCGATGAGGACAGCCCTGCTGTCTGTGCAGCGGGGCAATAGCAGGTCAGCCTAACCCAGACAGCAGGCGCCTGGGGCGGCAAGCACAGAGAGAATGCTCTCTTGGGAGCTCCCCAATTTAGTTCAGCCCCAAATTCCACCACCCAGATCGTATTGTGGAGACAACAAAATTACCTATCACAAAACAACTTGGTTTTCTAAGGCTCAACGGCCACATAGGGAAACCTACCAAACCCAGACATTTCTGGAAACTAGACACCCGGGGGAGTCCACAGAGGTGTGACTTGCGTGGATTCGCCAAGGTTTTCCTACCCAGAATGCCCTGCAAATGTGAAATGTTGAAAAAAAATCTATTTTTTCTTTCATTTCTGTCACACTAACTACAGGAATATGCTGGGATCCACAAAATTCCTACCACCTAGTGTTCCCCACCTGTCCTGATAAAAACGCTACCCTACTTGAGTGCCTGTCCCTAGTGCCTGCGTCAGGAATGGATCATGCCAGGGTCAACAGTTGCCCTCATGTAAGGACTAACATTGACCGTTGTGTGATCCATTTCTGAAACGGGCCCTAGGCCTAACCACACAAGTGAGGTGCCATTTTTATCGGGAGCCATGGGGAATGCTGGGTGGAAGGAAATTTGTAGCTCCTCTCAGAGTCCAGAACTTTCTATCACCAAAATGTGAGGGAAAGGTGTTTTATTTGCCACATTTTAGGTTTGCAAAGGGTCTGGGTAACAGAACCTGGTGAGAGAGCGCCACAAGTTACCCAATCTGGGTTCCTCCCGGTGTCTAGTTTTAAAAAATGCACAGGTTTAGTAGGTTTTCCTAGGTACCGGCTGAGCTAGAGACCAAAATCTCAGCTAGGCACTTTGCAAAAAACAGTTCAGTTTTCAATGTAAAAATGTGATGTGTCCATGTTATGTTTTGGGGCGTTTCCCGGACACCATGCCTACCAACACAACTGAGGTATAATTTTTATCAGGAAACTTGGGGGAACACAGAATATAAGAACAAAGGTTATTGCTCCTTGTCTTTCTCTACATTTTTTCCTTCCAAATGTAATACAGTGTGTAAAAAAGAAGTCATCTTGAGAAACACCCTGTAATTCACATGCTAGTATGGGGACCCCGGAATTCAGAGATGTGCAAATAGCCACTGCTTCTAAACACCTTATCTGGTGCCCATTTTGGAAATACAAAGGTTTCCTTGATACCTATTTTTGACTCTTTATATTTCACCAAATGAATTGCTGTATACCCGGTATACAATGAAAACCCATTGCAAGGCACAACTCATTTATTGGTTCTGGGTACCTAGGGTTTTTGATGAACTTACAAGCCTTATATATCGCTGCAAACAGAAGAGTTCAGCAGATGTAATGATATATTGCTTTCAAAAATCTGCCACAGATGGAAAAAGTTATAGAAGAAAACATGGACAGAAATGGCTCTTTTTTCATCTCAATTTCAATTTTTTTTTATTTTAGCTGTTACTTTCTGCAGAAAATCCTTGAAGGATCTACACAAATGACCCCTTGCTGAATTCAGAGTTTTGTCTACTTTTCGGAAATGTTTAGCTGTCCGGGATCTAGCATTGGTTTCACACCCATTTCTGTCACTAACTGGAAGGAGGTTAAAAGCACAGAAATAGTACAAATGGGGTATGTCCCAGTAAAATGCCAAATTGTGTTGAAAAATGTGGTTTTCTGATTCAAGTTTGTCTGTTCCTGAAAGCTGGGAAGATGTCGATTTTAGTACCACAAAGCCGTTGTTGATGCCATTTTCAGGGGAAAAAACACAGGCTTTCTTCTGCAGCCCTTTTTTCCGATTTTTCTGAGAAAAAAAAACATTTTAGCTGTATTTTGGCTAATTTCTTAGTCTCCTCCAATGGAACCCACAAACTCTGGGTACCTTTAGAATCCTTAGGATGTTGGAAATAAAAGACGCAAATTTGGTGTGGATAGCTTATGTGGACAGAAAGTTATGAAGGCCTAAGCACAGACTACCCCAAATAGCCCAAAAAGATTAAGAAAAAGTTAAGAACACCCAACTTGACTTAAATGACCTAGATCTTCATGCTCCCGGGCCCAAGAAGGTGAAACTGTACAAAGCTGAGCTTTACTAAGTTAATTTAACCTATACAATCTCATGACTTGAGATGTTGTGTTAAATACCACATTTATGTCATTTCTAAGCTGAATAAATAACAAACAATCAGTGCTTAATTTGTGCCGGTGTTTGCTGGGCACTTGGTCTTGGTGCTCATTTCTCAACTCTGGCACTTTTTTATGGCAGTCCACCGGATGGTGACACTTGCTCTCAATTTTGTAGCAGAGCTCATCAACAAATATCCCAATATGAAAAAGATAAAACCAGCAGGTCCAAGTCATCTTTACAGTGTGAGGTGACCTGGAATAGTCCGAAATGTCACACTCGTGACTTGTGTATAGTTAATATTTGACAGTGTTGACAGGGACAGTGGGTAGTGTCAACCAAGCTGGGCTCATGTGAAACACCTCATGCCCTGGCACTTGTATGTTTACCAATTAAGCTCTTTAGATGGTAATATTACCTTATTTACACTATTTATAGGAACCACCTTAGAAAGATAGTAAGGCTGAGTCTGCCTTGTTAAGGTTGGAACTGATGACCTTTCGGAATACTTCATTTGTCAGCAGTGAATGTTCAGCTCACTGAGCTATCCTCCTTGCTGCCATAGAGACATTGTAGCTTTTAACGTTCCAAAATTCTTAAGGATCCGTGATTTAGTAAAGAATCAATACAATCGAGATGCTCCTTTCACAGACAACAGGACTTTAATTTCCCTTCTGCTAATTTCCCACTTTCCACCCGACAACCTCGCTAATGCACATGCACCATTTATTTCCGGTCTCAGATGTACTGCTTAACAATCTTGTACAAGCACACTTATCCCTTTGGATGAATTGTTTAGTATTCAACTAATCTCGCGTAATTGCACTATATAAAATGCTTCAATGTTTGAACCTGCTTTCTCGAGTATTTACTAAAACCCTTGCAGGCCCTTAATAAGGGGCCCTGTTTTCCTTTAAAAGTGGGAATGCTATGCAATCTGTCAGGGGAAAGTTCCCACATTGTATTTCTTCTTTCAGATGCTGTTACAATGAAAGAGATTTCATTTCCTCTTACCTCAGGAGGGAAGTGACCCATCTGGTAGTATTCTGCAGATCAGCGTTTCTGTAACAGACTCCGAAATAATCCGTGATGCTGGAAGTTGTGGTTTCATTGAAGCAATGAAAGCGGGCCTGTGTTATTCTCTTTCACAGCAACTCAAATAATACTCTTCTACGAGAAGATTACGGATGAATGAATTACCAGAAGTTTGCAGATAATATACACGTGTACGTATTTAGCACGTCTGCTGGTGAAATCACAAAGGCTGAGGGCTTTTTTTACATTATATAATTTTGAGTAATATAGTGAATAATGTAAATTACTTTACAACATTTTATACACTTTTATTTGCTTCTGAGACCTACAAATAGAGGCTCAATAGAGAAATCAATTTTCCCAGTTATAGGCCGGGATAGTGTGTTTTTACGTTCAGGATCGGAAAGAACAATCACACATCTAGGGAGGTGCAGAGAAATGGGTTTCTCCAAGGGACATAACACTTTCCCTATGGAAAAAAAATAAATGCGCAAAAGCAGATTTGTGTCGGATTTCTGTAGGCAGAAATTTCCAAATGGTGGAAATTTCACATGCATACCTGTCATGAATGTGGGTACCTCTAGAAATATAACACATGACTAGTGTTGGCTTCAAGAAGGACTCATGGGTTTCTTTATGAATCCTTGCAAAGTCAGACATTTGCATCAAATGCAGTAATCTGATGGGAACAAATTAAAGGCCTCATTTAGAGTTTGAACAGTGTGGAAGCGCCGTCCTGAACGGACACTGCTCCCAACCACTGAACTAACTCATGTTTTCCCTGCTCTTTCAGGGCCATTTGTTTTTTGTGTTTTTTTTGTTGTTTGGGTAAAATGAACTACGGCTTTGTGAGTTTGCTTTCTCAAAACGAAAAAAACTACAGTACTGGCACTTTAAACACGAAGACCACTTTGCAATCCTGCTGTGCTGTGAGAGGAGCTGCGGCAGCTCCCTTCACAGCACAAAGATCTCCAGACAGGCAGGGAACTCTAAATTGGGGAGATGGTCCTCTGGCCGATATCATTCCTCTGGAGATACGATGGAAAGCCCACCAGTTTCTCAATGAGCCCCTAGCCTTTCTAAGCTTGGTATTTGTTTACTGGACTCAGTCACTAAAAAAGTTTTGTAAACAGCTAAATGAATCCTATGTTAGGTGTGAGTATTTCATCCAGTTCCAGGGCCTCATTTTGAGAAGAGGATAATACAGCTTCTGCAAACAAAAGGTGGAGGTCCTGTCACCCCTCCACATCTAGAGCACAGTTAAACAGTGGTGGCTCGCAGGAGGGAAAAGGGGAGGAGCATGGCGGGGGAGAAAAAAAACTACCTTTATTGCTGTGCTGCGCCGATCCACTCCTCCGTCCTCGACTACAGGAACAGGCTCCTAACCTGCCCTCCGTCCAATCCTAACCCTACTTTCATGCCGCTGGCAGCATGAAAGCAGCATTAGGATTGGACTGAGCACCCAGCCAGGGTGCTCCAAGGCAGAGAGAAAGTCTCTGCCTGTGGCTCCAACCCAGCAACGCAGTGCTTGCATTGCTGGGTTGGAGAGGGACCGGTGAGCATGTGTTTGGCCGGCCCGAGACGGTCAGTCAAACATACATGCGCACTGAGCGGGAGTGCTGTGCACTCCCCCTTCGTGCTTGTCACAGCCCCATGGCCCCGCCCCTTTTACAAGAAAACGATAATGAACTTGTTTATTATCGTTTTCTTGTAAAAGTTTTGCAGCTTCTGCTGGTGCGGGCAACGCTCCTCAGCCATAGCGGAGGAGCCATCCCTGCAGTAGAATGCAACGTTATCACTGATGAAACTGCAGCTGCCAGCTCTACTAATGGAAACCACCTTTTGTCAGACCTGACATCAACGTAAATGTTGGCAGAGATGACCCCAAACCTAGAGTGGCCCTTCCAACACCAATTCCATCTGTATCCTTTCAATTCAAGGACACATTTTAACCATGTTTGGCAGGCAATTAGTTATGTTAGTCCTGCAGATGAACCCGGAAACTGGAGATGGGCTTTCTTCAGGAACAAAATGACAACAGATCCGTTGTGCTGTCATGGCAGACCTGCCACCACAGCTCCTTTTGCTAAGTAGTCTTCACTGTGTCTTCAAGAGCATTTGGGATGTCAAACGTCAGCAACTTGCTTCCACTGGCACGGCAAAAGAGCTGCCTCATCCACACATAGGTTTGGTGGCTCAGCTGCCAAATCTTAAGTGAAGACTTTAGTTTTGTCTTTACATTCTGGTGGTTGTAGTTTTGCATTTACTGTTAAAAATGCAGGGCAACAAGTCCCAAAAAGAGTGCAAAAGTCAAGATTGAAGAGTTCCTTCTAAGTAAGGGTCAACTTGAAAGAGAAAACAATAAGCAGTGATACTGAAAAAACCCGTAGATGCCATACCAGCTTTCCAGACAAGTCCTACACCCCGCATCATGTCAGACAAAGACCATGACCAAGGAAGCTTCAATGAATTACATTCAAGTGAACACCTCCTGTATCAACTGGATGAAATCATGGAGAAGATGCATTCCCACAGCCTGTGCAGAGTAAACACAGAGGCACTAAGAGGGGCCATCAAAGCATAGGATGGCATGACACAGCAAAGAAATAAGCACATAGATTTACATATAGCTAACTTAAGCTATACAATGAAATGGAGAAATAGACCAAAAACACCCTGACTGCTTACAGGTATGTAAAGCATATAATCACAATTCTATGTAGTCACTCTCGAAAATGTCTGTGTTGCAAGAATTGTGCAATACAACCAGCACATAACACATACGGGCACCTAGAAGAGCATTTTTGGATGTTCTCTGAGCTACATTCAGGACCCAAGACAGAGGTCTGAAATGACACAGTTCCCGTAAAGGGGGTAACAGAAAGAGAAACAGAAACATGGCTAACTAGTTTGTGGCTTTCGGCACACAATAATCTCAAACAACCACCTACACAGGAAAATCAGTGGGTAAACCTAGTAAGAGGCTACAGAATGTAAGAACACATTAAACTATGTAACATATGTACAGAAAAGAATGAAATGCAAGTGTGAGCTTGGTGTCAAATTGTATGATGTGGCTTGTCTCTGATAACCCCAGGCAATACCCATCAAGAGAAAGCATAGTTTCCTTCTCCAAAACTAAAAAGAGAACAGAAAACTGCAGCATTTCATTAACACCATAAGAAAATCAATTTACATCACTTCAATGCCAGTTAAACATTCTTCTTATTGATGAACAAAAATTTAACTGATTAAAAATACTGCATTGAAATTCAAGCAATAAGTTACTACCACTGTACAATGGGTCATTTCTGTAGATCATTCCCATGGGAGGGTCTATCACACCGGACAAAGACTGGTCAAGACTTGGGCAATGTAAAGTCAAAGTAGCATCCATGTGGTGTTCACTCGGTTACAGTTTTGGACTATTCCTATTGCATGTTAAGCCCATTCACACATGTGATGCACCTCTGTTCTCAAGAGATGTAGGAATACACAATTGTAAGCTTTTACCATTGGCCAAAGATTTCTGTTAAATCTAAATGAAGGAAATTGCAGTTTTGACCCACACTTTGACATTTGCAAGTCATGCTGGGAAGGGAGATGTGCTTGGATCTATGCAAGATACACCACCCTCAATTCCCCTGGGTTTCTAGTTTTCAGAAAGGTCCAGAGTTGGTAGGTGTCAGCTGAACCCATGATCTAAATACTCCTGTCATCCTGCATGTAAAGACAGGGATACTAGTCTGTTTTTGTACAGTTTTGGCATTTGCTGGACATTGTGGTTAAGAAAAGGTGCTTGGATGATGCAAGCCGTATCACCCTGAATTTTGCTGTGTATACAATTTTCAGAAAAGCCCAGGGTTGCCAGGGTTTCCTGGCTGCTGGCTGCGCTAGAACCCAAATACTGCAGTACCCACCCCATGTCAAAAGAGAGGAAAATTATGTTTTAGGTAACTTTTTGCCTTATGAGATACCAAGAAAAGAGGTAGAATCCCCATTCTACCTCCACAGGGACAAATAAACTCTGCTGTACATGGTCTGCCCGTATGCCAGGACAGTTTGGCATCCCACTCCATTACTTTTGTCACTTTTTTCCATAATGGTCTTGTGGACCTTTGCACAACCACCCCCCACCCATCCTGGGGTGCACAGATTAATCTTAAATGTCCCAACCGGCTTTCCAAGAGGGGAAGAAACACTGTCAGGGACCAAAGAATTGAGGGTCGTCAGATGCCAGAAAAGGACATTCATCCATCCCATATCTATTTATTGTCCTGGTGGTTTCATGAGCTTTCTGACCATCTGGGTGGGACGATTGGGGTGTCTGACCCCTACCTGCCCAGTCCAGGGAAGGCAGAAAGCTCATCAGTCCATCATGGAAAAAGTAAAAAAGAATGGGGTACAGTTCTTGCCTGTCCTGGCACTAGGCTACGCTCCCCATCTCTGGCCACTAGAGTGACTTTCTGCCCTCTTGTGGGGGAAGATTGACGGTTTACTTTCTATCTCCCCCCCAGGTAGCAGAAAGCCTACTAGACACCAGGGATGGGTGTCCTAAAAAGGAATGGTATGGGGCATTTGTCCATCTTGACAATGGGTCTTACTACCGGGCACCAGATAGCTTTTTGCCACCTGGGGAGGTAGAATGGGAGGATTCATCCCCTCTCCACTGGCCCATATGTTGAAACAAAGTCCAAAGGATCCACATTTACTCCTCTCACTTGCCATGCGGATGGCTGTAGTATTCAGGCTCAGGACGGGACGCCACCACCCAAGACATTTTATTTTGAAAAACATCAAACTTTAGTGTCTAGAAGGCTTTCTGCCCCTTCTGGGGGGAGGAAAAGGAGTGTTGAGATACTTTGGGGTTGGCATTTGGGTTGTTCATGAGGCTCCTCCCCCCTTCAAAATCTCTGGTGATACCAGTGGGTGTCTCTCTAGTAGTTAGAGGATCACCCTTCTGTTGCAATCCCCAATGAGGGATCTACTCCAGGGAGCCCAGCTCTGTACCTGAGCACCAAACACATTGAAAGGAAAAAGAACCAAATAGCTCATGCTTTGTTCACTTTCAGATGTGATGATGTAATCACATCATGCACGCTAATCATCATTCATAAAAATAAAATGAATGAAGCTGTTTCCCAGCAGCACTTGGTGAGGACTACAAAAGGGAATCCCTCAAGTGAGACCACAAGTGAATCCCCTGCTACTAACGGTCAGGGTGTCCACACTACAGAGTTTGTGTGAAAAATACCACAAAAAGATATACTTTAAAAACAAGCAGTGGGAAAGCCCTGGCCTTTTGTTAGAGGTACTTGGTAATAGTTGGGTGACTATATGTGTCTTGTCCCAGCAATTCTAGTAAGTAAAATCACATAAAGCAACATCTTGAGCTACAATAATAAGGAACCTCGGATAAGGGTCCTACTACTTAATAGACTGCATTAGCAGTCTTAAGCTATATCTTAAAAAAAGCGTGTTATGGGAATAGGTGAAAAGATGAAGTTTGTGTTGCTTGTGGTGAACTTTAAAGACATACACTGCAAAATTTTGTGTAGTAGCTACTTTTGATAAAAATACAGTATTTTTGTACATCTTTAAGAAAGCCCATGCGTCTACGTCTTTATTTTGTGAACAAATTAGCCTAAATACAATAACATGTTATCATGACAGAAAAATAAAACAACATAAGACTACTTTATGTCCCATCACCAAAACTTAATGAGTACACAAATAACACAATATAACTGTCCACAGAATGTTATGGCCTTGAATGACTACCCACCAAGTGACTGCAAATCCATGAAAACACATGAAAGCAGATGAATAGTGTTCTAACTGAAAGACCATTTTCTCTTTACTTACTGTATGTTTGAATGATTGATGACACAATGTCTTCCAAACACCTAAGTATCTCTGTGACCAAACCTAAAACCATCATGTATCAAGAATCTTGGTAATACATCCAAAAATGATGGGATGGAACCCACTGGAAGATGCAGCATCCAAAGAGCAACCTATGCTTTAAGAGATTATGTATCCCACTTATGAGAGGTGTAGGTGCGACTGACAGGAAGACAGAGCTTCCCTTAATATGACTCAGAACTAAGAGTCCTGGGTCCTCTAAGGGGTAGCATAGGTGCTGCCCAATGGAAAGGTGCTTTCAAAAACTCCTAGATATTTGAGGTCATCTTCTGTAGATGGCATAGAGAAAGAGCGTCCTTCTTACTTGGGCTTTGCTGAGTGGTCTTAGTGGGAAGGGAAAGGGACTTATGAGTAACTTCTGGAAAGTTCCATGTCGGGTTAAGTGATGACCATGGGATGTATGTGTGGAGGCCTTGGGAGCACTAGCTGGCAGACAGGGGTTCTGGGTCCTATATGGCACCAACAGCCCAAACAGGGAAGACATCCTTAATCTCTACAAGCTTCACTTGGACACATGTAAAGCCTATGCCCTGGGAGGAAGGGTATAGAAGGGAGGAGGGATTAGATGGTCCTGAGAGTGGGGTGAGGGGTAAGGGAGGCCTTGGTCATGAAGCCATGGTACATGATTCAGTTCTGCTCTGTGAAGGAAATCAAACAGAGGTACAAGGAAAGGTAAACAAGATAAAACATACATGCACTACAGATAGCTCTGCTGTAGGCAGAATCATTTTTCAGTGCAGTACACTCACTCAGCTGAGGTGCAGCCAGCCTTTGGCCTCGGATGAGCAAGTATGGACAGAGGTCCTTTTGTCCTCTCTTGTGTACCGAGCCAGGGTCACTGGCCATCGAGAAGGCAGTTGTATGCACAAAGTGGATGTTTTCATGCATAAATACTTTGTCAGTAATTCCCTACATTTACATGCCAGTTATGCCCTGTTGATTAAATCTTAGATCAACAGGGCAGAACGTGAAAATGTGTTTTCACACCTCTTTTAAATTCCAGGAGGTCTGGATTCATTCTGATATAGTCAGTCAAAATCTTTATTCGACCAATATATTGGTCATAAAAGCACATAAAGAAAAAAATACAGAGATCATAATGAAAAAAATAAAACAGCAAATCAGCAGATACAATCAGCAAAAAATGTTTAAAGAATCTAAAATCACAGCAAAAAGTAGTTTACATTACAAAACATTTTCAACGTTTCACAGCTACAATAATACAACTAAGTACAGCATTGCAAATTTCTAGGGTAGCTAAAGATTGTATGTATCCCAAACCCTCTTTGTGTGAAGTAAAATTCTTATGCAAGAGAATTGGGTGTAACAACGTAGCCCTTAATGAATTGTACAAAGTGCAGAACAACAGAAAATGCATGGTAGATTGAACAGAGACGGCATCAAAAGGACATTTCGAAAGGGGAACAACCCAAGAACCAGCCAGGGGAAAGGCGACTAAATAATGAATTGTGTTTACTCTTAACCTTGTCAGATAAAATCTGTGCTGCGGATTTACAAACCAACCTAGATAAGATTCGGTGCCAGAAACCTTAACAGTTTGCATGCAGTTAATAATTGCACATGAGTTAAGAGACTTCAATCCCAGACTCTTCTTGGTGTGAGGCAAAGACCTTTTTAACCCTTTCCTTAGTCTAAAAACCTATATCTTCGAGGGAGTTAAAAGCTCTCTGACACCAAGCGAATAAAAACCCTTTTTGACATGAACCAACCATGGAATAGCCTTCATGGTGTCAAGGTTTAAACAGTCCTTCAAAACATCCCTGGGAGTGCTCCCTAATTTTACCTATACAGTAAGAACAAGGGAGCTATACCAATCAGAACTTCCAAAAAGCCTACCCACACTTCTCTATGTGTAATAAAACGTGGGGTGGATTTGGGTAAAGTTGACATAAAAACTTGTTTTTAACTACCTGTAGTTTTCCAATCTCTGTAATGGCCCACACTACTGCCCGATAGGCACCAAGAGATAGACACTTCACACAACTGAATCATCTCCTTAACTGGTGTATGCCCTAGCTTTTCTGCAAATGTTTATAACGATTTGTACGCTGTCCCCATCTTTTGTATTCTTTGATTAATTTATCATTCGCAAGATCAATTTGCGTTGATTAAAAGGCCTAAATAATTAAAAGAAGATACCATTTCTATTGGTGTCCCTCCAATGTTATTTTATTTTACTTTGTACATATAGGGTCACAGATCATTATAAAAGATTTTTGATGATTTACTTCTTAAATTACTCATGAAATCATTAAAACCATCTAAGAGGCTTTGGGGGCCATTTACTGTTAACCCTAGGATAACAGCGTCATCGGCATACAAAAGAACTGGCACTGAGCAAGAACCTATTCTAGGGATATCTTTACTATATGCCCCCAAAAATCTATCAAGAGAATTAATATAAAATAAAAACAGAATAGAGGCCAGAATACAGCCCTGCCTCACCCCTCTGTTCATTATTATTGATTTAGTGCAATCCCCTGCATGTGTGTAACTCACTTTAAGGGGTGAATCCCAATGCAAACGTTTAACAAGGTCCAGCAAAATGGGATCCACGCCTGCCTGTTCCATTAAAGCCCACAATTTCTTCATATCAACAAAGTCAAAGGCAGAGGAGAGGTCTATAAATGCCCATGAAGGACACTTCTCCTTGGACATACTTGCCTCAAATCAGATGTAGATTTAGGGCCTGCTCCACCGTCCTAAGTTAGGGTGAAAACCATATTGAAGATGAGAAAAAAGAATGTTTTCTCCACCCATTCCTCTAATTTTTCCAGGATAACCCACCCAAAAATCTTAGCTGTGGAATCTATTAGTGAGATTGGATGATAGCAAGCGGGCTGATTTTGATCAACTTTTTTTAAAACTGGTATTATTGTAGCTTCTCTCCATGACTCAGTTAAGTTTCCCCTAACTGCTGCGTGTTAACATTTGTTAAAAGAGAGACTTAAGGGGGCAATGTTATATTTAAAAAAGATCAATAGGCACCCATTCTGGGCCTGGGGCCTTACCACTAGTTGCAGCCTGAATAGCTTTTGTCACAGAAGGAAGATTTATAAGATCACCCATCCATTCCTCCTTTATTAAGAAGGGCTCAATCATCATGTTGTTATCATGGGCAATTCTCTCTTGATCCGATTTAAACATAATAGAGAAATGGTTACTCCAATCTTGTTCAGGAATGTGACGTTCAATGCCACTTGGGGAATTTTCTGAAAAAAAAGTCTGATTGACAACTTCCCAGAGCAACCTAGAATGTTTTACATTAGTCGCTTTTTCTAGATCCTCCCAGGGCTTAGATCTAATCTCAAGCCTTCTATTTTCGAGAGTTTGCCCACAGGTCTTCCTAGCTGCTCTAATATCATCTGCATTTCTTGGAATTTTTTTGGTGGTTTGTATTAAAACTTTAAGGCCTGCTGTACATTTGGGGCTAAACCATGAGTTGTGGACAAGCACCCACAGTGGCTTATTTGTAGTCAATTCAGAGGCCACAGATTTAGTCATTTTATTAAAAGCCTCCAAGATCCTCTCTGGGGTGATATCAATGGAGAGACAACAAATAATGTCATCATAAGCCTTACTGATCAGGTTGTATAAAGACTTTTCTGGGTCCATATTCCGACAATGTATACTGACCCCTCTGTTTGCCGAATAATTAACAAGTAATTTGTTAGTTGCACCCACTCTAACTAACAGGCTCAAGTCAAAAAGCAAAGAAATAGGGTTATGATCACTAAAGGGAAGCAAACACACTTCATATTGCAAAAAGTGTTGAGCAAAATCAGCTGTTAAAAGCACAAAGTCTATAATGCTTCCCTTACCTATTCCTGTAACTGTTGGTTGACATAACTTGTAATTTGGACAAAAATCTGAGGCAAAATTCAAATTATGAGTTTGGATTATCTGGTTCAAAGATTCACCATGTGATGAAGATTAGAAAATCCACAGATACGATTCCCACTATGGAGGCATTTAGTAATATTAAAATATCCTGCCCATGTAATTGAGGGGAAGCGCTTTACAGCCAGTGACCGGGGAAACTCTTGCAGCTGTGTGAAAGGGCAGGAGCCCTTTAAATTCAACTCGCGCTCCCGCCGTCGCGGGACGCGCTTTACAGCCAGTGACCGGGGAAACTCTTGCAGCTGTGTGAAAGGGCAGGAGCCCTTTAAATTCAACTCGCGCTCCCGCCGTCGCGGGAAGCGCTTTACAGCCAGTGACCGGGGAAACTCTTGCAGGAGCCCTTTAAATTCAACTCGCGCTCCCGCCGTCGCGGGAAGCGCTTTACAGCCAGTGACCGGGGAAACTCTTGCAGCTGTGTGAAAGGGCAGGAGCCCTTTAAATTCAACTCGCGCTCCCGCCGTCGCGGGAAGCGCTTTACAGCCAGTGACCGGGGAAACTCTTGCAGCTGTGTGAAAGGGCAGGAGCCCTTTAAATTCAACTCGCGCTCCCGCCGTTGCGGGACGCGCGCGGGCGGCGCCCGGGCAAAGCCCGGGCCAAGGGCGGGCCCGTCCTTGCCCGTCATTGCCCGGAAGAGGCTGGGCTGGGCCCCCCCCTTTCACTTGCCCTCTGAGGGCCCCAGCTCATAAAGGAAAGTGAAATACTAACTGGAACGGAGAACTATCGTCCTTCCTGACCCAGCCAGCAGCGTCTTTTTTGGGAACTTCGGGACTCGCCTTCAGCCTTTGTTGGGATATCAAGAGCAGGAACATCTCAGGAGCGACCACACGCGGGACAAATAAGTGACAATCATTTCTTTATTCATTCTTTTTCTCATCTTCTTCCTTTTTTAATCCTAACTTATACTCTAACAGATTGTTACCCCTCGGCAAAGTGTTCTCTATACACATCACTTTCTGCTAGATTGTTTAACTACTTTAGCTGGGTTGGTGTTAACCTGGCTTACACAATTAATAAATACCCCATTTAAAAGGCGCAGTCTGGTTGAAACTATAGCTTATTAGCTTGTCGCTCTTACTCATTTGGAACTGTTTCCACTCTCACTTTTGGTTATCTAAAACCTTAAAGTCTCCTTTCACACCTCTCTTGTCTGTAAGCAACGGAACTGGAAACGTCCTGGTTGGTCACTTAGGTCACGAGGCCACGTCAGAGATTACAGTAAATTTACCTACGCCCGCATCGTGCTGCATACCTGAGTGCCCCTGTGGTCCTCGGGACTGCTGTTCCTTCTGCTGGCCTCCACGTCTCCCCTCCGCCGTCGCCTGACATCGCGACCGCTGTGTGGGGGGAGCGTTTGACGGGACAGGATAGGACTACATTACCTAGGTCCCCTTGCACCCCAGAAGCGGAACCAACGCATTTTGCTTGCCCGAAGGCGCAATTAAACTGGTCCTGCCCCTGGCTGAGCGGGACCGCGCGCGGGCCGCACCGGGTTAAGCGCGGGTAAAGGGCGGGCCGTTGTATAGCCGTTAGGGGGCCGGAAGGGGTCGGGTTGGGCCAATTCGCTAAGCTGTTAATTGCTTCTATTTTTACGCTTTAGTAAGCTGTATACTTGGGCTCCATTTAATTGACTTATTGTGCCTTTTGGGTCATATACACCTGCTGGTCTGTGTTATTGTTGATATATGTAGGTGCCCTATACTTTGTTACGATATAAAAGCTCTGTGTAGGGCAGGGTTATAAAATACTAGACAGTCCATCGAGTATTATATCAATACTAGTAGTGGTTGTTAAATACGTGAGGGTGGTGTAGAATGGCTAAAAATATTTCCACCCTGGATAATTACTTAGTTAAAATGGTGAGCAAGATAAACATTGATAGAAGGAAATCCTTAGAGAAGGAGTCCACCTCAGAAATTTTTCCTTCTGTAGACAATGGTAGCGGTTCTATTATGGCGGATCCCCCTAATATTGAAGCTTTCCCTTCGGAAAACTCAGCCATTTTGCCCTTAGTTTTAGAACCACCAATTCAAGACCCATTGGAGCTCCAGAGTGAGTCTGTATTGTCTCACTCTCCTCCTAAGAGAGCTGTTAGAAAATGCAGAAAAACGCAAAAAAAGCAGGGGAACATACATCTTAAACCAACGATAGAATATGGCCATAGAAGTAATGTAGCTAATAACGAGATTATAATTAGTAAGGACGATGTGAATTGTGATCTCTTGGGTCACATCACTAAGCTTTTTGAGGAAAAACTAGACCATATGACTAAACCTCTTATGGAAAAAATTGAATTGTTATCTACGGAGGTATCTAGGTTGGGTGGTCTTTTAGATAAGATGTGTAAGGAACAGACTTTGAAACAGTCTGAGCTACCCGTCCAATCTGGTAACTCTGCACAATTGGTTGTAGCACAGAGGCCATGTTTACCAGAATCTAGGGAGCCACCATGTATGGTGGATAGTACCTCTCATATGAAAGCAGCTGCATCCAATACCGTGAGGTACGCTACTCCCGAGAACAGACCAAATCATATTAATCTTCCACCTGATTGTGAACCATATGTCATAGTCCTTTCGAATGTTCCTCCCTTAGACCCAACAGCAATGAATCTCCGTGAGGAATCACATGATTCTCTCAAACGGAAATCAGTTGCTTCGCTAAACAAAAATTGTGGTTTCCCCCCACATCTATCCGATCATATACTGTCTACTAGACGGGTATCATGGATCGGAAACGCGAGGAAAAAATGTAAGGGGGATTGTGTAATTGTTAATTTTAGGCACCCTCAACATGTTGCGACCGTTCTTCTTAGAGCAGCTTCTCTGGATATAGGGGAGTCTGACGTGGGTGTGCACCCTCTGGGTTATTTTTATAGACACCTAGCCAGTACATCAGAATTTTCTAAAAAACACAGACCCTTGACTAATAGAAGAAACGCAAATTTTAATGTTCCAATTGAAAATAGATTTTCGGTACTGAGTACTTTGGATGAAAACGATTGACTCCCACGAGCAGGGGAATCGATCACAGAAACGTTAGTATATACCCAGACGCGGGAACAAAAACAGAGTATAGAATATTTAGAACCGAAACTTTTAGTACCTTCGAGCCCCAGAAGCTCATGGACAGTTAAATTGGTAAATAGCGTTAAATCCCCTTATTCTATTTTGAGTGAGGTAATCAGTTTGGGCGTACCTGATAAGTGCCTCACAGTGTCAATGGAGGTTAATGATTTTAGTAAAGACTATAACCAAGACAAAGAGTTAAATCCTTTAGTCGAACTACAGGATGTTACAGAAAAAGATAACTTACCTGTAGTATTAGATTCACCCTGTGTAAAAGGGAAAACAAATATTAGACTGATATCTTGGAATATAGCTGGCTTAGCCAGGAACCTTGAGGACGTGGTATGGTGTTCCTATATTGAAAATTACGATATCATATTCCTACAGGAAACTTGGATGGTAGAAACCCCCCATAGGTTGGGGTATAAAACATACTGTTCTTATGCTATTCCATCAACTAGAGGTAGAGCCTCAGGGGGGCTGGTTATCTGGGTTAAAGTGACTCTAGAAATAGTTGTCACCCAATTACCATCCCCTCTCTGGACCTACTAGGCCTTAAAATTGATACAAGAGGGAAATAAACTATATATTTAATAAATATATATAATAGACCGTCCTCATCTAACAAGGAATCAGAGGTGGTAGAACTCTTGGACTCCTTTTTAGACTCATTAGGAGATAATGTAAAGGTGTTAGTTGGTGGGGATTTTAACTGTAAATACGAGCCTGTCTTGGGGTTGGAAAAATTGCTTGATGAACAAGATGCTGCTAATGATATCTTGCCCTTAGAATCTGCAAGTTCAGCTAAAAGCACAAAAGCCGCCCTACAGATTTTACAGTTGACTGTGGTACATGATCTAAGGGCTTGTAATGGTCAATTTCGATCAGACAGACCAGCAGCTCCAACCTATTTTAAGGGAAATTCCAGATCACATATAGATTTTGTAATGGCTACCCGGAATATATGGGACCAAATAACTGATTTCAAGGTAGACCATAGGACGGAGAATGATCATTTCCCCCTCCAACTATGGCTAGACTCTCAGCCATTTATTATTATTAGACCCGAAGAAGAAACCCTATTAAATACCACGGTCGCGGAACTAGAGGTAACCAATAACAGGCGTGCTCTAAGATGGCCATATATCTTGGGAACAGAAAAAACGCTGATAAATATTTACAATGTATTTACTGAAACGGTAGGAGATTTACAGTCAGCATTAGTGGGAACACAAGGTGTTCTTGATTTACATCTTAAGCTGGTAGATGCACTAACTCCACTAGTGAGTAAAATCTATAAAAAAGATGGTAATAGGATAAGGAACCATCTTGAGAAAGCGAACCCATGGTATAATAAAGATTGTCGAATAGCAAAATTAAGACTGATCCAGGCAGTAAAATCCGGGAACTGTTTGGATACAAAAAGCTGTAGACTAACCTACAAAAACGCTATGGCCCAAGCTAAAAAAGTATGGGATGAAAGTCTTTGGGAGGATCTCTTGAGTGCAGCTAAGTTACGGGATCAGAGCGTGTTCTGGAATTTAATCGCTAAGGGAAATAAGCAGGGTAGATCAACAAAGGATATTTTTTTAGATGAAAATACTTGGTGTGATCACTTCACTCAGCTCTATGCTAACAAAAAGGAGAGTTTGCCCTTCGGGGACTATGAGACAAACTTAGAAATGAGTATCGCTCCATTATCTTTTAGTTTAGAAGAAACTAATAAGGCTTTATTAGCTGTGAAAACGGGCAAAGCCCCAGGCCCTGATAAAATTCCCGGCGATCTACTAAAATATGATGTGGAGGTGTGGGGGCCTTATATAAACTACCTGAGTAATTCCATTGTGGCAGGCACACCGATCCCCGATTCATGGAAAGGGGCAGAAATTACAACAATTTTTAAAAAAGGTGATCGCTATGATCCAAGCAATTATCGCCCAATAAGTTTAATAGACACTTTTCAAAAGATATATGCCAGACACATTTTAAATAGGCTTTTAGACTGGATTGAAGAGACTAAAATAATAACCAAATATCAGGCTGGTTTTAGAACAAAAATCAGTACGGTTGACCAGGTGTTTAGGTTTATGTGCATCTGTTGGAAGTACATAAACATAAGGAAGGGTAGTCTCTATGTGGCATTTGTGGATCTAAGGGCCGCCTTTGATCTTGTTCCTCGCAATTTGTTGTGGATTACACTAAGGGACATGGCGGTCCCTGGGGAACTACTTAAAGAACTTATCAAGCTACACACAGGGAACTATGCAAAAATTAGATGGGGAAAAGAAGGTGAAACCTCAAGGGCCATACCTGTAG
The DNA here is from genome assembly GCF_031143425.1 of Pleurodeles waltl. Taxonomy (NCBI): domain Eukaryota; kingdom Metazoa; phylum Chordata; class Amphibia; order Caudata; family Salamandridae; genus Pleurodeles; species Pleurodeles waltl. Next base: position 434,879,524 of record NC_090447.1, read on the forward strand.
ACCGTGGTGTGCGCCAAGGTTGCGTGTTAGCACCTACACTCTTCTCATTATATGTTAATTATATTCCGAGCTACTTAAGGAATTGTGTACATGACTCCCCGAAGCTAGGTGGTGAGCCGGTTACGGCATTATTATTTGCCGATGATACCATCCTTATTTCTCAAACTCCGAGAGGTTTGCAAAACTTGGTGGATTCTTTCCAGAAGTATTGTGTGGGGAAGGGGTTAGAAATAAATCCTACCAAAACTAAGTATATGTCCATAAACCCCAAGAAATCCCTCAGGAATAATCTGTCCTTGGAGAATCAAAAACTGGAACAGGTAGGGAGTTTTATTTATTTGGGGTTAATGCTGGATAGTAACCTGTCCTGGAAAGGACAGATGGATAAAAGCATCTTATCCCTTAAACAAAACTGAATGCCTATTTTAAAAGTACACGGACCTAGTTATTCTAAAGCAATTTCACCGGCACTTGAAGTATATAAAGCAAAGGCCCAATCGGCCGCCCTTTATGGTGCTGAACTCTGGGGCTACTATTGTAATAATAACTTTGGAAAACCGGAAAACCACTTTGTACGAAGGCTACTCAAAATACCGACAAGAACTCCTCTAGTCCCTGTTTTCCTTGATATCAACCTTAAAAGAGCAGACTATCAAGCATTATTAAGACCACTGCTGTATTGGGTTAGGCTATGGGTAACCCCGGAGTTGAGTGATTACAAGAGTGGATTGACTGAATTAACTCAGATAGATGGTCATATGAATACCCCTTGGTTAAAATATGTATCTAAGTGGTATGAGAGATTGGGTTTATCACACCTATGGGAAGTTCCTCAGAATATGACAACATGTACTAGGAAATATGTAAAGGACACCTTTTGGTCTTATGTCAACGGAGAGCTATTGCATAGTTCATCGATTGGTGTTTTGACTTTGAACTTTTTGAACATAAAAGATACACCTTATTTCGAACAATTTTTGGATGAGATCCGTCCTCCACTGGCAAAAACACTATACTTACAGTTTAGGTATGGGGTCTTACAGACTAATGCGTACACATGCAATTGGGGAGGGGCAAAAGGTTGTGAATTATGCACTCTCTGTACTTTAGGGGCTAAAGAAGATGTTGTTCATCTACTCTTCTTTTGCCCAGTATACAAGAAACCAAGGGATTGTTGGATCAAACCCGTCTGTAAATATGTGGGGGTTAGATCCTACAAAGAAGCAGAGCGCATATTCCAGTCTAATACTTCACAATTAGTGGTGTTTGGCACGAGTAGATTTTTATTCAATGTGTACCTTATTAGAAAACGACTTGGTCTCAAACTGTAATATTTTGTTAGGTGGCCCGCTCTTTCCCTTCCTTGTATAGGTATATGATGCACTGTTTCTTCGAGCCAAGTTAATTATTTTTTAGTTCTGGCTTTTAATTTATTTATAAATTGTTACCTATATTTTATATGCGGCACTGCTTAATCATGGAGACGTCCATATATTCCTTGCCAATTGTATGTATTGTATCTTATATTTTAATTGTGAAATGTATATATGTATGTTGTATTTATCTCTTGTCTTGACTTTTATGGCAATATCTGCAGAAATAAAGTTTAACGTAACGTAACGTAATTGAGCTGTCATAATTTCCCTGTCTATCCACAATATCTAACAGTAACCTTCCCAATTCATGAATAATCTCTACTGGTTGCACAGAAATGTTTTTAAATAACATTTACTACAACCAGGTTTAACATATGTTTCACTTGCAATTTCACAATTTGGTAATGCGGGCTTGATGTTATTTGTTTTACCATCAAATTCTTAATGGAGCATTAGTCAAAAATAGCCAAACCTCCCTTCCCTCTTCCAGCTGGTGAAAGAGTGACTTGTAAACAATATGATTTATAACCATTTATTTATGGGGTCAATAGCCCAAGTTTCCTGACAACAGAGGGAGGACATTATAGTTTTGAATATATGCCTGCCAATCTTCATTATTTGATTTGTCTCGAAATCCTGCAATATTCCAGGAAAGGAAATGAAGACCATGCCCATACTCAACATTATTCTTTACTCTATTTGAAATGCATGCCGATGCAACTAATAAAGAAGAGGTATTAACAATCCCTTGAAGAGCTGTTACCTTTACTTTGTTAGTCTGATTCAGGCGTCAATCGTTCTTTGAGCCCTGATAGTGGTTCAAATATATTGTGGTGGACAAAGGTGGCTTATTTTGTTGGGTCTATATATTTGATTTGCCTGTCTATGAAAGGTGTGGATGGATGGTGGAGAATAAAAAGACCCTAAAGGACTATCTCTTATTTTAAAAGAATTTAGGTGTGCAGAGTTCAATCGTCTCAGCAAACAAACTACACCTTCTGGGTCTCTAAAGCTTAAGACAACACAATCTCCCTCAGCAGATTTCATTGTGGGTCCAACCCATTTTACTCTGCACACCATGATAATTTTTCCAATGACTGCTAAATTGTAGTCTGCATTTCTCCCACACCAGTAGGCTGCTTTATTAATGAGGCTTTAGCAAGACTCTTGTGTTCCTTTAGCTAAAGGAGGAACTCCCACTAAACCTATTGCATATGGAGTACCTTCCAGGGGTAGGTGCAAAATATCAGAAACACCTAGGGACTGGTATTCAGGTGGAGGAACAGATTGCTGACCCTGTGTATAGGGTTGACTAAAATATCCTGTGAGCAGCCCAACGAGGTGGCCATTCCTTCATCCTGTGTCCTAGGATTGCTAGAACACCTAGCAGAACAAGGAACAAAACCCTGGCCTTGAAAGGATTGTCCAGCAATAGTAGATGGCAACCGGGACCTCGAGCTTCAGTAGTAGATCGATTGGCTAAGCCCTGAGTAACCAAGTCCCCTCTGTTCTCCTGTGGGGGATTTCTTCAATGTTCTTGTTTGGCAATTTCCACCAAAGACGAAAGCTGTTCTTCTATCTTTTCCAAACGAGTCACAATGGGCTTTAGTGCATCAACCAGGAAATTTGTTATACTAGGGTAGAGTGCCTCCAAAAAGGTTTGAACCCTGTCACTACACATCTGAATTACTGAGAGACTGTCCTGTTGTTCAGAAGTTTGTGTACACCTTTTAAGGGCTGAACGTCGTTTCTTAGAACAAGTTACATACTCCACCCTTTTCCTCTTCCCTCCCTTGATTTTTAAACTTTCAGCCCCGTCTGTACTTTTCTCAATGCCCTGAGACTGACTGGTAGGCTGTCGGCTGGTAAGATGATTACAAAGAGCAATAGTGGAAGGTGGAGCATCTAGGACCGTTGGTTGTATCAGTTTCTAGGTCTTTCCCCCTCCTTTCCCCAGTCCTGCAACAAGGCCTCAGATGTCCTTGAAGAAATACCCCAAGCTGCAGGAGTGTCACTGAGCCTTTACAGCATCAGGAAGGCTGGCCCTGCCTCCCATGCCGCCAGGAATGCTGGGGGACCAAGTCCCACCCCAACCGACCAACAGGAGTTATTCTGATAATATTAGCTGTAGGCAAGAGGAAGGTTGGTTAAGACAGGAGTTTAAAAGGCCTTGGCAGGTAACTGAATTATATGCTTAGGCTACATGCGCTCTGTCCCCGCTTTGTGGCAAAAGACAGAGGAGAAGGTGAAACATGCTTGAGGCTAGCAATGGTTGAAGCAGGAACATCACAACTAGGCTAAAAATGCAAGAAGGAATCAGAAATCCAATGATGATGCAGGAACATTAGTATAGATCATGGATTATACAGCATTTACAGTAGTGGCCATGGCTATTTGAAGCAATGAGTCTAGAGAAAATAAACTACTTTCAGTAGCAGAATGATTGTTTTTCTGGCGTTGTCTTCCATGATCTCTAAAAATGAATCCCTCTGACTAATGAAAGTGATTTCTCTCCCATAAAGATAACCCTACAATCTGACACATTTCAAAACTTTAAAGTAGTGAGAGAGCGTAGCTTTTATAATCTATATTAATATAAAATGTTTATGAATTAATGTGTGACAATGCTGCATAGAAACTATAATAATTCTGCTTAAAACGTGCACCTGAATTGTGACCACAGGGAGTGGCCGCCAATGTATATGTAGACTAATTATAATGACTAAAATTTTTATATTATGTTCAATAAGTTTGTACTAATGATTGCGTTATTGAATCTGTGCTGAAATCCTTATAGGCCTTAAGTTAGCATGAGCCGGAGCGTAGCTGTTTGGCTCTCATATTAAATGTATTTTTCTATCGTGCAGTGTGCTGACTCACAAAAGGACATGACCCCGTATGTTCTTTTTCTTCAATCTAAAAGACGAATGTAACCATGTTAGATCCGTTCTCATAGCTTTTCCTTGCTTGCAGAATAATGTTGAAGTAAAATGAAACAGTGTAGATTAATGTAAATGTACAAGGTCATTCAAACTGGTGAAGACAATGGAGTTACTGACTAAGAGATGTGCAAAGAATTACAGAAAGATGAAATCATACCAGACGTGCCACCTCTGAAGATGTCAATTATGGAGACTGTAGGAAAGTACCATCTTGCCTGGCATGTTACCCCCATATTTCACTGTATATATGTTGTTTTAGTTGTATGTGTCACTGGGACCCTGCCAGCCAGGGCCCCAGTGCTCATAAGTGGGCCCTGTATGTGTTACCTGTGTTATGACTAACTGTCTCACTGAGGCTTTGCTATCCAGAACCTCAGTTGTTATGCTCTCTCATTTTCTTTCCAAATTGTCACTAACAGGCTAGTGACCAATTTCACCAATTTACATTGGCATACTGGAACACCCTTATAATTCCCTAGTATATGGTACTGAGGTACCCAGGGTATTGGGGTTCCAGGAGATCCCTATGAGCTGCAGCATTTCTTGTGCCACCCATAGGGAGATCTGACAATTCTTACACAGGCCTGCCAGTGCAGCCTGAGTGAAATAACGTCCACGTTATTTCACAGCCATTTACCACTGCACTTAAGTAACTTATAAGTCACCTATATGTCTAACCTTTACCTGGTAAAGGTTGGGTGCTAGGTTACTTAGGGCCTGATTACAACTTTGGAGGACGGTGTTAAACCGTCCCAAAAGTGGCGGATATACCACCTACCGTATTACGAGTTCCATAGGATATAATGGACTTGTAATACGGTAGGTGGTATATCCTCCACTTTTGGGACGGTTTAACACCGTCCTCCAAAGTTGTAATCAGGCCCTTAGTGTGTGGGCACCCTGGCACTAGCCAAGGTGCTCCCACATTGTTCAGGGCAAATTCCCCGGACTTTGTGAGTGCGGGGACACCATTACACGTGTGCACTATACATATGTCACGAGATATGTATAGCGTCACAATGGTAACTCCGAACATGGCCATGTAACATGTCTAGGATCATGGAATTGTCACACCAATGCCATTCTGGCATTGGGGGGACAATTCCATGATCCCCCGAGTCTCTAGCTCAGACCCGGGTACTGCCAAACTACCTTTCCCGGGGTTTCACTGCAGCTGCTGCTGCTGCCAACCCCTCAGACAGGTTTCTGCCCTCCTGAGGTCCAGCCAGGCCTGGCCCAGGAAGGCAGAACAAAGGACTTTCTCAGAGAGAGGGTGTTACACCCTCTCCCTTTGGAAAAAGGTGTCAGGGCTGGGGAGGAGTAGCCTCCCCCAGCATCTGGAAATGCTTTGATGGGCACAGATGGTGTCCATCTCTGCATAAGCCAGTCTGCACCGGTTCAGGGATCCCTCAGCCCTGCTCTGGCGCGAAACTGGACAAAGGAAAGGGGAGTGACCACTCCCCTGACCTGCACCTCCCCTGGGAGGTGCCCAGAGCTCCTCCAGTGTGCTACAGACCTCTGCCATCTTGGAAACAGAGGTGCTGCTGGCACTAGAGTATATGGTTTGTGTTGCCCCTATCCCTATGTGCCTCCATTGCCTTCTATTGTGACTATACATTGTTTGCACTGTTTTCTATTTTATGCATATTTTGGTATTGTGTACATAGATCTTGTGTATATTTGCTATCCTCATACTGAGGGTACTCACTGAGAGACTTTGGCATACTGTCATAAAAATAAAGTACCTTTATTTTTAGTATATCTGTGTATTGTGTTTTCTTATGATATTGTGCATATGACACTAGTGGTACTGTAGGAGCTTCACTCGTCTCCTAGTTCAGCCTAAGCTTCTCTGCTAAGCTACCTTTTCTATCAGCCTAATCTGCTAGACACCCCTCTACACTAATAAGGGATACCTGGGCCTGGTGCAAGGTGTTAGTACCCCTTGGTACTCACTACAAGCCAGTCCAGCCTCCTACAGAGACCAATCAAAGACTTGTAAAATAATATGGGGTGAAGAGTTAGGTGACCTAATGTGATCTCTGATAGGTTAAAGATAGTGGGGTATAACAAACGTCCAATAGAATTTTGGGGGAATGTACAACGAATAAGGGATAAAAACCCATGTCACAGGGAGTCAAGAGAAGTAGGTAGGGAATGCTATTGATTTTATCCAGAAACTTTGCCACTCTGTTCGGTGACTTACTTGGTTTTACTTAAACCATCCTTGTCCTTAGATTGCCCATTTACACTTTACCTCCTTATGAGGGAAGTGCCCATTTGCCCCAGAGCTGAGTTCTGACAGATGGCGATTGACTGATGTCCTGAAGACGAAGACTGAACCCATGTGCTGACCTAATCCTTGGAGGGTAATTATGACAATGCATTTGTAATTTGCCTGTTTGCTTTTCCTTTCTAGGTACCAACTGCTTACTTTTGGCAGAGACCATAGCTAGATGTTTTCCAAATTAGTTTTCTAAATTGTTTTGCATGAAGCCCAACATGCGAATGCCAATCAGTGGTTAGGACAGGTGTACACTAAACTGATGCAAATAGACAAACAACCGTATCTATGCTTTGTTGAACTCACGCGTTATCGATGCTTTGCTAAAATTGATCTATGTTCACGCAGTATTATGTTCTGATGTTTGTGATTCTCGCTTTAATGAAATCTTACCAAAGTTGCCATATCGTGACTATGCTATTATGTTTCTTGGTGTTGAGATTAACCCATCTGATTTTAGATTGTAATTAATAGGGAATAACATTTATAAAATTCTATTAAACTGGTGTGGTTATTCATGACTGCAAGGTCATGGTAGAGTCTTGAATTGATTAATTACTTTGACTAAAGTGAAGTGTATTGTTGTGATAAATATTGATGACATTATTGACGTATTGATTGACATATTGATTAGCTATCTCGTCCTAAGGTGTCTCTCAACTGGGTCAAAAGATTCATTGGCCTAAAACGAGTCCTGATGTGTAATAAATTATCATAAAGGGACGCGTTAGCAGTTCTGGTAGCAGAGCAACGGTTTGGCCCTTTGGGGCCCTAGGACGGAGAATTATTGTTTAGACTGTTTTTCTGAGATAATGCAAATTGGAGGTCTTATGTGTTTCTAAATTCCCCATGACTTTCCCGGGATCTCGGAGCCTGCCTAAGTGAGTTGGGAATGTTCTCGGCGTTATAGTATATGTGGTGTAGGATTTGCGCTTGCTCAGCTTATGCATTTTGCAGGTGATTTGTGAAGTTTGTGTGTATCTAGGCCAGGTAAATGTTGTTTTAGTAGGAGTGGGCATACTCCACAGTATGAGAGTAGGGAAGTCGGCGTACTTCATATGAGTGTGGCGCTTTGTGCTCAAAATTATCCACGTGGTTGGTTGTTCATGTATGGACCCGTCGTGGTCTAAGACTCCGGAGTATATTGACAAGTGTGGGAGTCACTTGGGTTTATGTTGTATTTGTGCGGTTTAACTAGGTCAATCGGGTGTGGTTGACAAGTCAATTTTGAGTCGAATTGTATGTGTGAAACCTTCGATGGAGATTTGGCAAGTTCTAAAGTGCACTAGAGCAAACCATTGACAAGTCGAGAGTAGGATTTGCTGCCGTCCGTGAGAGGCATTAGGTTGAGAAAGGTGGGTGAAGAGTGTCCTGGGAATTAAAAGTCACTTTCTGATTAAGTACAACAATGGAGAAGACGCAAAGATTAATTTTGTCAAAGCTTTTAAGAGTGCTCTGAAAGGGGACGTATACATTATGGCGAGTGAAGGGGAACCTACACCGCCTGAGGGTACTCCAGCTTATATAGTCATGGAGGAAAAAGGTGTCGCGCCATGTTTATGGATGAAACAGTGGCGCAAATTGACAGAAAAAGAGGGATGTTTGGTGTTCCCAGAACACAGGGCATTCAATACGAGAGTTCTAGAGAATTTAAGGTGGATGTTAAGTGTGCAAAAGCCACCTCCGAGGCCAGCTCACTATGAGGCTTTAGCAATTTGGGATTTAATGGCTATTAAACAGCGACAAGAAAAATTTCAAAGGAGAATAAAAAGGGCAGAAAAGACTTTAGCTGAGGCTAGATGGGACAACAAGAGTAAAATGTGGAGACGAGGAATAGTTGACGGATTAAAATTGTTCCTAGCAATAACACAGGGAGATGAGACGCAGGGGAAGAAAGCTACCTGTAAGACAGACAAGGATTCTAATAAGCCTAAAGAGACTAAGAGATCTTGGGAAGAAGAAGATGATTCAGGTAACGAAGAATTTCTAAATCAGATATTACATGATCGCCCGCCACCTTATGCGGTAAGCGACAATGTCCCAAGCACTAGTGCGGGTCCTGGGAACCAGACACAGGAGAAGGGAGTTACTGATACAGTACAGACTAGTGATACGGGTTTGATACAGAATGGTGTCAGTGTACCCACTGCGCCAGACATGCAGATACAGTTGCAACCTCCACCGCAGATACAGAGAATCTATCCAGATGTCCCAGTACTAGAGACTACTACAAATCTGATAGTGCCGCCAAACCCAATATATACAAAATCAAGGTTAGAGCAGATTGAGCCAACTCCACAATTGCTGCCACAGCCACAACTGATACCGGGATATAACCCAGCAGCAGGTCCTCCATTAACACCTGCCCCGGCTTCACTGGATCAGACCTTTGGAGTCGCTGCTCCACAAGGTTTGGGACCAGGTCAGACACCAGCTGCAATATCATTGCCAATTACTGTTGGTCCACATGTGCCATTGTATGCACAAGGTAAGCCTGGTGTATGTGATCAGGGAGTAATGACCCAAGATGCAATAAGAGGAGGGTCCATAGGAACTCCCCAGTTAATGGCCCCAGGAGAGCAGGCGGTTGAAAAACCGAGGTCCTTGTTAAACCCTAGCCCAGCTGAAGCACCGTTGGAGGCAATGAGACAGGCAGGGCTAGGAGTGCTAACCCCACAGACGATAAGTACGAATGCTTCACAGTCGCCAACGATGCATGCAGGGAACATTTAATTGCAAGGTTTTACAGTACAACAGTTGAATTAATGGTTAGAGAAGACCTATGCTTCACAGAAGACTACAGTAACTGCAGTAGAACCAGAAAGGTTGGGGAGAGATGAGTACCTGAACTTTGTGAGACTGGGTGTGGAAGCTGCTGAACTAGTGGACTGAACAATGGGGGTAAACAGATTAGAGTCATACACAGAAGCAGAACTGAGATATCTGTGCCATAAGAGTAGGCAAGTTACATCAGAAATTAGCGAACCTGGCAGACAAATACAATATTGATATTGAGAATACTAAACATTTTAAAAGAAGTTACAGGTCAGACTTTGATTCAAAAGACTTCGAGGTCTGCCGGAATGAAAGCGCATCTAAAGGAAATACTGCAAAGTGTGCAAATCTGGGGAGCTTTAGAAAAGTGGGAAGGCAGATGGGCAAAGAAAAGAGACAAGGAGAAAGGTGACAGTCCGGGATCGAGTAAAGCAAAAACTTCCCCAGATACTGAATCAGTAAAGATGTTACCCATGAGAGAAACAGCTGGTGGGGTTCTAATTCATGTACCATGATCCAGGGGAGACATCCTATCTTTCACAAATGAATATCCCAGGTTAAGGGAAAAGCCGATAGAATGGTATCAGCAAACAGGTTTGTGAAGCTTGCGAAGTATCTCTGGGAAGACTTGAATACCTTGTTTGAGATCATTTTTCCGCCCGACTTATGGCTTGAGTGCAAGAGAGGTGTAGACTGGCCGACACATGAGCCGGCAAGGGATAAGGTGGCCGGAGCACCCTCTGAGGAGGTGATGAAATATTATCACAAGGTAATTGAGTTTTTGAAGCAGAAAGTGTCGCCCAAAGTGACTGATTGGCAGAAAATCGACCGGACCTCACAGGAGGTTAAAGAATCGATCCATGCTTATTATGAGATGTTGTTGAAGGCATTCAAACATTACAGTGGTACTGAGACCATTGAGCCGAAAGATATGAACCATCTTGTGTTCAGATTTGTTGAAGGGCTGAGACCAGAGGCTAGCCAGATGATTAAAAATCATTTGATCTGTTAGCAAGCTAAGCCGATTGATGAGGTGTTGCAGTATGCAAAATACTGTAGTGATGAGATCGAGTTGAAGCAGAAAAAGTTGAAGGAGAAAGTGATGGTGATGCAGATAAGGGCTGCGCAGGCAGGAATGCAGGGAAATGGAATTCAACAGATGATACAGCAGCAACTGCAAGGGAATGGTGTGTTTCAGGCACAACCAAGAGGTCGAGGTTTTGTGAATCGCGGTCCAGGCTTGAATACTGTTCTGGTTCAAAATGACGCACAAGGGATGAAAAAGATGTCACGCGTGCGGGGCGTGAGGCATTGGAAGCGGGAATGCCCAAATGTGGTGCAGGATTGTGTCATTCAACAAAGCACTAATGTCGGTACATTGCAAAATGTGAGAGGTCCAAAATTGAGAAACCAAAATTCGAACTTCCAAAACAACATGGTTCAGATGCAAGGGCTACAGCCTATGCAGCAGATGCAAATGCTGCGTGTTCAACCAGCGTAAATGCAGCAAGTACAACAGCAAGTTCCCATGGTACTTAGACAGCAAATGCAATTACCATTAGCTCCAATGGGACAGCAACAGGTGATGATTCCCTTAGCCGGTCACAGGTCAAGTGATGAGCCAAAATAATACAGTACAGCAATTCCCATTGCGTGGTGAAGATGGAATGAATGAGGAGTGGTCGGATGACAGTTCAGACAGCGAAGAGTGCAGGCTTGCAGCGTCCCTAGAAGTAGATCAAAGGGGACCCTATGTAGAGGGAAAGGTGATGGGTCACAAGGTTTCGTTCTTGGTTGATACTGGAGCTACACGCTCTACAGTCAGAAGTGCAGAAGTTCCAAAATTACCACTTTCAGGGCGTACAATAAGAGTGGTCAGAGTAGCAAACCAGCACTTGACAAATCCGATTACAGATCCAGTGCAAGTTGAGATCGGCAACTTCCAGGGACTACATAAGTTTGTAGTCTGTGATTCAAGTCCGGTATCCCTACTGGGAAGAGACTTACTGTGCAAGACGAAATGCTCGATTACCTGTTCCAATTATGGAATTGAGGTGCAGACAAACAGTGATGATGAAGGGGATGATGGTCAGTTCTCCGAGTTAGAGACAGAAACCGCGAATTAAGATTACCCTTTGATAACCTTATTCCCGATGCTTACAGTGACTGACTTACCAGTCGAGTTACAGGGAACTGTGATAGAGAAAGTGTGGGATTTGACAGGAAAGGAAGTGGGACTGATAAAGGGAGTAGAACCAGTTAAAGTACAAGTGAAACCAAATGCAGTGTTTCCCCAGGTGCCACAATATCACATGGCACAAGATGTTCTTATCCAAGTGTCGCAAATAATTGCAGACTTTGTAAAAAAGGGAATCCTGAAGGAAGTATTGAGCAGCCCATGTAATTCGCCGATAATGGGTCTGAAAAAGCCCTGTGGGAAGGTTTGAATTGTGCAGAAAAATAAACAAGATTGTGGTGAAGTGTTGCCCCATAGTGCCAAATCCAGCAGTGATCATGTTTCAGGTCCCGTGTGATGCTGAATGGTTCACCGTTGTAGACTTGTCACAAGCTTTCTTTTCGGTACCTCTTCTAGAGGACAGACAGTTTTCATTCAGTTTCAAATTCCTGGACAAGGTGTACAGTTGGTGCAGAATTCCTCAAGGGTTTTCTGAATCACCGTCCATCTTCAATCAGATATTGAAAAAGGACTTAGAATCCTTAGTACTGCCTTTCAATTCAACACTAGTACAGTACATTGACGACTTGCTGATTGCGTCCAGGACAAAAGATGACTGTAGGTATGATACAATTGCCTTACTGAATCATTTGGGAAAGAACGGACATAAAGTGTCACCAAAGAAGCTGCAGTACTGTCAGAAAGAGGTGAAGTACTTAGGACACTTGATTGAGAGAGGGTCCAGGAGAATATCAAAGGAAAGGGTAACAGCTATTCTGCAAATGAACCCCCCCGACAACAAAGAGAGATGTCAGGATGTTTTTGGGAATGGTGGGTTACTGTCGCCAGTGGATACCCAACTTTTAAATTATCTCAAAACCATTGATAAAGCTGACAGGTAAAGAGATTAAGGATGAGCCGTATACCATAGCCTTATCCAAAGAAGAGCTTGAGTCATTCATGGAATTGAGAAAGTGCATGTGCAAGGCGCCAGCTTTGGGTATGCCTGATTACACAAAACCTTTTCCACTGTTTTGTCATGAACGTGATGCTTGTTCTTTGTCTGTCTTAACACAGGTCCATGGAGGTGCAAATCTCCCTGTAGCATATTTTTCAGCTACCTTGGACCCCGTCGCAGCAGCCTTACCGGGTTGTTTGCGCGCAGTTGCAGCAGTTGGTCAAAGCCTCACGCAGTGTGAAGACATAGTGATGGGACATCCCTTGACATTAATGGTTCCACATTCAGTTGAAATTTTGTTGACTCGAACCAAAACTCAGCACATGACAAATGCCCAACTTACCAGATATGAGACAATTATTTTGGGGTCGCCTAATGTTTCACTGAAGCGATGTACTGTATTAAACCCAGCAACTCTAATTCCTGTTGAAAGTACAGAGATTAATAATGAAGAGGAGGTGGAGCATGATTGTCTTGAGGTAACAGAACTATGTACCAAGCCCCGACCTGATATTCAAGAAACACAGTTAAAAGAAAATGACTGCATTACGTTTGTTGATGGATCCTGTTTGAGAGATTCAGTCGGAATGCTGAGAGCCGGTTACGCTGTATGTACCATAGCTGGTATCATTGAAGCTTCCTGGCTCGAGAAAGTGTATTCCGCACAAGTGGCAGAGCTAATTGCCCTTACTAAGGCATGTCACGCAGCTGAAAATCTGAGAGTCACTATCTATACTGACAGCAGATATGGATTTGGAATTGTACATGATTTTGGCCAATTGTGGTCACAGAGAGGTTTCATGACCTCTTCTGGTTCTCCTGTGAAAAATGGTGAACAAATGAAGGATTTGTTACATGCGATTCAGTTACCTCTTGAAATTGCCGTGGTGAAATGCAATGCTCATGTTAAATCACAAGACTTTGGGGGTGATTCTGATTCTGGCGGGCGGCGGAGGCCGCCCGCCAGAATTCCGCCCCCATTATACCGCTCCGCGGTCAGAAGACCGCGGAGGGTATTATGAGTTTTTCCCTGGGCTGGCGGGCGGTCTCCAAAAGACCGCCCGCCAGCCCAGGGAAAAACTCCCTTCCCACGAGGATGCCGGCTCGTAATCGAGCCGGCGGAGTGGGAAGGTGCGACGGGTGCAGTGGCACCCGTCGCGTATTTCAGTGTCTGCAAGGCAGACACTGAAATACTTTGCGGGGCCCTCTTACGGGGGCCCCTGCCGTGCCCATGCCATTGGCATGGGCACGGCAGGGGCCCCCAGGGGCCCCGCGACCCCCCCTACCGCCATCCTGTTCATGGCGGCTTTCCCGCCATGAACAGGATGGCGGTAGGGGGGGTCAGAATCCTCATGGCTGCGGAGCGCGCTCCGCAGCCATGGAGGATTCAAACGAGCAGCGGAAAGTCAGCGGGAGACCGCTGACTTTCCGCTTCTGACCGCGGCTGAACCGCCGCGGTCAGAATGCTCGTTGGAGCACCGCCAGCCTGTTGGCGGTGCTCCCGTGGTCGGTGGCCCTGGCGGCCACCGGCCGCCAGGGTCAGAATGACCCCCTTTGTGTCCATGGGAAACAGCTATGCAGATCAAGTCGCAAGGATTTGCGCATTGAACTGTATATCATTCAAGGATCAGTGGGAATTGTTACCACAAACCGAAAATGACACATGTTTGAACCTTGCATAAAGGGTGCTTGATACACTAGATGAGCTAAAAACACTAAAGGGTTGTGCTAGCAAAGAGGAAAAACGCTCCTAGCAGAGAATGCAATGTGTAAAAAGAACTGATGACTTATGGGTCTCAGAGGAGGGGAAACTGGTTTTGCCAAACAGTCTTCTGTCACAATTTGTGAGGCTTTACCATGGACAGGCACATCTTGGGAGAGATGCAATGATCAGGTCATTCAAGATTGATTGGTTTAACCCAAAATTCAGACATGCCGCAGAGGTTACTTGTCACAGGTGCATCATCTGTCAACAGATGAATGCCGGAAAAGGGACTGTGGTAACTCTGAGCCACATAGGGAGAGCTGGCGGTCCATTTAGCAAGATGCAAATTGATTTCATTGAAATGCCTGTTTGTGGAGGATTGAAGTACGTGTTGGTGATTGTGTGTGTGTTCAGCCACTGGATTGAAGCTTACCCCACACATAGAAATGACAGTCTCACAGTTGCAAAACTGCTCCTCAGGGAATTAATACCCAGGTTCGGGTTTCCGGTCTCTATAGAATCAGATAGGGGCAGACACTTTTACAATGAGGTGATTAAGCTCTTGTGTGCTGCATTAGACATTGAACAGAAGCTGCATTGTAGCTACCGCCCTGAAGCATCAGGATTAGTGGAATAGATGAATGGTACCTTGGAGTCGAGAATGGTGAAGATGTGCGCAGCTACCAATATGAAATGGCCAGATGCATTGCCCTTAGTACTGATGTCGATCAGGTCCTGAGTGGGCATATGCAACAACATCTGAATGGCAACAAGAATTCTTAGCATTCTGTTTTGATCGAGAAGTACCAGGCCAATACTACGGTACCTGTAATTACCTTCTTAATGGCTGGCGCTGCCAGAGGCAAGCCCGTCTGCGCCCGTCCGCGCCTGGACCGCGCCCAGCGCCACACCCCCTGGCCCTCGCGCCCCCCGCATCTGCTACTCAATCGACGAACTCCGCGCCTTCAACCCCGGCCCCTCCACTGAATGCTGCCGGGCATCCCCGAAGCACACTAAAGGACCTTTTTCCTGCCGTACCTGCAACTTCTCCTGCATCAGAACGACCAATCCAACTACTGAAACATTCAACCCCGACCACCTGAACTGCATCCTCATCAACACCCGCTCCGCACGAAAACACGCCATCGAGCTCTGGGATTTGCTCGACACCACTGCTCCTGACGTGGCTTTCCTGACCGAAACCTGGTGGAACGACTCCTCGTCTCCGGACATCGCCATCGCCATACCGGACGGCTAAAAAATCACCAGAAGAGATCGAACCAACGGAATCGGCGGCGGAATAGCCATCGCTCACAAAGCTACCCTCAAAATCCACACCCACTCGGACGACACCCTCAGGACAGCCGAACACCTCCACTTCCAGATCCACACGGACCCCAACACGACCCTCAGAGGAACCCTCATTTACCGCCCTCCAGGACCAAGAGCCCCCTTCAGCGACACCATCGCCGACCTTGCAAGCACCCACGCCCTCGCTTCCCCGGATTACATCCTCCTGGGAGATCTGAACTACCATCTGGAAAATGCCAACGACGTCAACACCGCATCACTGACCTCCAACCTCCTCAACCTCGGACTCCGCCAGCTAGTCAACACGCCCACCCACATCGCCAGACACACCCTTGACCCCCTCTTCACCTCAAGCAACCACATTTCCTTCAGCCACACCTCCGAACTCCACTGGACCGACCATCACTGCGTCCATTTCACCTATAAGAAAACCACAGAGCAACACCGCATCCAGCTACCTCCCCACCGCCGCTGGGGCAAAGTCACCCAAGACCAACTGACCAGCACCCTCATCAACAACCTTCCACCCGACGCAACCGACCCGAGCACAGCCGCCATCAACCTCCATCAATGGATCCTCGACTGCGCCAACACCCTTGCCCCTCTCAAGAAACCCACCGCCATCCAAGGAAAGAAAAAACCAGCCTGGTTCACAGACGATCTAACCACTTCCAAAAGCATCTGCCAGAAGCTCAAAAAGAAATGGATCCAAGAACGCACACCCGACAACCTCGCCGCCCTCAAAAACGCCAACCGCGAACACCACCAACGGATCCGCATCGCCAAGCGCGCCCACTTCACCGAACGCATCAACAACAACGCCCACGACTGCAAAGAACTCTTCGGCATCGTGAAGGAACTCTCCAATCCAAAAGCCAACTCCAACGACATCCCGCCCTCCCAGAAACTCTGCGACGACCTCTCCACCTTCTTCCACCAGAAAATCGCTACCATCCACGACAGCTTCAACACCGGTCCACCGCCAGACCCCACCCCCGACGTCTCCTCCCGCGACTGCCGCCTCACCGCCTGGACCCACGTGGACGAGGCAGAAACCATAACAACCATGAACACCATCCACTCAGGCTCCCCCACGGACCCCTGCCCACATCATGTTTTCAACTCAGCCAACGCCACCATCGCCCCCGAACTCCGCAAGATCATCAACCTCTCCTTCACTTCTGCCACCTTCCCGGACAGCTGGAAACACGCAGAAATCCAACCCCTCCTCAAAAAACCCAAGGCCGACCCCAACGATCTAAAAAACTTCCGTCCGATCTCTCTCTTCCCTTTTCCAGCGAAAGTCATCGAGAAGATCGTCAACACTCAGCTCACCCACTTCCTCAAAGACAATTCCATCCTGGAGCCCTCACAATCCGGATTCAGACGAAACCACAGCACTGAGACTGCTCTCCTCGCCGCCACAGATGACATCAGACATCAAATGGACAACGGCGAAACCTCAGCCCTCATCCTCCTCGATTTATCAGCCGCCTTTGACACCGTCTGCCACCACACCCTACTGACCCGCCTCCAGGAAGCCGGTATCCAAGATAAAGCCCTCCACTGGATCTCATCCTTCCTCTTCGACAGAACGCAGAGAGTCCGTCTCTCCCCTTTCCGCTCCAAAGCCACCAACCTCATCTGCGGCGTCCCCCAAGGATCCTCCCTCAGCCCTACGTTGTTCAACGTCTACATGGCCCCCCTCGCTCAACTGGCCCGCCAACATCATCTCAGCATCATCTCCTACGCCGACGACACCCAGCTCGTCCTCTCCCTGACCAAAGACCCGCTCACCGCCAAAACAAACCTCCACGAGGGACTAAAATCCATCGCCGATTGGATGAACAACAGTCGCCTGAAACTCAACTCCGAAAAGACGGAAGTCCTCATCCTCGGGCGCACTCCCTCGGCCTGGAACGACTCATGGTGGCCCTCCGTCCTCGGACCCCCGCCCACGCCTGCCAGCCACGCAAGAAACCTCGGCTTCATCCTGGACTCCGACCTCACCATGTCCAAACAGGTCAGCGCCGTCTCCTCCTCCTGTTTCAACACCCTTCGAATGCTCCGCAGAATCTTCAAGTGGATTCCAACAGAAACCAGAAAGACGGTGACCCAAGCCCTCGTCAGCAGCAGACTTGACTACGGCAACGCACTCTACACAGGCATCCCAACCAAAGACATCAAACGACTCCAACGTATCCAAAATGCCTCCGCCCGACTGATCCTCGACATACCCCGCCGAAGTCACATCTCCCCTCACCTAAAGGAACTCCACTGGCTCCCGGTAGACAAGAGGATCACCTTTAAACTCCTGACCCACGCTCACAAGGCACTTCACAACACCGGACCCTCCTACCTCAACACCAGACTTAACTTCTACACTCCAACACGTCAACTCCGATCCGCCAACCTCGCCCTCGCCATCGTACCCCGAATCCAGCGCAAGACATCCGGCGGCAGATCCTTCTCCTTCCTCGCCGCCAAGACCTGGAACTCTCTCCCCACATCTCTTCGCCAGACCCAGGACCTCCTCGCATTCAGAAGGCTCCTCAAGACCTGGCTCTTCGACCGCTAAATCAGCAGCGCTCCCCCCCCCCTCAGCGCCTCGAAACCCTGACGGGTACATAGCGCGCTTTATAAATGCTATGATTGATTGATTGATTGAAATAAATCAAAGAAAGAGACTTTGTTAGATCTAAAATTTGAAATTGAAAACTGAAAATCTAAGAAAATAGACTTATAAACTACCGGATGCGACACTGATAACCTGAATTGACTTTGAAAAACCCGATTATGACAAGCTGCTAACCTGATTTGACAAAAGGGTCCTGGAGTGAGTGAGACGCTGTAAGTGCATGCAGAGAAAAAGAGACTTTTGCATCAAGAAGAAAAAAATAAAAGAGTTTTTATATTGTCCTCAAGTTGATTGTTGTTCTGCTATCTGATTCTTTACAGACATTGCTTATGATAGAGGTAGTAACAAAAAGGGTAAAGTGTGTGGTTGGTTGAGTCTTATAAAAGGTATTGTGTGCGCGATAATAATTGTAGGAGTGATTGTGGGAATGCCATGGTGGGATAAGAAAGCAACTAACAATGCTTCAAAACCTGAGACTACAACACTAACACCGTGGAAAAAGTTTGAGCAGGATACAAAACACTTGCATGAGGAAACTAACTCAAAATGAGAACTTTCCACTAATGTCTTCTATCGTTTGCTGAATGAGTATGTTGAGACCATGGATGCGTAAAACTGTTATATGTGCACAAAGATTCCTTCATCAGTACAAGAAGGGGTCACCTATCATAGTCTTCCTTTAACTTACAGGATAAGTTGTAGCTTGCTATTAACAAGATTCTATAATCAAGAGCATGTGCAATATTTTTATTCAAATTTGGATGTAGTATTTTCTTTTCTTTTGTGCCTGTGATTGAGTTCCTGAACAAAGTAGCTAAGGAGCATAGTATAAAGTTAGTTAGAGGTTTCTTTGAACCAACGCTTACATTTGGGACAGCTTATGCACACCGCAATAATCTGACTTGCTTATTGACACCTGTAGAGAAAAGCTTCTTAGATCACACCGATGATAGACACAAAAGCATTGAAAGAAAGATTAGAAAAGGGGCTAGAGAAACGCAAATATGCAAATGATTATGCTTACGCTGCAATAAAGACGCAAGGCAAATTAGCTATAGATGCATTGCATGAAGGAAGGCTTTGTATATATAGGCCGAAATCTGAACATGACACTTTATTTGTGGGAACGAGTGAATGCAGACATGTGTTTTTGTTTCAGAGTAAATGGACATTCATGTTAAATGGACAGGATCCAGCGATCCCTGGGATCTATTATATCTGTGGACTTAATGCTTATTACCGTCTCCCTAAGGGATGGTATGGGACATGTTATTTGGGAATAGTTTTCTCAAAGATTTACCAGATTGATGACTTAAAGCAAATACCTAAAACCACTGTACGACGAAACAACGACTTCAAAAACAACTACTGCCTTAACAACGAGGTCAGAACACCGACCTCATTGCTACTACTAATGATTTTACCACGAATGCCTTAACAACGATATTTCGTTGTAAAGGCATTCCTGATAAAATCATTAGCAATAGGCACCATTCACCCTACATCCCTCACCCCACCCCCCCAACCCCACCCCAAAACCTAAAACCCTCTGACCCCCCACCCACTCCCCAAAACCAAAAACGCCCCACCCCCCCAACCCCACCCCAAAACCTAAAACCCCCTGACCCACACCCACTCCCCAAAACCAAAAACGCCCCACCCCCCAACCCCACCCCAAAACCTAAAACCCCCTGACCCCCCACCCACTCCCCAAAACCAAAAACACCCCACCCCACCCTAAAACCTAAAACCCCCTGACCCCCCACCCACTCCCCAAAACCAAAAACGCCCCACCCCCCCAACCCCACCCTAAAACCTAAAACCCCCTGACCCCCCACCCACTCCCCAAAACCAAAAACGCCCCACCCCCCCAACCCCACCCCAAAACCTAAAACCCCCTGACCCCCCACCCCCTCCCCAATACCTAAACCCACCATTTACCTTCGCCAACTCACTTCTTTGTACCTTAACCACGCATGTTCGTTGTTCAGAACATACGTAGTTAAGGCACAAAAAACCGGAGTCGTGGTTAAAAAAAGCGTTGTTGCGCTTTCGTTAACCACGACTTTCGGAAAAAAAAAAGTCATAAAAAAGGATGTTCCCCACCTAAAACGTCTGAATTACAACATGCTAGACAAAAACGAGAGACAGCGGCTGCTGGCGTTGGAGACATATTTGGAGCCATAATTCCGTCAGTAGGGGTTATCTTAAACTCCATAAAGATTTGAAAGTTGTCTACCATTGTGAATAACATGCTGACAAATTTTACAGGGGCTATTCTACTGATGGATACTGAGCTTGCTGCGGAAAGAGCTATGACTCTTCAAAATCGGCTTGCTTTAGACATTCTTTTAGCAAAGAGCGGCGGAGTCTGCAAGATGCTCAACGAGCGTCATTGTTGCTCATATATACCTGATAATAGTAAGAAGATTAGAGGTATGCTGACTAAGCTAACTCAAGATAGTGTAGATTTGAAGGATTTAAAGTAACCTGGAGTGTGGGAGAAATTAGGAAAAGGAATTGCCAGAGTGGGGAGCTGGTTTAGCAATATTTGGAATGGGGTACTTGCAAAAATATTAGGGGGTCTATTAATTGTTCTGGCCTGTCTATTAGGTTTATGGGGAGCATGCAACATTAATGATAAAATTAAAAGAAATTGGACAAAGAGAAATAAGAAAAACGAAAAAGTGAAAGGGAGAAAATGTTTAATGAAATTTGGGAAAGTTCACACAGGGGACAAGATGTTGAAATGCCTGGCTGGATCCCAAGAGGGCAGAAGAGTTAGGGGACCTAATGTGATCTCTGATAGGTTAAAGATAGTGGGGTATAACAAATGTCCAATAGAATTTTGGGGGAATGTACAACGAATAAGGGATAAAAACCCATGTCATGGGGAGTCAAGAGAAGTTGGTAGGGAATGCTATTGATTTTATCCAGAAACTTTGTCACTCTGTTCAGTGACTTACTTGGTTTTACTTAAACCATCCTTGTCCTTAGATTGTCCATTTACACTTTACCTCCTTTTGAGGGAAGTGCCCATTTGCCCCAGAGCTGAGTTCTGACAGATGGTGATTGACTGATGTCCTGAAGACGAAGACTGAACCCATGTGCTGACCTAATCCCTGAAGGGTAATCATGACAATGCATTTGTAATTTGTCTGTTTGCTTTTCCTTTCTAGGTACCAACTGCTTACTTTTGACAGAGACCATTGCTAGATGTTTTCCAAATTAGTGTTCTAAATTGTTTTGCATGAAGCCCAACATGCGAATGCCAATCAGTGGTTAGGACAGGTGTACACTAAACTGACGCAAATAGACAAACGACAGAATCTATGCTTTGTTGAACTCACGCGTTATCGATGCTCTGCTAAATTTGATCTATGTTCACGCCGTGTTATGTTCTGATGTTTGTGATTCTCGCTTTAATGAAATCTTACCAAGGTTGCCATATGGTGACTATGCTATTGTGTTTCTTGGTGTTGAGATTAACGCATTTGATTTTAGATTGTAGTTAATAGGGAATAACATTTATACAATTCTGTTAAACTGGTGTGATTATTCATGACTGCAAGGTCATGGTAGAGTCTTGAATTGATTAATGACTTTGACTAAAGTGAAGTGTATTGTTGTGATAAATATTGATGACATTATTGGCGTATTGATTGACATATTGATTAGCTATTTCGTCCTAAGGTGTCTCTCAACTGGGTCAAAAGATTCATTGGCCTAAAACGAGTCCTGATGTGTAATAAATTATCATAAAGGGACGCGTTAGCAGTTCCAATCATTTCACAATTGATTGTAGTAAACAATCCTGTCATAATCCTCCATACTATTTGTAGGAAAGTACCATCTTGCCTGACATGTTACCCCCATATTTCACTGTATATATGTTGTTTTAGTGTATGTGTCACTGGGACCCTGCCAGCCAGGGCCCCAGTGCTCATAAGTGGGCCCTGTATGTGTTCCCTGTGTGATGACTAACTGTCTCACTGAGGCTCTGCTAACCAGAACCTCAGTGGTTATGCTCTCTCTGCTTTCTAAATTGTCACTAACAGGCTAGTGAC
Organism: Pleurodeles waltl; assembly: GCF_031143425.1. Taxonomy (NCBI): domain Eukaryota; kingdom Metazoa; phylum Chordata; class Amphibia; order Caudata; family Salamandridae; genus Pleurodeles; species Pleurodeles waltl. The sequence goes on from NC_090447.1 coordinate 434,901,756, forward strand.
CAATTTCACCAATTCACATTGGCATACTGGAACACCCTTATAATTCCCTAGTAGATGGTACTGAGGTACCCAGGGTATTGGGGTTCCAGGAGATCCCTATGGGCTGAAGCATTTCTTTTGCCACCCATAGGGAGCTCTGACAATTCTTACACAGGCCTGCCACTGCAGCCTGAGTGAAATAACGTCCACGTTATTTCACAGCCATTTACCACTGCACTTAAGTAACTTATAAGTCACCTATATGTCTAACCTTCACCTGGTGAAGGTTGGGTGCTAAGTTACTTAGTGTGTGGGCACCCTGGCACTAGCCAAGGTGCCCCCACATCGTTCAGGGCAAATTCCCCGAACTTTGTGAGTGCGGGGATACCATTTCACGCGTGCACTATACAGAGGTCACTACCTATGTATAGCGTCACAATGGTAACTCCGAACATGGCCATGTAACATGTCTAAGATCATTGAATTGTCACCCCAATGCCATTCTGGCATTGGGGAGACAATTCCATGATCCCCTGAGTCTCTAGCACAGACCCCGGGTACTGCCAAACTGCCTTTCCGGGGTTTCACTGCAGCTGCTGCTGCTGCCAACCCCTCAGACAGGTTTCTGCCCTCCTGGGATCCAGCCAGGCTTGGCCCAGGAAGGCAGAACAAAGGACTTCCTCAGAGAGAGGGTGTTACACCCTCTCCCTTTGGAAAAAGGTGTCAGGGCTGGGGAGGAGTAGCTTCCCCCAGCCTCTGGAAATGCTTTGATGGGCACAGATGGTGCCCATCTCTGCATAAGCCAGTCTACACCGGTTCAGGGATCCCCCAGCCCTGCTCTGGCACAAAACTGGACAAAGGAAAGGGGAGTGACCACTCCCCTGACCTGCACCTCCCAGGGGAGGTGCCCAGAGCTCCTCCAGTGTGCTCCAGACCTCTGCCATCTTGGAAACAGAGGTGTTGCTGGCACACTGGACTGCTCTGAGTGGCCAGTGCCAGCAGGTGACGTCAGAGACTCTTTCTGATAGGCTCTTACCTGTGTTGCTAGCCTATCCTCCTTCCTAGGTAGCCAAACCTCCTTTTCTGGCTATTTAGGGTCTCTGCTTTGGGGAATTCTTTAGATAACGAATGCAAGTGCTCATCCGAGTTCCTCTGCATCTCTCTCTTCACCTTCTGCCAAAGGATCGACCGCTGACTGACTGCTCAGGACGCCTGCAAAACCGCAACAAAGTAGCAAAGACGACTACTGCAACCTTGTATCGCTTCATCCTGCTGGCTTTCTCGCCTGTTTCCTGGTGGTGCATGCTCTGGGGGTAGCCTGCCTCCTTCTTGCACCAGGAGCTCTGAAGAAATCTCCCGTGGGTCGACGGAGTCTTCCCCCTGCAACCGCAGGCAACAAAAGACTGCATCACCGGTCCTCTGGGTCCCCTCTCAGCACAACGAGCGTGGCCCCTGGAACTCAGCAACTCTGTCCAAGTGACTCCCACAGTCCAGTGACTCTTCAGTCCAAGTGTGGTGGAGGTAAGTCCTTGCCTCCCCACACTAGACTGCATTGCTGGGTACCGTGTGATTTGCAGCTGCTCCGGCTCCCGTGCACTCTTCCAGGATTTCCTTCATGCACAGCCAAGCCTGGGTCCCCGACACTCTAACCTGCAGTGCACAACCTTCTGAGTTGTCCTCTGGCGTCGTGGGACTCCCTTTTGTGTCTTCGGGTGGACTCCGGTTCACTCCTCTTCCAAGTGCCTGTTCCAGTACTTCTGCGGGTGCTGCCTGCTTCTGTGAGGGCTCCCTGACTTGCTGGGTGCCCCCTCTGTCTCCTCATCCAAGTGGCGACAACCTGGTCCCTCCTGGGCCACAGCAGCATCCAAAAACCCTAACCGTGACCCTTGCAGCTAACAAGGCTTGTTTGCGGTCTTTCTGCATATGTCTGCAAGCTTCTTCACGACGTGGGACATCCATCCTCCAAAGGGGAAGTTTCTAGCCCTCTTCGTTCTTGCAGAAACCAAAGCTTCTTCCATCCGGTGGCAGCTTCTTTGCACCCTCAGCTGGCATTTCCTGGGCATCTGCCCACTCTCGACCTTGTCGTGACTCTTGGACTTGGTCCCCTTGTTTTACAGGTACTCAGGTCCGGAAATCCACTGTTGTTGCTTTGCTGGTGTTGGTCTTCCTTGCAGAAACCCCCTATCACGACTTCTGTGTTCTCTAGGGGTTATAGGTGCACTTTACACCTACTTTTCAGCGTCTTGGGGTGGGCTATTTTTCTAACCCTCACTGCTTTCTTACAGTCCCAGCGACCCTCTACAAGCTCACATAGGTTTGGGGTACATTCGTGGTTCGCATTCTACTTTTGGAGTATATGGTTTGTGTTGCCCCTATACCTATGTGCTCCTATTGCAATCTACTGTAACTTTACATTGCTTGCATTACTTCCTTTTGCTATTACTGCATATTTTTGGTATTGTGTACATATATCTTGTGTATATTTGGCGTCCTCATACTGAGGGTACTCACTGAGATACTATTGGCATATTGTCATAAAAATAAAGTACCTTTGTTTTTAGTATATCTGTGTATTGTGTTTTCTTGTGATATTGTGCATATGACGCCAGTGGTATAGTAGGAGCTTTGCATGTCTCCTAGTTCAGCCTAAGCTGCTCTGCTATAGCTACCTTCTATCAGCCTAAGCTGCTAGAAACACCTCTTCTACACTAATAAGGGATAACTGGACCTGGTACAGAGTGTAAGTACCCCTTGGTACCCACTACAAGCCAGGCCAGCCTCTTACATTGGTTGTGCAGCGGTGGGATAAGTACTTGTAACTACTTACCACTTTGTCATATTGTACTTTTCATAAGAGAATAATATACAAAACAAGTTCAGTGTATGTACACCTAACCAAAAAGTTTTGCTTTTCTTCTCTTACACTATCTGTTACGTGCTGAAAAGTACTCCTAAACTTTCAAAAAGTTTCTAAAAAGTTGAAAAAGTTTTTTTTCTCTGTTTCCTTAAAAAGTCCGGAAACTGTTTCTCTCTTTTATCTGTCCCTAAACCTTTTTCTATCATGTCTGATGTAGGAACTCCTCTTAATTTGGCCAATATAGCTTATGGCCACCTTAACTTTAAGGGCCTAAAGAGTCTCTGCATTGATAGAGGTTTAGTGGTAGGAAAGAACCCCTCTAGAGAATTATTGTCTAACATGCTTATTGAAAATGATAAGGCCTTAGCTGGCACTTCAATTGAGAAGTTAGGAGATAGCTTACACTCTGACTCAGGGGAGCCCCCAGTAAGAGTGTTAGAGGGTTCCCTTTCTAACCTGCCCCTTAGCAGACCACCTAGCATAGCTGGTAGTAATGGAAGCTCACATCACAGTAGGGACGTTTTTATTCCTGCAGGCCAGGTTGCTAGGGTGCCAACTGTTAGGGACAGGTCTCCCTCTGTTCATTCACATCATTCTTCTGTGTCAAAGCATTCCCAACCCACCCACCCTGATGACAGAATATTAGAAAGGGAACTCAATAGATTGAGAGTGGAAGAGTCCAGGCTGAAGCTTAAACAGCAACAGCTGGCTCTAGACAGGGAATCCCTAGACTTAGAAAAAGAGAGACAGAGGTTGGGGTGTGGACCCCATGGTGGCAGCAGCAGTATTCCTGATAGTAATCCTGTGAAAGAGCATGATTCTAGGAATTTGCATAAGATAGTTCCCCCTTACAAGGAGAGGGATGACATTAACAAGTGGTTTGCTGCACTTGAGAGGGCCTGTATGGTACAGGGGGTCCCTCAAAGGCAATGGGCTGCTATCCTATGGCTATCTTTCAGTGGAAAGGGTAGGGATAGGCTCCTTACTGTGAAGGAAAGTGATGCCAATAATTTTACAGTTTTGAAGAATGCACTCTTGGATGGATTTGGCTTAACCACTGAACAATACAGGATTAAGTTCAGAGAAACCAGAAAAGAGTCCTCACAAGACTGGGTAGACTTTGTTGACTATTCGGTGAAGGCCTTGGAGGGGTGGTTCCATGGCAGTAAAGTTTCTGACTATGAAAGCCTGTATAATCTGATCCTGAGAGAGCATATTCTGAATAACTGTGTGCCTGATTTGTTACACCAATATCTAATGGACTCAGATCTGACCTCTCCCCAAGAATTGGGAAAGAAGGCAGACAAATGGGTCAGAACAAGAGTGAACAGAAAAGTTCATACAGGGGGTGACAAGGATGGCAAGAAGAAGGATGGTAAGTCTTCAGACAAGGGTGGGGACAAATCTAAAAATGAGTCTTCATCAGGCCCACAAAAACACTCTGGTTGGGGTGGTGGGTCCAAATCCTCTTCTAATCAAGTAAAGAAACCATGGTGCTATTTATGTAAAGTAAAAGGCCATTGGACAACTGATGCCAGTTTTCCAAAGAAAAGCACCAAGCCTCCCACTACCACAACCCCTACTGCAACCTCTATTGCCCCTAGTAATAGCAGTGGTGGTGGGAGCAAACCTACTAATAGCCAATCCAATGGAGTAGCTGGGCTCACTTTTGGTAATTTAGTTGGGGTTGGTTTTGTTAGGGAGACCACAGAGGCTGTGTTAGTCTCTGAAGGTGCCATTGATTTGGCCACCTTGGTTGCTTGTCCCCTTAATATGGATAAGTACAAGCAACTTCCCCTAATCAATAGTGTTGAGGTTCAGGCCTACAGGGACACAGGTGCCAGTGTTACCATGGTAATAGAGAAACTGGTACACCCTGAACAACACCTACTTGGTCACCAGTACCAAGTGACAGGCGCTCATAACAACACTCTTAGCCACCCCATGGCTGTTGTGAATCTCAACTGGGGGGTGGGGGATTACTGGTCCAAAGAAAGTTGTGATTGCCTCAGATTTACCTGTAGACTGTCTACTAGGGAATGATTTAGAGACATCAGCTTGGGCAGAAGTGGAGTTGGAGGCTCATGCAGCAATGCTGGGCATTCTTGGGCATATTTTTGCTTTAACCAGGGCTCAAGCCAAAAAGCAAAAAGGACAGGGTGACTTGGATCCTGGAACAATGGACCAAGTGCTCCCTAAAGCTAGGGTTAGTCAGGGTAAACCCCTACCCACTATCCCTCCCTCTACAGATGATTCAACTTCTGAGGAAGAAGAATTCCCCCCTGTGCAGAACCTTCACCAGAGGAGCTGGCAGCAGACACTGCTGAGCTTTTGGGTGGAGGGGGGCCTGCCAGGGAGGAGCTGAGTGTGGCACAGCAAACCTGTCCCACATTAGAGGAGGGTCTAAGACAGCAAGCTGTCAAACAGCAAAATGGGGATGTCAGTGACTCACATAGAGTTTACTGGGGGAGGACAACCTCTTGTATACAGAGGCAAGGGACCCAAAACCTGGAGCAGCCAGGAGATTGGTCATTCCCCTGCAATACAGGGAGTTCCTCCTAACTCTGGCACACGACATTCCCTTGGCTGGACATTTGGGTCAGAACACATGGGAAAGGCTTGTCCCCCTGTTTCACTGGCCTAGGATGTCAGAGGACACAAATGATTTTTGTAAGTCCTGCGTGACCTGCCAAGCCAGTGGCAAGACTCGTGGCACTCCAAAGGCTCCCCTTATTCCACTGCCTGTGGTTCCATTTGAAAGGGTAGGGTTTGACATAGTTGGCCCCCTTGACCCTCCTACTGCCTCAGGCTATAGGTTTATCTTGGTGGTAGTCGACCATGCCACAAGATATCCTGAAGCAGTTCCTCTAAGAACCACTACAGCACCTGCAGTGGCAAAAGCCCTCCTGGGAATCTTTTCCAGGGTGGGTTTCCCACTAGAGGTGGTATCAGACAGGGGTAGCAACTTTATGTCTGCATACTTGAAGGCCATGTGGAAGGAATGTGGTGTAACATACAAATTCACCACACCTTATCATCTACAAACAAATGGACTGGTAGAGAGGTTTAATAAAACTCTCAAAGAAATGATAATGGGACTCCCTGAAAAACTCATGAGGAGATGGGATGTCCTGTTACCTTGCCTCCTTTTTGCTTACAGGGAGGTACCCCAAAAAGGAGTGGCTTCAGCCCCTTTGAACTCCTATTTGGACACCCTGTAAGAGGTCCTCTAACACTTGTGAAGGAGGGTTGGGAACAACCTTTAAAAGCTCCCAAGCAAGACATAGTGGACTATGTACTCGGCCTAAGATCCAGAATGGCTGAGTACATGAAAAAGGGCAGTAAAAACCTTCAGGCCAGCCAAGAGCTCCAAAAGCAATGGCATGACCAGAAGGCTGTTCTGATTCAGTACCAACCAGGACAGAAGGTGTGGGTATTGGAGCCTGTGGCCCCAAGAGCACTCCAAGACAAATGGAGTGGATCCCACATCATTGTTGAAAAGAAGGGAGAAGTCACCTACTTGGTTGAATTGGGCACTGCCAGGAGTCCCCTTAGGGTGCTCCATGTCAATCGCCTAAAACCCTACTATGACAGGGCTGATCTCACCCTGCTCATGGCAACAGATGAAGGACAGGAAGAAGAGAGTGACCCTCTCCCTGATCTATTCTCTTCCACAGAACAAGATGCTCTAGTGGAAGGTGTAGTTTTGGCAGACTGTCTTACTGCTGAGCAAAATGACAACTGCATAAATCTCCTAGGTCAATTTTCAGAACTCTTTTCTACTGTGCCAGGCACCACTTCTTGGTGTGAGCACACTATAGATACTGGAGACAGCATGCCTGTCAAAAGTAAGATCTATAGGCAGCCTGACCATGTCAGAGATTGCATAAAACAAGATGTACAGAAAATGCTGAATCTGGGAGTGATTGAGCCTTCTGAGAGCCCATGGGCCAGCCCAGTGGTGCTTGTCCCAAAACTTCATAGTAAAGACGGTAAAAAGGAAATTAGGTTTTGTGTTGACTATAGAGGACTCAATCAGGTAACCAAAACTGATGCTCACCCTATACCCAGGGCAGATGAGCTTATAAATACACTGGCTTCTGCCAAGTACCTAAGCACTTTTGACTTAACTGCAGGGTATTGGCAGATTAAGTTGTCAGAAGATGCTAAACCTAAGACAGCATTTTCCACCATTGCAGGGCACTATCCATTCACTCTTATGCCGTTTAGTTTGAAAAATGCACCTGCCACTTTTCAGAGGTTGGTGAACACAGTCCTGCAAGGGTTGGAAGCCTTTAGTGCAACATATCTAGATGATATAGCTGTCTTTAGCTCCACCTGGGATGATCACCTGGTCCACCTATGGAACATTTTGGAGGCCCTACAAAAGGCAGGCCTCACTATCAAGGCTTCAAAGTGCCAGATAGGACAATGGAAAGTGGTTTATCTGGGCCACCTGGTAGGTGGGGAACATATTGCACCACTGCAGTGGAAGACCCAGACCATTATGGAATGGGCTCCCCCTACAACTCAAACCCAGGTGAGAGCCTTCTTGGGCCTCCCAGGGTACTATTGGAGGTTCATTAAGAACTATGGCTCCATTGCAGCCCCTTTTAATGACATCACAAGCAAGAAGATGCCTAAAAAGGTATTGTGGACAGCTAGCTATCAAAAGGCTTTTGATGAGCTAAAACAGGCCATGTGCTCTTCACGTGTCCTAAAAAGCCCTTGTTACTCCAAGAAATTCATAGTCCAGACTGATGCTTCTGAGTTAGGGGTAGGGGCAGTTCTATCACAGCTTAACACTGAGGGCCAGGATCAACCTGTTGCTTTTATCAGCAGGAGGTTGACGCCCTAGAGATAAGTGTTGGTCTGCCATAGAGAGGGAGGTCTTTGCTGTGGTCTGGGCACTGAATATGTTGAGACCATACCTGTTTGGTACTCACTTTATTGTTCAGACAGACCACAAACCTCCATTATGGCTTAAACAAATGAAAGGAGAATACCCTAAATTGTTGAGGTGGTCCATCTCCCTACAGGGAATGGGCTATACAGTGGAACATAGACGTGGGAGTACCCACTCCAATGCAGATGGACTCTCCAGATATTTCCACTTAGACAATGAAGACTCATCTGGGTAAGGATAGCCTTAGTGTCACTCGTTTGGGGGGGGTTGTGTAGGAAAGTACCATCTTGCCTGGCATGTTAACCCCATTTTTCACATGTATGTAAGTTTGTTTTTGCCTGTCTCACTGGGATCCTGCTAGCCAGGACCCCAGTGCTCATAGTTTGTGGCCTGAATGTGTGTACCTGTGTAGTGACTAACTGTGTCACGAAGACTCTGCTGACCAGAACTTCAGTGCCTATGCTCTCTCTGCCTTTAAAATTGTCACTATAGGCTAGTGACCATTTTCACCAATTCTAATTGGCACACTGGAACACCCTTATAATTCCCTAGTATATGGTACCTAGGTACCCATGGTATTGGGGCTCCAGGAGATCCCTATGGGCTGCAGCATTTCTTTTGCCACCCATAGGGACCTCAGACAAATTTTACACAGGACTGCCACTGCAGCATGAGTGAAATAACGCACATGTTATGTCACAGCCATTTTACACTGCACTTAAGTAACTTATAAGTCACCTATATGTCTAACCCTCACTTAGTGAAGGTTAGGTGCAAAGTTACTAAGTGTGAGGGCACCTTGGCACTAGCCAAGGTGCCCCCACATAGTTCAGGGCAATTTCCCCAGACTTTGTGAGTGCGGGGACACCATTACACGCGTGCACTACATACAGGTCAATACCTATATGTAGCTTCACAATGGTAACTCCGAATATGGCCATGTAACATGTCTAAGATCATGGTATTGTCCCCCCATGCCAAATATGGTATTGGGGTGCCAATCCCATGCATCCACAGGGCTCCACTATGGACCCCGGGTACTGCCAAACCAGCTCTCTGGGGTTTTCGCTGCTGCCAACCCACAGACAGGGTTCTTCCCTCCTGGGGTCTGGGCAGCCCAGTCCCAGGACGGCAGAACAAAGAATTTCCTCTGAGAGAGGGTGTTACACCCTCTCCCTTTGGAAATACGAGTTAAGGGCTGGATAGGAGTAGCCTCCCCCAGCCTCTGGAAATGCTTTGAAGGGCATAGATGGTGCCCTCCTTGCATAAGCCAGTCTACACCGATTCAGAGAACCTGCAGTCCAAGCTCTGGTGCGAAACTGGACAAAAGAAAGGGGAGTGACCACTCCCCTGTCCATCACCACCCCAGGGGTGGTGCCCAGAGCTCCTCCAGTGTTTCCCAGACCTCTGCCATCTTGAATCCAGAGGTGTGAGAGGACAATGGAGGCCTCTGAGTGGCCAGTGCAAGCAGGTGATGTCAGAGACCCCTCCTGATAGGTGCTTACCTCACTAGGTGGCCAATCCTCCTCTGAGGGCTATTTAGGGTCTCTCTTGTGGGCTTTTCCTCAGATAACGACTCGCAAGATTTCACCAGATTTCCTCTGTATCTCCATCTTCGACTTCTGCCAAGGATCGACCGCTGACTGCTCCAGGACGCCTGCAAAACTGCAACAAAGTAGCAAGAAGACTACCAGCGACATTGTAGCGTCTAATCCTGCCGGCTTTCTCAACTGTTTCCTGGTGGTGCATGCTCTGGGGGCTGTCTGCCTTCACCCTGCACTGGAAGCGAAGAAGAAATCTCCTGTGGGTCGACAGAATCTTACCCCTGCTCCAGCAGGCACCAAACTTCAGCGTCACCGGTACTCTGGGACCCCTCTCATCCTGATGAGTGTGGCCCCTGGAAGACAGGTGGTGGACCCAAGTGACCCAGACTGTCCAGTGGTCCAACTGTCCAAATTTTGAGGAGGTAAGTCCTTGCCTTCCCTCTCCAGACAGTAATCCTGTGTACTACGTGAGCTGCAGCTGCTAGGGCTTCTGTGCACTTTTGCAAGAAATTCTTCGCGCACAGCCTAGCCCAGGTCCCCAGCACTCCATCCTGCATTGCTCAACTCGCTGAGTTGACCACCGGCTTCATGGGACTCTCTTCTGTAGTGTTGAAACGACCACCCTGCTCAGTTTTCTTGAACCCATTTTCAAGTACTTCTGCAGGTGCTGCCTTCTTGTGCATGGGCTCTCTGTGTTGATGAGGGCCCCCTCGGTCTCCTCCTCCAAGTGGCTACCTCCTGGTCCTTCCTGGGCCCGGGCAGCACCCTTTTTCTTCAACCGTGACCTTTGCAGCTAGCAAGGCTTGTTTACGGTCTTTCTCCAAAGAAACAACGCTCCATCCTCCAGCACTCTATGGGACATCTTCTGCGCAAAGGAGAAGTTCCTAGCACCTTTTGTTGTTGTCGAATCTTCAGCTTCTTCCATCCGAAGGCACCTCCATCCGGGGTTTAGTGGACTCCTGCCCCCCCTGGACACTTTTGTGACTCTTGGACTTGGTCCCCTTCCTTTACAGGTCTTCAGGTCCAGGAATCCATCTTCAGTGCTTTGCAGTCTGTTGTGGTCTTTGCAGAATCTCCTATCACGAGTTTAGTGTGTTTTATGGGAAAGCAGTATCACTTTACTCCTACTTTTCAGGGTCTTGGGGTGGGGTATCTTGGACACCCTTAGTGTGTTCATACACTCCCAGCGACCCCCTACACATTACACTAGGCCAGGGGTCCCTAAGTGGTTCGCATTCCACTTTCTTAGTATATGGTTTGTTTTGCCCCTAGGCCTATTGCATCCTATTGTATTCTACAGTGTTTGCACTATTTTTCTAACTGTTTACTTACCTGATTTTGGTTTGTGTGTATATTTTGTGTATTTTACTTAACTCCTCTGAGATATTTTGGCACATTATCACTAAAATAAAGTACCTGTGTTTCTTATGATATAGTGCTATATGATATAAGTGGTATAGTAGGAGTTTTGCATGTCTCCTAGTTCAGCCTAAGCTGCTCTGCTATAGCTACCTCTATCAGCCTAAGCTGCTAGAACACTACTAATTTACTAATAAGGGATAACTGGACCTGGCACAAGGTGTAAGTACTATCGGGTACCCACTATAAGCCAGGCCAGACTCCTACAGTGATTTGTCGAGTATCACATGTCAACTAGAGAAACTGGGATTTGAATCTCAGTCTCCTGGTTCTCAAATATAAAACTTGGCATAAACAATATTTACTCACTATTGGCGTGATATAGTAAAAGAGAAGGGAATAGCATGAATAGAAGTGTTATAATATCACATGCATCTCCTTGGACATCCTTAAATCCAAAAGATGTAATTTAATATGACTCTCTGATAACAAAGTTTACATTGTTCAGTTCCCACTCAATGTCCTTTTCTGGGCCTCTCTGAAACAGACTATACTGCCTAGAAGACCAGTAAGTGGCTAGTGAGCAGGTTTCGTTCTACCCGACCACATCACAGGATGTTGAGTTGTGGGTAGGAAGAAAGCAAGGATGGAGGAGAGTAGCAGCATTACCGTGCCTGCACAAGCGACCCAGCACCTACCATGTGAGCCTGCCTGATGTTTTTCTCTCAAGCTGCCAGGTCAGATCTTCAGCACATCAGTTGAGGTACAAATGAAGAGACCTCCTGCTCTCTACTTCTCCTGGCAGAAGCCCAAAGCTTCCACACTCTTGTGTTGCTAACATGACAGTGGGTTCAGAAGTCTACACACTGAGCAGCCCCTAACATCAGGGAGGATGTTACTCAATGAGGTAAAAGAGAAGGATACAAAGGTTTGTAAAGCTGTGCAGATAAAAATGGCATATTTGATGGTGATACTCTGATATCAGAGGCTGTAATTTGACATTTCAGGCTGTAATCGGACATATGAGGTTGTATTTCAAAATATGGTCACTGTACCTGGGTCGGTGGTGGCTGCTTCTTTGAAATATCATGGCTGCACCTCTGCAATATCATGGCAGCACCGTAGTTAATGTATGGCTGGTAACTAAAATACTTGCATCTGCATTAGTCACTCCATGTTATTTCATTGATCATGCACATATTGTTGGTTTTTAATTTAGTGATATCACTTTTCATACTGTCCATAGGGCTAAAGATCCCTTGACATCGTGGGCTCCAACCCCAATAGTCAAATAACCTAATATTTCCAGGTTTTACCTTAGAAGCTTGGTGCCTTCGCTCCAGTTGATCTAGCAGCTAGAGGCACCACCCTATTTCCTTAACCTCATGCAATTAGCAGAGTATAACAGTACAATTAAATAAGGACTGGGACCACTCAATAACTGAGTTCTAGACCTGGAACAACTTTAAAAGATTTATTACAGGAAATCGTATGAGGTATTACAGAAAATATAGTAAAAAATGTCATAAAGACTCAAATACAGAACTACAAAATCAACATCAGAAATATTAATGGAGATTTTTTTAGCTTTAGTGAAAGAAAGTCTTGATTTTATTAAAGACACAGAGGCGAGTATTGTGCTATCTTCTCTTGCTTTAATTTAAACAGCAGCCAAGAAAAACTACAACTCCCAGCATTCGTAGCTAGGAAACTATAGAAAATATGTCACAAAGAACCAACCAATCAGGATAGCAAGTAAGTGTAAACGTCTTTACTGAGAGCAACAAGTCCTCTTTTCTTGCAGAGCAGTTAATAAACTCTGAATAATGGAAAAATGAGAATCAAAATAATACAAGCTAACACAATGGTGAAAAAAGCTTCTAGACGATAGATAACACTGAAAGTCTTTTCATCAAGGTCCAGAGTCAACATGATATCCTGGAACCCTTGAAAGAAGGACAGCTTGTGGACCTTTCCTGTTAGACCAGCAGAAGCGTTGAACTGGAGAGGAAGATGCCTTTTAGGACATCTGGTTAGGACTGGCAGTTGTACCTGATAAAACAAAGGGAGGGTTAAAGAAAGTCGAGGGATAATACTCGCCTCTGTGTCTTTAATTAAATCAAGACTTTCTTTCACTAAAGTCAAGAAAATCTCCATTTTATTACAAAACACGGAGGCTCCTATTATGCTAGTTCAAAGCATAGAAATTAATGAACTGGCCACATGAGAGACCGGTTTGCAATAAAACGTTCTGAAAGTTGAAACATTTGACCAATCGGCCGATTTGAGAATGTCAACTAAACTCAATCCTGCCCAGAAGGCCTTGGATGCCATAGCTCCTCTGGTGGAATGGGCCCCAAAAACAGAGATGTCAATACCTGCCAAATTCATAATCCATTTTACCCAACGGGCCAGAGTAGTGGAAGAGACAGGGTTATGCGGGGACCTAAAAGAGACGACGAGTTGAGTTTCAGATGACTTTCTCAGATCATTGGTTCGTGAAATATACTCTCTCAAATAACTTCCCACACATAAATTTGGATGATCCGGAAAATACGGATAAAATACCGGCATCAAATTAGTTTTTGTTCTTCTTCGTACCTGAAAGAAAACACCTGCAGCAGTATACTGCACTGAGGTCACATTTAAAGCTCTAACATCAGAAATATGTTTCAAATAAACTAAACAAAGAAGGATAGTAAGCTTAGCAGAAATGAGTTTGAGGGATAAAAGGGAATTAGGTTGTTGTGAAAGTAAAAATTGCAAAATGACATTAACATCCCACATAGCATTATACTTAGGTAAAGGAGGCTTAGAAAAACGTACTCCCTTTAAAGGGCGACATATTAAAGGATGTTCTCTGACCGGTTTATTGTTAACTCGAATATGTTCAGCGGAAATTGCAGACCTATACATATTAACAGTTCTATATGCTCTACCTTGAGCTGCCAGAGAGGCTAAATATTTAACAATCAGAACTACATCTGCTGAAAAAGGATCGGCACCCCTGACCAAACACCAATTATGCCATGCTGACCAGGCTGGCTTGTAGGTCCTGGTTGTTCCGGTAGCCCATGCCTGACGAATGAAGCTTGCAGCCTCTTGCGAAATTCCTGGGGTTCTCCAGGAAGACCCAAAACCATCCATGCCACAAGTTGAAGAGAATAATTGATTATTAGATCGTGAAGCCTTCCCATTGGCTTCAAGAGGAGGGAGGGAAAATCAGGAAGGAGAATTGGGAAGTCTATTAACAACTCTAGAGCTGAGGGGAACCATGGTTGACCCTGCCAAAAAGGAGTGATTAACAAAATCTTCGTGGATTGGCGTCTGATGTGCGCCAAGACTCTGGAAATCATAATGAAAGGAGGAAATGCATAATTCATTTGATTGGACCAGTCCTGTTGAAAAGCATTGGTAGCTAACGCCTGAGGGTCTGGTCTCCAGCTGTAGAACTGAGGGAGCTGAGAATTCCAACGAGAGGCAAAGAGGTTGACAGAGAAAAGGACCGAATCTGGAAGAAAGATTTCTGAAAACAGAAGGGTGAAGATGCCAATCGCTGGAGTCCTGAAGATATCTGGAACACCAATCTGCGATCGTATTCATGTTTCCCGGAAGGTGTTCTGCTTGAAGGGAAATCTGATTCTGCAGACAAAACTCCCATAGACTCTTTGCTAACTCGGCAAGAGGTTTTGACCTTGTGCCTCCTAGATGATTTATATAACGGACCGCTGAGAGATTGTCCATCTGGAGGAGAATAGAACAACTTACCTTGTCTTTGGCAAACATTTGGATCGCAAAGGAACCTGCAAGAATCTCTAAACAGTTTATATGCAACGACAACTACTCTTTTGACCATAGACCTCCAGTCGAGAACTGACTACATCTTGCGCCCCAAACAGTCCGACTTGCATCGGATTCTAAGACAAGATCTGGTGCTGTGGAGAAAATTGCTCTGCCGTTCCAGGCGTCTAGATGATTGAGCCACCATTGGAGTTCGACACGAGAATCGTGATCCAGAGAGACGAAGTCCTCGTACCCAAAACCTTTGCAAAGATGTAGAATTGTTTATCTTTGGAGCGCCCGGTAATGAAGGGGACCTGGAGATATAGCTTGAATAGACCAAGCTAGACATTTGATTGTAAGCTGTGCTTTGTTCAAAACCAAATAGGATTTATTTTCTTATGTGAGAAATCTTCTGGGTTGGAAGCTGAAGGGTGGCTTTGACAGAGTCTATGAGAAAACCTAGAAACTCCATCTGATGAGAAGGAATGAGATTGGACTTCTCTTTGTTTATGAGAAAACCTAGGCTTTAGAGGAGAGAAACAAAATTCTCTAATTGCTCTGTGAGAATGGACCTGTCCTGGTGTAAAATGAGTAAATCGTCTAAATAAACCATAAGCCTGACACCTTGAGCTCTCATGTGTGTCACCACTGGCTTCAACACCTTGATAAAACACCATAGAGCTGAAAAAAGACCGAAGGGGAGGCATTTGAATTGGAAGAATTGGTCCTTCCATTGAAATTGAAGACATTTCCTGAAAGATTGATGAATTGGGATGGAAAGATATTCATCTTGGAGATACAGACAAACCATCCAATCGTTTTCCGATAACGAGTCTTGAAAATGGAGAATAGTTTCCATCTTGAAATGATGGTATACTACAAACCTGTTGAAAAGCTTCAAATTGATCACTGGATGAAATTTTTTTGGGATTAGAAATAAAGTACTGACAAAACCTAAAGGATGAGGGGAGCAAACTTCAATAGCTTGTTTGAGTGTAAGGGAGCAAATCTCTTGAGAGAGAAGTTCTTCATGATCTTGGAAACAAACAATGGTTTTGGCCGTCAATGTTGGACCGGAGTGGAATAAAGCTCTATGCAATAGCCTGACACAGTTTGCAACACCCACGGATCTGCAGTTAACATCTGCCAATTTGTCAGAAACAAACCTGTCCGTCCTCCCACCAACAATGGACCAGAAGACTGATCTCTTACCTGAATTTTGGAAGCCTCTAGGTCTGTAACCGCATCTGAATGAACGATTCCTTTGGGGATAAAACTGTGGTTTAAACTCTTGTTGATATGCAGCCGAGCCTCTGGTTTGACTGACCGCACCTCTGTGGGCAAATCGGCCTGCAAATCGACTCCTGCCTTTGCCGGCCCTGCCAAAAACCCAAGAATGGAAAATACATATTTACTGAGCTCATTGATGAAGGAGTCCCCAAAAAGCAAACCATTAGCTTCCTGTCCCATTTCTTTGGCAGCGAGATTACTCAATTTCGGGTCCATTTTTAATAGGAGATTCTTCTGTCTCTCTTGTGCCATGGAAGCGTTAGTGTTACCTGCAAGACAAATTGCCCTTTGGGCCCATTGATAAGATAACTGGATCGACTTTGGTACCCTCCATTCTGGCTTCTTCTGCCAAATCCAAAATTCTTGTTAATGGACCAGAAAGATCCAACAATCTGTCCTGACAATTAGTCCAAGCCCTGTCCACACCTTTTTTGGGATCCTTGCCAAATTTAGTGAAGAACTTTAGGATGTTAGGGTCAATCACTGGAGTGGCTGCGATATTATTGGAAAGGGAAGGTCTAGGACATTCAGATTTTAACCGATTACGCGCCAATTTGTCCAATAGTTGGCGTAATTTATTGGAGACATAGGTAGCAACATGCTCGCAGGGTGTCCACTCAGTGGAATGTGGGTGACGGATAAGTGCAGGATCAAACATCGGTTGACCTGAGAAATCTAAAATAGAATTATTAGCATTAACAATTTTTGATGACTCTCCCAGTTCGTTAAGAGAAGTTTTACGCCTCTTCTCCACAGGCCCTGACCAGATCATTATGTTTGGATCATCCTTATCCATATCTGAGTCACCTATGTCATCATCTGTGTCTCCCAAGTGAGAAATATGAATGGGATAGGAAAAATTAGTGGACATACCTGGTTCAGAAAAGGACGTTTTTGAAGGGGAGTCTGTATTAGGGGCCACAATGTCTGCCCTTTGGTTTTTGGGCTTTTTGGAACCTGAAGAAGAAATATCGAAGGTCAATAATTTCTTGACTGAGGCCTCAAAGGACTTATAAAAAGCTGAAATAGAACTAGAGACAGCTTTTCGACTGAGTCCTTAATAAAGGAATCTAAATTGTCCTTAAAATTTTGAGCCTCTTCATCTTCAGAATAATTTTCCATCATAAATAACTTAAAATAAAATTATGCCGAAAGAAAAAATAATTTAAGGGTAAAAAGAATTATTTTAGGGTTAAAAAAGCCTCTCCAGTGACCCACACAGAAAAAAACATTAAACCTGACAAGAAAGGGTTAACTTTCTCTGAGGAGGAATCAGGAAGTAAAGCTTAATAAAACAAATGCCAGTCAGAGTTAGGGAGGCGTGGCCAGCTCTCCGGAACAGACGGAGACTTGCCGCCTTCAAGCGGAAACTGGATATTCCCTCAGGGGAGGTGTAGGAGGCTGGCCTGGCTTGTAGTGGGTACCAAGGGGTACTTACACTCTGTACCAGGTCCAGTTATCCCTTATTAGTGTAGAAGAGGTGTTTCTAGCAGCTTAGGCTGATAGAAGGTAGCTATAGCAGAGCAGCTTAGGCTGAACTAGGAGACATGCAAAGCTCCTACTATACCACTGGTGTCATATGCACAATATCATAAGAAAACACAATACACAGATATACAAAAAATAAAGGTACTTTATTTTTATGACAATATGCCACAAGTATCTCAGTGAGTACCCTCAGTATGAGGATGCCAAATATACACAAGATATATGTACACAATACCAAAAATATGCAGTAATAGCAAAAGGAAGTAATGTAAGCAATGTAGAATTACAGTAGATTGCAATAGGAGCACATAGGTATAGGGGCAACACAAACCATATACTCCAAAAGTGGAATGCGAACCACGAATGGGCTCCAAACCTATGTGAGCTTGTAGAGGGTCGCTGGGGCTGTAAGAAAACAGTGAGGGTTAGAAAAATAGCCCACCCCAAGACCCTGAAAAGTAGGTGTAAAGTGCACCTATATTCCCCAGAGAGCACAGGAGTCGTGATAGGGGAATTCTGCAAGGAAGACCAACACCAGCAATGCAACCAAAGTGGATTTCCAGACGAGAGTACCTGTGGAACAAGGGGACCAAGTCCAACAGTCACGACAAAGTCGAGATTGGGCAGATGCCCAGGAAATGCCAGCTGAGGGTGCAAAGAAGCTGCCACTGGATGGTAGAAGCTGTGGATTCTGCAAGAACGAAGAGGGCTAGAAACTTCCCCTTTGGAGGATGGATGTCCCACGTCATGAAGAAGCTTGCAGAGGTGTTCCCATGCAGAAAGACTGCAAACAAGCCTTGCTAGCTGCAAGGGTCGCGGTTAGGGTTTTTGGATGCTGCTGTGGCCCAGAAGGGACCAGGATGTCGCCACTTGGATGAGGAGACAGAGGGGATGCCCAGCAAGTCAGGGAGCCCCCACAAAAGTAGGCAGCACCCGCAGAAGTACCGGAACAGGCACTTAGAAGAGGAGTGAACCGGAGCTCACCCGAAGACACAAAAGGGAGTCCCACGACGCCAGACGACAACTCAGGAGGTTGTGCACTGCAGGTTAGAGTGTTGGGGACCCAGGCTTGGCTGTGCACGAAGGAAATCCTGAAGGAGTGCACAGGAGCCGGAGCAGCTGCAAATCACGCGGTACCCAGCAATGCAGTCTAGCGTGGGGAGGCAAGGACTTACCTCCACCAAACTTGGACTGAAGAGTCACTGGACTGTGGGAGTCACTTGGACAGAGTTGCTGAGTTCCAGGGACCACGCTCGTCGTGCTGAGAGGGGACCCAGAGGACCGGTGATGCAGTCTTTTGGTGCCTGCAGTTGCAGAGGGAAGATTCCGTTGACCCACAGGAGATTTCTTCAGAGCTCCTAGTGCAGAGAGGAGGCAGGCTACCCCCACAGCATGCACCACCAGGAAAACAGTTGAGAAGGCGGCAGGATCAGCGATACAAGGTTGCAGTAGTCGTCTTTGCTACTTTGTTGCGGTTTTCCAGGCTTCATGAGCAGTCAGCGGTCGATCCTTTGGCAGAAGGTGAGGAGAGAGATGCAGAGGAACTCGGATGAGCACTTGCATTCGTTATCTAAAGAATTCCCCAAAGCAGAGACCCTAAATAGCCAGAAAAGGAGGTTTGGCTACCTAGGAAGGAGGATAGGCTAGCAACATAGGTAAGAGCCTATCAGAAGGAGTCTCTGACGTCACCTGCTGGCACTGGCCACTCAGAGCAGTCCAGTGTGCCAGCAGCACCTCTGTTTCCAAGATGGCAGAGGTCTGGAGCACACTGGAGGAGCTCTGGGCACCTCCCCTGGGAGGTGCAGGTCAGGGGAGTGGTCACTCCCCTTTCCTTTGTCCAGTTTTGCGCCAGAGCAGGGCTGGGGGATCCCTGAACCGGTTTAGACTGGCTTATGCAGAGATGGGCACCACCTGTGCCCATCAAAGCATTTCCAGAGGCTGGGGGATGCTACTCCTCCCCAGCCCTGACACCTTTTTCCAAAGGGAGAGGGTGTAACACCCTCTCTCTGAGGAAGTCCTTTGTTCTGCCTTCCTGGGCCAGGCCTGGCTGGACCCCAGGAGGGCAGAAACCTGTCTGAGGGGTTGGCGCAAGCAGCAGCTGCAGTGAAACCATGGGAAAGGCAGTTTGGCAGTACCCGGGTCTGTGCTAGAGACTCGGGGGATCATGGAATTGTCTCCCCAATGCCAGGATGGCATTGGGGTGGCAATTCCATGATCTTAGACATGTTACATGGCCATGTTCGGAGTTACCATTGTGACGCTATACATAGGTAGTGACCTATGTATAGTGCACGTGTGTAATGGTGTCCCCGCAATCACAAAGTCCGGGGAATTTGCCCTGAACGATGTGGGGGCACCTTGGCTAGTGCCAGGGTGCCCACACACTAAGTAACTTAGCACCCAGCCTTTACCAGGTAAAGGTTAGACATATAGGTGACTTATAAGTTACTTAAGTGCAGTGGTAAATGGCTGTGAAATAACGTGGACGTTATTTCACTCAGGCTGCAGTCGCAGGCCTGTGTAAGAATTGTCAGAGCTCCCTATGGGTGGCAAAAGAAATGCTTCAGCCCATAGGGATCTCCTGGAACGCCAATACCCTGGGTACCTCAGTACCATATACTAGGGAATTATAAGGGTGTTCCAGTATGCCAATGTGAATTGGTGAAATTGGTCACTAGCCTGTTAGTGACAATTTGGAAAGCAAAGAGAGAGCATAACCACTGAGGTTCTGGTTAGCAGAGCCTCAGTGAGACAGTTAGTCATCACACAGGGAACACATACAGGGCACACTTATGAGCACTGGGGCCCTGGCTGGCAGGGTCCCAGTGACACATACAACTAAAACAACATATATACAGTGAAATATGGGGGTAACATGCCAGGCAAGATGGTACTTTCCTACAGGAGGAGGCGATTAACTGCGGAGAAAACGAAGCGCTGGCCGGCGTGTGAGAAAATAACTGCCGGTAAGCGTGATATGGTCTTTGGAAATGACTGTTATGCCGCGCACGCTGAAGGCGCTCAACATAGAACGTTGGGGAGCAAATGCAGAAACGTTAAATTAGCCCCGGGTGCCAGTAAGCATATAACAATAAAACAAAATGTAAAATTTAAGAGAGACAAGCACAATAAAATATGTAAGTTGAATATGACAAAAAGTAGTACTTATCTTGACTGCGAGCAGCAAGAAAAGAGGACTTGTTGCTCTCAGTCAAGACGTTTATACTTACCTGTTATCCTGATTGGTTGGTTCTTTGTGACATATTTTCTGTAGTTTCCCAGCTAGGAATGCTGGGAGTTGTAGTTTTTTCTTGGCTGCTATTTAAATTAAAGCAAGAGAAGATAGCATAACAGGAGCCTCTGTGTTTTGTAATAAAATCTTAGAAAGCAGCTATTCAGTAAGTTTAAGCATCATACTCATAAAGAATTCTGACAGCATTCTATATAAAGAAAATCCCAACAAAATTGGACAGAGTTCAGGAGTTAAATGAGAAGTTGCCTCTGAACCATAAAAATCCAGGGTTTTTGTACACATTTTATGCATGAGCAATTAGCAAAACTGTAGATTCCGCATGGCATGATCATGGCTAGCCCACTTCGGGCAAATCAGAATAAACAGCGTCATAAATATTTAATTTTATGGCAAGACAGGAGGCTAGCATTATGCATTAATCCTTTATTCACTACTTCCAAGCAGCCTCTTTAAAGCTCCATATTAGAATCAAATATGACAACATAAACAAAAATAACTTTCAGTCCATAAAGCTCCCCAACACTTCGCACTCTTCCTCTTTTGTTTGCTGCTTCTGAGCAGATAAGGATATCTTCCATATTTTGTCCATTAGAAAGTTTAATATATATTTGTTGTTGCATTACAGTGGTTGATTTTACTACTACAGTGTTGCTATGGTGGACTTATCAGAACCCAATTTACGGGATCTGTGTTAGAGTAGTGGAGTTGTTTTTTTGATAGAAAAGAAATTATAATGTTTTAAATATGTGATTTATGGGGTTAACAAACTGACTTTAAGATGTGGCTAATATGTGTAAATATTAAATCTGTATTTCATATGTTGTTTAACTAACGCATGAGCTTTTTTTTCCCTACATCGTGATTTTATTTCGGAAGCACGTGTGCATTTACGTGTGCTTACATGCAAAGCATTAATTCTCAAAATGTAGAAATAAGTAGTTTTTGTAAGGTTCGTGTTGTTTGTTTTAGTTTTATGAGAGATTGGTAAGTAATTAAACGCGGTTTAGATTATAAATATGCGGTACAGGTTTCAGTTGAAGATGTGTCCGTGGATTTTGACACAGCCTTTGAAAAGAGATTTCTATTCGCGAGTCGCGCAGCAAGCGCCCTGGTGAGTAGATGAAAGGGGATAAATATTTGATAACTGAAATTAAGTGTTTTGTGGAATTTTAGGAAAAGTTATTAAATATTAATAGAAAACACTCACATTAGATGGATATTGGGATTTTTCCTTTTAGAAAAGAAGGACATGGCGGATCATAAAGGAAGTGCACTATGGTGCATTGTGTTTACAATCAACATACTTCTGTGGCTTTGGGTCTTTTTTGAGGCTGACTAGAACGCACTGACATTTTTCATGACAGGCTATTCCTGAGCAATTACGGAGCTGGTCAGTTTATTTTTTTGCAGTGCTTTGAGGTTATTTTAAAGTGTTTAAGACACTTAATAGAGTAAAATATTTGATTAATAAGAATATATTTTAAAAATGGTAGAGACAAGTAAAGAAACTAATTTATAGGAAGAAAGAATGAGAGAACACTCACTGAAACAATGTGAGGATAAGCTATTAGATGTATTGGGTCTTCTAACCCGTATATTTGATTTAGTGGAGGAAACACGGATTAATGGAGGTGGTATAGACCTGGAACTCCTCAGAGGTTGGAGTCAGAGGGTGATTTATTACATGGGGAATGCCAATGCAAGCCTTGTGGCAGAAAGAAAGCAGTTTTGTTTAGAATCAGCCCTAAATTGAGCGAATTGGCCAAAAAAGAAAGTGGTGAAGATACTAAAGGTCTTCTTTTAGGAGAAGGCATGATAAAATCTTTAGGGAAATTTGTAGCAACTTTCACAGCTTTGGACAAAGCTCCATGCGTAAAGTATTTCAAGCAAATATTTTATATCAAAGGGCTGGAAGGAGAGGGAAATCTTCCGGCTGAGGTTATTGTACGAGGCTGGCCTGGTTTGTAGTGGGTACCTTAGGTACTTAATCCTTATACCAGGTCAAGTTATCCCTTATTAGTGAAATGTAGGCAGTGTTCTAGCAGCTTAGGCTGACTAGAGGTAGCTGTAGCAGAGCAGCTTAGGCTAAACTAGGAGACATGCAAAGCTCCTGCAATACCACTATAGTTACACAGTACTTATACACAATAAAAGACAATACTCAGTGTTACCAAAAATAAATGTATTTTATTTTAGTGACACAAGGTCAAAAATATCATAGAGGCAATGCTCCTTCTGGAGGTAAGTATTATACACAATATGTACACTAGAGACCAAAATCAGGTAAGTAAATAGTCATAAAATAGTGCAGTAGAAAGAACAATAGAATGCAATAGGCCTAAGGGCAACACAAACCATATACTAAGAAAGTGGAATGTGAATCACAAATTCCCCCCTAGGCAAGTGTAGTGTGTAGGGGATCGCTGGGAGTGTAAGAGAACACCAAAAGTAAGTAAAATACCCCACCCCAGAGCCCAGGAAAGTAGGAGTAAAGCACTGCAAGTTTCCTTAGGACACACTACAAGTCACGATTAGAGATATTGCAAGAACCAAGCAAGACTGCAAGCAACAAAAGATGGATTCCTGGACCTGAAGACCTGTGAAGAGAGGAGACAAAGTCCAGAAGTCGCAGAAGATTCCAGGAAGGACAGGAGCCCCTGCCAACCTAAAAGCTGGTGCAAAAGAGGATTCTCCGGTTAGAAGAAGTCTGCAGAAGAGCACCAAAGAAGATGGCTGTGGGTTCCTGCATGACGCAAGAGATGTCCCACGTCGAGAAGTTGTATGCAGGCAGTTTGCGTCACTGGATTCATCCAACAAGCCTTGGTTCAAGCAAGGTCGCGGTTTGCGTCAAAAGGGCGCTGCCTGGGTATTAAGGGAAAGCAAGATGGCGGCCGCGTGAATCGGTCGTGAGGGTCTGCTCTAACCTGCTTCCGTCTGAATGTAACGATTTCCTTGTGCCCAGTGCTACCTGCGAGACGGCCGTGAGGAATGTGCACTGATTTCGGCAAGGTTGAAATTTTGTTGGCGCGGACCATCGGAAACGCGAGGATACTTTGTTTCCTCCGACGCCTGCTTCACTGGCTACATTGTTGCGGCGTATATGCTTGTTGGCGGTTCAACGGGAGACAAATGCCGCCTAAAGGAGCGAAAGCAGCTCTCTCTGCAGGACGTGTAAAACCGCTGAGGACTAGCGCGACCACCCGGCAGGGTGCAGCGATTGAGGTAACGCGTGGCTCGGGGGAAAAGACGAGTGCTAAATCTAAAAATACATAGTTGGACAGATTTTTTGAGAAAAGCATGGCGGTAGCACCGGGTGAAACAGGAGCGATAGCTTCATTAATCTTGACAGAACAATCAATGCTCATTGAGACTGGGGTTGGGGCAGGACCCCCCTTGCAGGAAGGAGGGGGGTTATTACAATCAAAGAACGATGCAGCGGAAAAGCAGGTGGACCTAGCGAATAATTGTCAAACTGACACAACATTAACACAATTACAACAGCGGTCCTCCGGTTGCAATGAAGGCAGCAATGGAGGTAGCCCAACAGAGGATTTGGTAAACCTGGTTAATTTGAGTCTAGTAAAAGATAGTAAAATGGAAACAGCACATTTAGTCACACCCCGAGACAAGGAAGTGACACAGAGTGATAAATGTTTTTCTTTATCAGATCACTCAAGTTGGTCAAGTAATGAGCAACTGGACCTTGAGGCAGATAAAATTTCCTCTGAACCAGATTCTGAAATGCCCTCTTTAACATCGGATAAAGAGCTACATGAGAGTGGCAAGAGTGCCACTGTAAGGAAGAAACATAGGAAGAGGAGCGAACATTCAGGCTCTATTAAACATTTATCCAAACCTCAGGATACTAAGGGTCTTCAATTGGACTACTCCAAAGGCAACTTGACTCTCTATGATAATACTGAGAAGCAATGTAACTCTGTCTCGTTAGAGACTATGGGCCAGATGTACGAAAACTGGGGTCTGCGAATCGCAAAATGTGAATTTTAAGAAATCGCAATTTCCGAGTCGCAATAGGCCATGTAACAAAATTGCGATTCGGAATTAGCGAATCTGCATTCTCGCAATTTGCGATTTTTTTTGCGATTCAGTAAAAAATCGCAAAATGCGAGAAAGTTTGAGAATGCACACCTGGAGGTGATTGATGACTCATCAGCAGGAAATGAGTCATCCCAGGCAGGTACAAAAGCCACACCCAAGCCAGCATCCAGAGTGAGAGCAGCCCAGCCACTGTGAGGAGCACTGTGAAGGAGCAGCATCATCTGAGCCACCATGGAGCCCCAAGGTCCTGGAGCAGAGAAGCAGGAGAGGAAGCGCAAGCTCAAGTTCAGTGAGCAGGAGCTGGAGATCCTAACAGAGGAGGTGGTGAGGAGCCATGACCGCCTGTTTGGCAAATCTTCCCTCCAGGTGCCAGAGAGCGAGAAGAGGAGACTTTGGCTGGATATCCAAACCAAGATATGCGCCATTGGAGTGGCCCAGCGCTCCATAGATGAAATCAAGAAGCGCGGGTATGACCTGCGGTCCCAGGCAAAGGAGAGGGTGGCAAGGCGACTTGCAGAGGCCAGGAGCACAGGAGGTGGACCACCAACGGAGCCACCTGCCACACCACTGGAGGACCTGGTGGAATCAACCCTCCTACCAGAAGCAGTGACAGCGGTCACTGACATAGACACCTCGCCCCAACCAAGTACCAGCCAAGGTAAGTGCAAAATCTGTTGTGTGAACACTGTATGTGCATGCATAAAAGCCCCTTAGGAATTAGCATGTAATGTGAAGTAGTTTGTGAAGTAGTCCACTCCACATCTCATTAGCAGCAAAAACATGCATTATGGGAGTCGTGGTACACAAACTAGAACAGACAGTGGCATCATAATGTTAGCAAGCATAGGGACACCCAAGGTAACACAACACACACTACACCATGTACAGCAGTATGTATAGTATTATTGCCATTTCTGGACAGATAATGTACCATACAGAACTGACATGCTGCATATTGTTGTTGCAGGTGGGCCTGGCACAGCAGCTACAGCAGTGACGGGTGTAGCGGACACGGACACGCAGCTGCCCTCAGACAACAACCCCAGTGGGTCCAGCAATCTTCCTACTGTGCGCCGCAGGCCTAGGCCGTTACCACTACCGGACCTCAGTGGTGACTCAGATGTGCAGCAGGAGAGTTCCGGCACACCATCTGCATCCAGGATGCGCAGCCAGGTACCGGAGGACAGGGGTCCTGCAGCGCGTCATCCACGTGCCCCAGTGTCACTACAGCAATTGCAGGAGGCAGCTGAGGGTACATCCCTGTTCGGTGGACTGGAGGCTGCAATGTTGCAGCAACAGCGGCAGCAAAATAGAAGGATCCAAAGTTTGGACAGGAGCCTCAGAGTCCACAATAGGAACACGGTCGGACTGCATCGGAGACTGGACACCCTCAATGATAACATCAACCAGCTGCGTGAGGGACAGGTACAGGCCTCCCAGGACACTCGTGAATTGACCACTGCTGTGCGTGACCTGTGCGAGGAGCTGCGACAAGAACGCCTGAGTAGACGCAGACATGAGCACCGTTTCCGCACCATGTTTGCGACATACTGCCGGTCATCCAATCGCATGGCCAACTCCACCGCCCTCATCGCCCGTCGTGCTGTGGCGGCCCAGGTCGAGGCGTTACACACCAGTAGGGATGTGGGCCAGGCCCTTGTCCAGATCACCACTGTGATCGAACAGGTAATGGGACAGAGGTCGGCCACTCCCAGTGAGGTTGTCTTGGGGGACCCGGAGGACACCTCAAGCCTCAGCAGTGTGCACTTACCAGCTCCAGACCACAGACGGCGCAGTGCCAGGCGCAGCACTGCCACAGAGCCTGATATTCAGGGTGCCAGTGATGCAACTGGGCACCCCAGTGGTGTGCGAGGGAGGAGGAAGTGACTTCTGCCTCACTGACTCTGGTGTCCCCACTATGGAGTAATAGTGTGGGACTCTGTTCATTTGTTCATTTTCATTTTGACAATCCCCCTTTTATTTTACACATCACAATTCTTAACCTGCCGTAAAGGAATACATTTTATTTCTCACTATTGCTACAGTAGTCAGTAGAGTTTGATTGTACATACTCACGTCTGGAATGGTTGTGTGTGATGTCAGCAGGCCTTTGCCGTCCCTCTGCTGCACTGGTCCTGTCTGCTGGCTGTAGAGGTGGTATGGGATCGTCATCCTCAACTGATTCAGTGTCACTGATTTCTATAGGAATGCCCCTGGTTGTAGCTATATTGTGCAAGATTGCGCAAGTAGCCACTATTCTACATGTGGTTTCTGGACTGTACTGTAGTGCCCCTCCACTCTTGTGGTGGCAACGGACGCAACTCTTCAGGAGGCCAATTTCTGCGCTCCACCACGTTGCTGGTTGCCCTGTGTGCTGCATTGTATCTCCGTTCTGCCGGTGTGGTCGGGTTGAGGTAGGGTGTCATCATGTAGGTGCGCACTGCATAGGCACTGTCTCCTTAAAGGAACAGAAGGTTTGTTGGGTACCTCAGCCATCTGACATGGGTTTGTTACCTATGCGTCAGTGTAAGAAGTGACAACACCTAGTAGATATCCTTCACCAAACTCCCCAGCTAGCAGTCTTGTGTGAATGCCGCTGTGACGAAAGATGTATGAATCATGTGTACTCCCTGGGTACCTGGCCACAAGATCAGTTATGATGTAGGTGGCATTGCATATCTCCTGTTTATTCATGGAATGTTGGTGTTTACGGTTTCGGTACACATACTCTGTGACAGTAGGTGGACATATTGCCACATGTGTGCCATCTATGGCACCTAGGACGTGGGGGAAGTGTGCTATTTGATAAAAGTCAATTTTTGTCTGCTGTATTTCCTGTGGGGTGTGGGGGAATCTGATGTACTGTTGGAGTGTGCTTAGCATGGCGTTGATAAATATATTGACAAATCAGGAGAGGGTGCTCTGTGTGACCCCCCCAGCTGCTGCTATAACCCCTTGATGGCTCCCTGAGGTAAGTAGGTGGAGGGTGCATGATACCTGCACATGGGTGGGTATGCTATGTGTCCTTAGTGTTCTGCGCTGCAGTATGGGTTGTAGCCCAGCCATGAGATCAAGAATCATGGCTGAGTTCATCCTATACCTTTCAAATATGTCTTCCTCCGTCAGGTCAAATAGTGTAATGCGCACTCTAAATATGCGCTCCTGTCTCCTCCTCCCTCTCCTCCAACCTGCCAGGATCCTCATCCTCCTCGCCATGACGTAGAGTGCAGCCATTGTGGTGGGGGGTCTGAGGCATTCTGCGCCACTTCATATAGGTTGCACCTTGCTACCACCTGCTTTCACTTAGTGGTATTTTGCATGTGCAAAATGCCATTCGTCTAAAAATCGCTGATTGCGATTTTTTGATGCATCTCTTTGCGATTTGGATTTTGCGATTCGCATTTTGCTCCTTGCAATTTCCTACTGGAAATACCGATTCGCAAAATGCGACTCGCAAAACCAGGTTGCAACGCAAGAAATCTCTAAATTAGCGATTTCTTGTTTTTGGTCTGCGAATGCCTTTCATGCATCGCAGACCATGTTTTCGCACTCGCAAACGGCCGATATTTGCGATTCGCACCGTTTGCGAGTGCAAAAACTTTTCATACATCTGGCCCGTTATATCAAAGTATTATGGAGCACCAAGAGGAGTCAAAGATTGAGAGTCGCAGAACCCAATTAGCCTGTCGTAAAATGCAAACTCAAATCCGCCGGGTAGCTAAAACATGCTGGGAGTTTACGACGCGTATGGAGGAGGCCGAAACTCGGATTTCCCATTTGGAAGATGATGTTGGATCCCAGAGAATGACTCGTGAAATCATGGAGAAACAACTTGAAGACACGCAGTAGAAATTGACGGAATTAGAGGACAGATTGAGACGCAAACATTTGCGAGTACTAGGTATACCTGAAGGAGCTGAAGGATCTGACCCACATGGGTTCATGATAGCCTTGTTTAAAGAGGCCTTTCCAGATCTACATCAATGGGAATGGGACAGAGAGATTCAAAGAGCTCACCGGTTCCCTTTTAATAGGGTAGGGATATCGTCTACAGAAGGAGGTGGCAGGCCAAGGGCAATGCTAATTTCCCTCCTTAACTTTCAGGCAAGACAGGCTGTCTATGATCGTGCCCGACCCAACTCTAGATGTAAGGCCAGGGGGTGTGAGTTTTTTGTGAGGCCAGATTTTTGCCATACAACAGTTGAAAAAAGATGGAGGCTCCGTCAATTGATTCAGCCTCTTCAAAATAAGGGTGCACAGGCCTTTTTGATAAACCCTGCTAAATTAAAGGTGGTAGTGGACAGCAAGATTCAGTATTTTACATCTGAGCCTAAAGCAAGGGATTTTTTGGGCAGCCTGGGTGTTTGATTGTGGGACCGGGTAAAAGGGGTGAGAAATGGAGGGGGGGGAAGGAAAGAGAGGAGAATGGGAAAAGAGATGAGAAGTAGGAGGGAAAGGAGATGTTAGCTTGGCTTCTTCGTTTCTTCTCCCTCCCCCTCTGTTTAATGACATTAATGACATGAATTAATTTTGTGAAATATTACACTGGGGGATAAGGTGAAGGGTATTATGGTATTATGGTGATTGCAACGAGTTTTCTGAGGCCTTAATATTTGAAGTACAAATGGTCATGTGCAGGACGGTTAGAGCGGTCACGCATTCATCATTAGGGACAGTGGGGTCCCATACTTTCCAAGACCGGGATGTAAGGGCAGTGGGGGTGGTGGGGGAGTGGGGGGAGGGCAGTAGGGGGGTAGGGAGGTGAGGGTTTGGGGTGGTGGATGGGTGGAGTTTGGGTAGGAGGGGATGAGGGGGTGTTCCGGCAGTTAGTAGCGTATGGAATAACCTAGTTAAGACATACCGGCGGTTGGCGCACAGGGTTAAGGAGAGATTTAAGCAAAGACTATGTACAGACCTTATTGGAGGAAGGAATAGAGACGAGGTGGTGAAGGTGCAAGAGGATGTATATTCAGATAAGGAAGAATGGCAGGCAGATTAAGGATTTGCACAGTTAATATTTGTGGTTTTAACAATCCCCAAAAAAGGAAAAGAGTGGCAGCTGGCCTTAAATTAATTCAAGCAGATTTATATTGTGTACAAGAGACACATATTCCATGGGATAGACAGGAGGTGTTAAAGGAACTTGGGTTAGTACTTTTAGCCTGCACCCGGCAGGTGGTGGCGACGCGGGGCATGGCGATACTAGCTAGAATAGGTAGCTTTCATATTTGCCGTTCTTATGCAAGTAATGATGGGTGGTGGGCTCTTGTGGAAGTCTCTGTGAGCACACATAAATTTACTATTTTCACTATTTATGGGTCGATTTTTGATGAGGCTGAGGTTTTAGATATTTTTAATACAGAACTAATAGGGTGGCCAGTTCCATTAATAGTATGTGGTGATTTGAATATTCATACAGAGGTCGGCAATAACAGTATGGGTTTCCAGAGCCAATATAAGGGACGGAAAACTAAAGTATGGAAGGCTTTGAGAAGGTTGGTGGTGGATCATGGCTTAATTGATGTCTGGGAGAATATTATGGCTCCAGACCCGGGCTATACTTATTACTCCTCTCCTCATGCGAAATTAGTACGGTTGGATTATTTCTTTATTTCGCGTAGCTTGATCCAAGGGGCTAGAATAGAATGTAAGCCTAGATTTTTGTCAGACCATAATCCGCAAATTTTGACTATATTGGTAAAGGGACTATTAAGCCCACGCCGTGTCTGGACATTTGATAGGAAACTCCTGGTCGATCCAGGATATATATCTCACATGAAAGCTTGGATTTATCAATTTTTTGATATTAATAGAAACACGGCAAAGACTGGAGTGGTGTGGGACACATTTAAAGCTGCCGCTAGGGGTGAAACCTTAAATTACAGTTTGGGACTGCAGAAGGCAAGGGGGAAGGAGGTTAAAGAGCTTCAGGAAAGACTCATAGTAAGGGAGAGGGAGCTAGCTACAAAATTTATTAATAAGGAAGATTATACTCCCATACAGACCCAGATTGAGATGTTAAAAGCTAAAATTAATGCATATTTGAATAAGACAGCTGCAGCTGACTATCAAAGCCATAAGATTGAGTACTATGAATATGGTGAGACAACCGGTAAAGTTTTAGCTAGGCGTATAAGGCAAAAGTCAGTTAAAAACATTATCCCAGATATTATTGATGCTAATGGTCAGAAACATGTAAAGCCAGAGGAAATTATAGAGGTCTTTAAGGACTATTATCAAGACCTATACACAGAAGATATAGTATATTCCGAACAATTGCAAAGGGAGATTAGAGGATTTTTAGGAGAATTAGGAACCGTGAGACTTCCTCTAGAGAAACAAAGTATATTGGATACACCAATACAAATTGAGGAGATAATTGAAGCTGTGAGCTCCCTGGCAGCAGGGAAGGCTGCAGGACCAGATGCTTTACCACTGGAATTTTATAAGGCTTTCCTTACAGAAATAAAGAGGGATGTACATACCACTTTCTGTAAAGCACAAGAAGGTCAGGCACCTTCACCATGGGAATATGCTAATATCATAGTGTTAAAAAAAAGGATAAGCCAGCAGACCTCCCCGGCTCATATAGGATAATTTCACTGCTGAATGTAGATGGGAAGATCTATGCAAAGGTGCTAGCCAATAGACTGGCAAAAGTTATAGCTAGTTTAGTGGGTAGAAAGCAGCATGGATTCATCCCCGGTAGAGACACGGTTGATCACATAAGGAGAATAATCTCCCTGTTTGATCTTGCAGAGTCATATCGAACATCTTTAGGATTACTATTATTAGATGCTGAAAAAGCATTTGATTGTGTGTCTTGGAATTTTCTATGGGAAATTTGAAGTGGAAGGGGATAAGGACAGGGTATATAACAGCTATAAAAGCTCTATATGAAGCTCCTAAAGCTAGAGTATGTGTTGGGGGCTTTGAATCTGGTACTATATCAATTTCAAGGGGGACTAGACAGGGGTGTCCATGCTCCCCCTTGCTTTTTGCCTTGTATATTGACCCCTTCTTATCTAAATTGGAGGAATGTATAAGTACTGAGTCACTAATTTACTACGGTGAAGAGTATAAGGTGTTCGCTTATGCAGATGACGTAGCCGTAGTAACAAGTGATCCGGAGAATGCCATCAAGGAAATTGAAGTGGAGGCTAGAAAGTTTGGAAGATATTCCGGATATAAATTGAATTCGAGCAAGACACAGATAGTATGCTCCGCATACACCTCGATAACGGATAAGCGGGTGGTACATGGTGCTATGCATTTGGGGATTAAAATTACTGCCGCTTTAAATCAATTGGTAGAACTTAATTTTGCTCCGTTATTAAGTAAAATAAAAAGGGATTTAGATAGAATGCACTATTTGTATCTATCACTTGAAGGTCGCTGTAATGTTCTAAAAATGATGATCCTGCCAAAAGTATTATATCTATTTCGGGCCATTCCCCTCGAGATTACTAAAAATTGGCTTAAAAAACTGGAAAAAATAGGCAATAACTTCTTGTGGGGATATGCTAAACCAAGGAGGGCAATGAAATATATGATGCTTCCCAAGTGTCGTGGAGGTTGGTTGGTTCCTAATTTTACACTGTATTATTATGCTTGTTGCCTCCAACATATGGATGAATTTATAAGGGGAAACCTCAGCTGAGATATCGAAGTAAATCAACCCTCCTTATATGCAATGATAGTGGGTGTGGAAGCAAAAGGATGGTTGTCGAAATTCAAGGAACCAAGCTACTTTAAAAAAGTAAGATTCAAACCTCTCCTAGCAGCCTATAAGGTTTGGGCTCAGGTAAAACGGAGTTTGGGACTGGGTAAGATTACTGTCTATACACCATTGGATTATTCCATCATCCGCAGTCTTATTTTTAAAGACTCCATTTTAACCTTTTGGCGATGCTAGGGAATAAAGAGTGTCCGGGATATATTTGGAATGGTAGGGTGTAAATCTTTTATGGAGTTGCAGTCAAAATATGGTCTACCTAGAACCCATTTTTTTAAGTTTCTGCAGATACAGGATTTTCTTTATCGTCATAGGCATGATATGTTGTCTATAGATAAGATCCCATTAGTAGAGGCCATTAGCCGTGGTGATAAGATTGGTATGATTTATACAAAATTAGTTGACTTTCAACCAGATGATATGGTACAAACCTAACTGACGGGGGGTAATACAGGGTAATTGGCGCTCTCTATCCCACAAATTAAATCTGATACTTTTTAACGATGCTGCTATATGAGAGCTATACCCCCACTAAAGCCCTACATGATCACCATAGTTATCAAACACATTCAATCATAGCAGCCTACGTTGAAATCTCTAAAAGCACTAATATACAGTATGAGTTGTTGAAATTAAATGTAGAAAATCCTCTTCCAAGCAGTTCCGTTGACAACATTTTGAAAGATGGGCTAAACGGTTGGGTAAGGCCGAGGAGTGGGTGGGTCAATCTTTAGAGATGGCGGGTACAACCTTTCTTTCAGCTAATTTGAAGACGCAGCATTATAAAACATTGTTTGATTTATACTTTACACCAGCAAAGCTGAAAAAATGGGGGAAATCAGATGGGTTTTGTAATCGTTGTAGAGAGGAGGAAGCTGAGATGATGCATATGTTTTCTCTTTGCCCAAAGTTGAGATTATTGCTTTTTGAAATAGAGGTATTCCTCAAGAAGATTACGGGTTGTAACGTGCAATTGTCTGCAATATTGGTATTATTAGGAGTTATTGATTCAACTGGAGGCATAGAGCCGCCATTGGAAAAAATTATACTTTTTTTATATGTCGCAATGGCAATATTTCGACTCTGTATTACAACAGATTGGATTAAAGAAGAACCCCCCACGTTTGAGGTATGGCGATCAAGATTATTAGCAACCTACAATATTGAACTGAGTTTATATAAACTTAAAGGACACAAGAAGAGACATAGGGGGAACGAATTTGGGCACCATTGATTAATTGGCTGGATAATCAAGATATATAGTTATGGTTGTTGTGATAAGTGATGGATCTTTGTTCTCTCCTTCCTTCTTCTTTTATTTTTTGCCTTTTCTTTATGCTCTCTCTTCGTAAATGTATTGTACGTATTTTTGATATGTCAGAACATGAATATATATTTTTTTTTTTAAAGGGTGCTGCCTGGATCCAGGAGGGACCTGGGAGCCTCAACTTGGACTGAGGAGGCAGAGGGGACTCCCAACACTGGAGGGAACCCACAGATGACCAGGCTGCACCCACAGAAGTACCAGGACACAGGGATAAAGAAGGTGCAAATTGCAGTTGCTGCAGCACTACAAAATAAGGTCCCATGCTGCCAGAGAACAACTCAGCGAGTTGAGCGTCGCAGTATGGAGTGCTGGGGACCCGAGCCATTCTGTGCACAAAGGATTCTTTCAAATAGTGCACAGAGGCCTCAGGAGCTAGAGATTATGTGGTGCACAAGGGTACTGTCGCAAACTGGGGAGGTAAGCTCTTACCTCTGCCAAATTTGGACAGCTGGACCTTAGGACAGTCTGGGTCTAAGGAGTCCACCGCCTCTCTTCCAGGGAGCACGCTGGTCGTCTGGAGAGGAGACCCAGGAAACCGGTATTAGAAGGTGCCTGCTGGTGCAGGGAAGTGACTCCGTCACTCCACGGGAGATTTCTTCGGTCCTTCTGGTGCACAGTGAAGACACGGAGTCCTCAGAGCGTGCAATCCTTAGAAACTGTTGCAGTTGCTGGCTGGAGCTGAAGTTGCAGAGTCACAGTAGCAGTCTTAGATGCTTTGGCCCATATTTGTACTTTTTTAGCGCAGCATTTGCGTCATTTGTTGGCACAAACATGCAAAATACAATTGTATTTTGTAAGTTTCCGCCGTTTTTGCAACAAAAAGTGGAGCAAACACGGCGCTAAATAAGTATAAATATGGGCTTTTATTGTAGTTACAGCGGTTCCTGAAGCAGTCTGCAGTTGATCCGACGGTCAGAGGATGAAGCAGTAGTTGCAGAGGATTCCTGGTGGAAGCTTGCAAGCTGAATCTGAAGAGGAACCCACAGGAGCAACCTTAAATAGCCCTAAGAGGGGGATTGGCTACCTAACCAGGTATGCACCTATCAGGAGGGGTCTCTGACGTCACCTGCTGGCACTGGCCACTCAGAGATTTCCAGAGTGTCCCCACACCTTGGAAAACAAGATGGCTAACGTCAGGGACACACTGGAGGAGCTCTGGGCACCACCCCTGGGGTGGGGATGGACAGGAGAGTGGTCACTCCCCTTTCCTTTGTCCAGTTTCACGCCAGATCAGGGAATGGGGGTCCTTGAACAGGTGTAGACTGGCTTATGCGAGGAAGGCACCATCTGTGCCCTTCAAAGCATTTCCAGAGGCTCTGGGAGGCTACACCTCCCAAGCCTGTAACACCTATTTCCAAAGGGAGACGGTGTAATACCCTCCCCCCAAAGGAGGCGCTTTGCTCTGCCTTCCTGGGACTGAGCTGCTCAGACCCCAGGAGGGCAGAACCTTGTCTGTGAGGTGGCAGCAGCAGTAGCTGCAGCGCAAGCCTCAGAGAGCTGGTTTGGTAGTACTGGGGGTCCATGGTGGAGCCCCCAGGATGCATGGGATTGGTCCCCAATACCAGATTTGGAATTGGGGGACAAATCCATGATCTCAGACACCTTACATGGCCATGTTCGGAGTTACCATTGTGACGCTACATATAGGTATTGACCAATATGTAGTGCACGCGTGTAATGGTATCCTGTACTCACGAAGCCTGGGGAATTGGCCCTGGACAGTGTGGGGGCACCTTTTCTAGTGCAAGGGTGCCCCCACACTTAGTAAATTTGCACCTAGCCTTCAGTAAATGAAGGTTAGACGTATAGGTGACTTATAAGTTACTTAAGTACAGTGAAAATGGCTGTAAAATATTGTGTGCACTATTTCACGCAGGCTGCAGTTGCAGTCCTGTGAAAAGGTTTGTCTGAGCTTCTTATGGGTGGCAAAAGAAATGCTGCAGCCCATAAGGATCCCCTGGAACCCCAATGCCCTAGGTACCTAGGTACCATATACTAGAGACTTAAAAGACGGGTCCAGTGTGCCAATTGGAATTGGTATATGACTTAATGTGGAAGCAGAGAGAGCATAAGCGCTGAAGTTCTCGTTAGCAGAACTTCAGTGGCACAGTTAAACACTACTGACAACACACACATTAGGCCACAAACTATGAGCACTGGGGTCCTGACCAGCAGGATCCCACTGAGACAGTCAAAACATACTGACAAATAGCTATAAATTGGGGGCAACATGCCAAGAAAGATGGTGAATCAATTACGTATAAAACAGGAAGTTTCTTTGAGGGATGTAGCTCGTGTGATAGGACTCTTGTCTTCCTCGATTCAGGCAATATTCCCAGGTCTTTACATTACAGGGCTCTTCAGAGATTGAAGGTTTCAGGTTTATCAAAAGGCTTATGGTATGGAGACAAGGTGAAAATGTCAGAAGATGTGCAGGAGGAGTTAACCTGGTGGTTGGAAAACGTGGAAGCATTGAATGGGAGAGCAGTGTTTCTGACAGTCCCAGATTATGTAGTACATTCAGAAGCAAGCACCTTTGGTTGGGGTGCAATGTGCAAAGTTGAGGAGCAAGGAGGACTTTGTCAGAGAATCAAGAACACATAAATTCTTTAAAGATGAAGCTGGAGTTTTTGCCTTGCAAAGTTTCAGAGATATGTTACAAGGTTGTTCAGTACTACTGGGAATGGGCAATGTTATGGCAGTATCTTATATAAACAGGTTGGGTGAAAGCAGATCCATGAAGTTAACAGGGAGAGCCAAGGAGCTATGGGAGTTTTGTCAGGAAAATTAGATAACATTGTTAGCTCAGAACTTGCCAGGGAAGGAGAATTCAATTGCAGATTGGAACTCACACCACATGAAGGATTACAGTGAATGGATGTTAAACAGGGACATTTTCAAGGAGATAGAACATTTTCTAGGTCCAATAGAGATAAACCTATTTGCTTCTCGTTTGACTACCCAAAAGGGAGATTATTTCAATTGGTGCCCAGGTCTGGAATCGTTGGCATTAGATGCTTTTACTCAGGATTGGCCAGACAGGAAGGGTTATGCATTCCCGCCTATTGTTTTGATTCAGAGGGTTTTACTTCATGTGATGAGACAGAGTTGTCAAATAATTCTAATAACTCCTTTCTGGAATACTCAATTTTGGTTTCCAACATTTTTGGAAATGGCAGTGGAGGTGCCACTCTTAACAGAATGTTCTACAAGGATGTTGAAAGGTATAGACATGGTAGAACATTCTCTTGTAAAGGAGGGTACTCTCAGCCTTCTAGTTTGGAGGATATCAAGAGATCAGAAAGATTCAGAGGACTTTTGGTTAAAGCTTGGGAACTCTTCGATGAGTCATGGGCTCCAGGTACAAAGAAAAAATATAGGGGAGCATGAAAAATATGGCCATGTTGGTGCTTGGTATGGAATCTGGATCCTGTGGAGGATGAGGATGTGGAAGTAGCCATTTTCCTAGCAGAATTATATGATAAAGGATTAGTGTATAGAACTTTAAATTGGTATAGATCAGCTATTGCAGCAGAGCATTCTTTAGTGCAGGGTTTATCTGTGGGCAGGAGTGCTGTGGTATGTAGATTTATGAAGGGTATTCTTTTGAGGAGACCACCCAGGTCAAGATATAAGTTATGCTATGTACATTTTCTTCTGATTTTATTCGACAGATGTCCCTCAAATAGGTATTTAGATCTGAGAGGATTATGGTAGTTGGCAACTTTATTATTTTTAGTT
The DNA here is from genome assembly GCF_031143425.1 of Pleurodeles waltl. NCBI lineage: Eukaryota > Metazoa > Chordata > Amphibia > Caudata > Salamandridae > Pleurodeles > Pleurodeles waltl. Next base: position 434,939,077 of record NC_090447.1, read on the forward strand.
TCTTTTTGAAGCGTTTCTGATGTTCAGGCTTTAGATTTGAAGGGTAGGTTTTATCAACCAGAGGGAGTTTCATTTGGGATATAAAGGAGTACCAAAACCATGAAAGAGGCAGTGCTTTATCCACATTTTGAGGAGAAACCAAAATTTTGTGTGGTCGAATGTATGGAAGAATATGAAAAAAGGATGGAGGAGTTTAGAGCGAATGGTGTCACTCAGTTATTGATTTCGCACGTGAAATCATATAGAGCTGTTTCAGTAGCGACCATTGCTCGATGGGTGAAGAATGTTATGAAAGAAGCAGGCATGGATGTGGAAAGATCTAAATCTCATTCTTAAAGAGGGGCTATGTCCTCACACGTTTTTTTATAAAGGAGGTAGATTAGAGAATATTTTAAAAGTAGCAGACTGGTCTAATTCTGAGGTATGCAGGAGATTTTACTTCATACCTCTACAGCATGTCTCTAGCTCTGTGTTAAGGAGCTTTAAACATGCATTATGCTAGCCTCCTGTCTTGCCATAAAATGTCGATTCTCATTTTTAAAATGTTACAGAATCGTGATGTTATTGAAGACAAGGAGGCTAGCATTATCCCACTCTCCCTTCCCTTGGAGGGAGTAAACAAAAAGAAGGAAATTGAATAATTGAATGATTATTTTTCTCTTTGATTACTATTACTTTGTTTATAGATATTTAAATTGTTTAAATTGGGGGAATGTTATCACATTTTTAGCTCTGTCTGATTTATTCTAACAAATGTGATCTTATATTTCACCAATGTATTTCTTATAGAAAAATAAGGATACGTTTGCAGCAGTTACAGAAGATTGTTTGGAGTTTCAGTGCAGCACTAAAAGAAGAATTGTTTGGAGCGTGAAAGTTCTTCTTGTTTATGTTGTCATCTTTGATTTTAATATAGAGCTTCAAAGATGCTCCTTGGAAGTAGTGAATAAAGGATTAATGCATAATGCTAGCATCCCTGTCTTTAATATAATCATGATTTTCTAAACATTAAAACTATGAGAATCAACATTCTTAGTACTAACCAATTTCCCAATGTAGGGCAAACCTCCCATCACTCCCTCAGCTACAATAGTCTGGAGATGTGGTAACACAACATAAAACATTTTCTAGATGAACACATTTACAAAATAATGCTTTCAGCAGACCCAGATCGAAATTTCCAGTGGAAGTCTTTCAAAATGATACATAGGAAGCACAAAGAACATTTAATTTACAATACACACTTTCTGACCAGTGGTACAGTTGACATCATGCCTGCCATGTCCACGGAAACTGAGGAGAGAAAGTTTGTGTGGGTCTCTGGTTGGGAGATGGAAAAGCAGGGTAAACGAGAAAACAGAAGACAGCATCCATTTCTAATCAAATGTGTCTCACTCAAAACAATTGCATGACTAAATTATGTTTAAACACATTTCTGAACTATATTTCTCCGTCGGTGGCACCTAAAATCCAGTGTGGGAATACAATCTGGTGGTCAGGGACATCTTCATGTAATTGCTTCACTGTGTCCCCTGACCACCAGATTGTATTCCAGAACTGGATTTTAGGTGCTACCGACCTGAATTTCCCTGTCCTGATGATGTCCCAATTTTGATTTGTTTCTGCAACTGGGTCGAAACGTGGACATATCTTTGAGTGTGGAATATAGAAATAGAAAGGACTTTTATGCGTTTTCAGGGCTTCCTGGACTGACGGCGCCACTAGAAGTCCATAATATTCTTAAAACCACCCTTTGTACATACTGTGTATATATCACCTTCACTTCTTTGCACTTTTTTTCACCTTCACTGCTTTGACTAGGAGCACCTATTCAGACAAATGCAAACTTTATATCTAGAATAACATGTTTAAAGAAATATACACATTATGTCTGGAATAAAATGTCTAAAGAAATACACAATGTAATACATTTCTATTGATGTCACATTGTTTGTACGCATAGAATTACTTTAGTCATAGGATAACCGCGGAACTCTAGGTTACTTCCTGTAGGAGGCTGGACTGGCTTGTAGTGAGTACCAAGGGGTACTTACACCTTGCACCAGGCCCAGGTATCCCTTATTAGTGTATAGGGTGTCTAGCAGCTTAGGCTGATAGATAATGGTAGCTTAGCAGAGCAGCTTAGGCTGAACTAGGAGACGAGTGAAGCTCCTACAGTACCACTAGTGTCATATGCACAATATCATAAGAAAACACAATACACAGTATACTAAAAATAAAGGTACTTTATTTTTATGACAATATGCCAAAGTATCTCAGTGAGTACCCTCAGTATGAGGATAGCAAATATACACTAGATATATGTACACAACACCAAACATATGCAGTATAGTATTAGAAAACAGTGCAAACAATGTATAGTTACAATAGGATGCAATGGGGGCACATAGGGATAGGGGCAACACAAACCATATACTCCAAAAGTGGAATGCGAACCACGAATGGACCCCAAACCTATGTGACCTTGTAGAGGGTCGCTGGGACTGTAAGAAAACAGTGAGGGTTAGAAAAATAGCCCACCCCAAGACCCTGAAAAGTGAGTGCAAAGTGCACTAAAGTTCCCCAAAGAGCACAGAAGTCGTGATAGGGGAATTCTGCAGGAAAGACCAAAACCAGCAATGCAACAACAATGGATTTCCAGAAGAGGGTACCTGTGGAACAAGGGGACCAAGTCCAAAAGTCACGATCAAGTCGGGAGTGGGCAAATGCCCAGGAAATGCCAGCTGTGGGTGCAAAGAAGCTGCTACTGGACAGTAGAAGCTGAGGATTCTGCAAGAACGACAAGGGCTAGAAACTTCTCCTTTGGAGGATGGATGTCCCACGCCGTGGAGAGTCGTGCAAAAGTGTTTTCCTGCGGAAAGACCGCAAACAAGCCTTGCTAGCTGCAAAGATCATGGTTAGGATTTTTGGGTGCTGCTGTGGCCCAGGAGGGACCAGGATGTCGCCAATTGTGTCAGGGGACAGAAAGTGTGCCCAGCAAGACAAGGAGCCCTCTCAGAAGCAGGCAGCACCCAGAGAAGTGCTGGAACAGACACTACAAAATGGAGTGAAACGGTGCTCACCCGAAGTTGCACAAGAGAGTCCCACGCCGCCGGAGGACAACTCAGGAGGTCGTGCAATGCAGGTTAGAGTGCCGTGGACCCAGGCTTGGCTGTGCACAAAGGAAATCTTCGTGGAGAGCACAGGAGCCGGAGTAGCTGCAAAACACACGGTTCCCAGCAATGCAGTCTGGCGTGGGGAGGCAAGGACTTACCTCCACCAAACTTGGACTGAAGAGTCACTGGACTGTGGGAGTCACTTGGACAGAGGTGCTGGGTTCAAGGGACCTCGCTCGTCATGCTGAGAGGAGACCCAGAGTACCAGTGATGCAGTTCTTTGGTGCCTGCGGTAGCAGGGGGAAGATTCTGTCGACCCACGGGAGATTTCTTCTGAGCTTCTAGTGCAGAGAGGAGGCAGACTACCCCCACAGCATGCACCACCAGGAAAACAGTCGAGAAGGCGGCAGGATCAGCGTTACAATGTCGCAGTAGTCGTCTTTGCTACTTTGTTGCAGTTTTGCAGGCTTCCAGCACGGTCAGCAGTCGATTCCTTGGCAGAAGGTGAAGAGAGAGATGCAGAGGAACTCTGATGAGCTCTTGCATTCGTTATCTAAGGAATTCCCCAAAGCAGAGACCCTAAATAGCCAGAAAAGAGGGTTTGGCTACTTAGGAGAGAGGATAGGCTAGCAACACCTGAAGGAGCCTATCAGAAGGAGTCTCTGACGTCACCTGCTGGCCCTGGCCACTCAGAGCAGTCCAGTGTGCCAGCAGCACCTCTGTTTCCAAGATGGCAGAGGTCTGGAGCACACTGGAGGAGCTCTGGGCACCTCCCAGGGGAGGTGCAGGTCAGGGGAGTGGTCACTCCCCTTTCATTTGTCCAATTTCACGCCAGAGCAGGGCTGAGGGGTCCCTGAACCGATGTAGACTGGCTTATGCAGAAATGGGCACCATCTGTGCCCATGAAAGCAGTTCCAGAGGCTGGGGGAGGCTACTCCTCCCCAGCCCTGACACCTTTTTCCAAAGGGAGAGGGTGTAACACCCTCTCTCTGAGAAAGTCCTTTGTTCTGCCTTCCTGGGCCAAGCCTGGCTGGACCCCAGGAGGGCAGAAACCTGTCTGAGGGGTTGGCAGCAGCAGCAGCTGCAGTGAAACCCCTGAAAAGGCAGTTTGGCAGTACCCGGGTCTGTGCTACAGACCCGTGGGATCATGGGATTGTGCCAACAATGCCAGGATGGCATAGAGGGGGCAATTCCATGATCATAGACATGTTACATGGCCATATTCGGAGTTACCATTGTGAAGCTACACATAGGTAGTGACCTATTTGTAGTGCACGTGTGTAATGGTGTCCCCGCACTCACAAAGTCCGGGGAATTTGCCCTGAACAATGTGGGGGCACCTTGGCTAGTGCCAGGGTGCCCTCACACTAAATAACTTAGCACCTAACCTTTACCAGGTAAAGGTTAGACATATAGGTGACTTATAAGTTACTTAAGTGCAGTGGTAAATGGCTGTGAAATAACGTGGACGTTATTTCACTCAGACTGCAGTGGCAGGCCTGTGTAAGAATTGTCAGAGCTCCCTATGGGTGGCAAAAGAAATGCTGCAGCCCAAAGGGATCTCCTGGAACCCCAATACCCTGGGTACCTCAGTACCATATACTAGGGAATTATAAGGGTGTTCCAGTATGCCAATGTGAATTGGTAAAATTGGTCACTAGCCTGTTAGTGACAATTTGGAAAGAAATGAGAGAGCATAACCACTGAGGTTCTGGATAGCAGAGCCTCAGTGAGACAGTTAGTCATAACACAGGTAACACATTCAGGGCACACTTATGAGCACTGGGGCCCTGGCTGGCAGGGTCCCAGTGACACATACAACTAAAACAACATATATACAGTGAAAAATGGGGGTAACATGCTAGGCAAGATGGTACTTTCCTACACAACCCCCCCCCAAACGAAGGACAATAAGACTAGTCATTACCTGATGGGTCTTCATTGTCTAAGTGGAAATATCTGGAGAGTCCATCTGCATTGGAGTGGGTACTCCCAGGTCTATGTTCCACTGTATAGTCCATTCCCTGGAGGGATATGGACCACCTCAACAATTTAGGATTTTCACCTTTCATTTGTTTTAGCCAAAGTAGAGGTTTGTGGTCTGTCTGAACAATGAAGTGAGTGCCAAACAGGTATGGCCTCAACTTCTTCAGTGTCCAGACCACAGCAAAGGCCTCCCTCTCTATGGCAGACCAACGCTTTTCTCTAGGGGTCAACCTCCTGCTGATAAAAGCAACAGGTTGATCCTGGCCCTCAGAATTAAGTTGTCATAAGACTGCCCCACCCCTAATTCAGATGCATCAGTTTGGACAATGAATTTATTGGAGTAACAGGGGCTTTTCAGGACAGGTGCAGAGCACATGGCCTGCTTCAGCTCCTCAAAAGCTTTCTGACAGTTTGCTATCCATAATACCTTCTTAGGCATTTTCTTTGAAGTGAGGTCATTAAGAGGGGCTGCAATGGAGCCATAGTTCTTTATGAACCTCCTATAGTACCCAGTGAGGCCTAAAAAAGCTCTCACCTGAGTCTGAGTTGTAGGGGGAACCCAATCTGTAATAGTTTGGATTTTCCCCTGAAGTGGTGCAATCTGTTCTCCACCTACCAGGAGTCCCAGATAAACCACCTCCCCCTGCCCTATCTGGCACTTTGAAGCCTTGATAGTGAGGCCTGCCTTTTGCAGGGCCTCCAAAACTTTCCATAGGTGGACCAGGTGATCATCCCAGCTGGAGCTAAAGACAGCTATATCATCTATATATGCTGCACTAAAAGCTTCCAGCCCTTGCAGGACTGTATTCACCAACCTCTGAAAAGTGGCAGGTGCATTTTCCAATCCAAAAGGCATTACTGTGAATTGGTAATGGCCTCCAATGGTTGAAAATGCAGTTTTTGCTTTTGCATCTTCTGATAATTTGATCTGCCAATACCCTGCAGTCAAATCAAAAGTGCTTAGATACTTGGCAGATGCCAGTGTATCTATGAGCTCATCTGCCCTGGGTATAGGGTGAGCATCAGTTTTGGTTACCTGGTTGAGACCTCTGTAGTCTACACAAAACCGCATTTCCTTTTTCCATCTTTGGAATGAGGTTTTGGTACAAGTACCACAGGAGAGGCCCATGAACTTTCAGAGTGCTCAACCACTCCCAGTTCAAGCATTTTCTGTACCTCTTGCTTTATCCAGTCTCTGACATGGTCAGGCTGCCTATAGATCTTACTTTTGACAGGCAAGCTGTCTCCAGTATCTATAGTGTGCTCACACCAAGAAGTGGTACCTGGCACAGTAGAGAAGAGTTCAGAAAACTGACTCAGGAGATTTATGCAGTGGTCTTTCTGCTCAGCAGTACAACAATCTGCCAAAACTACACCTTCCACTAGAGCATCTTGTTCTGTGGAAGAGAAGAGATCAGGGAGAGGGTCGCTCTCTTCTTCCTGTCCCTCATCAGTTGCCATGAGCAGGGTGAGATCAGCCCTGTCATAGTAGGGTTTCAGGCGATTGACATGGAGCACCCTAAGGGGACTCCTGGCAGTGCCTAAGTCAACTAAGTAGGTGACTTCACCCTTCTTCTCAACAATTATGTGGGGTCCACTCCATTTGTCTTGGAGTGCTCTTGGGGCTACAGGCTCCAAGACCCACACTTTCTGCCCCGGTTGGTACTGAACCAAAACAGCCTTCTGGTCATGCCATTGCTTTTGGAGCTCTTGGCTGGCCTGAAGGTTTTTACTGGCCTTTTTCATGTACTCAACCATCCTAGATCTGAGGCCAAGTACATAGTCCACTATGTCTTGCTTTGGAACTTTTAAAGGTTGTTCCCAACCCTCCTTAACAAGTGTTAGAGGACCTTTCACAGGGTGTCCAAATAGGAGTTCAAAGGGGCTGAAGCCCACTCCTTTTTGGGGTACCTCCCTGTAAGCAAAAAGGAGGCAAGGTAACAGGATATCCCATCTCCTGCGGAGGTTTTCAGCGAGTCCCATAATCATGCTTTGAGAGTTTTGTTAAATCTCTCCACCAGTCCATTTGTTTGTGGATGATAGGGTGTGGTGAACTTGTATGTAACACCACACTCCTTCCACATAGCCTTTAAGTAAGCAGACATGAAATTGCTTCCTCTGTCTGATACCACCTCTTTTGGGAAGCCCACCCTGGAAAAGATTCCCAGGAGGGCCTTTGCCACTGCAGGAGCTGTAGTGGTCCTTAGAGGAATTGCTTCAGGATATCTGGTGGCATGGTCCACTACCACCAAGATAAACCTATTGCCTGAAGCAGTAGGAGGGTTAAGGGGGCCAACTATGTCAACCCCTACCCTTTCAAAGGGAACCCCAACCACAGGCAGTGGAATAAGGGGTGCCTTTGGAGTGCCACCTGTCTTGCCACTGGCTTGACAGGTTTCACAGGATTTACAAAATTCCTTTGTGTCCTCTGACATTCTAGGCCAATGAAACAAGGGGACAAGCCTGTCCCAAGTTTTCATTTGCCCCAAATGTCCAGCTAAGGGAATGTTGTGGGCTAGAGTTAGGAGGAACTTTCTGTACTCCTGAGGAATCACCAATCTCCTGGCAGCTCCAGGTTTTGGATCCCTTGCTTCAGTGTACAAGAGGTTGTCCTCCCAGTAAACTCTGTGAGAGTCACTGACATCCCCATTTGCTTGTTTGACAGCTTGCTGCCTTAGACCCTCTAGTGTGGGACAGGTATGCTGTGCCACACTCAGCTCCTCCCTGGCAGGCCCCCCTTCACCCAAAAGCTCAGCAGTGTCTGCTTCCAGCTCCTCTGGTGTAGGTTCTGCACAGGGTGGAAATTCTTCTTCCTCAGAATTAGAATCCACTGTAGAGGGAGGGATAGTAGGTAGTGTTTTACTTCTACTAGCCTTAGCTTTAGGGAGCACTTGGTCCAGTCTTCCAGGATCCAAGTCACCCTATCCTTTTTGCTTTTTGGCCTGAGCCCTGGTCAAAGCAAAAATATGCCCTGGAATGCCCAGCATTGCTGCATGAGCCTCCAACTCCACTTCTGCCCAAGCTGATGTCTCTAAATCATTTCCTAATAGACAGTCTACAGGTAAATCTGAGGCAACCACAACTTTCTTTGGGCCAGTAACCCCCCCCCCCCAGTTGAGATTCACAACAGCCATGGGGTGGCTAAGTTTGTTGTTATGAGCATCGGTTACTTGGTACTGGTGACCAAGTAGGTGTTGTTCAGGGTGGACCAGTTTCTATATTACCATTGTAACACTGGCACCTGTGTCCCTGTAGGCCTGAACCTCAACACCATTTATTAGGGGTAGTTGCTTGTACTTATCCATGTTAAGGGGACAAGCAACCAAGGTGGCTAAATCAATAGCCCCCTCAGAGACTTACACAGCCTCTGTGGTCTCCCTAATCAGACCAACCCCAACTAAGTTACCAAAAGTGAGCCCAGCTACTCCCTTGGATTGGCTATTAGTAGGTTTGCTCCCACCACCACTGCTATTAGTAGGGACACTAGGTGTAGCAGCAGGGGTTGTAGTGGTAGGAGGCTTGGAGCTTTTCTTTGGACAACTGGGATCTGTTGTCCAATGGCCTTTTATTTTACATAAATAGCACCATGGTTTATTTTCTTTGTTTTGATTTGAAGAGGATTTGGGCCCACCACCCCCACCAGAGTGTTTTTGTGGGCCTGATGAAGACTCATTTTTAGATTTGTCCCCACCCTTGTCAGAAGACTTACCATCCTTCTTCTTATTGCCATCTTTGTCACCCCCTGTATGAACTTTTCTGTTCACCCTTGTTCTGACCCATTTGTCTGCCTTCTTTCCCAATTCTTGGGGAGAGGTCAGATCAGAGTCCACCAGGTACTGGTGCAACAAATCAGACACACAATTATTAAGAATATGCTCTCTCAGGATTAAGTTATACAGGCTTTCATAATCAGTAACTTTACTGCCATGTAACCACCCCTCCAAGGCCTTCACTGAATGGTCAACAAAGTCTACCCAGTCTTGTGAAGACTCCTTTTTGGTTTCTCTGAACTTCATCCTGTACTGTTCAGTGGTTAAGCCATAACCATCTAGGAGTGCATTCTTAAGAACTTTGAAATCATTGGCTTCACTTTCTTTCACAGTAAGGAGCCTATCCCTACCTTTTCCACTAAATGAAAGCCATAGGATAGCAGCCCACTGCCTTTGAGGGACATCCTGTACAACACAGACCCTCTCAAGTGCAGCAAACCACTTGTTAATGTCATCCCCCTCCTTATAAGGGGGAACTATCTTATGCAGATTCCTAGAATCATTCTCTTTTGCAGGATGACTATGGGGAATACTGCTGCTGCCACCATGGTTTCTAAACCCAATTTCTGTCTTTCTCTTTTCACTTCTAAGGACTTCCTATCTAAATCCAGCTGTTGCTTCTTGAGCTTCAGCCTGGTTTGTTCCACGCTCAATCTATTGAGCTCCCTTTCTAACATTCTGTCATCAGGGTGGGTGGGAGAGGCATGTCTAGAAACAGAAGTATGCTGAGAATGAACAGAAGGAGACCTGGCCGTAACAGATGGCACCCTAACAGCCTGGCTAACAGAAACAGCACTTCTACTAAGATGAGAAGGAATACTCTTACTGTGATGTGAGACAACACTATTACTGTGATGTGACTCTACATCAGTACCAGCTATGCTAGGTTGTCTGCTAATGGGCAGGCTAGGAAGTTTCCTTTCTAAATCTTTTGCTAGGGGTGCCCCAGGGTCAGATTGGGAACCATCAGCTAATTTCTCAACAGAAGTGCCACCTCTGGCTTTATCCTGTTCAACAAGCATATTAACCAACAGTTCTCTAGAGGGATTCTTCCCTACACTTAAACCTCTTTCTATGCAGAGACTCCTTGCTCCTTTTCAGCTAAGGTGATCATAAGCAAGTTTGGACAGATCAACAGTTTGGCCTGTGCCAGACATTTTTAGAAAGTGTTTAAGTGATAGAAAAAGTGAGAAAAAGTTTTCAGAACTTTTTGAAAGACAGAAAAAAACTTTTAAAACTTTTTAGAAAGTTTAGAGGTACTTTTCAGCACTTAGCAAAGAAGTGAGAGAAGAAAAGCAAAACTTTTTGGTTAGGTGTACATACACTGAACTTGTTTTATATATTTTTCTCTTATGAAAAGTACAATGCCAAAAGTGGTAAGTAGTTACAAAGTACTTATCCCACCGCTGCACAACCAATGTAGGAGGCTGGACTGGCTTGTAGTGAGTACCAAGGGGTACTTACACCTTGCACCAGGCCCAGGTATCCCTTATTAGTGTATAGGGTGTCTAGCAGCTTAGGCTGATAGATAATGGTAGCTTAGCAGAGCAGCTTAGGCTGAACTAGGAGACGAGTGAAGCTCCTACAGTACCACTAGTGTCATATGCACAATATCATAAGAAAACACAATACACAGATATACTAAAAATAAAGGTACTTTATTTTTATGACAATATGCCAAAGTATCTCAGTGAGTACCCTCAGTATGAGGATAGCAAATATACACAAGATATATGTACACAATACCAAAAATATGCAGTATAGTATTAGGAAACAGTGCAAACAATGTATAGTTACAATAGGATGCAATGGGGGCACATAGGGATAGGGGCAACACAAACCATATACTCCAAAAGTGGAATGCGAACCACGAATGGACCCCAAACCTATGTGACCTTGTAGAGGGTCGCTGGGACTGTAAGAAAACAGTGAGGGTTAGAAAAATAGCCCACCCCAAGACCCTGAAAAGTGAGTGCAAAGTGCACTAAAGTTCCCCAAAGAGCACAGAAGTCGTGATAGGGGAATTCTGCAGGAAAGACCAAAACCAGCAATGCAACAACGATGGATTTCCAGAAGAGGGTACCTGTGGAACAAGGGGACCAAGTCCAAATGTCACGATCAAGTCGGGAGTGGGCAGATGCCCAGGAAATGCCAGCTGTGGGTGCAAAGAATCTGCTACTGGACAGTAGAAGCTGAGGATTCTGCAAGAACGACAAGGGCTAGAAACTTCCCCTTTGGAGGATGGATGTCCCACGCCGTGGAGAGTCGTGCAAAAGTGTTTTCCTGTGGAAAGACTGCAAACAAGCCTTGCTAGCTGCAAAGCTCGTGGTTAGGGTTTTTGGGTGCTGCTGTGGCCCAGGAGGGACCAGGATGTCGCCAGTTGTGTCAGGGGACAGAGGGGGCGCGCAGCAAGACAAGGAGCCCTCTCAAAAGCAGGCAGCACCCGCAGAAGTGCCGGAACAGGCACTACGAAGTGGAGTGAAACGGTGCTCACCCGAAGTTCCACAAGAGAGTCCCACGCCGCCGGAGGACAACTCAGGAGGTCGTGCAATGCAGGTTAGAGTGCCGTGGACCCAGGCTTGGCTGTGCACAAAGGTAATCTTCGTAAAGTGCACAGGAGCCGGAGTAGCTGCAAAACACGCGGTTCCCGGCAATACAGTCTGGCGTGGGGAGGCAAGGACTTACCTCCACCAAACTTGGACTGAAGAGTCACTGGACTGTGGGAGTCACTTGCACAGAGTTGCTGGGTTCAAGGGACCTCGCTCGTCGTGCTGAGAGGAGACCCAGTGTACCAGTGATGCAGTTCTTTGGTGCCTGCGGTAGCAGGGGGAAGATTCCGTCGACCCACGGGAGATTTCTTCTGAGCTTCTAGTGCAGAGAGGAGGCAGACTACCCCCACAGCATGCACCACCAGGAAAACAGTCGAGAAGGCGGCAGGATCAGCGTTACAATGTCGCAGTAGTCGTCTTTGCTACTTTGTTGCAGTTTTGCAGGCTTCCAGCACGGTCAGCAGTCGATTCCTTGGCAGAAGGTGAAGAGAGAGATGCAGAGGAACTCTGATGAGCTCTTGCATTCGTTATCTAAGGAATTCCCCAAAGCAGAGACCCTAAATAGCCAGAAAAGAGGGTTTGGCTACTTAGGAGAGAGGATAGGCTAGCAACACCTGAAGGAGCCTATCAGAAGGAGTCTCTGACGTCACCTGCTGGCCCTGGCCACTCAGAGCAGTCCAGTGTGCCAGAGGCACCTCTGTTTCCAAGATGGCAGAGGTCTGGAGCACACTGGAGGAGCTCTGGGCACCTCCCAGGGGAGGTGCAGGTCAGGGGAGTGGTCACTCCTCTTTCCTTTGTCCAGTTTCGCGCCAGAGCAGGGCTGAGGGGTCCCTGAACCGGTGTAGACTGGCTTATGCAGAAATGGGCACCATCTGTGCCCATGAAAGCATTTCCAGAGGCTGGGGGAGGCTACTCCTCCCCTGCCTTAACACCTTTTTCCAAAGGGAGAGGGTGTAACACTCTCTCTCTGAGGAAGTCCTTTGTTCTGCCTTCCTGGGCCAAGCCCGGCTGGACCCCAGGAGGGCAGAAACCTGTCTGAGGGGTTGGCAGCAGCAGCAGCTGCAGTGAAACCCCTGAAAAGGCAGTTTGGCAGTACCCGGGTCTGTGCTACAGACCCGTGGGATCATGGGATTGTGCCAACAATGCCAGGATGGCATAGAGGGGGCAATTCCATGATCATAGACATGTTACATGGCCATATTCGGAGTTACCATTGTGAAGCTACACATAGGTAGTGACCTATGTGTAGTGCACGCGCGTAATGGTGTCCCCGCACTCACAAAGTCCGGGGAATTTGCCCTGAACAATGTGGGGGCACCTTGGCTAGTGCCAGGATGTCCTCACACTAAATAACTTAGCACCTAACCTTTACCAGGTAAAGGTTAGACATACAGGTGACTTATAAGTTACTTAAGTGCAGTGGTAAATGGCTGTGAAATAAAGTGGACGTTATTTCACTCAGGCTGCAGTGGCAGGCCTGTGTAAGAATTGTCAGAGCTCCATATGGGTGGCTAAAGAAATGCTGCAGCCCATAGGGATCTCCTGGAACCCCAATACCCTGGGTACCTCAGTACCATATACAAGGGAATTATAAGGGTGTTCCAGTATGCCAATGTGAATTGGTAAAATTGGTCACTAGCCTGTTAGTGACAATTTGGAAAGAAATGAGAGAGCATAACCACTGAGGTTCTGGTTAGCAGAGCCTCAGTGAGACAGTTAGTCATAACACAGGTAACACTTACAGGGCACACTTATGAGCACTGGGGCCCTGGCTGGCAGGGTCCCAGTGACACATACAACTAAAACAACATATATACAGTGAAAAATGGGGGTAACATGCTAGGCAAGATGGTACTTTCTTACACTTCCCCCTTGCATTGACCATTATTCTATTTGTGTCTTTGTCAAGGACATCTGTAGGATGCTGGCCTGGTGTGTGGTGGGTACCTATGGTACTTACACCATTTACCATGTTCAGGTATCTCCTCTCAGTGAAGTGTAGGCAGTGTCTAGAAGCAAGGCTCTCTAGAGGTAGCTGTGGATGAGCAGGCAAGGCTTATCTAGGAGGCATGCAAAACTCATGCAATACCACTACAGTCACACAGTTCTTACAAACAAGAAAGATAACACTTGGTTGTACAAAAATAAAGGTACTTTATTTTTGGAACACAGTATCAGCAAATACTAGAGAGGCAACCCTCCAATAGGATGTAAGTAAATACACTATATGTATGCACTAATAAAAAGTAAGAGGCATAAATGGGTTAGAGTACAGTGTAAAATAGCAATATGCAATAGTAGCCCTAGGGGGAGCCCAAACTATATACTAAGAAAGTGGATTGCGAACACAGGGCACCCACCTAGGTAAGTAAATTGTGTGGAGGGGAGCTGGGAGTACTAGGAAACCACACAGGTAAGTAATGGAGTACACCCCAGCGACCAGGAATGCAGGAGTAAAATACTGGATTTCCCCAAAACCACCCCAAAGGATGAACATAAGAAAATGAAGACACCCAGAACAGCCTGTAAGGAACCAGCAGTGGAAAACCAAAGGTGGAGACCTGTGGAGAGAGGGGACCAAGTCCAGAAGTGTCTGCGGAGTCCAGGGGGAGTAGGAGATACTACCCACCCAGAGGTACCTTTTGGAGCTGGTTGACGATGAAGGGAGACATGCCAGCACTGCAGCTCAGAAGCCAGAGAAGAGTTCCTGATGCGTGCAAAAGGTGTCTCACGCTGGAAGCTGGATTGCAAATGATGTCGGTGAAGGATTTCCGCCAACAAGTCCTGGCAAAGGCAAACTGGCGGTTGGAAGAAAAGGGGTGCTTCCGAGGACCAGCAAGGTCTAGGTGGACTCTACCCAGGAGGGGGAGTCACAGGGGTCCCTCCGTGTCGCAGAAGGCCCACAGGAGCAGAGGCAGCACCCACAGGTGTCCCACAGGACAGGGACACAGAAGTTGCTGAAGCAGCCATGCAGCACCACAGAAGTTGCTAGCACGTTACCGGAGGACCACACAGAGGTCCAGAAGTTGCAGGAGGGAGTGTTGAGTCTGGAGCTACACATTGCCGTAAGTTCTCCTTGGAGGTGAAGCAACAAGCCTTGGCAGCTGCAAGGGACACAGTGCACGGGGTACTGTCTTGTGTGGAGTGGAAATTACTTACCACCACCAAAGTGCGACAGTTGGTAGAAAGGAGCCAAAGCCACTCTCTGGACCACCACCTGTGATGCAGGACCCACGCCACTCAGGATGAGGGGAGAGCCACTCAGCCCGTCGTTGTTGCAACCAGGTACCTGTAGTTATAGGGGAGTGATGCCTTCACCCCAAGGGAGATTCCTTCTTCTTCTTGTGCAGGCTGAAGAGTTGCAGTCGTCTTAGGATGCACAGCTGGGGAAATGCTGTAAAGCTGGCAGGAGTTCCGGATACAATGTTGCAGAAGAGTCTTACTCATGGATCTGCAGCTTGTAGGTTCCTGGAGGGTGTAGTTGCGATTCTTGAGGCCAGAAGTCGAAGTAAAGGTTGCAGCAGAGTCCTGCCGGAGTCTTGCAAGCCGAATCTCAGGGCCCACCTCAGAGGAAGACCCTATATAGCCCTATATAGCCCAAAGAGGGGGCTTGGTCACCTAACCAGGTAACTACCTATCAGAGAGTGCCTCTGACGTCACCTGCCTGTACTGGCCACTCAGATGCTCCCAGAGTTCCCTGCCAACCTTGGAATCAAGATGGAAGAACCCAGGGACCCTCTGGAGGAGCTCAGGGCACCATTCCTGGGGTGGTGATGAACAGGGGAGTAGTCACTCCACTTTCCGTTGTCCAGTTTCACGCCAGAGCAGGGACTGCGGGTCCCTGAATGGGTGTGGACTGGTTTATGCATGGAGGGCACCAAATATGCCCTTCAAAGGAAAACCAGTGGCTTGGGGAGGCTACCCCTCCCAAGCCAGTCACACCTATTTCCAAAGGGAGAGGGTGTTACCTCCTCTTCCACAGGAAACCCTTTGTTCTGCCTTCCTAGGCTTGATCAGATCAAGCAGCAGGAAGGCAGAAACCCATCTGAGGGGTGGTAGCAGCAGGGCTACATGTGAAAACCTGGTGGTAGCAATGGTAGGGGTCCTCTAAGGAGCCTCCAGAGTGCATGGGGTCATACATTCAATGTCCAGTAGATGTGTAAAATAACGTCCCTGCACATACTAAGTCCAGAAAAATAGAGCTGGAGTTTGTGGGGGGCACCCCTGCTAGTGCATGGGTGCCGTCACACACAGGTATCTGCACCCTGCCCTCTGGGCTGAGAGGGCCTACTATAGGGGTGACTTACAGTGACCTGGCGCAGTGACCTGTAGTGAAACCGGGTGCGTGCACCAGGTTCAGCAGGCTGCAATGGCAGGCATGAAGAACTCTTTGCATGGGTTCCCTATGGGTGGCAGAATAACTGCTGCAGCCCATAGGGATCCCCTGAAACCCCAATGCCCTGGGTACCTAGGTACCATATACTAGGGACTTACATGGGGGCACCAGTCTGCCAATTGTGGGGAGAAAAGGTTAGTAGCAGCCAAATTTAGAGGAGAGAGCATAATCACTGGGGTCCTGGTTAGCAGGATCCCAGTGAACACAGTCAAACACACTGAAAACAGGCAGAAAATGGGGGTAACCATGCCAAGAAAGAGGTAACTTTCTTACAACCTGTCTGTTGCACAGTTTCTAGCATGTGTCCCCCCTGTTTGGTGCACCCATCAGTCCTTAATCTCTCGACAGCCTGACTAAGCCAACAGCTTTTCTGCCTTGTCACCAATATCATAGAGACGGTGTTACATGGCTAAAATTTGGTTACATGCTTCATTGCTTACCAGAGCTCTGTATTCAGTGAGCATGGCCTCAATTTACCATGCAATCATAGGGTTCAGCAATGCTGCATTCACAGTTTCAGCACTTGTCAGTCGTAATTTAAGTCCCTCTATCTCTCCCGTGGCTTTCTTTTTCTTGAAAGCATCGATATTTTGCCCTCGCTCCTTTAACACTGTCGTGTAGGCCTCCCACAAGTACACAGCTGAATTCACAGATTCCATATTTTCTGTAAAATAGAGTTTGACATCAACTCGGAACTTACATGAGATGGCCTTATCCCTCAGTTCCCATGCATTCAGCTTCCACCCCAGGCCAGCCATGTGGCCTTCGTCCCAGGGAAATCCAAAGCGGGAAGTGGTCAGACAGTCCCCTAGCCAAATAATCTGCTCGTTGGATCATCTCTACCACTCAGGTCAGCGTGAAGATATAATCTAATCTAGAAAATACTTTGTGCATCCCAGAGTAGTAAGAATAGCCTCTATCTATTGGGTGATGGCAGCACCATAGGTCAGAGAGACCTAGGGCCTGATTACAACTTTGGAGGATGGTGTTAATCCGTCCCAAATGGGACGGATATACCACCTACCGTATTACGAGTCCATTATATCCTATGGAACTCGTAATACGGTAGGTGGTATATCCATCACATTTGGGACGGATTAACACCGTCCTCCAAAGTTGTAATCAGGCCCCTAGTGTCCCGGGGAAACAGGAAACAGGTTAGTGGCGTGTCCCTTGATGTGTGTGATACAGTGCCCGATCTATCTAGGTCAGGGGATATCATTGAAATCCCCCTCCCAACGATGTGTAATTAGGACTCTGTTGCCAATAACATGTCCTTTTCTTTGTCTAGGGTGGTTTGTTGAAGGCGTGGGGGTGCATAGACACTAATGATAATAACATCTATTCTTCCCCAGAGGCCCTGAACCGCTACATACATCCCACTGGGGTTTACCCACGACCTCTAAATCTGGAAACGGGTTGACTTTCGGATCAATACTGGCACTCCTTGGGTGTTTGAGGCAAAATCTGTATGGGCTAGTGTAGAATAAGCTACTCTGGCTAGGAAGGGACATTGGGTCCCCCCTCAGGTTGACCTCTTGTAGGAGAACCATGTCTGGTTTCAAGTGCCTAATTTAGGCTGTAACAAGCCCCGGTTTGATTTGATCCATGTAAGAAAAGAGCGATCTACAGGGTCCAAATCAGTGGTGTGCATCATAACTGTACTGCAGCATATTAGTTCCTATCACACCATTGAAATAAACACTGCAACAAGTCAGCGGCCCTTCCCGCTTTTCTAACACAGAAAATAAACCCTAACAGAACTAACAGCCAGAACATCCCAATCCCCCTTCTCTACCTCCTGCCTACTGCACGCATTCACCCACATGTCTGACAAAGGCAACTAGAATTCAGAACTAGGCCTGAGACATCTGTAGCTTACCCCACCCTCAACCTGCTTATTTCTAAACACTAAGAACCTATCTTAAACTGAATAGCAACCCACACAACTACACACAGCCAGAATTTTGGAATCAAGTCAGAGGAGAAACTGGGAGCACACTTCCAAGATACCTGGCTCACACTCAATCAATTACCACATGCACCACTCACTCAAATAGAACTAAAAAGAAGGAGTAATGTGGGGAAAAGATGGGAGTTCATAGAGATTCCTCCCACATGCCACATTAGCACTCCCTCGCCAGGCAGACTGGAAGGCTCTAGAACGTCCCCGATTGTCAAGGTTCTGTATCCCCATCAATCCCCTAACATAAATCAACACTTTCAAGTTCAGTCTGTTCAGAATGCCTTGGCTCTGAGTAAGGGGTAGTCCCGCTTGAGCCATGTCCCTGTTCGCCTTCTGATGCCAGTTGAGCTGCCCCCTTGGTGCCGCTGGATTTGGAATGAGGTTTTCTTGATCTCTGCCCTCCGTTTTCAGATTCAGAGGATCGTTCTCCCGTTGTTTCTCCACTGTAAGTCCTCTCTAGCAATTTATCTCCTCCTCTCCCTACTTCATCACTTGCACTTCAAGGTCCTGCTTCTGGGTCTGGCCCCCAGACCTCTCCCCCCTGGGTCTAGCTAGAGGGGGGTCTTGTGTGAGACAGAGGGGATGTCTCTCTTCCAGCCACCTCCAGGCCACTGCTGGTGTTTCAAAAAAGTGAGTTTTATTCTGAAAGATCAACTTCAACTTGACAGGAAAGAACAGCATTCCCCGGAAATTTAGCCTTGACTGCGTCAAAAGAACACCTCGGTTTCTTCACCTCATGGGAATAGTCAGGGAACATCATGATTGTTGAGGAGTCATATTTGATTGTCCCCAACTGCTGTGCTTCTTTAAGTATTATGTCTCAATCATGGAAGTTTAAGAAGTGTACAATAAGTGTTCTCGGAGGGGCACCCAGTGGCGGCCAGGCAGCAAGTGCCCTATGTGCTTGTTCAATCACAAAGCAGGTGGAAAAGCAACTGGACGTAAAGGTGGCACGAAGCCACTGTTCTGGGAATTCTGGATTATTAGACCCCTCTGCCTCACCCAGAAAACTCACACATCTGAGGTCGTTGTGCCTTGCATGATTTTCGGTGTTGTCAACTCTCCATAGTAGGTCGTTGGTAATCACTTTAATTTCAGATAGGCCTTTTCCCCACGACTGTGTGGTTTTCTCCGGCTCTGACAGTCTATCTTCTGCTGCCGTCACTCTGTTGGCAACATTCCAGAGGTCCTGTCTCAACAATGAGACTTCCATGGCAAGTGGCCATGTCGCCAATTTTGGATTCCAAGGCCATTCTAAACTACTGGGATGCTGCCATGAGAGCCGCATTGTCAAGAGGTGAGGGCCCAGTGTTCTCCAGGGGACTTCCACTGTTTTAGTATATCTATTTTAGTATATCTATTGATTTTCCACTGACCGGGCTGCTTTGGATCCTTGTCCTTTGCCTGTAGAACCCCACGAGCTCCACACTCATCTCGCCAGATGGGCCAGTCCAGGGCGGCCTCTCTATACCCTTGTTAGCAGACCTCTCTTTCACTATTATCATATGAGAGGGGAGGCAGGCCATTCTCCCTCAGCCAACTCCTCAGGGCTAGTCCCCCGTGGGCCACCACAAATTACAGAGGGAGGACTCCTCCATGGTACAGGATAGTTCTAAGTCAAGTCACCTCCAGTGTTTTCCTCTCAAAGTCACTATCAATGTGGAGTCTTATGTAGTGACAGTCACTTAGGTCAATTGGAGGGCCTCAGGGTGGGGCATCACTCCCAGACCTCTAGAGCTCTCCCAGGGCCCAACCCTTTACTGATTTGCAGCAGGGGGTGTGAATATCCACTGTCCCACTAGGGTGTGTGAGTTGGCATCTGTGTCTTCTATTCAGACCCTACCATAGTCCTCTGATTCCATCACAAGTAGGGGCAACGTCTTCCGACCAAGGCCACATATCTATTCCAGATCACATGGGAGGGCCCAGACGGTCATCCCCTAAGCCCCTCCAACTCTCAGTTTTGTGCCACAGCAAGCGGGGAAGGGAAATCCAGCTAGAGATCACTGTCATATGGACAACTCAAGGCCCATATGATGCCCTCTTCGTCCTCCACATCACCTCTCAAAGGTCAGTGGAACTATTTAATCTCTCTCCTCACTGCTCCCAATATATCTTTCAATGTCTCTTTCCTAGGTCATTCTCAGGCTTATCACTGTTACCAAGATCCAGTTTCTATGAGGAGGACCCGCATTCCCCCTATGCACAGCTGGGGTCCAGAATCAGGGCAGGGCAGCTAGCTGGTCTAGAATTTATAAATGAGGGTGGTTGGGAATAGCGGCGCACTCACTTGTTAATCTTGACTGTAACATAATAGTTAAAAGCAAGCATCTTAAGTGTCCGGTGCTCAAGAAGAGAGGAGAGTCACCCTTACTTCCTCAATTGGGGAAGGTCCATAATTATTCAACAGCTCTGAGCACACTATAAGTAAGTCCATGTTATTCAACAGCTCTGAGCACACTATAAGTAAGTTCATGATGTAGTCACAAAAAAAAGAAATCTACTTTATTTTCCCTTTGGTCGAATCACCAACGCCCATACAATGCCAATATGTGTTTCATCAGAGCTGCTCGTGTTGCAGCTGACGTCTTCAGGGCCACAACAGATTCAGAAAACTGTACATCATTTTAGGGAGGAGTCAGTAAATCCAATTGTAAGTGCTGTCACCCAAGGCATGACCAAGTCACTTGTGCACCAAAGAAAGTAGGGGTGATAATAAGTGTTTTAAGAAACAAGAAATGTCCATGCATTTTCTGAATTATGGTAAAAAGAAATAATCTCCCAAGTGACAAATCATCTTCCCTACACCGAACGTGTATTATTATCTCATCAATTTATGGACGGTTAAATGTTTCCATACCTAGCAGTGCTGTTTGATATTCTTAACAAATGCCCACAGATCTATGTTGTAGGTATCCTAAAATGCAAATATACATTATCTTACTGCTATTGTAAAGTCATAGATCCGACTATAGCAAACCAGCACCATAATCATATTTCACCTTATTATCACAATGTCGTGAGCAGAAAATGATTTGTTCTTTAAATCAGGTAATGTGGTTCCTCTGCAAATCAGTAAGATCACATACAGCCATTAGTCCCTGAATAATGAATTCCACAGTCTTCTAGAATACTATCACCCATCATTAACTCTTATTAATTTTTGTAGTATAATCTGCAACACATTATGACCCAGATAACCGGGTCTTCCCAAACATCCTGTGGGGGCCCAGCACCTCCCAGACACTCCTGCACATGGCCAGCCACTCACCGCAGTCTGAGGGGGTAACAGACAGCCTAGGGGACACTTCCACAATGGCCTAGACAGGAACAGCTTTTCTGCAGACTCTCACAAGGCCGTCAACCGCCTGCAGCATCTCTGCCGATGAGTGCAGGCCGGGCCACTAGTCCCACTCCTTTCTCAGTGGTCCGATCTGCATGGTCTGCACTGGCAGCGGGGGCTTCACAGCAGCCTCAGGAACAGAGTCAGTCAGTAGGAGGCTGGACTGGTTTGTAGTGGGTACCTAAGGTACGTACACTTTATACCAGGTCCAGTTATCCCTTATTAGTGAAATGCAGACAGTGTCTAGAAGCCAGGCTCTCTAGGGGATTAGGAGCCAAGGCCTAACTGGGAGGCATGCAAAGCTCATGCAATACCGCTGTAGTCACACAGAACTCCCACAAATACTCAGTGTTACAAATATACTTTATTTTGGTGACACAAATGCCAAAAATATCATACAGACTATACTCCCTTAGGAGGTAAGTAATACACAAATTATATACACTAGTATGCAGAAATAGCTGTAAAAACGGTTAGAAAACAGTGCAAATAGTGAAAATCACAATAATTAGAAATGGGCCTAGGGGGAACATAAACCATATAGTGAGAAAGTGGAATGCGAAAGTCGGTTTCCCACCTAGGCAAGTGAAGTGTGTAGAGTGGCACTGGGAGTATTAGAAAACACCAAAGTTAAGTAATAGAACCCACCCCAGAGCCCAGGAAAGCAGGAGTAAATCATAGAAACTTTCCTAGCACACACAAGGACACGAGAAAGAAGATTATGCAAGAACCAGAAGAGACTGCACCACCAACAATGGATTCTTGGACCTGAAGGCCTGTGGAAGAAGGGGACCAAGTCCAAGAAGCACTGAAGAGTCCAGGGAGAACAGGAGCCCCTGCTAACCTGGATGAAGATGCAAAATAGGAACCTTCGGTGAGGAACAACAGTCAGTTTTGCACCCAAGAAGACAGATGCGGGTTCCTGGTTGGTGCAGAAGATATCCCACACAAGCCTTGGCACACGCAAAGCATGCCGTTAGTGGAAAATGGCGCTACCTGGGACCAGGAGGGACCTGGTGGACTGTACCCGGGAGGAGGAGTCAAAGGGGGCTCTCAGCAACTCAGAGAGCCCTCAGAAGACCAGGCAGCGCACACAGGAGTCCCACAGCATGAAGGTGCAAAAGGAGGCCCAAGCAGCACTACACAACGGGATCCCACGCCTCCGGAGAACCACTCAGGAAGCCAGCACTACACAACGGGATCCCACGCCTCCGGAGAACCACTCAGGAAGCTGTGCATCCCAGGAAGGAGTGCAGGGGGCTGGAGCTGCATGGTGCATGAAGAACTTCGTGGAAGGATGCCAACAAGCCTTGGCAACAGTAAAACACGCAGTGCATGGGGTTACTGTCTTGCGTGGGGAGGCAAGCTCTTACCTCCACCAAAGTTGGACAGTTGGACGTCAGGATCGTTTGTACTACTTCAGTCCACCACCCGTGTTGCTGGATCCATGCAATTCTTCAGGAGAGGGTACCCACGCCACTGATCATGCTGCAGAGGGCTGCCTGCTGAAGTAGAGAAGGGACTCCTTCACTTCAAGGGAGAGTCCTTAGTTCTTCTGGTGCAGGCTGAAGACAGGCAGTCTTCGGAAGATGCACAACCTGGAAACAGTTGCTGGAGCTGAGGATACAATGTTGCAGAAGTCATCTTTGCTTCTTTGTTGCAGTTTGTACAGTTCCTGGAGGGTCCAGATGCAGTTTCTTCAGGAAGAAGAAGTAAAGGATGCAGAGGATTCCTGCTGGAGTCTTGCAATCCAAATCTGAAGAACCACCCAAGAGAGAAACCCTAAATAGCCCTGAATGGGGGATTGATCAGCTACACAGGTATGCACCTATCAGGGAAGGGCTCTGACGTCACCTGCTGGCAATCCGAATCTGAGGAACCACCCAAAGGAGGGATCCTAAATAGCCCTGAAAAGGGGATTGGTCACCTAGCTGAATGACCATCTACAGAAAGGGGATCTGACAGTACCTGCTGGCACTGGCCACCCAGATGCTCCCAGAGTTCCCTGCCAACTTGGAATCCAAAATGGCAAAACCCAGGGACCCTCTGGAGAAGCTATGAGCACCACCCCTGGGGTGGTGATGGACAGGGGAGTGGTCACTCCCCTTTCCTTTGTCAAGTTTCACTCCAGAGCAGGAACTGGGGATCCCTGAACTAGTTTAGACTGGATTATGCAAGGAGGGCACCATCTGTGCCCTTCAACGCATTTCCAGAGGCTCTGGGAGGCTACCTGTCCCATGCCTGTAACACCTATTTCCAAAGGGAGAGGGTGTAACATCACTCTCCCAAAGGAAATTCTTTGTTCTGCCTTCCTGGGCTCGAGTTGCTTGAGCAACAGGAGAGCAGAAACCTGTCTGTGAGGTGACAGCAGCTGTGGCTTCCTGGAAAACCTCAGAAGGCTGTAATGGCAGTACTGGGGGTCCACTAAGGAGCCCCCAGGGTGCATGGAATCATACAACCAATGCTTGCAAAAGCCTTGGGATATGATTCCAACATGTTTGATACCAAACATGGCCATTTTCAGAGGTACCATTGTGAAGTTGAACAAAGGTAGTCACCTATGTCCAGTGCATGCGTAAAATGGCGTCCCCGCACTCACTAAGTCTGGGAAAATGGTCCTGGAGGTCGTGGGTGCACCTCTGCTAGTGCAGTGGTGCCCTCACACACGTACTTTGCACCCTGCCTTCAGGGCTGGAAGACCTACCATAGGGGTGACTTATAAGTGACCTGGTGCAGTGTAAATGGCAGTGAAAGGGTGCATGCACCATTTCACACAGGCTGCAGAGGCAGTCCTGTAGAATCCTTTGCATGGGGCTCTCTGGGTGGCTGCAGCCCATAGTGATCCTCTGGAACGCCAATGCCCTGGGTACATAGGTACCATATACAAGGCACATAAAAGGGGGGACCAGTATGCCAATGTTGGCTGAAATACTGGGTTACCAGTATGCATTGACAACATTTAGAGGAAAGAGAGCATAATCACTGGGGTCCTGGATAGAAGGATCCCAGTGAACACAGTCAAACACACTGACATCAGGCAGAAATTGGGGGTAACATGACAAAAAGAGGGTACTTTCCTACACAGTCACACCCAAGAGCTTCCGCTCCACATCCAGGAGTCCTTGCGTCCGATCAGCATTTACAGGGATAGACGCCGATGGCCTTCGTCTCCCACCCCGGTGTCCTGCTTGGACACCAACTCATGTCCTGAACAACAGTTGGCCCCAGGATTGGGGGTCATTGAAAAAACACCCAGTCCAAAGCACCAGCCTCTACGCCAACCCCGCCAGCTCCTCCAGGAGTTCAGAAGTGGCCGGGGCACACTGTCTTAAACGCCAGCTGGAGCAGGTGCCTTTTTGTTGGGAGGCTTTTGATGCCGGAACGGTAGACTCATTCTGTGTCAGGATGCCCCAAAGATTTACAAAACCCAACTCAGGGCAGTGTCACCTCTGCAGGACCATGAGGGGTAAGTCTGAGGGGCCAGTAGGGCCCAGGGGTCCAGTATTTAGACAGGATATTTGTGGGCCCAGCCGGAGCTCAGAGTGGGCACAGGTAACCCGCCAATTTGTTGGCCACGTCTCCACATCACACAAAATTGACCTAAATAAGACCAAACAATGTCCCAATTACTAGGCACCTGTAGCAACCTTCGTACACTTAACCTCGCCATGCCCCAAAGTCACAGCACATTGTCAGCTGATCTTGGATCAATATACACAAAATGCAAACCTTTAAATCTGGCTGTCATTGCAGACAAGTTTGTTGGGAATTTACCCCTTTATGACTAAGAATAAGAAGTGGAGGGAGGCTAATCAATTCACCCAGCTACTGCCTACATGCAGGATAGGGATAAACTGGTTGAGTATGATGGCTGTCAATTTTCAAGACTGGATCAAGGATGTTAAGGACTAGCAATGGAGGAGAAAATACACATTTATATAGACTAGATGCCATCACAAACTGGCAAAGGATTTTCTGTATTGACATTCTTACATTCAGGATATACTGTACCCTCCAGACCACCTAACCCCTAGGACATGCCATCCGTTGAAACTGTCTGACCTATTCTATGTCCTGGAGACTTTCTGGATCTTGGAAGCTGCAGAGCCAATCATGTATTTAGCTACCGCACCATAGATGTGCAAACTCTTGAATGCCACAATTTGATATATGCCCCCTATAGAGTGCACTTATAGGAAAGTAGCCTCTTTTACCATGGTTACCCCCACTTTTTGCCTGTTTGTCAGTGTGTTCACTGGGATCCTGCTAACCAGGACCCCAGTGAATATGCTCTCTCCCTTTAAACTTGATTACTTGACCACTTACACCCCACCTTTGGCATACTGGTGCCCCCATGTAATTCCCTAGAATATGGTACCCAGGGCACTGGTTACCAGGGGATCCCCATGGGCTGCAGCATGTATTATGCCACCCCTGGGGAGCCCATGCAAAGTGTATCTGCAGGCCTGCCATTGCAGTCTGCACCCTTTTCACTACCAGTCACTGCACCAGGTCACTGTAAGTCACCCCAATGACAGGCCCTCCAAGCCCAGAGGGCAGGGTGCAAGTACCTATGTGTGAGGGCACCCCTGCACCAGCAGAGGTGACCCTACGAACTCCAGTTCTATTTTCATGGACTTCGTGAGTGCAGGGACGCCATTTTATGCGTTTACTGGACATAGGTCACTACCTATGTCCAGCTACATAATGGTGACTCCTAACCTAGGCATGCTTGGTATCAAACATGCCGGAATTATACCTAATACTGTTGCCAGTATTGAAAGTATGATTACATGCACTTTGGGGACTCCTTAGAGATCCCCAGCATTGCTCCTACCAGCCTCCTGGGGTTTCCGGGCAGCCCAAGCTGCTGCCACCCCTTAGACAGGTTTCTGCCCTCCTACTGCTTGAACAGCTCGAGTTTTGCCAAGGCTTGTTGGTGGCTTTTCACGCCACTGACCGACTGCAATTATTCATCCGGCATGGGATGTCAACAGCATCATCTAGAAACTCTTCACCTGCTCTAGGGCTGCATTTCTGAACGTTTTCGTCCTACTGTCGACCAACTCCTGCAACAACAATTGGGTAGGTAGAAGCTCCTGCCCCCACTGGGCTCTTCTGTGACTTCTGGACTTGGTCCCCTTCTTCCACATGTTTTCCTGTTCAGGAATCCACCACTGTTTTTTTGCAGTCTTCCTGGGTGTTGCATTTTCTTCTTTTTCTTCCTTTTGGGTGGTTTGGGGAAAATCCGGTAACTTATTCCTTTCTTCCTGGTCGCTGGGGGGCACTGTGGTACTTACCTTTGGGGTTTCATATTACCCCCAGCTCCCCGCTACATATTCCACTTACCTAGGTGGGGGCCCTACATTCACATTCCATTTTTTTAGTATATGGTTTAGGCTCCTCCTAGGGTCACTATTGCCTATTTGCTATTGCACTGTTTTCTATTGCTATTTGTCTATTTCTGATTACTACTGTATATATCTAGTGTGTTACTTACTTCCTATTGGAGGGTTGCCTCTCTAGTAATTTTTGGGTAATTGTGTCACTAAAATAAAGTACCTTTATTTTTGTAACACTGGGTGTTTTCTTTCATGTGTGTGATTGCTGTGTGACTGCAGTGGTATTGCATGAGCTTTGCATGTCTCCTAGATAACCCTTGGCTGCTCATCCACAGCTATTTCTAGAATTGCCTGGCTTCTAGACACAGACTACACTACACTAATAGGGGATACCTGGACCTGGTATAAGGTGTAAGTACTTAGGTACCCACCACACACCAGCCAGCTTCCTATAGCACTACCATTCCAGGTTCTTCCAGTGTAATCTGCCTATCATATTGACATATGTAGCCTGTATTGTCAGCGAGTTCAGGTACAACTGCCATGTAATTTGATATGCATTTTTTGCCACAATGTTGTGTATGTTGTATGTAAAAAACAATAAAGATTATTTAGCAAAATATATTAAACTGCTTTTGATACAGGACGGTCCATTTCGCCCTGTTGAGCTTTTCACCAGAACGAGATTGGGTTAATATTAATCTCTTCATTTAAACAGTGGCACCACAGAACTACCCGTTATTTAAAAAAGTCCTAGCTATCTCACTGCTGAGCTGAATTCAGCAAATTGATGAAGAAAGACTTAAAAATGTCTCATTTTGGATGAGGGATGAGAAATTCTGGTTATATCAGGCCTCAAAAAAGCAGATAAATCTCACCAGACCTGCATGCCTAGTGACTTGAATAATTTACTCGACCTTGACCCATAAACCTGTCTCAAATTGTGTGATCCTAGACAAATATATTTCGGTCGCCTTTTTCTTCTTTATCACACACAAGAGCACCTTCAAATATGTATGTTCAGCATGTCCGCTGTACAATTTAATGCACTAAAGCTTTGCTCCATGTATGATAAAACATCTATCCCACATTTAGGGTATACATGATGCCTGATTTGCCTCTTAGTTCATAGTATTGACATGAGGGCGGGCAGGAATGCTTCTCATTTCAAATTTAAAAACTCTCACTTTAATAAATATATTACTAGAGCACGATTTCGTAGCACACTGTCACTTGCAGGCACACATTTTCCATTGAAATTACCACAAACTTGCCCACTAACATATAGTTTTACTCATAAAACTACATAACGTACAAACAGCAATGTGTAGATATCTTGTTTTAATTAATATTTATCATTTGCACATCATCAATGTAGGAAAGTGCCCTTGTTGCCACTTTGATTGATAGTGTGCTGGGGCCCTGCTAACCAGGCCCCAGCACCAGTGTTCTTTTCCAAATTCTGGACCTCTGTTTACACAATTGGCACACCCCTAGCACACAGATAAGTCCCTTGTAAAAGGTACCCATGGTACCAAGGGCCCTGTGGCCAAGGAAGGTCCCCAAGGGCTGCAGCATGTATTATGCCACCCTGGGGGAGCCCTCACCAAGCACATGCACACCGCTTTTGCAGCTTGAGTGTGCTGGTGGGGATTAAAAAGGCAGAGTCAACATGGCACCCCTCTCAGGGTGCCATGCCAAGAAACCACTGCCTGTGGCACAGGTACATCACCCCTCTAGCAGGTCTAACAAACCTAAGCCAGGGTGCACTATACCACAGATGAGGGAATAGCTGCATGAGCAATATGCCTCTACAGTGTCTGAATCCATTCTTAGACATTGTAAGTGTACTGTAGCCATATTGAGTACATGGTCTGGGAGTTTGTCATTACGAACTCCACAGCTCCATAATGGCTTCACTGAATACTGGAAAGGTTGGTATCAAACTTCTCAGTACAATAATCCCACACTGATGCCAGTGTTGGATTTATTGAACAATGCACCCAGAGTGCATCTTAGAGATACCCCCATATTTCACCCAATCCTTTAGTGCAGGTCTGACTGGTCTGTGCCAGTCTGCCACTAAGAGACACGTTTCTTGCCACATGGGGTGAGCCTTTGTGCTCTTGGTGGTCAGAAACAAAGCCTGCACTGGGTGGAGGTGCTTCACACCTACCCCCTGAAGGAACTGTAACACCTGGCAGTGAGCCTCAAAGGCTCAGGCCACTTGTTATAGTGCCCCAACTAGTGGAGTTGCCCACCCCCTGGACAAAGCCCCACTTTTAGTGGCAAGTCCGGTAGGAAAATTAGGGAAGGTAAGGAAGGAGTGACCACCCCAGCTAGGATCACCCCAGCTAGGACAGCCCTAAGGTGTCCAGAGCTGACGTGACCCCCTCCCTGCAGAATCCTCCATCTTAGTTTGGAGGACAGGGACCAGTAGGATTAGGTTTGTGTCCACCTCCCCAAATAGAATGGACACAAGAAGGGTGTAGCCACCCTTAGGGTCAGAAGCCATTGGCTACTGCCCTCTGGCCCCTGTAACGCCCCATAATTCAGGATTTAGGGGCTCCCCTAAGTCATTAGATTCCTGGTGACCTCACAAGAAGAAAGAAGAAGGACTGCTACGCTGAAACCTCAGCAGAAAAGGAGGAAGATGAAAACTGACTGGGCCCTAGCCCTACCGGCCTGTCTCCTGCTCCAAAAGCCCTGCAAAAGAAGGCGACGCGTCCTGCGGTCCAGGGACCTCTACCAAGATTCCAGAGGACTGCCTGCATCACAGAGGACCAAGCACTCCTGTGGACAGCGGCCCTGTCAAAAAAGAAGAAACTACATCTAAGGACTCCAGAGCCTTACCGGATCTGCAAGTCCTGTCCACTCTGCACCTGACGCCCGCAGCTTGTGTTCAGGTGGCCCACCCGATTAGAGAGGATTCCCAGGTGATTTGAGCAAGTGCCCACCCTGGGTTGACCTCTCCTGTCCCCCATGACGATGCCTGCAGTGTGACTCCAGAAGACCCCCCTGACCGAGAAAGTTCCAGACGAAGAGATTATATGCAAAAGGTACACTGCACCCGCAGCCCCCAGGCCTTGAGGAACCCAACCTCCAGTGCGGTAACATTCAGCAGGCAGCCCTCCTACTTGCCCAGCCTGTGGGTTTCTGGACCTACCCAGCCTGCAGCATCTAAGTGACCCCTGGGGTCCCCTCATAGGAAAGCATTGGGAGCCCAATGCTGTGTTTCCACCCTACACCCAGCCTCCCCTGGGCCGCTGAGAGTGTGAGTTTGGTGCCTACTTGTGGCCCCCCGGTGCTCCTCTAAATCCCCCAGTCTGCCTTCTGAAGACGCAGGTACTTACCTGCCAGTAGATCTGATACCGAGTGCCTACAGTCTCCTTAGGAGCCCATGTTAAACTTGGCTCATCTCTGACCTCTGCACCCGGCGGGCCCCATGTTGCTGGTGGTGGGTGTTTCGGGTTAACTTGAACCCCGACAAGTGGAGTTCTCAACCCCCGGAGACTGGAACTGTAAGTGTTGTACTTACCTGCAAAATGTACTAACTTTACTTCCCCGCAGGAACTGTTCTGAAAATTGCACTGTCAAGAGATTATCGCCATTTATTAAAAAACTGTACAACTTACCAATTCCAATCAAAGTGGTATTGATGCATATGTGAAATATTTATTTAATGATGTACTTACCTGCAACTTGAATCTTGTGGTTCTAGAAATACATTAACAAAATATATTTTTGCTATATAAAACAATTGGTCTGGAGTTAAGTCATTGAGTGTGTGCTTCTTCTATTGTCTGTGTGTGTACAACAAATGCTTTTCACTACCATCTGATAAGCCTAACTGCTCGACCACACTACCACAAAACATAATGGTAACTCCGAACATAGGCATGTTTGGCATCAAACATGCTGGAATCATCCCTCAAGGCTTTTGCAAGCATTGGTTGTATGATTGCATGCACTCTCAGAGCTCATTACAGCCTTCTGAGGGTTTCCAGGCAGCCCAAGCTGCTCGGACCTCCCAAACAGGTTTCTGCCATCCTGTTGCTTGAAAAGCTGAAGCCCAGGAAGGCAGAACAAAGGATTTCCTTTGGGAGAGGGGTGTTACACCCTCTCCCTTTGGAAATAGGTGTTACAGGCTTAGGAGGGGTCGCCCCCCCCCAAGCCAGTGGAAATGCTTTGAAGGGCACAGATTGTGCCCTCCTTTCATAATCCAGTCTACACTGGTTCAGAGATCCCAAGTCCCTGCTCTGGCGCGAAACTGAAACAAAGGAAAGAGGAGTGACCACTCCCCTGTACATCACCACCCCAGGTGTGGTTCCCAAAGCTTCTCCAGAGGGTCCCTGGGTTTTGCCACTTTGGATTCCAAGTTGGCAGGGAACTCTGGGAGCATCTGGGTGGCCAGTGCCAGCAGGTAACGTCAGATCCCCTTCCTGTAGATGATCATTCAGCTAGGTGACCAATCCCCTTTTCAGGGCTATTTAGGATCCCTCCTTTGGGTGGTTCCTCAGATTCGGATTGCAAGACTCCAGGAGGAATCCTCTGCACCCTCCACTTTGGCTTCTGACCGAAGAAACTGCATCTTCAGTACCCCACAAGCTGCAACAAAAAACAAGATGCCTTCTGCAACATTGTATCTCTGGCCCCATTCAGCAACTGAAACATTTCCCCAATTGTGCCTCCTCTGGGGACAGCCCGTCTTCAGCCTGCATCAGACGAAAGAAGGAATCTTCTTTGGAGTGAAGAAATCACTCCCCTGCTTCTGCAGGCACCAACTGCAATGACGACTGGCTGCGTGGATCCCCTTTCCAGCTGGGTTGCGTGGATCCTGCATCATGGGTGGTGGACTGAAGTGGTCCTGAAGATCCTCTCTTCCAGCTGTACAACTTGGGTGAAGGTAAGCCCTTACCTGCCCATGCAGGAAAGTACCCCATTCACTGCGTCCTTTGCAGATGCCAAGGCTTGTTGGCATCCTTCCTCCAAGATCTTCAGGCATCTGGAAGCTCCAGCCCCCAGCACTCCTTCATGGGACACACATCTCCCTGAGTGGGTCTCTGGTGGCGTGGGAGCCTTTCTCATAGGGCTGTGTGGGCCTCTTCTGTGACTCTCCTGTCCCCGTCCTGTGGGACTCCTGTGGGTGCTGCCTGGGCTTCTGTGGGCTCTCTGACTTGCTGAGAGCCCCTTCTGACTCCCCCAACTGGGTGGAGTCCACCTGGTCCTTCCTGATCCCTGGCAACTCCACTTTCCACTTTCCGCTAACCACAAGTTCTGCGTGTGCCAAAGCTTGTTGGTGGAACCCGAAGATGGAAACCTGACTGCAATCCTCCTTCCGGCATGGTACATCACCTGCATCCTCCAGGAACCCGGCTTTGTCTTCTTGGGTGCAGTGCTGACTCTGCTTCTTCACTGGTGGTTCACCTTTTGCACCTTCATCCTGGTGGGTGGGGGCTCCTGCCCTTCCTGGACTCTGCTGCGCTTCTTGGACTTGGTCCCCTCCTTCCCCAGGTCTTCTTGTCCAGGAATCCACTGTTGGTGTCTTGCAGTCTCTTCTGGGTTTTGCAATATTCTTCTTTATCCTCTCTGTGTGTTATGGGAAACTTAATGTGATTTACTTCTGTTTTCCTGGTCGCTGGGTTGGGTTGTGGTACTTACCTTTGGGCTTTTCTAGTACTCCCAGCTCCCCTCTACACACACTTACCTAGGTGGGGGGGGCGACTTTTGCATTCCACTTTCTTAGTATATGGTTTGTGCTCCCCCAGGCTGTAGGAGGCTGGCCTGGTTTGTAGTGGGTATCTTGGGTACTTACACCTTACACCAGGTCCAGTTATCCCTTATTAGGGAAATGTAGTAGTGTTCTAGCATCTTAGGCTGATAGCAGTAGCTATAGCAGAGCAGCTTAGGCTGAACTAGGAGACATGCAAAGCTCCTGTAATACCACTTATAGTTTCACAGTACTTATACACATGTAAAGACAATACTCAGTGTTACCAAAAGTAAAGGTAGTTTATTTGGATGACACAAGGCCAAAAATAACTTAGAGGCAATACCCCTTCTAGAGGTAAGTATTATACACAATATATACACTAGACACCAAAATAAGGCAGGTAATTACACATAGGATAGTGCAAACAATAGGAAATGCTATAGAATGCAATGGGAGAAAATAGGTCTAAGGGCAACACAAACCATATAATAAGAAAGTGGAATGCAAATCACAAATTCCCCCCTAGACATGTGAAGTGTGTAGAGAATCACTGGGAGAGTAAGAATACAGTAAAGGTAAGGAAATTACCCCACCCCAGAGCCAAGAAAAGCAGGAGTAAAGTACTGCAAGTTTCCTTAGGACACACTACAAGTCGTGATTAGAGTTATTGCAAGAACCAAGCAAGACTGCAAACAACAAATGGTGGATTCCTGGACCTGAAGACCTGCAAAGGAAGGAGACCAAGTCCAGAAGTCGAAAGAAGTCCCAGGAAGGACAGGAGCCCCTGTCAACCCAAAAGAGGGTCAGTTGGACGAAGACTGCAGAAATGCGCCCAAGGAAGATGTCAGCGGGTTCCTGCATGACGCACTGGGTGTCCCACGAAGAGAAGTTGGATGCAGGTGAGTTTTGGCGCTAGATTCGTTCAACAAGCCTTGGTTCAGGCAAAGTCACGTTTTGCGTCAAAGTGGCGCTGTCTGGACCCAGGAGGGACCTGGGGCCTCAACTTTGTGTGAGGAGGAAAAGGGGGCTCTCAGCACTTCAGCACTTCAGAGAGCCCTCAGAAGATCACATAGCACCCCTGGGAGTCCCAGGACACGGGGAAAAAGGAGGTGCAAAATGCAGTTGATGCAGCACTACAAAGGAGGGTCCCACGCCCTGGAGGTCAACTCAGCGAGTTGAGCGTCGCAGGACAGAGTGCTGGGGACCTGGGCCAGGCTGTGCATGAAGGAATTTTGCAAATAGTGTACAGAGGCCTCAGGAGGTGAAGAAGAAGCGGTGCACAGGGGTACTGTCGTTCTCGGGGAAGGCAAGGTCTTACCTCCTCCAAATTGGGACAGCAGGACCTCGGGACAGTCTGTGTCGAAGGGGTCCACCCTTTGTGTTCCAAGGAGCAAGCTCGTCGCTGTGAGAGGAGTCCAAGAGAACCAGTTCTCCACTTAGAGGTGACTGCGTGAGCAGGGAAGTGACTCCGTCACTCCACCGGAGATTTCTTCAGACCTTCTGGTGCAGGGTGAAGACAGGGAGTACCCAGAGCATGCAGACCGTGAAAACTGTTGTAGTTGCTGGCTGGAGCTGAAGTTGCAGAGGAAAAGTAGCCCTTCTGGATACTTTATTGCTGTTACAGCAGTTCCTGGACCAGTCTGCGGTCGATCCGAGGTCAGAGGATGAAGTCGTAGTTGCAGAGGATTCCTGATAGAAACTTGTGAGATGGCAGCAGCTGTAGCTGCATTGCAAGCCTCAGAGAGCTGGTTTGGCAGTACTTGGGGGTCCATGGTGGAGCCCCCAGGATGCATGGAATTTGCTCCCCAGTACCAGATTTGGGATGGGGGGACAGTTCCATGATCTTAGCGTTACATGGCCATATTCGGAGTTACCACTGTGAAGCTACATATAGGTAATGACCTATATAGGTAATAGGTAATGACCTATATGTAGTGCAAATGTGTAATGGCGTCTCCGCACTCACAAAGTCCTGGGAATTGGCCCTGAACAATGTGGGGGCACCTTTGCTAGTGCAAGGGTGCCCTCACACTTAGTAACTTTGCACCTAACCTTCACTAAATGAAGGTTAGACATATAGGTGACATAAGTTACTTGAGTACAGTGAAAATGGCTGTGAAATAGTGTGTGCACTATTTTATGCAGGCTGCAATGGCAGGCCTGTGGAAGGGTTTGTCTGGGCTCCTTATGGGTGGCAAAAGAAATGCTGCAGCCCATAAGGATCTCCTGGAACCCCAATGCCCTGGGTACCTAAGTACCATATACTAAGGACTTATAAGGGGGGGTCCAGTGTGCCAATTGAAATTGGTAAATGAAGTCACTAGCCTATAGTGACAAATGTAAAAGCAGAGAGAGCATAAGCACTGAGGTTCTGATTAGGAGAGCATCAGTGACACAGTTAAGCACTATACACACACACACATTAGGCCATAAACTATGAGCAATTGGGTACTGACCAGCATTTTATTTTGTATTTTGTGTGTGGTAAATGCATGTGTTAAGGCTAGACCACACAAGCCACATAATCCACTTTCTGCTGCAAATTGTGCATATTTCAACAATAAAGTTGATTCTAGTCCAACCAGATCAATAGTTATAAAATAAAACTGCACTCCGCTGTAGATGAACAGTTGCACAACCTTTTCAAAGGTTAATTGGCCATCTTTCAATTCCTGATTGTGTGTTAGTACTAACCAGGTGAAACTTTTGCCAAGACTGCATTAAAACATAATTTGCCTTTTCATAATTTAGTCATTTCTGCCTTATAATGTGGTCGTTCATTGCTTCATAATTCCATATGTCCAGCCTTGATACCAATGGCGCTGTCCTAATCCCGTTAGAGGTAACATCTGACAGGAGTTGAGTTTGCTCATCTAATTTATTGTTCTCTTGCATGGCTGCCTAATATATTACATACAAAACATTCTGTTTTTTTATAATTTGGCCCATTAGAGACGTGTGTTAACATAATTTGAGTTCGTCACCGAAACACAGCCCATCCATCAACCAAACCCTGCTACTACATGTCAGGAACCCTTCCGGAAATGTATTCAGAGCATTGAAATCCAGAAAAAACACCACCGTGGGTAAACGCTGCACCAAACCTGCCAGCTTCAGTATTCTTGATTTCAGTGCGATGTTTACATGTGGGAATAAGGAAACATTGACAAACTGTGAGGTCGGTTGATTTGAAACGTGCCCGGACTTGCATTGTAAACAGTGAAAAAGGGCAAGCTTTCAGAATACATGTTCTTTAAAGTACCGAAGAGATTCTGAGTGTGCAGCTCAGCTTCAAACGATTAGAGTAAGGATATCGGATCTCCCCACAAAGCTCGAGCACGCAAAGGAAAGGAATGCTTTGTTCCAAAGAGGGATATTTTCAAATCCCCCTCTGTAGTGCAGGCCTTACACGAGATTTTTACGAAAATCGACAGACGGAACCCTTCAATAATTCTAAGAAAGTGTGAATATTCTTAAACAAGAGGGAGTAATTTGGTGAAATTTGATAGCACAAGGAAGCCTATGTCCTTAAAATTCAAAGGGCTTTAAATCATCCTTCAAGCGCACGCTGAAAAAAGTGGAAAATAATTCAACTGCAAACATTGATAATCTATCTAAGAAACCCCTTACCGAAGTAAAGGTAAGTGCAAACTGCATTTCATGTGTAAAGTATCTTCTCACATAGCATAATTCTTTCCTTCATTCGATAAACTAAGAGGGGCATTCACAAAGGTAAATTTACATGTGTAGATATACTCATGAGTAAACTTACTACTGCACCTAGTAGTAAACTTGTACATTTTTTGCTAGTCACCTCTTTCATATGTCAATTCACTACTGGGTGCATAGTTATGTCTCCTCCACCCCTTGAGAACAGGTGGAGGAGTCTGCTAGAGTAGGATTTAGAGTGTAAAGTTACTAGTAACTTTGCACATGTATGCAGAGGTTTTCTGCCACCAGGGTAGAGAGATCCCTATTGTAGAGTATATAGAAAAAAAATAAAGTATAATATTCATAAAAGCATTGTTGATGTAAAATAAAAACATGAACTAACTTAAAATAACTATTAACCTACAACTAAATTTTTTGCAGTACATTAATTTATCAAATTAAATGTTTAAACAATAAATAAATACAATATATTAATAGAATTTATTATTTTAATGTATAATTATTAAAACTATTTATACATGTATATCAAACATCTTTGCTATTATTATTAATATGAACGTATTACTTTGTATATTTTATTAAAACATATTTAATTAATTGTCGTTGCGTTTTTGTTTAATGCTTAAAACTTTCCAATAATTATTTTTGACAAAAATGTCAATATTTATTTATTTAATTTATTATAAGAATTTTACATTGAATATCTAACTTTTAACACTACAAAAATATATAAATATGTGAAATAATGTATTATTTATTTAACAATATTTCCTACAGGCCGCTCTTTAAAGTCCACACCTCCAATATCTTCTATGGGAGTGTGCTGCAATACTTGAGCGGCCATGTGTGCTGCTGTACTGACTTCCGGGCAGGGCTGGGATAGTACATTTATGAATGTTTTGCATCCTTTCGGCTGTCATAAATTTAGATGCACTTTGTGAATAGAAATGGTTTTACTCCTTTGGGGGTGGGTGTTTATATTTGCATGTCCTTTGCTTATCCCTCCATACGCCCCTTGTTAACACTCCGTAATCCCCTTTTGTTTAGTAGTCAGTATTCCCATTTACCTGCCATTTCCCCAGATTCGTATGTGTGCGGAGGGAGATCCAATAAGGGCGGAGATCTCCACATAGGAAAGACAGGAGAGGCGAAGATCTCCAGGAGTAAGTTTGTGTATAGCATTTTTTAGAATGTTTAGTAGTACTATTTTAGTACTACTAAACATTCGATAAAGTGCAGTTTGTCAACAGGCCCCTGATTAAACAGATTTGGATAGATCTACAAAATCAAATGCATGTACCGTAGAAGAGCACAAAATATAAAACAACTTAGTGCTTCCTAACCCTAGGATCTTCTGTTCACACATCATATTGTAAAGGTAGCCAATAATTAGTGCAAATTCAAGTTGTAAGTACGAGGTTACTTAGACAATATGTATATTCATGTTGCTTGCCCCATTTCTACTCAGATCTGTGCACAACGTAGCCTGTTTTTTTTTAACCTAAAATGTAATACTAATGGAAGACAATAATAGTGAAGTATTAGTAAGTGTTGTGTGTCTTTCCCGAGTGTACCCCACTTATTACCCCATCTGTCTCCCTTTTAGAACTGTTTTTTGTGACTGTTTCAAAGTGACATTCAAATGACCCACAGCCTAATGATATTATTATCTAATATGGGCTACGGTGTGAGAAATGAATTATTAGCTTTGTAATTGGTTGAG
Source organism: Pleurodeles waltl (assembly GCF_031143425.1). Lineage (NCBI taxonomy): Eukaryota > Metazoa > Chordata > Amphibia > Caudata > Salamandridae > Pleurodeles > Pleurodeles waltl. The sequence goes on from NC_090447.1 coordinate 434,976,653, forward strand.
TTGCATTAGTTATGCTTCCGGAATAGACCTTTGCTTCATCACTGTGTTATATTAACAGCATTTGTTAGTTTCATTGGTTTGGCACTGGTGGAAAAAAATACCATCTTCACAATATTCTTTCAAATCAGGCATTCCATTACCTGACAACAGCAAGGTTTAATCCGTGAGACTGTCAGCCTTTGTGCTTACAGAAAGAACCTTTAGAAAGGAAGATCGCAAATGAAAATACTTGAAAATATTACTTGAGACTTGTTCAGAGTGTGGTACTTTGAAAAAGTGAAGGAAACCTAAACGGATCAAAAACATTTCAAAGTGTAAAGAGGAAATGCTTGTTTCCAACAAAATATAAACATGTTATATTAGTGTAAAGAGGAAATATGCGTTTTATTTATGTCACATCCATCCATCCATGCACAAAGCTGCCAAGTGGACCGTGTCTAGTATGCCATCTTCAGAAGGGTTTGCTTTTTCAGCCAACAGAACTTTGTATTCAGGAACTTTTTTGCTTTTACAAGCCAAATTGCAAAATGATAATGAACAAAAAAAACAGGAATGACTGAAGGTGTCAAGCATGACATGGGTCGCATCTGCGTGTTCTCCGAAAAGTACCTCACTGTGTGCAAAAATAGCACAAGGCTGATCCTAGCCCGCAACAAGGGTGTTCAGAACGGAATATTTTCAATGGTTAGTTTATACTTTGTGTAGATCATTTGAAATTCTTCATTATCAGAAGTTGGATTACTTATAAATTTGATGCATCTCCTGTCCTTATGAGAGGCGGTTTCTTGATATGGGTGTGGGGGCTCCGCCCTAATAGATGTTTTCTTAATTATTTTTTTTAATTAAGTAAATGCATCCTACCTGCTGCCGTAAATATTGATTGTTCAACACTCAGCAAGTCCTCTTTCTGGTTCTTTCTCTGCCGGAGGGTCAGTCACAACACTGACAGACAGATGCACTTAATAAGCATGTGCTGAGTAGCAGGGTTTTTGTAGCTTATGTCAGTGGACAGTGGCGTAGCGTGGGTTGTCAGCACCCGGGGCAAGGCAAGTAATTTGCGCCCCCTAACCCGGGGCAAGGCAAGTAATTTGCGCCCCCTAACCCGTGGATTTAGTCTCTTCCAAGATGTTGCGCCCGGTGCGGCCGCCCCCCCCTGCACCCCCAACGCTACGCCACTGAGTGGTTACCAACCTTTTCACTTGTGTGGACCACCACTTTATCATTACTGGAACCTGGGGACCCCCATTAATCATTTTTGGAATCTGGGGACCCCCACACTGAGTCATTATTGGAAGCCGGGAACCCCACCCCCCACTGGGTCATTCCTGCAAGGTGAGGACCCCGGCTAAACATTGTTGATGATCTGAACCGCAAAACAGTACACAAAAAATACAGAAACAAGTAATCCATCAAACACATGATAAACAGTTTATTTAATTTGCAAGCAAATAAAATAAAACATTTTAATAGGAAGGTTGGAGCTTTTGTAAATTCAATTGAAGCCACACATCATCCATACTATATTCTATTTGATACACCTACACTGCTCCCACAAATCAATCTAAATATACTAATTTGATTCTTAGCCTCCAGTTTCATATTCCTTGACATTTACAGTATGTCACTTTATGTATGTACACTTTATTAATCTGTTAGTATTAGTTAATCTTCCAAGCAGTCGTGGAACCCCTGAGGAGGCTTTGCGGACCCCCAGGGGTCCCAGGACCACAAGTTGGGAACCACTGGTTTATGTGATTTCACCCCTTGTTTCTGTGGCCTACCGAAACGTAAGGCCACCCCTCCCCTGGGACGTACACCACCCTTGCTGACTGTCTCCATTTGGGTGCTTCAGGCTGTAGCCTGGGCTTTCCAGAACAGTCAGTCAGCGAAGGTTCACCTTTCCCAACACATCACAGAGTAGGGTGGGTCAGCCAGTGTCCCTGATACACTGATATCTTTGACGAGTTGGGAACAGGAGGCCAGGATTGGAGGCAGAAGGATTGCAACATGTGGGCAACGTCAGCAAACACCTTGGATGGGGAAATTGATGTGTGTGAATTTGGACACACATGAAGCCCAGGAATTCTATTTTTCAAGCTCTGTCTTGTTCGCGACGCATTTCTTTCCATGTGTTTGTATAACATGAACACTCTTGGAGAAATGGATTTAGTTATCTTTGGGATGGATTGGGTTCAGTGCAGCCAGATATTTGGTAGCTAAGGAGGATGATGAAGTGTTTCTGCATTTTGCTTCAATAGAGTTATGTTTGCAAAGTAGCGCAACATGGATAAAGGAATTGCTTCAGCATCTGTACCAAATTCTGCAGATACATTTTTCAAGTGCACCATGTCAGCCGTGCATGTGTGTGCCTTGGAAAGTGCATTGGTTTTCAGCAAGCCACCTTTGCATCTCATGGTTAAAAGTAGTGAGCAGAGTAAGAGTAGTGAGCAGAGTATAGCTTTCATGTTTTTTTTTTTTAAAGCAGCATTTGTGTTCTCTTTATACAGCATATCCCCACTCATTCACATTCCAATACAACATTCACCTTTTTGTCTAAGTCTTCAGCTAAAAAAATGGAAAACTGTAAATACCAGGCAGACATGAAGAACCGTGATCTTATTTCTAATATGCTGTAGCAGTTGCCTAGCAAACACCTTTAGGTCTCGGTTTATAATGTAATACTCAGTTAAATGTCTCAAGTTTTCCATCTCCACAAACGTGTATTTCAAATTGTTGCAGTTTAGCCTCTTAAGTTTTTTATTTAGGAGACCTTGTTCCTCACATTTGTCTGTTTTAATGCAGTATATTGTCTGCTTTGATTATTCGAAACATTATGCAAACTGTGTAAGGTGTACAATATGGTCTTGTACTTTAGAAATATAGCGACAAGATAACCCATTGTATCCAAGGGTGCTGTTTTCGCCTGCTGATTGAGTTTCACAACTAATGCTTTCAGCGGGTTGTCATTGTGCATTTGAATGGATCCAGCTAAACTGTGTGCCTGTCTCTCACACTTCTTCATCCATCATGCTAGTAAAGGCTGTATCTCATAACAAGAAAGCAGCACCACAGCAGTCTCTCTGCATGACACCGAAACACTTCCCATATAGGATCAAAACCAAGGAAACACACTTCCAACCACACACCCTTGAAGATGTAGGGGCATATTTATACTCTGTTTGCACCGAATGTGCGTCTAAATTTTTGACGCACATTCGGCGCAAACCCTGCCCCATATTTATACTTTGACGTCCGACGCAGCGGGTGTCAAAGTTCCACCATGTGCGCCATTTTTTGGAAGGGGGAACCAGCCTTGCATCAATTATATGCAAGGTAGGCATTCCCTTCCAAAAAATGACTTTAAGGCCTGTGCCCCATATTTATACTGTGACGTCATTTTGACGCACAGAAGGGGGCAGGCCTTAAAAAACGGCACCCAGCCTGATGGGCGCCGTTTTTTAACGCCTGGGTCAGGGCAGGCGTTAAGGGACCTGTGGGCTCAGAAGGAGCCCAGAGGTGCCCTCCCATGCCCCCAGGGACACCCCCTGCCACCCTTGCCCACCCCAGGAGGACACCCAAGGATGGAGGGACCCATCCCAGGGAAGTTGAGGTAAGTTCTGGTAAGTCTTTTTTGTTTTTTTGTTTTTGTGGCATAGGGGGCCTGATTTGGGCCCCCCTATATGCCACTATGCCCAATGACCATGCCCAGGGGACATAAGTCCCCTGGGCATGGCCATTGGGCAAGGGGGCATGACTCCTGTCTTTGCTAAGACAGGAGTCATTCCCATGGGGGTTGTGCGTCAAAAAGAATGGCGCAAATTGGGTTGAGGCCTGAATTTTGCCTCAGACCTGACTTGCCCCATTTTTTGACGCCCAACCTCCATTTTCCCATATGCCGGCGCTGCCTGGTGTGAGTCGTTTTTTTTGACGCACACCAGTCCGCAGCGCCGGCTAACGTCATTCCATAAATAAGGTGCCCGCATGGCGCGTTGGAATGGTGTTAGCCGGCGGTAAATTTTTTGACGCACAACTGCGTTGGCGCAGTTGTGCGTCAAAAAGTATAAATATGGGCCGTAGTGTGCTACTCATATATGCAAGCACTTCAACGTCCACAAAGGCGGTAAGTGCTATATAAATGGTGCAATACTCTACAATCAGTGAGTGGAGGAAACTGAAGTAAGCGGCAGCAACAGCAAGAAAGAGAGAGTGACATATCTAAAGCAGGACAAGGAGAAAAACGAGGAATCAAGAAAATGAGAAAATAAGAAATTGATACATACATGGAAAGGAGACAGAAAAACAAAATGGAAAGAGTTAGAGGAAATGTTCTGAAGAATACCAAAGTTATGGAAATTGAAATGGAATGGGATTAGGTTGCTTGGAGTGGCAGGGCATAGAGAAAGGAACAGAGTAATGGAGAAGTGTGGCACAATGGTTAGAGCGGCTGACCCTGATGCAGAGATTTGGCCCAGGACCAGGGTTCAATTCCCGCCTCGGTGGGTCTTGGGCTCAATTCCATTGGACCAGATAATTCTCGCCTTGGTGCCTCATCTAATTAATGGGTCCCACTCTGTAACTCTGGGCAATAGCTTGCTTAATCTCCACAACGGCCCTCACAGCGCTTGGATGCCTGGCTTCACCCTGGGGCTGTCCAGGAGTCGGTGCCTCACAGGGAAAAGCCAGGAGGGGTTCCACAGTGGTATGTGTACAGCGCCTTGAGACCCTAACGGGTGAGTAGTGTGCTATACAAGTGCAAAGTTTACAGTTTAGGGGTGGAAGGAGACAGAAGGACACAAAGGGTAAAAAAGAGGGGATTTTTATTTCTGAATGCCATCCACAAAAGTATTGTGCTACAGAAATAATCTATGCTGGATATTGTGGGAAGCTGGCCCTCTATGTAGTGCACAAAACTAGGTACACTGTGTAGGGGGTCCAGGCAACCACACGTTGGTTTCTAGGGGCAAAAACTGCATCACCTAATGCTCTAATTTTTAGGTAGCATGGTCGAGCAGTTAGGCTAATCTTGGAGAAGTGCAAAGCATTTGTTGTACTCACAGTATGACTCATGGGACTCACACACTCAAAGGAATAACTTGAGACCAATTTATAAAAATACTTCAGATTTTTATATAATTTTTAAGACCAAGATTATCAAAATCAGTTAAGTGCTTTTTAAGTTATGAATTTTTCAAGTTTTAATAAATGCAGTCTTTCTGTGCGTAATTGCGCACCATAGGAATCAATAAGCAGTCACTTTCAAAACTGCATATAGAATCGTACAGTTGTTTTACCAAATTCAGCTTTGGCAGGTTGGTCGCAGTCATCGGTGGGCACGCTGTGCCAGTAGGGGACGTTTGGACGGCTTCCGGTTATGGCAGGAGCAGCTCTGGACAGACTCTTGGAGCTGGTGCAGGGCCACTGCGAGGGACCACTTGGAAAAGTTCTGCAGGGGCAGGTGTAAAGGTGGTACCTTGGGGTCCCCTTGTGGTGTCGAGGTCGCAATGGGTGAGGGACCCTTGTAGCACAGCTGGCTCCTCATTACAGAGCTCATGGCGGCCGAGTGCAGGACAAGTTGTTGATGCAAGGGCTGTGCGAGAAGGTCCCTCTCTGATCCAGATGCAGGTCGCAGTCACAGTCAATTGCAGGATAACGGGGGCACTCTGGCGGGAGGTTCGGGGTGTTCTTGAAGTCCCTCGAGGGAGGTGTTTTACTTGGTTTCCATCGTCCATTGAGCAGTACCTGGGGTATTGGCATGATTTGGCCACTGAAGGGAGCAGTGCCACCAAACTTGGCACACTTGCAGGGTTCGTCCGGGCGCTCATTGGTGTGTTGTCGGGTCCTGCTGCAACTTCCAGTTGCGGAGATATCGGCCAGTCAGTGAAGTGACCCTTAGTGGTTTGTTGGTTTTGTTGCTTTGCAGAGTGGTGCTTCCACTCAGAAGGGAGATCTGGGGTGATTTGTGAAGGCTGGAGGTCCTATGGGTTTCTTGGGGTCAGTCCAGTGTCCAGCTCCTCCGCAGCTGCGATTTTCGGGTCCTAGATGCAGCAGGCAGAGTTTGGTGCCTTTTCTTGATGCAGCAGGTCCACGGTTCTCTTGCTTTGGATCTTCTTTGGTGCTGGTCTTCTTTGTCCTTTTGAATCTGACTTCTTGGTCTAGGGATGCCCACTAAATACTAAATTTAGTGAGCGTTTTAGGGGAAAACAGTAGTCTCCAATGAGACACTTACCTTTGGGTGGCTCCACCCACTTTAGTGACCACTTCCTGTGGGAACGGTCACTTCCCTAAACCTGATTGGCTATTTTCCTTCCATCTAAGATGGAGGAAAATGAAATAGAGCAGTGGTTATCAAACCTTTAGACTCCAGAGGACCCCTCTGATTCACTGCTGCAAGCCAGGGAACCCCAAGCAATTTGTACGATTTAAATATCAAACATTAAAACAGTAATTCGCAAAAAAATGCACACCAAACAAATACTCGAATTACTAAAGATATAATTATTTTATATTGAAAAAATATGCAAAAATCAAAAAATGTTATTGGGAAGGATGGCGCTGCATCTCAGCAACTAACTTTTCAATGTTTGGTTTTATTTAGGAAAACTGAATCCACAGATCAGATTCAACATTTCCAAGGCGATTTCTGTTTTTATTTTTTTAGGTACGTAAGATCTGAGAAAACCTTTTTACATAAATATGTGGTAGGGAAAGGAAGTAAAACCATAAGGGCCTCTCATCTCCATAGCCTCTGTCACATGTAATTCATTTGTTTTGTAGCATCTCTCATACCAGTGTAGGGTGTGGGAGCACTTTACAGGGGACTACAAGGTGTAGGATTCATATGCCATCCACACTGCTAGGCATTTTTCAAGAGTGCTCGGTCTGGAGAAGCACAAACTCAGAATTCAGAACATAACACAGTGGTTAGTGTTGACTTCAATAATAAGAATGTAGTTCTACACAAGCTAACCTGTTTAGCAGCATAAGGAAAATCAAAGACTGGGAAAAAACATAACTTTCTAAATTGTGCCATGCAGTTTGCGTGCAGCTTTGTGATGGCAGTTTATAACTCACTGTGCTAGACTCACTGTGCTAGATTATGACTGTAACTTATGAACTGTATAGTAACAAAATAATCTCTGTGACAAAAGCAGTAATCCACTGTGCTATGAACATAAAATACTGTTCTTTGCATGACACACGTTCTTTGCAGCAGGCATATTAACCATGCTACCTTAAATGAGTCAAACTGCCACTAGACAAAACTCCCATCTCTCTCCAGCAGGTACATTAATCACCAGAGTTATCTCATTTTGCCAATAACCTGCTAGAAGTACAAGGAAACTCTGCAGTGCTTTTAAAACTGTTTCACTAAAGAAGCAATAAATATAAAAGCACGCACGTTTCTGTCCAGAGGCCCCTGCTGGAGAAGGGCCTTTCTGCCAGCCCAGGCCGTTGGACCCCCTAGGAATGTGTCACCGACCCATTTACTAGGGACTTATAGGGGCAGATAAAGGTGTTTCCAATTACCTTTGCAATTTTAGGGAAAGAACACTGGCACTGGGAACCTGGTTAGAAGGATCCCAGTGATTCCAGTCCAAGTTGCATTCAGAAAACAGGCAAAAAATGGGGCAGGGACGGGGGTACTGCAACAAGGTGCCAGTTTCCCACAGATGTCACCTGTGAAAACATACCTCTGGCAAGTTTATAGAGCTGCATATAGATTTATTTTCCTTAATTCAAAATCAATACACTTTGAGCTACCCATCCGTGAAGTCCCATGGTGACATTTGCTCTTGCTCACTACACTTGCTTGTACAGTCTAGTTCAGGATTTAGGGCCTGATTTAGAGTTTAGCGGACAGGTTACTCTATCACAAAAGTGATGGATGTCCTGTCTGCTGTATTACAATGTCCATAGGGTATAATGGAATCATAACACGGAGGATGGGGTATCCATTACATTTGTGATGGAATAACCCCATCTGCCAAACTCTAAATCAAGCCCTAAGTTTTACGCCCCACCACATTCAAAATTCAACACCCGACACTGATCTGTGTGATACCATTCATGAGGAAATATGTGATTAGTTTGTTCTGTAAATAAAACACAACTATCAAAAATCAACAACACTTTTTCGAATTTTTAAAGAACATATTGAGATGCTGTTCTTTAGGCACGTTGCTGATTAGATGTACCCAGAATGCCCTACCGTGTCCCAAAAGTGTTGGGAAACAAGCAGATTTAATGTGCATGACTTGGTCTTGCCCCTCCCCTTAATTGAGATCTTTTGGTTGGCGATTTTATCTATAATTCCCAAAGTTCCATACCCACAAGGATGCTTAAGAAAGGTTTGTGAAAAATTATCCCTTTACTTAAGAAGAGGAAAAAGCAACATGAAATTGTGACAGTAGGCAGCGATATTGGTCATAAGGCTGATAGCAAATTTTGGCTGTGACCCAAAGAGCCACACATTGACAACTGGGTGAAAGAAATGCTTGAATGGGTGGTGGCAGACGAAACCCAGATGAAATGCGCAAGAAGGGACAATACATTTAGAAAGGGTTTGATGGACTGGAAAACGGTGGTGCGGAAATTTAGAGTCTCTTTAGTACAAGCAACCATCACAAAGTTGCATTAGATAGGAGTGGCATGCAGTAGGTAAGAGTTGGATGTGATATGTCTAACAGTCACCAAAATAACAACACATTACTTGAAAAAAGCCTGAGTTAGAGAAAGAAAGGTGCAATGAGAAGAAAGCCACACAAAAGATTAATGCACGGAAAAACTGCTAATGTATCCAAAATAAATTGCACTGTTACATGAGACCTTGGAGATACTGAAGTGTATCAGATACATCAAGAAGAACGTTAAAAGGCCTACATATCAAGAGTGTTAGTGTGTTAATGTATACAGTTTTGCAAACATACCTTAGGAAATTTAATGATAGTAGAGTAAATATGAGATTGACCCGGGACTTTCTTCTATCAGCTGTCTCTGGAGCAAACAAGTGTTGGTGAAGTTCATAAATCTAGTCTATTGTTATTACTAGTAGCACAAACATATTAACCCTCGCTCTTTGTTTTAAACATGCACATAACACTGTCAAACACACATTGGCCTTACATATACAAACACATGAAATGCTTGTGGTAGTAGTGGTGTTGGTGATAGTTGTGGTGGTAGAATTTATGATAGTGGTGACAATGGCATTGGTGTTGGTGATAAAGGTTGGTGGTAGTAACAGTGGTAGTAATGATTCTGATAGCTATAGTGATTTTAGTGTGGTAATTGTGATGGTAATGGTGGTGGAGCTAATGATGGTGATAATGGTGGTGGTGGTAATGTTGATGGAAGTGTAAATGTTAATGGTGTCGGGCAATTGTAATGGTGGTCTTAACGCGTTCCTCTATGATAATTTATTGCACATTAGGACTCGTTTTTAGGCTAATGAATCTTTTGGCCCAGTTGAGAGTCACCATAGGACGATATAGCTAATCAATATGTCAATCAATACATCAATAACATCATCAATATTTATTACCAAAATGCATTTCACTTTAGTCAAAGACATTAATCGATTCAAGACACCACCATGACCTTGCAGTCATGAATAACCACACCAGTTTAGTAGAATTTTACGAATTGCATTCCCTGTTTATTACAATTCTAAAAGCAGATGCGTTAATCTCAAAACCAAGAAACACAATAGCATAGTCACAATATGGAAACTCTGATAAGATTTCATTCGGCAAGAATCGCGAACATCAGAACATAACACGGTGTGTACATAGATCAACTTTAGCAGAGTGTCATCAGCGCGTCAGTTCAACAAAGCATAGATTCAGTCATTTGTCTATTTGTGTCAGTTTAGTGAGCACCTGTCCTAACCACTGATTAGCATTCGCATGTTGGGCTTCATGCAAAACAATTTAGAACACCAATTTGGAAAACATCTAGCTACGGTCTCTGTCAAAAGTAAACAGTTGGTACCTAGAAAGGAAAAGCAAACAGACAAATCACAATTTTATTGTCATAGTTACCCTCCAAGGTTCAGTCTTCGTCTTCAGGACATCAGTCGATTCGCCAGCAGTTAAGACTCGGATCTGGGGCAAAAGGGGCACTTCCCTCATAAGGAGGCAAAGTGTAAATGGGCAATCTAAGGAAGAGGATGGTTCTAAGTAAAATCAGCAAAGTCACCGAACAGAGTGACAAAGTTTCTAGACAAAATCAATAGCATTCCCTAACCCACCTAAATGGCTCCCCGTGTCAAGGGTTTTTTATCCCTTTTTCGTAGTACATTCCCCTAAAATGTAATTGGTTTACAGTTATACCCCACTATCTTTACCCTATTAGAAAACAGATTATGTCATTAATCTTTCACCCCATATTATTTTACAGACATTTTATTGGTCCATGTAATTGATGTCTTTGGAGGTAGCACGTCCGGTATGATTTCATCCTTCTGTAATTCTTTGCACATTTTTTGGTCAGTAGCTCCACTGTCTTCACCGGTTTAAACAACCTTGTACATTATACTAACTTACACTGTTGCATTTCAGCTAGCACTCTCCTACAAGCAATATGAATTTCATGAGAACGGATCCACTATGGTTACAATCATCTCCTAGTTTGAAGAAAACAAGAGGTCATGTCCTTTTGCGAGTCAGCACACTGCACGTTAGAAAAACACATTTAATATGAGAGCCTGGCAGCTAAGCTTCGGCTCATGCTAACTTAAGGCCTACAGGAATTTAGCTCAAATTCAATAATGCAATCATTAGTAATTAGTATAAAATGTATTCAATTATAATAATTCATCAACATTAGTCATTTTATTAGTTCCCGTATACATTGGCGGCCACTCCCCATGGTCACATTTCAAGTGCACGTTTAAGCAAAATACATTAATACAATTTCTAAGCGGCATTATCACACATTAGTTCATAAACATTTCATGTTAATATAGATTATATAAGCTACCCTCTCTCAGTCCCTCCTCTGATGATGCTCATCATCACACAAACCTTTCCCTTTCAACCTTTCACTTTTAATTTTTCACTTTACGCATAATGCGCATTTCATCATCTTGTCCTTTGTGTGAGCTCTCCCAAATTTCATTAAACATTTTCTCCCTTTCATGTTCTTCATTCCTCTTGCTACGATTGGTCCAATTTCTTCTAATTCTTTCATTAATTTTGCATGCTCCCCATAGACCCATTAAACAGATCAGAACAATTAATAGACCCCCTAATATTTTTGCAAGAACCCCGTTCCAAATATTACTAAACCAGCTCCCTACTCTGGCAATTCCTTTTCCAACTTTCTCCCAAACTCCAGGTTCCTTTAAATCTTTCAGATCTGCACTATCTCTAGTTAGGTTAGTAAGCATACCTCTAATCTTTTTACTATTATCCGGAATAAGTGAGCAACAATGACGCTTTCTTGCAGACTCTGCCGCTCTTTGCTAAAAGAATATCTAAAGCAAGCCGATTTTGAAGAGTCATAGCTCTTTCCGCAACAAGTTCAGTATCCATCAGAAGTATAGCCCCTGTAAAATCTGTCAGCATGTTATCCACAATAGTAGACAACTTTCAAATCTTTATGGAGTTTAAGATAACCCCTACTGAAGGAATTATGGCTCCAAATATGTCACCAACGACAGCAGCCACTGTCTCTCGTTTTTGTCTAGCATGTTGTAATTCAGACATTTTAGGTATTTGTTTTAAGTCATCAATCTGGTAAATCTTTGGGAAAACTATCCCCAAATAACATGTCCCATACCATCCCTTAGGGAGACGGTAATAAGCATTAAGTCCACATATATAATAGATCCCAGGGATCGCTGGATCCTGTCCATTTAACATGAATGTCCACTTACTCTGAAACAAAAACACATGCCTGCATTCACTCTTTCCCACAAATATGGTAATGGTCAGATTTTGGCCTATATATACAAAGTCTACCTACATGTAGTGCATCTATAGCTAATTTGCCTTGCGTCTTTATTGCAGTGTAAGCATAATCATTTGCATATGTGCGTTTCTCTAATCCCTTTTCTAGCCTCTCTTTTAGTGCCTTGCGTCTATCATCAGTGTGATCTAAAAAGCTTTTCTCCACAGGTGTTAGTAAGCAGGTTAGATTGTTGCGGTGTGCATAAGCTGTCCCAAATGTTAGTGTTGGTTCAAAGAAACCTCTAACTAATTTTATGCTATGCTCTTTAGCTAACTTGTTCAGAAACTCAATCACAGGCTCAAAGGAAAACACCACATCCAAATTTGAATAGACATATTGCACATGTTCCTGGTCATAGAATCTTGTTAGTAGCAGACTACAGCTTATCCCGTAAGTTAAAAGAAGACTATGATATGTGACCCCCTCCTGCACTGACGAAGGAATCTTTGTACACACATAACAGTTTCTCGCATCCATTGTATTAACATACTCATTCAGCAAGCGATAGAAGACATTAGTGGGGAGTTCCCCTTTTGAATTAGTTCCCTCATGCAAGTGTTGTGTATCTTGCTCAAACGTTTCCCATGGAGTTAGTGTAGCAGTTTCAGGTTTTGAAGCATTGTTAGTCACTTTCTTATCCAACCACAGCATTCCCACAATCACACCCACAATTATTATTGCACACACAATACCTAATATAACATTTAACCAACCACACACTTTACCCTTTTTGCTACTACCTCTATTGTAAGCCATGGTCTGTAAAGAATCAGATAGCAAAATAACTCAAAGCAAACAATCAACTTGAGGACGATTAAAAGCTCTCTCTTTATTTTTATTTTTTTCAAAGTCTCTCTTTCTCTCTGCGTATATTTACAGCGTTTCGCTCACCCCAGGACCCTTTTGTCAAATCAGTTTAGAAGCTTGTCATAGTCAGTTTTTCAAAGTCAATTCAGGTTTCAAGTGTCACATCCAGTAATTTATAAGTCTCTT